>NW_022631041.1:14856659-15510468 GCF_010015895.1 Lontra canadensis
AAGGTCGATTGCATATTTATTCAGAGAGAGGTTATTCCTATTAATCAATAAAAACCTTTTAAGCGGAAATACTGACATCTTCCTAAATCTGGAAAGGAAAATGCTTATCAAGATCCATGAAGCCAAAAAAACTATAACTAGCATGAACATAAAGTAGACTTCACCAAGAAACATTACAATCAAATTGGCAAAACTCAATAGCAAAGAGAATTTTGAAAGCAGCAAGAGAATAGCAACTCATAGCAAGACTGCTCCCAGGTTTCTTTTGGGTGCTACGAAAATGTTCTGGAGGGACGCCTGGGTGGCTCAGTGGGTTAAGCCTCTGCCTTCAGCTCAGGTCATGATCCCAGGATCCTGGGATTGAGTCCCGCATCAGGCTCCTTCCTTGGCAGGGAGCCTGCTTCTCTCTCTGCCTCTACCTGCCTCTCTGCCTGCTTGTATGCCCACTCTCTCTCTTTCTCTCTCTCTTTGTCTCTGACAACTGAATAAATAAATAAAATCTTATATAAAAAAAGAACATGTTCTGGAATTAGATAAGGTGATGGATGATAACATCATGAAGGAATTAAAGCTGATGAACTATACACTTTTCTCCCAGTTTGTCTTTTTTTTAGAAATAATTTACATACATCACTATATAATTTTAAGGTGTATAGCATGATGGTTTGGTTTACATATCTTGTGAAATTATTACCACAATAGCTTTAGTTAACATCCATTATCTCGTAGAGACACAATAAAAAGAAAAGAAAAAAAAATTCTCCTTGTGATGAGAGTTGTTGGGATTTATTCTCTTAACACCTTTCCTTTACATTATACATAATGTTAGCTATAGTCATCATATTATATATTCCATCCCTAGAACTTATTGTATAACTGAAAGTTTGTACCTTTTGACCCTCTTTCTCCAATTCTCCCTACCTATACCGCTGCCTCTGGTAACCACAAATCTTGTCTCTTTCTGTATGAGGTTATTGTTGTTGTTTTAAGATTCCACATATAAGTGAAATCATACAGTGTTTCTCTGACTTAGTTAACCTAGCATAATGCTTACGAGATCCATCCATATTGTCACAAATGGTAGCATTTCCTATTTTTTTTATGGCTGAATAATATTCCAGTGTGTGTGTGTGTGTGTGTGTGTGTGTCTGTCTGTCTGTCTGTCTCAACTTCTTTATCCATCCTTAGGTTGTTTCGTGTCTTGGTTATTGTAGATAATGCTGCTATGGATATGGGAGTGCAGATTTGTTTTGAGTTGTGTTGTTTTTCTTTTCTTTCATAGGTTACCAGAGGCAGAATTGCTGGGCCATATTGTAGTTTAAATTTTTTGAGGAATTTACAGACTGTTTTCCATAGTGGCTGTACTAATTTATAATCCCACCAACAGTGCACAAGTGTTCTCTCTTCTCCACTTCCACACCAACATTTATTATCCCTTGTCTTTTTGATAATGGTAATTCTAACAGGCATAAGGTGATATCTCATTGCATTTTTTTTTTTTTGCATTTCCCTATGACTAGTGATGTTGAGCTGTTGAGCATCTTTTTTTTTAATTAACATAATGTATTATTTGTTTCAGGGGTACAGGTCTGTGATTCATCAGTCTTACACAATTCACAACACTTACCATAGCACATACCCTCCCCAATGTTCATCACACAGACAGCCCATCCCTCCCGCCCCCTCCATTCCAGGAACCTTCAGTTTGTTTCCTGAGATTAAGAGTCTCTTATAATTTGTCGCCCTCTCTGGTTTCATCTTGTTTTATTTTTCCCTCCCTTCCCCTATGATCCTCTGTCTTATTTCTCAAATTCCTCCTATCAGTGAGATCATATGATAATTGTCTTTCTCTGACTGACTTATTTCACATAGCATACCCTCTAGTTCTATCCACATCATGGCAAATGGCACAATTTCATTTTTGATGGCTGCATAATATTCCATTTTACATGCATGTATGTTATATATTGTATGTATATTATTGTGTGTGTGTGTGTGTGTGTGTGTGTGTATATATGTATATATATATATATATGTAGTCTTCTTTATCCATTCATCTGTTGATGGACATCAAGGTTCTTTCCATAATTTGGCTATTGTGGACATTGCTGCTATAAAAACTGGGATGCACGTGCCCCCTTGGATCACTATATTTGTATCTTTGGGGTAAATACCCAGTAGTGCAATTGCTTGGTATAGGGTAGCTCTATTTTTAACTTCTTGAGGAACCTCCATACTATTTTCCAGAGTGGCTGTCCCAGTTTCCATTCTCACCAACAGTGTAGGGGATTCCCCTTTCTCCTCATCCTCACCAGCATCTGTCATTTCCTGACTTGTTAATTTTACCCATTCTGACTGGTGTGAGGTGGTATCTCATTGTGGTTTTGATTTGTATTTCTCTGATGCTGGGTGATGTTGAGCACTTTTTCATGTGTCTGTTGGCTATTTGGATGTCTTCTTTGCAGAAATGTCTATGCATGTCTTCTGCCCATTTCTTTTTTTTTTAATATTTTATTTATTTATTTGACAGACAGAGATCACAAGTAGTCAGAGAGGCAGGCAGAGAGAGAGGGGTAAGCAGGCTCCCCGCTGAGCAGAGAGCCCGATATGGGGCTCGATCCCAGGATCCTGAGATCGTGACCTGACCTGAAGGCAGAGGCTTAACCTACTGAGCCACCCAGGCGCCCCTCTGCCCATTTCTTGATTAGGTTATTTGTTCTATGGGTGTTGAATTTGTTAAGTTCTTTATAGATTTTGGATACTAGTCCTTTATCTGATATGTCATTTGCAAATATTTTCTCCATTTCTGTCAGTTGTCTTTTGTTTTTTACGGTTTCCTTTGCTGTGCAAAACTTTTTATCTTGATGAAGTCGAGCATCTTTTCATCTACCTGTTCGCTGTTCATATAACTTCTTAGAAAAATGTCTATTCCGGTCCTTTGTCCATTTTTAATTGGATTATTTGCTTTTTTGCTATTGGGTTGTGAGTTCTTTATATATTTTATATATTAATCCTTTATCAGATATGTAGTTTGCAAATACTTTTTCCCATTCTGTGGACTATCTTTTCAGTTCATTAATGGTTTCTTTTAGTTTGACGTAGTCCCACTTGTTTTTTTATTCTGTTACTCATGTTTTAGGTGTGATTTCCAAAAAATCATTACCAAGATCCATATCAAGAAGCCTTTTTCCTGTGTTTTGTTTTATGAGTTTTATGGTTTCAGGTCTTGCATTCATTTGCACAAGTGATATAAGATAGGGACCAAGTTTCATTATTTCACATAACAATATCCAATTTTCCCAGCACCATTTATTGATGGGACTACCTTTTCTCCAGTGAGTATTCATGGCTCCCTTATCAAATATTAGTTGACTGTTTATGTGTGGGTTTATTTCTGGGTTCTCAGTTCTGCTCCATTGAGCTATTTATCTGTTCCATACTGTTTTGGTCACTATAGCTGGAATCAGGAAATATGATGTCTCATGATTTATTCTTTTTTCCCAAAGAATGCTTTTGCTATTCAAGGTCTTTTGCAATTCCATATAAATTTTTTTTAAAGATTTTATTTATAGATTTTATTTATTTATTTGTCAGAGAGAGTGAGAGAGAGCACACACAAGCAGGCAGAGTGGCAGGCAGAGGCAGAGAGAGAAGCAGGCTCGCTGCAGAGCAAGGAGCCCGATATGGGACTTGATCCCAGAACCCTGGGATCATGACCTGAGCTGAAGGCAGCAGCTTAACCAATTGAGCCACCCATGCATCCCTCCATATAAATTTTAAGATTGTTTTTTCTACTTTTGTAAAAAATGCTGTTGGAATCTTGATATTAAGATTGGTATTAAATCAATAGATGGCTTTGGGTGGTATGGCCATTTTAACAATATTAATTCTTCCAATCCATAAACATGGGATAGCTTTCCATTTACTTGTGCCTTCTTTCATTTCTTTCATCAGTGTTTTGTAGTTTTCAAAGTAGAGATTTTTTATCTCCTTGGCTACATTTATTCCTAATTATTTTATTATTTTTGATGCTATTATAAATGTGATCAATTTCTTTTTCAGAAAATTTAGCATATGCTGTTTATTTTTATATGTTAACTTTATATCTTGTGACATTAGTGAATTTGCTTATTCATTCTAACTGTTCTTTGGTGGAGTCTTTAGGATTTTGTACATATAAAATCATGTCATCTGCAAATAAAGATAATTTTACATTTTCCTTTCCAATTTTGATGGCTTGTATTTCTTTTTCTTATCTGACTGATCCAGCTAGGACTTCTAATACTATGTTGAATAAGAGTGGTAAAAGTGGACACCCTTGTGTTTTTCCTGATCTTCAAAGAAAAGTTTTCAACCTTTTACCATTGAGTTTGATATTAGCTGTGGTATTTCCATATATGACCTTTATTATGTTGAGATATGTTTTCCCTATGCTTAATTTAAGTTTTTTATCATAAATAACTGTTGATTTGTCAAATGCTTTTTCTGTCTCGTTGAGATGATCATATGATTATTTTTCTTTCATTTTATTACAATCACATTGATTGATTTGTTTATGTTAAGCCATTCCTGCAGCCCAAGGATAAATCCAATTTGATCATGGCGAATGATCCTTTTCATATGCTGCTGAATCCAGTTTGCTAGTCTTTTGTTGAATATTTTTGCATCCATATTAATCAAAAATATGGGCCTATAGTTTTCTTTCTTGGTAATGTCTTTATCTGGCTTTAGTATCAGGGTAATGCTGGACTCATAAAATGAGTTTGGGGGTATTTCCCCCTCTTCAGTTTTTTGGAAGAGTTTGAGAAGAATTCATTTTAATTCTTTAAATGTTAATAAAACTCACAGGTGAAGACATGTGTCCCTGAACTTTACTTTGTTGACAAATTTTTTATTACTGGTTCAATCTTCTTACTAGTAATCAATCTATTCAGATGTTCTATTTCTTCTCCATTCAATATTGGTAGGTTGTATGTTTCCAAGAATTTTTTCATTTCCTATAGGTCATCCAGTTTGTTGGTGTATAACTGCTTGTAGAGCTGTACAGTCTATTTTTTTAAGATTTTATTTATTTACTTGACAGAGAGAGACTGAGAGCACAAGCAGAGGGAGTGGGAGAGGAAGAAGCAGGCTTCCCACTGAGCAGGGAGCCCAATGTGGGGCTCAATCCCAGGACCCTGGGATCATGACCTGAGATGAAGACAGATGCCTGACTGAGCCACCTAGGTACCCCAGAACTGTACAGTTTTAAATGGTTTAAATGTTAAGTGAATTTGATGTCAATACAAAAAATGACTATGTTATTCAAATTCCATTTGTTGCATTAACACTGTGATACATTTTTATTTTTAAAATTCAATATTCAGGGGTGCCTGGGTGACTCAGTTCGTTGAGCAATTGTTGATTGACTGTTGATTTCAGCTCAGGTCATGATTTCAGGATCCTAGGATTGAGCCTTGCACAGGCTCCCCACCCAGAGTAGGTCTGTTTGTCTCCCTCTCCAACTGCCTCTCCACCCATTCACACACACACTGTCTCTCTCCCTCGAATAAATAAATAAACAAATCTTTTAAAAAAATAAAAAATAAAATAAAATTCAACATTTTCAGTCTTGTTAAAATTAGTATCTTTGTAACAATTTAAACTAGAATGAACAAAATTAGATGTTTAAAAATGGGTGAAGGTGTAGGTTAAATCTGGTAAGATTGCCAATGTTTTACCATTTTCACCTAAAAAATAACAGTTTCATATGAATCAATTTAATAGTTTACAAATTCTTTTAGAAGGTACATGTATAGTGAGTTTGAAAACCACTGATGTAAAGGATCTGAAAAATAGGTAAGTTTAGGACCTGCTAAGTTAGGGGGAAAGTTAAATTTAGGTGAGTGAGAATTTTCAAAGTAGGTGAATGGAAGCATAAGCAGTTTGCAACAAGAGGTAGTGTATAAGAGCTCAGACTCTGGGACCAAGTGTCTTTCTCAGCTTCCTGAACTATAAAATGGTGATGATACTAGTACTTAACTCATAAGGTTGTTTTGAGTATTAAGTAACTGTATGAATGTAAAGAGCTTAAAATAATAGTATGTAAATATGTGTTTATCAGTCAGCTATTATCACAATAACATTGCATAACAGACAAGCACAAAATATCAATTGCATAAAACAATAAGATTTAATTTCTCACTACACACTCTATGGGTTGATTTAGGGTTGGGCCCATATGTGCTCCAAAATTTCTCATCCTCCTTGAGCCAAAAGCTAACCTAACTTCTTCCCATGTTCTTCCCATGGCAAAAAGGAAGAACATGAAAAAAAAAAAAAAAATTCCTTGATTGTGAACCAAATTCATGCTTCCACCACAACCATTGGTATACCCATTCTTAGAAACAGTCCACTTTTCTACTCCACCAAACAAGCTACATGCATCCTGCACAGTGTGGATTAAAAACGAAGACAGATTTTCCTTGCATTTGAATATGTTTTGAATAGAATTTTCTCTTTCCTTCTTTAGATAAGCCTGCCTTGTGTACTATCTGAGTAATTTCATCATAGTATCTGCCAAAGACAAATAATTTGAAATATACATTCCATGTGTTAGCTAAGAGATTTACCTTGTGCTGAGCAGACGAAACAAGATTCAAAGGGAATTTACATATCTGTCTATAGTTTGGCCTTTATGTTTTATTATCAGAAGCCAACAAAGTTTTAATTTCACCTTCTGCTTTCTGGTGAATAAACAAAGGAAGATCATTTTGATAAAGAGACTTAATGGGAAAACTTGATATGTTATACCTTCGCAGATAACTCAATTTATGAGCTCAGGGAACAGTTTACCAATTTCTTCTTCTCAAATAGTCCGTTTAGCTTGCAAAATTCACATAAATAAAATCAACACTAACTTTTTTCCATACAGTACTGCTAAAAGTTGTGTGTGAAGTTATCTTATGTACCTGACCAGGCTGACAACACCTATTGAGATTAAGGATTTCCTACAAATGTGGAATATGGTCGAGTCCTTCTGGACAAAGAGCAAGACTGCACATTTCTCAGAGTTTTTAATGTGACTTTCAAACAGTACTGGGATTATATTGTTTCTAGAAAGAAAATTCTAACTGGTAATTACTCAGAGTGAGTGATAAACACTCAGTTTTGTTGACAGCTGTGCTTGCTAATTCCAGTTTTAATGTTTCCTACATTGGTTACATTTTCTTAGAAATGAGGGAGTTGTAGCCTAGCCTTGAGAGATGGAAGGAGTAATAGGAAGTTCTAGCTATTACTCTTCCCTCTGAAATTCAAATAGAAATGTTTATGGCCCTTTGACTGCAGGTTTGGTTATTCAGTTTTAAGGAATGCGTATAGAAGTACTATGCAGGCATGCATTATAAAACTTTTAAGAAAATTTAGTGGCATTGGAAAATTCTCATGGGAGGATCATATAATTTCTATAACAAAAAAATAGGAGATAAAATTTTTTAAAAAACAGAACTCCTGTTGAGATAGAATATACAGTTATTTGGAAGGAAATATACCTAAATGTTAATAATGGGCTTGGGATGATTACTATCCCAACTCTTGCACTTTCCTGTATTTATGAATTATTTAAAATGAGCCAGTATTTTGAACTTGAAAAGTTCCTAAACCATAAGACATAGCTTCCTCTGCATTCTTAAAATATATTGGGAAGACAACATTTTATACATTAAAAACTAGCCATAAAAGGAACTTTTCTAGGCTTCCCAAATTTCTATCTTCTGTCTTTTTTTCTTCACTCTCTTAGTAATCTTAGTCAGTGTCATAACTTCACATAAATAACTCCATCTTGTGTATCCAGCCCTTGCCCTGAAATTCATTTCTAGTCTTGGAACACCGACTACCTGCTAGGTAGCTTCATATGGATATCTTGTCAGCACACTCAGTACACCCCAGAACAAACCCCTGAATTGTCCTCTAGGTCTGCTGATCCTCCTGCTGTCTCTAATCCTGTTAATGGAACTACTTTTTCTAGGTCATTAAGAAAGGATTTGTCCCTGCTACCCTTATTCTCCCTTATCTGTCACATACAAACAGTTGTCATCATATTCTAGCTAAATAACCTGCTCACATTTAATTGTTTCTTTCCATTCCCTCTGGCGATATCCAAATTATGCCTCTTCCTTGGACAATAGCACCTACTTATGAAGCACTTCATGTTTATTAACCTTAATACTCGAAACAGCCCTAATGAGATAGGTACTTGTCTTATCATCCCTAATTGTACATTAACTTGCCTGAGGTCACAGGGTTTACAAATAGAGCTGGATTTGAACTCAGACCATCTAAGGCCAGAGACTATACATATCCCTTTTAGCCATTCAGTTTCTAGAGCAGTAAAGGCAACAATAGCTTTACATTAACTCTTGCTACATACCTACATTGGTATTATCCCTATTGTAGAGATAGGAAAACCAGAAACACCTCATGAGCTAAGTCTATTCATCCCTCCACCTCCATCAAGATTAATCTTCTAAATGCTCTGTTCTGATTACTCTTTTGAAAGAAAAACACAATACTTCTCATTGCCCAGAGAAGAAAGTCCAAATTGTTTCATTGGGCATTCAGGAGTTCCCCATCTACTGCCCACCTACCTTTCAGCTTTACCTGATATTCTCTACTCCTGCTGGATGAGTCCTCTGGCCATCCTTCAGCCATGACCCAGGTCCTGCCTCCACTCATCTGAGCTCGAACTTCTAGTTTTGCTTCTTACCACCTACCCTAGCTCCCATGTATATATTCTCCCCTGCAAAGGAGCTTTTTGGAATTTTCACTGAACAGGAGCCATTGGTTAGGTGCATTCTGAAGACCATCAGGACGTCTCTGCCATTAAAGGACCCTGGGAACTAGAAAAATCACATTTCATTATTCCCGAGTACAAAAACTAGGCTTGACAGAGCTATCCTGCTGCTTTCTCTTTTGCAGTGGTGCCCCCAGTGCATGTTTTCAGTTCAACAATAAATAGTAAAAAAAAATAAAATAAAATAAAGGGGGGAAAAAGCATTGTTAGTGATGGTAGTGGGAGCAAGAAGTAGATTGGGTGTCCTTAACTACTAACCCTGAGAATGATGGTCTGGGTGGTCCCAGCCTTGGTGACCTCTTATGCCCAGATATCGTTTTCATACGGCTCTCCTCTTGCGGGCTAAAGCAGTGGTTGTGACTCTTCCCCTTCCTCCTTTTTGTTCTTCTTATTCTCCAACTTCTTCCAAATCCTTTTGTCAGAGAAAGTCTTTAGGACACTCAATATAATTAGTATATTTAAAACAGAGTTGCTCTGCTAGAGATTAAGTGGGGAGCCGGAAGCCCTCTTTATTTGTCCCTCACTTACCAGTTCTCTCCCTTCACCTAAGGACTTCTGCATAGCCTCATTTTCAAAGGTTGTGTGAGCAGCGTGTGCACGTGTAGTCATGCATGCCTATTTAGAGGTAGGATGAAGTGGAAGGTGATTCTGTTGTTCATAAAAATTTAACATACTCAAAGCCCTCTCTGCCTTATTTTCCCATTAATTGCTTTTTAATTCTGTGCTCACTAGAACCTGGAATCAATTGTAATTCAGCAAATACTTGTTTAGTTCTTGTTGAGCTGTTTCCATGATATGAGGCTCCAGGGAAATATATGGAGCAGCCCCTGCCCCTAGAATGAATATAATCTAATTGTGAGGCTAAGAATGTCCCCTTCCTGAAAGTGACTCCAAAATTTTCAGTTCTGATTTCTTGCCCAAACTTCAGTACTAATACTTTAATTGTCTGTCTGACTCCTGGGCTGTCTCTGCTTGGTTGTCCCACTCTCAGCTCAACTCAGCATACCTCAGTCTGAGACTATACTTTTCCTTAGAAAACCCAGAAAGTGTGCAACATCAACATCAGAGTTGCCTGGTAAAGGAACAAAACCACGGAGAAACAGTAGGAGGCAATGGAAATCATCCATCAAAATGACAAAAGTAACACAAGTAATTGGGGAGAGCTGTGAATTACTATTAAATCTGTGTACCCTATCATTTATGAGAGGGAATGGATGTATCCTGGAGAGAATATATACCTACATTATCTCAACTGGTCTCTGTTCCCAGATGCTTATCTTGCAAACATCTCTCTATGTTAATATGATCGTAGAGTTAAAAAAAAAAGAAGTGTTTTATATATAAATGGCCTTTAACTGCAAGTCAGCAACTACATCTGCAGATCAGCAAAAGAAATAGAAATCTTTCCAAAAATGGAGGAAAAAAATTGGTCATGATGGGTGTTCTAAAAGAAGAGACTATATACATAAAACCATATTTACTATAATTTCTGGATGATGACTGGGATTTCCAAGGGTAATACTGAACTCATCCTGTCTACTTATTTAAAGAAAGAAAGAAAGAAAGAAAGAAAGAAAGAAAGAAAGAGAAAGAAAGAAAGAAAGAAAGCCTTAATAAATTGTGACTTCACTGTATTTGCTAGACAGGACAAGTCAAGGTTACAGAGTAGCACAGTGCGGCTCACTATAAAAGAGAACTCCTAACCAGACATCTGTCCAAAGTCAGACCTGCAGTTTGGGGGAACAGCCTGGTTCCCTTCTCAATTCAGCCATGGGCTAAGACAAATTACTGCATTTGAAGAGAGTTGAATTGAAAGGCCTCCAAAGTCCCTTCTGACTAAACATTTTATGAGTATATAAATATAAGTTCATTCGGAGGCCAGAGAAGTGAGAAATTAAAATCAGGAGTTTTCTCAGAGGGGTCTTCCTAATGGAGGAAGTTACTGGGGCTTGTTTTGAAGAACTGCTAGATTTTGGAGACGGGGCTGGAAAAAGGCATCATTCTGGGTGGGAAAAACATGTCAAAGTATGGAAGAGGCTGAGCAGGTGCAGAGAAATGAAGAGGGAAGCTGATGCTGATGGAGGAAAAAAGAAATATGATAGAAAGAGGCCCTTGAGAGAGAGTAGGAGTTGAACTGTATTTGAGGCAGTGGTAAGCTTAGCAAAAACCTGGCAGCTGTTCATACATTATCTGATAAACCTGACAGTTGCCTAAGGACATGTGAACTTTGGAGCAGCTCTGAAGTGAAAAGAGATAGAAAAGCTGTATGCTGTGTTAAAGCATCTTCCCCAGTGCTAAAGAACTGGGGTTTTCCTAAATACAGGGGTGGGCTACCAATCTGAGGTAAAATACATTTTTTTAAGGTATCTCTTGTCTATACTGGGAAGCATGGGCAGCAAGGAAAATCTGGAAACATTTGACTAAGGTCAGGAAATGACATTTTAAGAACTTGCACTACAGAGGTGAGAATAAGACCTTTAAAAATATGATAAACATTATTTATGAATAAACAAGTACAAATATGGTACAAGATGATGTATTAAGGAATTAGGACACTGGAAGCAAACCTGACATGAAATTGCTTCAAAGGAGTCTATAAGACACTATCCATTTTATAACTCTCTCATTGAATTATTAAATAAATTATATTACTATTTATATATAGATTATAAAACCATTATAGGATGGCTTGCAGTAGTGTGTAGCTCAGAGTGATGGTGTATCCCCTGGACTACAAGTGACCAATCTGAGGTCACCAGCCCCACCTGTGCCCTAGGAATAGGGCTGTGCATATTACGGCCGGTAGCCAAAAAATACCATGGTTCCATCAACAGCTCAAAAGCTATGATGGTTCTAGGTAGTTGGTATATTTTTATGTTTGGCCATTATTGAGCTGTAACTGTATTTTTATTTTATTCTTTAAAACCTTACCAAAAAAAGAAAAAAAACCCAAAAAATACATTCAGGATATTGAGAATGAGACAAATTATGTTTCAATCAATTTGCCCTTTTGTAATCAAAGAGACCTCAAGTCCAGAAATATCATTAACCTAGAAGAGATGAAGTCACAAACGTCCTGTTACTGCTATCCAGCTATCTAGGTATGAGGAAAACAATGTTTGTGAGAATAAGACTAATCATAACATTTGTCATTTGGATAATGAGAATCCCTAGTGGTATAAAATATCAGCAAATTTTGCCCATTCTGAAAAATACAAACACTTTTGTGGCTTGGATCCTGGTGGTACCTGGTGGTTTTTTATTCCATTATCTTCCATTATAGACTATTATCTCTCCCTGGATCCTACCAGTTTACAATTGGTCTTGAATTTATTTCAAATAAAATTTCTAAGGTTGAATTTTTTTTCCTCTCTTTTTAAAAGTATTTTATTAAGTTTTAAATTTTAATCCCAGACCATTTAACATACAGTGTTATGCTAGTTTCGGTTGTACAGTATAGTGATCCAACAATACTGTACAGTACTCAGTGCTCCTCATGATAAGTGTACTCTTTAATCCCCATCACCTGTTTCCCCCATCTCCTCTCTGGTAACCCCCAGTTTGTTCTCTATAGTTAAGAATCTGCTTCTTCATTTGTCTCTTTTTCTCTTTTTCTTTTAACCTTTGCTCATTTGTTTTGTTTCTTAAATTCCACATATGAGTTACATCATATGGTATTTCTTTCCCTGACTGACTTATTTGGCTTAGCATTATACTCTAGCTCTATCCATGTCCTTGCAACTGGCAAGATGTCATTTTTTTATGGCTGAATATTTTTATGAAAAATGTTTTTATGGCAGAATAATAAATTATTATTATATTTAATAATATGATAATAAATAAAACATGAATAGTAAATAAAACACACACCCCACCTCTTCTTTATTCATTCATCTATCAATGGACACTTCGGCTACTTCCATAATGTGGCAACTTTATAAACAATGCTATAATAAACATTGGGGTGCATGTATCCCTTTGCATTCATGTTTTTTGTATCCTTTGGGTAAATACCAGTAATACAATTGCTGGATCATAGCATACTTCTTTTTAACTTTTTGAGAAACATCCATACCGTTTCCCTCAGTGGCTGTACCAGTTTGCATTCCCACTAACAGTACATAAAGTTTTCTTTTTCTCCAGATCCTTGCCAACACTTGTTTCTAGTGTTATTTACTTTAGCCATTCTGAAAAGTGTGAGGTGATATCTTACGGTGATTTTGATTTGCCTTCCATTGACGGTGAATGAAGACATGACCACGTTTTCATGTGTCTTTTGACTGTCTCGATGTTTTCTTTGGAGAAATATCTGTTCATGTCTTCTGCCCATTCTTTAATTGAATTATTTGGGTTTTTTGGTGTTGAGTTGTATAAGTTCTTTATATATTTTAGATATGAGCCCTATATTAGATATGTCATTTGCAAATATCTGCTACCATTCTGTAGGTTGTGTTTTAGTTTTGTTGATTGTTTCCTTCGCTGTGAAGAAGTTTTTTATTTTGATGTCCCAATAGTTTATTTTTGCTTTTGTTTCCTTGACTCAGGAGACATATCTAGAAAAATGCTGTTACAGCTGATGTCAGAGAAATACTGCATGTGCTCTTTTCTAGGATTTTTATGATTTCAAGTCTCACATTTAAGTCCTTAATCCATTTTGAGTTTGTTTTTGTGTGGTATAAGAATGTGGTCTTGTTTCATTTTTTCACATGTAGCTGTCCAGTGTTCCCAACACCATTTGTTGAAGAAATTGTCTTTTTCCCATTGCATAGTCTTGCCTCCTTTTCAAAAATTAATTGATCATAGAATTGTGGGTTTAGTTTCGGGTTTTCTATTCTGTTCCATTGATCTATGTATCTATTTTTATGTCAGTACCATACTATTTTGATTTCTGCCATTTTGTAATATAACATATAACTTGAAGTCTGGAATTTGAGACTTCTAATTTTGTTTTTCTTTTCAAGATTGCTTTGGCTATTGGGGTCTTCTGTGGTTCCATACAAATTTTAGGATTGTTTGTTCTAACTCTGTCAAAAATTCTGTTGGTATTTTGATATGGTTGCATTAAATCTGTAGATTGCTTTGGTTGGCATAGACATTTTAACAATATTTTTTCTTCCAATCCACGAGGAGGAATTCCAATTCTTTGGGTCATCTTAATTTTCTTTCATCAGTGTTTTATAGTTTGTTTGGTTTTTTTATAGTTTCAGAGTACAGGTCTTTCACCTCTTTGGTTAAGTTTATTTTATTATTTCTGGCATAAATATAAATGGAATTTATTTAAAAATTCTCTTTCTGCTGCTTCAATATTAGTAATAGAAATGCGACAGATTTCTGTACATTGATTTTGTATTTTGCAACTTCACCTAAAAAGAGAGCTTTAAAGGGAACTGTTCTAAGGCAGAGTTTTCATTGGGGTTCAGTTACATAGACCTGATTGGTCATCCACATTGCTGACGTCCACATCCAGCCTTTCTGGAAGTCTCCTTGATGACACATGACCCAAAGTCTCTACCCTACACCACAATAATGGGCTATTGGTGTGGCCCAAAGTTCTCAGACACTCTTATCAGAGACAAAATTTCAAGGGTTTAGAGATCACTTCCCAGGAACTGACGGTAAAAGCCCGATCTCTCTTTGGGTAAGGTTAATTCTTTACTAGGCACTGAGGTGACACAGTTTTGCCATTTTAAAAATTCTCCCTCTCATTTCTGTCTCTTCTTTCTTTATCAAAATCTTATAAGCTACAAAACAATCTATGTCCCCAACACCCTCTTCTTAGCCACTGCCAATTCAGGCTAACATAGTGACTAGGCTCTAAAAAAATTAGAACAAGGTCAGTGTCATGTCTTCATCCTCAGCTTAACAAACTCCACAGAAGTCTCTGGGCAAATTTCACGGTGCCAATTCCCTGGAGAACGTTATTTGCAAGGATAGCTTCTCACTTGGGAAATTGCAACAAATATAAGTCCTCTCAGAGGCCAAGGACTAAAAGTCTGATTTCCATGGTGACATAGGGACTGCCCTTCTCCACTAGGGACAGAGCATGTTGAAGATTTATTCTGAGCCACATAGTTTCAAACAATGCAGTTTTTAACAAAGATTAAATTACCCCAAAGGAAGTGACTATGTGATTTAGGTAAAGCTGCCTCAAAGCCTTTAAAGCTCTCTCAGGTGGCTTTTTGTTTTACTTGAGATTCCTTTCCTTGCCAACCTGTTTCCTTCAGTGAAAACTTAGCCAAAGAAGGCTCCTCAGATAATGAGGAGGTTTTATTCCTGGAGATTTTGCCATCTTGAGTCAGAGCTCACATTAACCATCTTTAGAGATTTTTATAAGGGTTTCCTATCTTAAAATTTAAAAAAATTTTTTGGAAAAAGAAGATTGGGCCCAATTTTGGGCTTATGCCTACAAAGTGAGTTCTGTGGTAAAGGGCTTTATTTGAAAATAAAATATTTTCCACAAGCACTTCTCTAACTAAATCATATAGCACAAAAATAAAAGGGCTTGAATTCACAAAAACAATCATTATTTGCAAAGGGAAACCTTTTCAAATGTGCCCATACCTACCCACTCTGCTTTTTGATCTTGAGGCCAAAAACTCTCTTGAATTAAGTGTTTTCCTTCCAGTGCACTTATCTCAGAATTGTGAAATGAAATCAATAGGGAAAGTAAACAGCATTATTTTAAAATAATGCAATTTGTATCTAATGTGGTCATGTGTGGTACTCTTATTATGTTGAACTGTAATTTGAAATACTTCATATCGTATATTTTAAAAACTAACCTAGAGTTTTCTCCTACATCTTCAAAAGTGACTATTATATTTTCATATTGTCATTAACATTGAGTATGCAATCTGAGGGTTTTGAAGGGGCAGGGGGTGGGAGGTTGGGGGAACCAGGTGGTGGGTATTAGAGAGGGCACGGATTGCATGGAGCACTGGGTGTGGTGCAAAAACAATGAGTATTGTTACGCTGAAAAGAAAAAAAAAAACATTGAGTATGCTATCATACTGGTGTTCTGCTTTGTATATTTTAATTAAATGTTTTCTATTTTGTACTTGTATCTGAGGCAATTTTAACATGAAGGGGACAATTTTATAAATGGGGGGAAAAATCAAATGAATAGTGTGTTCCCTGCTGCCTAGAACATTTAAAAGCCAGAATTCCTGCTTCAAAATGTTTCCAGGCAAAGTAAAATTATAAGGAAAATTAGATGTTCTTATAATGTCAAGAGTAAGTTATTTTCTCTTATTTGGCTTGATATTTGGTTTGTTTGATGTAGTCATGAAACCATTTCTCCTTAAAAATGAGTCTGGTTTTGCTAAAGAGAAGGTTTGAAGGTTTATTCCATGGTCATTTATAATTATTAAATAATTGAAGATAAAGCAAATGTCTAAAAATAGGGGGTTGGTTGCACGATTATGGAACAGAAACTGCATAATCTCTAAAAGTCAGGTCATAAAACAACATAGAAATGAAATGAAGTTTCTATTAAATGTTAAATGAAAAAAAAATCAATTATAATCAGTATACACAGAATAGTCCTTATTTGATTAAGAAAAATGCATAGAATATGAATAAATAATATATGTAAATATGCATAGAAAACACTGAAAGGCTATTTAGACTAGATTAGTAGTGGTTCTCTCTGCACGAACTACACATGGTTTGAAAGATCATAAATCTTTAAACTGTAGAGCTGAAGTGCCTTTGAGATCATTTAATTCAGTCACACATTAATTCACTAGATAATTCATTCCTTGGCTATTTAAAGACTGTCCTCCCTTCTTCCTTGATTCTCTTTTCTTCCGTATAACATCCCGAGTTTTTTTAACCTTCCTTTGTGATTTCCTGACTCCTCCCTGTCTTGAGTTGTTGGCTTCCCTCTTAAGATGGGTCATCCGGAGTACACCCAAGTTCCAAGTCTGATCAAGCCAGCAGCATCCAATGGACTTGTTTGCTCCTTCAATGTCTATCCAGCAAAGGCCATAGTTTGTATGAACATGAAGTCAACTAAAACTTTTTCAGAGAATTTCTACATGAGCAATTATAAAGTCCATCTTCCCCAATTTGAATTCATTCTATTAATGCTTTGAATCCAAAGCAGGGTCTCTACAGCTATAACAATCTCTGATTCAGCTTCCAGCCTTTCTATTAATCCTTATTAAGCCTTATCTCATTTGTTTTACTCTATATCCAAGTCTGTCAAACTCATTTTGAATCTTGAATCTGTCCAGCAATATATTACGTATATTCAGGTTTTTTTTTTTCCCCCTTCCCTTATTGATAAGCAAGACTTCTCTATCTTTACTCATCTCTGAAAACCATCCTTGAGAGCCAGGACTAGAAATTGTTTTACCATCTCTAGAGTCCCATATCTGCTTTTTCACAGAGGACTGTATGGTATGGCATTTCATTGGTCACCCCCCACTCCACTCATTTACCCCAACTCAGATAAGTAAGACAGGCATCCTACCTACCAGCATAGTCAGTGGCTGAGGAGGATTCAACCCTGCCTTTTCTACCCCAGAGTTTTAGCGCACTTCTCACCATCAGGCTCAGTAAAAAGAATACAAAGGTAAAAAGTGGAGGCAAAAACTAAAGATGGGGTTTTCCTGAAAGGAAGAAAATGTAGTAAAAGAATGAAGTAGCTAGTATCAGTTAGTGTTTACCTATCATTGACAAGTTCAGGGTCTATAAATAGAGTAATGGGATGAATCTCTTCTGTTTATCCCTGTAAAGGCCACCCATGTCTGGCTCATTTATTTTGAATGTGGCTTCCAGAAAAATCATGGATAGGGGTGTCAAACTCCTGGGAGAATTGGTCAGCTGTGAATTTCAGAGACTCTAGTTACTATTATTATAACATAGTGTCCTCCCTGGACTTCAGACTCCATACCTACAAGGTGAAGAAATTTAACTACTTGATGACACTAAAGTCCTCCTCCGTTCAATGTTTTTGATACAAAGATAGATTAATGTACCACCAAGGGGCAGTTTACAGTTTTTCCTTGCAATGCTGTTCAAGATAATCCGTGAAACATAGATTTGATTTTTCTAGAGCGTCTCTCTTCCTCGGTAGTTTTTTTCATTTATCTCTAACTGACTCCCTGCTTTTTTCCTACACTCCTCAGGCACTGCTATACCCCCACTCAACATGCTTTCTGCCTCTGCATGCTCCCTGCTTTCCTGGGAAAATTGCTGTAACCCAACCTTAGGGCTAGGGGATCTGGAAACCTCTCTACCTATACTCACATGTTACTCAACTGTGAATTCTGCTACTTATTGCCAAGTGACACATTCAATCACCTAATTTCTTATAGCCTCAGTTTATTCATATAAAATGATGATGCACATATACTAAAACTGGAACAATACAGAGAAGATTAGCATGGCCCCTGTGCAAGGATGACACTCAAATTCATGAAGCATTCCATATTTTTTTAGGATTTTATTTATTAGACAGAGAGAGAGAGATCACAAGTAGGCAGAGAGGCAGGGGGAAGCAGGCTCCCTGCTGAGCAAAGAGCCCGATGCAGGGCTTGATCCCAGGACCCTGAGATCATGACCTGAGCCAAAGGCAGAGGTTTAACTTTAACCAACTGAGCCACCACGGCACCCAGCATTCCATATTTTTATAACAATTATAAATAGGCTTATTAAATTTTTCTGGACAATGCATTTGGATTTTTTTAAAAACAAGTAAATTTCTTATTGATAGCAACAAAATAAAAAAATTAAATAAAAATAAAAGGATGATGGTTCTTATAAAACTGTTGGGAGGATATGTGGAATCAAGAGTATAGAGTCTTAAATGCATTGTCTAGTTCATAGAAAACACAAATAGATGTTCACCAAAAAACACTTCACATTTCTCTACTTTATCATTTCTCTGTATCTTAACCCTCTGGTCTCAGAGGAAGAGGAGTCTATATTCTTTTTCTTAGGCTATGATAGCTCCTTTTGTATTTCTACTGGCTTAAAACAAGAGGAATTACACATTCTTGTAGCAAAGTCTAGAGGAGGATGGACTTCAGCCTCTCAGCTTGCCACGAGGAACTGCATTCTGTGCTCTCTTCTCTGCCCTTGCTGATATCAGCTTCACCTTAAGGTTAGGGCTCCTTAGGATCACAAGATGGCCGCAGCGGTTCCAGAGCCACATGCTTCATTTTGCACATTCAAGCAGAGAACTAAAATTGGTTCTAAAACTTTACTTGGAAGAGCAGAGAAGCTTCATTTTCAAAAGTCTGGAGAAAAAAAAAAAAAAATCCCTCTCGTATTTCACTGGTCTAAAGTGGATGAAATGCCTTCCCTAAACCCATAACTAAGGTCAGGTGATAAGTTCATGTTATTTTAAGCTTGAACCCCATAACTCTGTTTCTAGAAACAGGGTGGAGTTGAATTTCTGTCCAATGCACATAGATGTCGGAGTGCCCCGGCAACATGGTCTCATTGCATGATTCATACGGATTTCTCTTCTGGAACTGTGTTCTGTGGCTTTCTGTTCTGTGGCTTTCACATAAAATACAGTGGGACTAGAGCTTCCTGGAGTTAGTCATCTGGTGGGCTTGGACTTAGAAAGAGGTGGTTGAACTTAAGGATAGTGACTGCAAGGAAGGTTACAGGATATTGGTTATATCATCACAAAGTCTACTTCACCATGTGCCTTTGAGTCCTTCCTATGGAAATTTTTCCTGTTACTTTATCCTTTTTTTGAATTATCAACAGCTCCCTTTTTATTGGGTCACTTATGCTCATTTTTTTATCCAAAATAATAAACAAAAAGTTAAATTAAAATTTAAAAATCAGCTTCCCCAAACCTGCTACTCTGCCAAGCTGTTTCCCTACCACAGTTATTGAAAACACAATCTATCTTCATTGTCTCAACTTGGTCATCTTGCTTCTGCCTTAACCATACTCCCAAATCTACTCTCTGAACCATTTCTCTGTAAATGAATCCAAATGCATTGATGAACTCCAACTTCTGTGATCACCACGTCCTTCCTCCTGGAAATTTTCTCCTCCTTTTCGTCAATGTATTTGATCAAAATTTATCATGTACCTGCCACATGCCACACACTGGGATAAATACTGAGAATATAAACATTAAAGAATTTAGTCCTTCCCCTCAAGGAGACTAATAAAGACTAATGGGAAGACAGTCCGTGAAACAACAGCCGAAAGCCATAATGGAGGCATGTGAGAGGAGGAGAGGAGTAAGCATCTAAATCAAGGAGTTAGTGGAGCTTCAGAAAGAGATAATTCTTGGACTGTTTTTAGGAAAAATTAAGGAGTTTATCCATTGGAAAATGTGTAAGACACAGGGAATATCATGGTGCAACCAGAGAACTACAGGGGGCTTGGTATGGTTGGGGGATGGTAGAGAATATAGGGGAAGGGCAAGAGGGGAAGTTGTTCAAGAAGGCAGAGCCATTTCAAGAGTTTTGACAAAGTGACATGGATCATAGGTAGCCACAAAAAAGTGAGCCATTGCTAAATCATTTCTGTGTAACAATGGAGGATGAAATAGGCAGGCAGGCACCCAGAAGCTGGTGGACTGGTAAGAAGGGTACTCAAGAATTTGGATAAAGATGTTGATGTTTCTGAACTACAATTATAATTGTTGGTGAAAAGAAAAGAAGGTAGAATAAATTCAAAAGATAAAAATCTACAGCATTTAGCATGGGGTAGGAAGGATGGAATTGTAAAGAATGGCAAAACTAACTGGGAAGAAAAATTCAATGATGTCAAATATAGCAGAGAGGTTAGTAAAAAAAAGGGCATTCTCTATATCCCTGGATTTCTTATTTGAGGTGCTTCCCAGTAATAGAACCAGAGCAGACCTCCCTACATTTTCCCCTTCACAACACCATGTAATCTCATAGGTTTCAACAATTGCAGCTATGTCATAAACCCCAAATCTACGTATCTGAGTCTGAGTTTCTTCTCAAATCCCAACACCAATTTTCAGTTGCTTCCTCAGCATCTCTCCTGGGATGTCCATGTATAAACCTCTAACTAAATTGAAATCATCATATTCTCTCTAAACTTATTACTTCTCTTTTTCCTAATCTGTTGATGGCTGCTGCTATCCTTCTAGTAGGACAGTTTGCTGTCACCTTTGTACCCTTATTAGTCTATTCACCCATCAAATATTGAGCACCTAAAATATATCTTGGACTCCTCCATGCAGATATAGTGGATGACCTAAACAAAGTCTTGCCCAGATAGAGCTTTATTTAGTGAAGGAATACATATTGTATTATATTAGAAAACTATAATAATTTAAAATAAAATAGGATACAGAACATTAGAGTGACAGAGTGTGTTCTACATTCAATCAGTTGGTAAGGCCTTTTGCCTCACCGTTAATATCTCTGGCATTTATCCTTACCCCTCCAATCCCACACTGTCCAAATTCTGTCTTCCATGCCCCCTCACCAAACAAATGGCAATAATGTCTCAGTTTAACCCAAATGAAAGAATATGTAGAGAGCTTTAACCACATGCTGGGCACTAGACTTGATACAGATCCCAAAACAAACTAAAAAATTTGTAGTTCAGAAGGAGTGATGAAATAAACACCTAAGCCACTTAAATACAAAATGAAATTGATAAATTCCACAAAGATATTATGCTTAACTAGCCATGGAAACTCACAGAAGGGTAGATCCCTTCTGCAGAGGACTCAATTGAGTTAGCAGTATTCAAAATGCCACTTGAAGGGTGGACGGGACATATATAAGGTTTGGAGAGGACAGTTGGGAAGGAAAATGCATTCCAAGTGGAAGACTCTGGATGAGTAAAGGGAAGAAGATGGGGAAGCACAGATGTCCAGATAATAGTGCGTGGTGCCATTTGCTGGGAACTTAGGTTACTGGTAGAGGAAGCTGAGGTTAGGAAGATAAACTGGGACCATTTTTTGAGAGTCTTAAAGGCTGGTATGATCATTTATACTTAATTTCATTAAATGATGAAAACCATCAGCTTTTTTCTCTTATCTTTGTACATACATGGCTTCTTCATTTGTTGGTTTATAAGATACTGTATTTTTGTGGGACTACTATCCGCTATTATCCTAAATATTGGTTTGGTAATTAAGAAGTTATTATACAATGCACATGTGTTGAAATAGTATCTTATGATATGAAAGCTAAGCAAACCCTGATAGATGGTGGCATGAAAGTACTTATATCTGAAAAATTATGTTCCTGAGCTTTGAAATATTTCAGGTTTGCCATTATTTTGAAATTAGATTAAAAACTGCAGTGAGCCAGCTTATAAAATGCTATTTCTGTTAACTTTAGAGAATGAAAAGAGAAAATTCTCTCCTAGGGACTAGATCAAAATTCTTTGAATTAGCAGAGTCTATGAAACATAAGAAACATAAAGAAGAAATTTTAGCAGAATTATCTCCAGACCTTAATGGATAGGTCTGAATGAAAGTAATGGTTTCTCCCAAAAATATGTAAATAATTATCTAATTCTAGAATGGAGCATTAATTTCCAAAAAGGGGCTAATTTGTCTTTCTAAACAAAAGACTGAATTGTTTAATTTACAAATGGGAATTCCCACTTAAAGAATTTTCAAAAGCAAATAAACCAGTTGAAGTTTCCAAATATAGAACTACATGTGTCATACTGATGACCTGTCCTAACAACCAGCATTGTGGTTTAGCTTCTGAATTACTCTATACTTCGACAATATACTAAAAAAATAGATTTGATAATGATTATGGTCCTAATATCCTACATGAGTAGATTTGAAACCCAATATGATTTCAAAATTGGCCATCTTTACCAAGGAAACATGAAGAAAGGTTTCCATGGTTTCAGAGAATCAATAGTGCCCTCTAAAGGAAGTCCATGGGAGGTACATTCAATATCAAGGTTTAATTCAGCATGCATTTTGCCCAAGTGTTACTTAATTGTAATTCACAAAATGGATTCAAGATTATAAAAAGTGTGGGCTGGCCCTCCTCATAAGTATCATAGGTAGCTTCCCACATAAATTTTAGACTGGTAGAGCAAACAGATCATCCTTGAGCCCCAGTTGATCTGCTCGCTGTGAACTATGGTCACCATCCCTGTGGAAAGCTTGAAAGGCAATAGTTTCTGAATTGAGGGCTGGACATCCTGGATTCTGAGAGATGGGAAATTGAGAAAGGGATCTAGATAGCTGTCTTGGGAAAATGTGCTACACTTGGGGGAAACTTGTGTAGAATTGAGTACTGAAGAGTCCTCATCAGCTCTTTGCCCAGGGCCAGCTAGGAAAACCTATATGTTGGCAAAACAGCTGCATCAGCTGATTTAGATTCAGTGTAGCTTGGGTGAAACACATGAAAGTTAAAAGAAAAAGGTGCTATGAACACTTGTGGATTTTTATTTAGAGTCCGATTTTGTGGTTTATTCTCCCATTTCTTTTCTCTATCCATTTTGCATGATATGCAGAGAACTATTCACAAATTGCTTGGTGATGTTACAAGAAATACTGGGCATTATCAGTATTGCATTATTATTACCATTATTAGATGTGAGTTGAGTTGTAAAGACTAACATCTGCCTTAGAGGCACAAAAAATCAGTAAGTACAGATGAATGTTAATCCCAGATATAAGGTAATGCAGCAGAGTTACGGTCATAATGAGATAGTTGAGGATGAAGTTTAAAATATGTTGTTCTGTTACCAAGGCTGTACATATAGAGCACCACGTATGCTTTTAAGACTCTTCCTTCAGAGTCAGGTCTAGCTTTGTCAGGCGATACAGATCAGCACTTAACACATACACCCGTGGCTTGCCTGCCAGCTTACTCTGCATGTACAAGCCTCATACTTCTCCTGAGCCTCACATCAACTTTGTGAGGTCGCAGGGCAATTACTGTAATAGAGCAGGAAAAAAAACTTCATGGAACACGGGTAGGGTTACGGAGGAAAATCAATTTTCAAATATCCTTTTTTTCTACTGATTGATTGGAATATTAAAACACTTGAAGAGATATTAGGTTAAATATTAATGGAAATAAAAATTGACAAAGATGGTACATCAGCGATAGCAAAGCTGGTCCCCACCTTTTGGGAAAATCCAGGTCAACTGGCACATTTCAGCAGAGACAACTGCAGTTAGCACAGCAAGGTGACAATAGATTAACTAGATGGGACACAACACTCTGAAGAAATCAGAGACTTATGGCACTTAGAGTCATCCTTAGCAGGTTCCTCAAACCACCACCAAAGCTGAAGGTACCTCAGCAGAGCAGCAGGTGAGCAGAAGCTTGTGGAAACACTTGGCTCATTTACACTAACACATCGACTCATGGGCCTCCTAGGATGCATTTTGAGCTTCACAGGCTAGAGTTAAAAGGGTTTTTTGTTTGTTTGTTTTTAAGATTTTATTTATTTATTTGTCAGAGAGAGATCACAAATAGGCAGAGAGGCAGGCAGAGAGGGCGGAAGCAGGCAGCCCAACGTGGGACTCAATCCCAGGACCCTGAGATCACAACCTGAGCTGAAGGCAGAGGCTTTAACCCACTGAGCCACCCAGGCACCCATAGAATTAAAAGGGTTTAAATGTTCATTTAGATTTCCCTTCTGAATGGTTCTTGGAAAAAGATCCAAGAAAGTATAGATCCTTTTAAATCTCTAGAGCAGGAAGTTAACACAGGAAGTTAACAAAAAAAGTCTCCTCCTCTGATTTATTCGGGTTAGCTAAGAAGCTATTTTAAAGTAGGCGCCCAAGAGGTACTTCTCAACGGTTAATTAGCACCACAGCATGGCCCAGGAACTGGCTGGGCATGAATCATAGCACTCTTGTGTGTGACTGCCCTGTCTCAGCCTGTGATGGGAAATGTTCTGTGTTTCAAAATTCTCTTTGGAACCAAGGCCCCTCTTTGGGGAAAACGGCCCTTGAAGAGTTTGCTGCTCATAGGAGCTTCTGGATAGTGGAGTAAGAAAGTTTGAGCCTGGGCAGGACAGATATAACCTGGGTACAACTGAAGGTCAGAAGCATCTACCCTCAGTGCCTTGGTCACTGAACAGAAATGGTGGTTTCTATATTATGAGCTAAACTCTGCCTGTGGCCCTACGGAGGGTGCTGTTGAGTTCCTAATGACCCATAACCACTGAGTCTTCTCACTTTCACAAACCAGCTCCATTTATCCTGTTAATTATTATGTTTCTCTGTAGGGTTGTTAGTACTTGGACATAGAAACACTTAGCATGTACAGTAACCCCACAAAGTAGGCAGGATGAGTATTATTAACCCCATCTTGCTGCTAGGGAGAAATTAAGTGCTTGGGCTTGACTGTACTCTGCTAGCTAACAACCCTTGGCTCCCTCCCTGTAACCCAATGCTCTTTGCTTTGTATCATTTATCCATTCTCCCTTTGGTCCTGTGCCATATGTCAAGAAGGCAATCTGATAAAATAACTAACACCAGTAGGAGATCAGAAGTATTTCCTCTTGGTCTCTCTCATCTAAGATCTTTCTGGAAATAATATCTTAAAATGTTCACTGACTTGATAAGAATTTTTGGCTAGAAAGGACAGAATTTTCTCATGGCTTTGGGGCTGATGAAAGCTATGAGTTAATGTGTATCTTTTGATGGGTCTCATATAGGATGCTTGGGAGCATGCCCATGAATCTTTTGGTTATTCAAAAAAAAAAAAAAAGGTCAAGGTAATAGGATTCTGCTTTGTGCCAGTTAGGGGTACTGGGAGACAGAGCTTGGGTATTATATCTGTTAGGTAAAGGAACTTGACCGGTATGTATGAAAACTCTCTGCCAGAACATAATAGTCATTTGATTGTAGCGTCATTTGGGAAGTTTCTTTTATACAGAGGGACAATTATTCTTGCAAATTTCGTTTCTGTTTTCCCTGGATTTGAGCATTGTTCAGGTGACCAGAACAACAGGAGCAGTTTTGGGAGCAGGTTTAAAGTGCTGTGAGATAGGACAAGGAAAGAAGAACTGGCAGGAGTCAGTGGGATTGTTTACCTAAGTGAACATTGGTCCAGAATGTTCATCGCCAGTTGAATTGCTTACTGGTCTTCTGATAAAGAAAATAAATCCTGAGGACTATTTCTGAAGTCCTATTACAGTGTCAGTCACTGGAGACATTTGATCTCCATCGGACTAGTCCAGCCAGCAGTCCAAGATGCCACCAATCAGGAAACCATTATTTTTCTGGGCTCCAAAACTAGAAAGCTAAAAACGACATTCCCCATACCAGTTCTAGACGCAATGGGGTGAAGGCTTTCTTCCTTCAACTTGGGGCATTTCTTTTCTGCTAACAACCAAGACTTTGGAGTATACAGTCTCTAATGGCTGCAGGGATAGCAGGAACCAGACGCTGGGCTCCAGTCCCAGCAATTGAGGTAGTGGTAGCTTTCTGATCCTGGCTTTTAATTCTCTGAATTGGAGCTGCATTTAGGCATCCTTGAAGTCAGGTGACCTCCTGATTACTGCAGAGGAAGTGGTGCCCTGGGTGAGCCAGTCAGGAGTGTTCTGGAAGTCAGTTACAGAAGCCCCATCTAGAGACTGCTCCTCCAGTTCTAATTTCTTAAGCACTTTGTTCCTGATATTAAATCCTTTCTGTTCAAAATACCTAGAATAGTTTCTGTTTTATGCACTGAACTCTTGTCTGATATAGAGGACCACAAAAGATTAAAGAAAATAAAAGACCCATAGTAAGTACAGTAAACATGTCCTGTTGATGTTTCATTTTAGTAGTAAAGTAAAATCTGGACAAAGACATTACCAAGGGGAGGACCTTTGAATTAGAATAATAGTTCTTCTCTATAACATTGAATACCAAAAGAATTAGAGCGGTATCAAGTTTAGGAAATTGATGCCTACTTCTCTTAAAGATTCATAATATGTAATTGTGTACTACATATTCTGAGAAGCTTGCAATAAGAAAGCATGCTTAATTTTGTTCATGCTCATATTTCCCAGACTCAGAAAGATAGTCATTATTTGGGGAATGCTAGTTTACTTCAATTTGAGGGGGAAAATACAGTCCTAGTAACTATTCTTAAAGTAACATAGTACTTTATAGGAACTTACTAAAGCATATTTAAGATACCAAAATTTGAAAAGCAAAGGCAGGATATATAAGAAAAGTCAGCAAGCAGTAAAACCAATAAAATTATTAACATCTAAGTAATTGTTATTTTTGGTTACTAAACTTAATATTCATATTAGGCAAAAGTCTTGAAAAGGAAGATAAAGTAAAATAGTAGCAATTAATTTAAAAGCCTATAATGTTTTAACAAAAAACTAAGAAGTGGAAAAGGAAGAATGAAAAAAGTATGCTAATTTTTCTATTCTACATTGAGGGAAGTCAACAGATTTAAATTTATTCTTGACCACTGATAGAAAATAAATGAACAAATGAATACATACATACATAATTAATTTTAGGATAACATGAAAGTATTAAGATTAGTAGCTTTCACATTAACAGAGAAAGACAAAAACCTGATAAAGAAAAAAAATCAAGAAATCCTATTATTAGAAGACAAATATAAAACAAAACCCAGTAGTGACAACTATAAGTGTTAAAAGCTAAAACACTCTATTGACTTTTAAAAAATTCCAAACTGTATGCTTTTTTTTTTTTTTAGATTTTACTTATTTGACACAGAGAGAGAGAGAGAGAAAGATCACAAGTAGGCAGAGCAGCAGGCTGAGAGAGGGGGGAAGCAGGTTTCCTGCTGAGCAGAGAGCCCGATTTGGGGCTCCATCCCAGGATCCTGAGATCATGACCTGAGCCAAAGGCAGAGGCTCAACTCAGTGATCCATCCAGGTGCCCCGAAACTATATGCTCTTTATAAACAATCTATGTAAAGCATTATGTGGAAAACATAAAATAAACCAAGGGATAGACAAATATGTAACAAGAAATTCAAACCAAAGTAGGGAGTCTTGATATCAATAACCAAATAAAATTTAAATTAAAAGAAGTTAGCTAGAGATAAAGAAGATTTTAATAATGCCAAAAATTGCACACTAATGTCAAAGGGGAGAGAAACCATTTTCCCCTTCTCTGAGTGCCTGTCTCCCTTGAAATAGAAACTCTCCCACCTCTCAGAATGAAGTCCCAGGCCTCCAGAAGTTCATCCCCTGTAGCTCTCCTATGTTCCTTCCACAGGGATGACTTATGCGATCAGTGAAATCAGAAAAGGATCATTGTGCATTCATGGGCTCCTCTCTTTTGCAAGCTCTCTTAGAGCTACCTACTTAAAGTGAGTTCTAGGTGGAAAGCTCCATGGAACATAGAATGGTACCATTAATGTGTGACTTCAGAGAAATTCAGTCTTCCCTACTCAAGCCACTAGAATGAACAATAAAACAGTGTGTTTGCTATTCAGACATCCCTAGGATGCCCTTCCAACCTCATTGTTGTCCCTACCCCCACCCACCACTTAGAAAGTTTGGGGCTACTGCCTTTTCCCATCCTAGCTACCCCATTTATAACTACATTAAGTTATAGAAAGTCAATTTTGGCTAGAAATCCAAGCTTAATCTTCCAGTGCAATTTAACATGCAATGAAGCTCATATTTCATCCCAATCTGATTTCTGAGTATCTTTCTCAATAGTTTATAAACTGGAAAGGAGAGAGCTGTGGGTAATGACACCTTCCAAACCTCCAAACTGGAGGCCATTAACTTTAATGAAAATACATTAAAGGAATATATAAGAAGAAATTGACAAAACCACATTCCAAAGGGACACTTAAATGTTCTCTTTCAATTCTTAACTGAACAAAAGGACAAAGACTAGAATAGGAGATAGAGAATTTGAACAAATAATAAGAGCTTTAATGAAAAGATACACTGAAATTTGTGTTCTACAGAGAGACTAGGCCTTCTTTTCACATATTCATGAAAAAATCCACAAAATTTGATCGTATATTGTCTCAAATAGAATCTCAACAAAATAAAGTGACAGTTCTGGGGTGCCTGGATGGCTCAGTTGGTTAAGTATCCGACTCTAGATTTCAGCTCAGGTCATGATTTTACTTTCATGAGATTGAATCCCATATCGGGGACTCCACCCAGTGTGGAGCCTGCTTGGAATTCTCTCTATCCCCTCCTTTTACCCCTCCCCTGCTTGCCCTTGCTTGCAAAAGCGACAGTTTGGAAGGAGGAGGACAAAGATGGTGGGGGAGTAGGAGACCCTATTTCAACCAGTCCCTGAATTGAGCTAGATATCTACCAGACCATTCTGAACACCCATGAAATCAGCCTGAGAAGTAAGAAGATCTATCCGGATCTCTACAAACAGAATATCTCCAGCAGCTGGTCTCAAGGTATGAAGTTGGGAGCCCTGATTCTGTGGGCAGCTATCAGAAGATAAACAGAAGGGAGAAGGAGCCGCCATAAGTGCTGGCACCAGGAAGGTGAAATAACATAGGAGTGCAAAAGCCTCCTATACTGGAGGCCAGGCACAGGCTCGCAGACCTGTAGCAGCAGGGAAGGGCTTTAGTGCAGCCCCCCTGTCCAAAATCTGGAGCTATGGAGGCACGTATGTGAAGCATGTCAACTGGGAACAGCTGGCAGTTTTAGAAGCACAAAGGGCAGAGACGGGCCTGGAACTGGAAGCAAGGGATGGGAGTGGTGTGGGGCACACAACTTAGGATGCTGCGGTTTTTAACAACACAGAAACAGAGACAGCGTGGCCTGGAGAGCTCAGTGACAATCAGACTGCAATCTCCCTCTTCTGAGACAGAGGTTTGGATACAGTCACTTCTACTCTGACTCTCAGAAGAGATGCAGAAAGCCACCAAGGAAAGCCACCAAAGAACAAAAGCCCCTCCCCAAAAGTTTTCACTGAGCCCATTCCCCCCCAACAGGGGGCAGAGCAACTCTGCCCAGACAGGATTGCCCAAGTAACAGCATGTCAAACCCCACCCCCAGAAGACAGGCTGGAAGAACAAGAAGCCAACAACCTACGTTCCCTATAAAACACGTGCATCTCACTTGGGTTGTGGTCAATAATTTGGACTCTGTACATTCCCTCAACCACCCCTCAACAGAATGACTAAGAGGAGGAACCCCCAACAAAGGAAGAACCAGAAAATGTGGCTTCTGCCACAGAACTACTAGATATAGATATAACCAAGACGTCAGAAATTGACTTCATAATAGCAATTATCAAGGTGATATCTAGGCTTGAGAAAAATATTAACAAAAATATAGAATCTCTAAGGGAAGAAATGAGATCTAATCATGCTGAACTTAAAAATGCTATGAATGAAATGCAGTCTAGGGGCACCTGGGTGGCTCATGACCTGCCTTCAGCTCAGATCCTGGGATCAAGCCCCAAATTGGGCTCTCTGCTCAGCGGGGAGCCTGCTTCCCCCCTCTCTCTACCTGCCTCTCTGACTACTTGTGATCTCTGTCAAATAAATCAATAAAATCTTAAAAAAAAAAAAAAAAAAAAAAGAAAAATGCAGTCAAAGCTGGATATGCTGACCGCCAGGGTAAATGAGGCAGAAAAATGAATTAGTGAGATAGAGGATAAGATGACAGAAAAGATGGAAATAGAGGTGGCATGGGAAAAACAAATTAAAATCCAAGGACTCAAACTGAGAAAGACTAGTGACAGGATGAAATGTTCCAGTATCAGAATTATTGGGATCTCTGAGGGGGTGGAGAGAGAGAGAGATCTAGAAGATATATTTGAGCAAATTATAGCTAAGAACGTTCTTAATCTGGAGAAGGAAACAGGCATTTATGTCCAAAAGGCAAAGAGGACCCCTCCCAAGATCAGTTAGAACAGAGAAACATCAGGACACATAATAGTACAATTTGCAAATCTTAGATCCAAGGAAACAATCTCAAAAGTGGCAAGAGGGAAGAGATTTTTTATGTACAGAGGGAGGAGCATCCCAATAATGTCAGACCTGTCCACAGAGAACTGGCAAGCCAGTAAGGGCTGGCAAGACTTATTCAGGGTACTAAATGAGAAGAACATGAAGCCTAGAGTACATTATCCATCAAGGCTCTCATTCAGAATAGTTGGAGAGATAAGAACTTCCAAGACTGGCAAAATTGAAAGAATATGTGACCACCAAGCTGGACCTGGAAGAAATATGAAGGGGGGTTCTATAAAAGAAGACCCCAAGAGTGATACAGAACAGAAATTTACAGATACAATCTATAGAAACAAGGACTTCACAAGCAACATGATGACCATAAAATCATATCTTTTAATAATCACTCTTAACGTGAATGGCCTAAATGCTCCCATAAAATGGCACAGGATTGCAGATTGGATTAAAAGACAAGATCCATCCATATGCTATCTACAAGAGATTCATTTTGAACCTAAAGATATATTCTGAAAGTGAAGGGATGGAGAACCATTTTTCATGCCAATGGACCTCAAAAGAAAGCTGGGAAAACAATTCTCATAACAAACTAATTAGACTTTAAGCTAAAGACTCTAGTTAGAGATACAGACAGTATATCATGCTTAAAGGGTCTATCTAACAAGAGGATCTAACGACTGCAAATATCTATGCTCCCAACATAGGAGCAGACAACTACATAAGCCAACTGTTAACCCAACCAAAGAGACATATTGATAATAATACACTAATAGTAGACCTCAACATGCCACTCTCAGCAATAGACAGATCATCAAAGCAGAAAATCAACAAAGAAACAAGAGCTTTGAATGACACACTGGACCAGATGGACCTCATAGATATATACAGAACATTCCACCCTAAAACAACAGAATACTCATTCTTGAATGCACGCGGAAATTTCTACAGAATAAACCAGATACTGGGTCACAAATCAGGTCTCAACTGATACAAAAAGACTGAGACTATTCCCTACATATTCTCAGATCATAATGCTTTAAAACTGGAACTCAATCACAAGAAAAAATTTGGAAGAAATTCAAACACTTAGAAGTTAAAGACCATCCTGCTTAAGAATGTTTAGGTCAACCAGGAAGTAAAAGTAGAACTTAAACATCTCATGGAAACCAAGGAGAATGAAAACACATTGATCCAAAAACCTATGGGATACTGCAAAAGTGGTCTTAAGGGGGAAATACATAACCATCCAAGCCTCACTCAAAAAAATAGAAAAATCGTGAATATACAAATTAACTTTACACCTTAAAGAACTGGAGAAAGAACAACAAATATGCATGCATAAGAAGCCATGCATAAGAAGAGAAATAATTAAGAATGAAGCAGAGATGAATGAATTAGAAACCAGAAATACAGTAGAGCAGATCAACAAAAATAGAAGCTGGTTCTTTGAAAGAATTAATAAGATCAATAAACCACTGGCCAGACTTATCCAAAAGAAAAAAGAAAGGACACAAATTAATAAAATTATGAATGAAAGGGGAGAGATCATGACTAACACCAAGGAAAAAGAAACAATTATTAGAAATGATTATCAACAACTCTATGCCAATAAAGTAAGTAACCTGGAAGAAATGGATACATTCCTGGAAACCTATAAACTACCAAGACTGAAACAGGAAGAAACTGACAACTTGGATAGATGAATAACCTGTAAAAAGATTGAAGCAGTGATCAAAGACCTCCCAAAAAAACAAGAGTCCAGGGCCTGATGGATTCCCTGGGCAATTCTACCAAACATTCAAAGAAGAAATAATACCTATTCTCATGAAGCTGTTTCAAAAAATAGAAACAGAAGGAAAACTTCCAAACTCTTTCTATGAAGCCAGCATTACCTTGATCCCAAAACCAAGCAAAGATCCCATCAAAAAGAAGAATTACAGACCAATATCCCTGATGAATATGGATACCAAAATTCTTGCCAAGATCCTAGCTAATAGGATCCTACAGACATTAAAAGGATTATCCATCATGACCAGGAATTTATCCCTGGGATGCAAGGGTGGTTCACCATTCACAAATCAATCACTGTAAGAGAACACATAAATAAAAGAGATAAGAATCACATGGTCCTCTCAACTGATGCAGAGAAAATATTTGACACAATACAGCATCCTTTCCTAATTAAAACTCTAGAATGTAAGGAGAGGGGGAACATTCCTCAATTTCATAAAATCCATCTATGAAAAGCCCATAACAAATATCTTCAATGGGAAAAAGCTGAGAGCCTTTCCCTTAAGATGAGGAACACGAGAAGGATACCTACTCTCACCACTGTTGTTCAACATTGTATTAGAAGACCTAGCAACAGCAGTCAGACAACAAAAAGAAATAAAAGGTATTCAAATTGGCAAAGAAGAAGTCAAACTCTCTTTGCAGATGACATGATGCTTTATGTGGAAAACCCAAAAGACTCCACCCCAAGTTATTAGAACTCATACAGCAATTCAGTAATGTGGCAGGATACAAAATCAATGCATAGAAATCAGTTGCTTTCCTATACATTAACAATGTAACTGTGAAAAGAGAAATCAAGGAATCAATTCCATTTACAATAGCACCAAAAACCTTAAGATACCTTGGAATAAACCTAACCAAAGAGATAAGCTATCTATCTATACTCTAGAAATACAGAACACTTATGAAGGAAATTGAAGAAGACACAAAAAGATGGAAAAACATTCCGTGATCATGGATGGGAAGAATAAACATTTTTAAAATGTCTATGCTGCCCAGAGCAATCTATACTTTCAATACCATTCTGATCAAAATACAAATGATATTTTTCAAAGTGCTGGAACAAACAATCCTAAAATTTGTATGGAACCAGAAAAGACCCTGAATCACCAAGAAAATGTTAAAAAGAAAAATAAAGCTGGGGGCATCACATTGCCTGATTTCAAGCTCTACTACAAAGCCATGATCACCAAGACAGCATGGTACTGGCACAAAAACAGACACATAGACCAATGGAACAGAGTAGAGAGCACAGATATGGACCTTCAACTCTATGGTCAACTAATCTTCGAAAAAGCAGGAAAAATATCCAATGGAAAAATGACAGTCTCGGGGCGCCTGGGTGGCTCAGTGGGTTAAGCCTCTGCCTTCAGCTCAGGTCATGATCCCAGGGTCCTGGGATCGAGCCCCACATCGGGCTCTCTGCTCCACAGGGAGCCTGCCTCCCCTTCTCTCTGCCTGCCTCTCTGCCTACTTGTGATCTCTGTCAAATAAATAAATAAAATCTTTAAAAAAAAAAAAAAAGAAAAAGAAAAAAGAAAAATGACAGTCTCTTCAATAAATGGTGCTAGGGAAATTGGACAGCTATATGCAGAAGAATGAAACTTGACCATTCTCTTACACCATACACAAAGATAAACTCCAAATGGATAAAAGACCTCAATGTGAGACAGGAATCCATCAAAATCCTAGAGGAGACTGTAACCTCTTCCACATCAGTCATGGCAACTTCCTTCAAAACATGATTCCAAAGGCAAGGAAAATACATTCAAAACATGATTCCAAAGACAAGGGAAACAAAAGAAAAAATGAAGTCCTGGGACTTCATCAAGATAAAAAACTTCTGGACAGCAAAGGAAAAAGTCAACAAAACACAAGGACAGGGGCGCCTGGGTGGCTTAATCAGTTAAGCGACTGCCTTCAGCTCAGGTTATGATCCCAGGGTCCTGGGATCGAGCCCCACATCGGACTCCCTGCTTGGTGGGAAGCCTGCTTCTCCCTCTCCCACTCCCTCTACTTGTGGTCCCTCTCTCACTATGTCTCTCTCTGTCAAATAAATAAATAAAATCTTAAAACAAAGAACAAACAAACACAGCAACAACCCATGGAATGGGAAAAGGTATTTCCAAATGATACAACAGATTAAGGGCTAGTATCCAAGATCCATAAAGAACTTCTCAAACTCAACACCCAAAAAACAAATAATCAAGTTTAAAATTGGGCAGAAGACAGGAACAGACACTTCCCCAAAGAAGACATACTAATGGCTAAGAGATGAAAAAATGTTCAACGTCATTAGCCATCAGGGAGATTCAAATTAAAACCACAATGAGATACCACCTTACGCCAGTTAGAATGGCAAAAACTGACAAGACAAGAAATAAGAAACGTTGGAGAGGTTGTGAAGAAAGAGGAACCCTCTTACACTGTTGGAGGGAATGCAAGTTGGTACAGCAGCTTTGGAAAACAGTGAGGAAATTCCTCAAAAAGTTAAAAATAAAGCTACCCTATGACCTGGCAATTGCACTACTGGGTTTTTACCGCAAAGATACAGATGTAGTGAAATGAAGGGCCATGTGTATTCCAGTGTTCATAGCAGCAATGTCCACAACAGTCAAACTGTGGGAAGAGCTGAGATGCCCTTCAACAGACTAATGGATAAAGAAGATATGGTTCATATACACAATAGAATATTACTCAGCCATCAGAAAGGATGAATACCCAACTTTTGCATCAACATGGATGGAACTGGAGGAGATTATGCTGAGTGAAATAAGTCACAGAGAAAGACAATTATCATATGGCTTCACTTATTTGTGGAACATAAGGAATAGCATGGAAGACATTAGGAGAAGGAAGGGAAAAATGAAGGGGGGAATCAGAGGAGATGAACCATGAGAAACTATGGACTCTGGGAATCAAACTGAGGGTTTTGGGAGGGTGGGGGTGAGCCCCGTGCTGGGTATCAAGAAGGGCATGTATTGCATGGAGCACTGGGTGTTATATACAAACAATGAATCATGGAACACTACATCAAAAACTAATGATGTACTGTATGGTGACTAACATAACATAATTTTAAAAGTTATAATAAAAAAGTGAGAGTTGTACCTGCCATATTCTCTGGCTATAAAAATAAAACTGGAAATTAACAAGACAAAGGAACAATAAAATAAAATTTAAAATAGATTAAAAATATTAAATAATGCTAACCTTCTAGTCAGATAAAATCAGTTTCAGGATGTTAAAGTATATTTCCACATAGGTTTCAACATATTTTGTGCATATAGCAGTATAACTCAAGGATGAGGCATACTTAGCATTCATGGATTCTATATCAGGAAATAGGGGAAGTTAAGGCCGTTAACCAATGGAGATGGAAATCAATGGAGAAATACTTTTTCTTTTGTCCCTTAAGGAGAAATGCTATAACACATTTAGTATAGTCCTCAGAATATCCTTATGGTATCAAAGACCACTCTCCCATGAAGAGTCATCAACCCAATGATGTATCTATGAATTGGATTTCCCTCCTTTCCCTGTTTCAGTCTCCCTGGTCTCTCACTCCTTCTTCCTGTTATCACTTTTCAAATAAATTCCTTGAATGTAAGCTCTTATCTTACAGGAACACAAGGTGAGTCAAGCATGGTCCTGGAAAGCCCACCTTGGGATGGTATCTGGAACCCAATTCACCAATCAGATGACAATGAGAATCCCACTGTGGTGAAACAAACTTCAGGTAACTGAGAGATGATTAGAAACGTAACCCAAAAGGATGCTTATGTGTGCTGAATACATTTAACTACAGAATTAAGAATAAAGTAAATGCATAATAGGATCTCAGAACAGAGTGAAAATGTTTTATGTCCTGATAGTATGAGAATTATAAGACCAATAAAACTTGAGAAGAAAAAGGAAAAATAAATAGGACCTATGGTAAGTATATTAATTGCTTCATCTGTAATACTTTATAGAGTTGAAAGATATCATTTAAAGCTGACAATCCAAGAAGGAGAAATGTAATGATATTTAACAATATAAAGAGTAAGAAGTAATATTATCAACAAAAATCTCATTGGAGGGGCGCCTGGGTGGCTCAGTGGGTTAAAGCCTCTGCCTTCAGTTCAGGTCATGATCCCAGGGTGCTGGGATCGAGCCCCATGTCGAGCTCTCTGCTCAGCAGGGACCCTGTTTCCTCCTCTCTCTCTGCTTGCCTCTCTGCCTACTTGTGATCTCTGTCTGTCAAATAAATAAATAAATAAAATCTTTTTTAAAAAAATCATATTGGAGAAGAAGGGTTAGAGGAAAGAAATGTGCTAAATTTTAACATGGTGGATTAGGGAATTATTAGATACTGTCCAAAGTAGTAGAGGACTAAGGGTATTAGGTACTAGAAAAAACAAAATCAAAAACCATTCTTAATATAATAAAAAAAATACACATGTGCATATGCATGTGCAAAGGAAACTAACCACTTAGTCAAAGACATTTTAAAAAAACTGCTAGAACAGAGCACATAAAATAAAACAATGGAACAAAGATCAAGCTTATCTGAATATCAATAAAATAAATGTATATACTGAAAGAAAGATTTACAGACTGGATCACAAAATAAAACCCAATTTTATGCTGTATACAAGAGACATACTAAAACAAAACAAACAAACAAAAAAACCAGAAAGTTTTAAAAATAAATACGAGGCAAACATCTGCCAAAATAAAAATAGGTTCATGATGTAAATATTAAAAAAGGTGGAAGTCAGACCAAAGAGCAATGAACTATGCATAAAAATGAGAACTTTCTTAAACCTGATGGCCAAAATTCACAGCGAGTAAATAATTATGAATCTTTCACATCCCAAATAATGCTTCTGCAAATTTTATAAAGCAAAAAATTACTGAACCTGTAAGGAGAAGCAAAAATATATTCTATCACATTATTAGACCTAAAAAGGTCTATACAATTATATAATCCTATTATCACGAAAACATTTGGAAAACAACTAGATAGCCACTCTTGATATAAATAAGTAAAATTGGAAGAGATGATTATTTCATATGGTAAATTTGTCTCAGCCCAAAGTCAGCATCATGCTTAAAGAGAAAACAATAGAAGCATCTCCACCAAAAATTATATGTAAAACAATTATGACTGCTGTCACTACTATTATATATTATACTGTACTAGAGGAAAGAGCCAACGCTATCAACCAAGAGAAAAAAGTAGAGACAGGAGACATGGAAATGAACAGCTAAAACTATCCAATGGAAACTGAAAAAAATAGCTTCACATATACAAAGGTAATCAGAAAAAAAAATATGAATGTAAAGTTGATATTTATAATAACAACAAAAAGCTTAAAAACCTAGGGATGAATTTAACAAGAAATGTGTAAGACTATACAGAAACAATAACACTTTAGAACATCACTGAAGGATACAGAACCAAGGGAAACACATTCTGAGATTTCAGCCAAATATTATTTTAAAACACCCAAACTTTGAGGTACTTGGGGGGCTCAATGGGTTAAGTGTCCGGTCAGGTCATGATCTGGAGTCCTGGGATCAAGCCCTGCCTCAGGCTCCCTGCTCAGTGTGGAACCTGCTTCTCTTTCTCCTGCTCCTCCAGCTTGTGCTCACTTACGTGTGCTCTCTCTCTCAAATAAATAAAATCTTAAAAAAAAAAAACCACCAAAACTTAAAAAAAAAAAAACCCAAAAACTAGACAAAATGATTCTGAAGTTTATAAGGCAAAATAAGAAAAACTCTGGGTAATGTGAGATGACTGAAGAAGTAAAAGGTCTAGTGCCACTAGATACACCACTAGATATGTTTATTTTATAATTTCAAAAAATAAAACAGTGTAATAGACATAAATAGACAACTGAAGGAACATAATAGAAATTTTGGCAATGGAACCAAATGTATATAATTTGCATATGTGTAACACATAATTTTATATGTGATGAAGGTGGAATTTCAAATCAAAGTTTAAAGATGGACTCTTAAAAAATAGAGTCAATCTCTAGTGCACATGGAACATTCTCCAGAATAGATCACATCCTCGGTCCTAAATCAGCCCTCAACCGGTATCAAAAGATTGGGATCATTCCCTGCATATTTTCAGACCACAATGCTCTGAAGCTAGAACTCAATCACAAGAGGAAATTTGGAAAGAACCCAAATACATGGAGACTAAACAGCATCCTTCTAAAGAATGAATGGGTCAACCAGGAAATTAAAGAAGAATTGAAAAAAGTCATGGAAACAAATGATAATGAAAATACAACGGTTCAAAATCTGTGGGATACAACAAAGGCAGTCCTGAGAGGAAAATATATAGCGGTACAAGCCTTTCTCAAGAAACAAGAAAGGTCTCAGGTACACAACCTAACCCTACACCTAAAGGAGCTGGAGAAAGAATAAGAAAGAAACCCTAAACCCAGCAGGAGAAGAGAAATCATAAAGATTAGAGCAGAAATCAATGAAATAGAAACCCAAAAAACAATAGAACAAATCAACGAAACTAGGAGCTGGTTCTTTGAAAGAATTAATGAGATTGATAAACCCCTGGCCAGACTTATCAAAAAGAGAAGAGAAAGGACCCAAATAAATAAAATCATGAATGAAAGAGGAGAGATCACAACTAACACCAAAGAAATACAGACAATTATAAGAACATATTATGAGCAACTCTATGCCAACAAATTTGACAATCTGGAAGAAATGGATGCATTCCTAGAGACATATAAACTACCACAACTGAACCAGGAAGAAATAGAAAGCCTGAACAGACCCATAACCAGTAAGGAGATTGAAACAGTCATCAAAAATCTCCAAACAGGGGCGCCTGGGTGGCTCAGTGGGTTAAGCCGCTGCCTTCGGCTCAGGTCATGATCTCAGGGTCCTGGGATCGAGTCCCACATCGGGCTCTCTGCTCAGCAGGGAGCCTGCTTCTCTCTCTCTCTCTCTCTGCCTGCCTCTCTGTCTACTTGTGATCTCTCTCTGTCAAATAAATAAATAAAATCTTAAAAAAAAAAAAAAAATCTCCAAACAAACAAAAGCCCAGGGCCAGATGGCTTCCCGGGGGAATTCTACCAAACATTTAAAGAAGAACTAATTCCTATTCTCCTGAAACTGTTCCAAAAAATAGAAATGGAAGGAAAATTTCCAAACTCATTTTATGAGGCCAGCATCACCTTGATCCCCAAACCAGACAAGGATCCCATCAAAAAAGAGAACTACAGACCAATATCCTTGATGAGCACAGATGCAAAAATTCTCACCAAAATACTAGCCAATAGGATTCAACAGTACATTAAAAAGATTATTCACCACGACCAAGTGGGATTTATTCCAGGGCTGCAAGATTGGTTCAACATCTGCAAATCAATCAATGTGATAAAACACATTAATAAAAGAAAGAACAGGAACCATATGATACTCTCCATAGATGCTGAAAAAGCATTTGACAAAGTACAGCATCCCTTCCTGATCAAAACTCTTCAAAGTGTAGGGATAGAGGGCACATACCTCAATATTATCAAAGCCATCTATGAAAAACCCATCGCAAATATCATTCTCAATGGAGAAAAACTGAAAGCTTTTCCGCCAAGGTCAGGAACACGGCAGGGATGTCCGTTATCACCACTGCTATTCAACATAGTACTAGAAGTCCTAGCCTCAGCAATCAGACAACAAAAAGAAATTAAAGGCATCCAAATCAGCAAAGAAGAAGTCAAACTATCACTCTTCGCAGATGATATGATACTATATGTGGAAAACCCAAAAGACTCCACTCCAAAACTGCTAGAACTTGTACAGGAATTCAGTAAAGTGTCAGGATATAAAATCAATGCACAGAAATCAGTCGCATTTCTCTACACCAACAACAAGACAGAAGAAAGAGAAATTAAGGAGTCCATCCCATTTACAATTGCACCCAAAACTATAAGATACCTAGGAATAAACCTAACCAAAGAGACTAAGAATCTATACACAGAAAACTCTAAAGTACTCATGAAAGAAATTGAGGAAGACACAAAGAAATGGAAAAATGTTCCATGCTCCTGGATTGGAAGAATAAATATTGTGAAAATGTCTATGCTACCTAAAGCAATCTACACATTTAATGCAATTCCTATCAAAGTACCATCCATTTTTTTCAAAGAAATGGAACAAATAATCCTAAAATTTATATGGAACCAGAAAAGACCACGAATAGCCAAAGGAATATTGAAAAAGAAAGCCAAAGTTGGTGGCATCACAATTCCAGACTTCAAGCTCTATTACAAAGCTGTCATCATCAAGACAGCATGGTACTGGCACAAAAACAGACACATAGATCAATGGAACAGAATAGAGAGCCCAGAAATAGACCCTCAACTCTATGGTCAACTAATCTTCGACAAAGCAGGAAAGAATGTCCAATGGGAAAAAGACAGCCTCTTCAATAAATGGTGTTGGGAAAATTGGACAGCCACATGCAGAAAAATGAAATTGGATCATTTCCTTACACCACACACGAAAATAGACTCAAAATGGATGAAGGACCTCAATGTGAGAAAGGAATCCATCAGAATCCTTGAGGAGAACACAGGCAGCAACGTCTTCGACCTCAGCCACAGCAACATCTTCCTAGGAACATCGCCAAAGGCAAGGGAAGCAAGGGCAAAAATGAACTATTGGGATTTTATCAAGATCAAAAGCTTTTGCACAACAAAGGAAACAGTGAACAAAACCAAAAGACAATTGACAGAATGGGAGAAGATATTTGCAAACGACATATCAGATAAAGGGCTAGTGTCCAGAATCTATAAAGAACTTAGCAAACTCAACACCCAAAGAACAAATAATCCAATCAAGAAATGGGCAGAAGACATGAACAGACATTTCTGCAAAGAAGACATCCAGATGGCCAACAGACACATGAAAAAGTGCTCCATATCACTCGGCATCAGGGAAATACAAATCAAAACCACAATGAGATACCACCTCACACCAGTCAGAATGGCTAAAATTAACAAGTCCGGAAATGACAGATGCTGGCAAGGATGCGGAGAGAGGGGAACCCTCCTACACTGTTGGTGGGAATGCAAGCTGGTGCAACCACTCTGGAAAACAGCATGGAGGTTCCTCAAAATGTTGAAAATAGAACTACCCTATGACCCAGCAATTGCACTGCTGGGTATTTACCCTAAAGATACAAACGTAGTGATCCGAAGGGGCACGTGCACCCGAATGTTTATAGCAGCAATGTCTACAATAGCCAAACTATGGAAAGAACCTAGATGTCCATCAACAGACGATTGGATAAAGAAGAGGTGGTATATATACACAATGGAATACTATGCAACCATCAAAAGAAATGAAATCTTGCCATTTGCGACGACGTGGATGGAACTAGAGGGTATTATGCTTAGTGAAGTAAGTCAATCGGAGAAAGACAATTATCATATGATCTCCCTGATATGAGGGAGAGGAGATGCAACATGGGGGGTTAAGGGTGTAGGAGAAGAGTAAATGAAGCAAGATGCGATTGGGAGGGAGAATAACCATAAGTGACTCTTAATCTCACAATACAAACTGAGGGTTGCTGGGGGGAGGGGGGTTGGGAGAGGAGGAGTGGGGTTATGAACATTGGGGAGGGTATGTGCTATGGTGAGTGCTGTGAAGTGTGTAAACCTGGCGATTCACAGACCTGTACCCCTGGGGAAAAATATATGTTTATAAAAAATAAAACAAAAAAAAAATAGTGTCAAGACAATTGGATAACCATTTGGAAAAAATTAAGTTGAAATTATCTCACAGTATATACAAGTATAAATTCTACAGAAAATGAAACTAAAAGAATTGTTACATTAAAATAAAGGAGAATTCTTTCATAACCCTGTAGTGATTAAAAATAAACTAATAAATTTTTCATAAAAATCAATTATTCATCGTGAAAAGAAAAACAATAAGCAAACACACACAGACACACACACATAAAATAAGCAAAATCAAAAGACAGTGACAAATTGGAGGGAATTGTTTCCAAGTCATATAATAGATAAAGGGCTAATCTCTCCAATGTAGAAATAAATCCTAGAAATAAAGATTAATAACCTAACAGAAAAATGAGAAAAGAATATGAACAGGCAGCTCAGAAATGTAAATGGCTTTTAAACACAATCCCACACTTAGTAAGGAAATCATAAATAAAAACTATATTGAGATATCTCTCAGAAGGGCAAAACAGGCACTTGTATTGCTTATGCGTGTATAAATTGGTTAAAACCATGGAGGATAATATTGTAGTATCTGTCAAAATAACAAATGCTATACCTCTAGCCCATCAGTTCCACTGCTGGGAATTTGTCCTACAGATATACTTAGATATATGTGAAATTGATGTACAAAGTCATTCAACAAAGCATTGTTTGTAATAGCAAAGACTGGAAACAATCCAAATGTCCATCAATAGAGGACTGGCGAATTAATTTTGGATAACATGAGGCTATTTTTTAAGTGAGGATACTTTCTATGTGATATGAAAAGATCGTCGTACTAGTTTTTCAGGGCACTATAACAAATCACCATAAAGTGGGGAGCTTCAAAACAACAGAAATTTATTCTTCCACCATTCTGGAGAGAAAAGTCTTGAATCAAGGTGTTGGCAGCACCACATTTCCTCTGAAGGCCCTAGAAATGATCTGCTCCATTCTTTTCTCCTAGCTTCTCATGGCTTCCAGCAATGCTTCCCATTCCTTAACTTGCAGCCTTCACTCCAGTATGTATCTCCATCTCCATGTGGTGTTCTCCTCTTTAATGGCGTTCAGTTAAGTAACTGGGTGTCATAGGTAGCCAAGTTCACATGTAAAACTAACCATCAGAATTGCCAAGGTATGTATTGAATGTAAAATAAGTCAAGGTACAAAATAGTGTATACCTTTCATTTACCAAAGAGGATGAGTAAGAATTGATATTGCTTGCATTGGCATAAATTGGCATGAATTCTGGAAGGATTCTCATGTGTGCATGTGTATCTGGTTGCGGACAAGGAAAGGAACAAGAATTTATTGAATACCTTTTACTGTTATTTGATATTTGAACCATGAAATGTACTACATAGGCAAAATGTTTAATTTTTTTTTTTTTAAAGATGTAACAGTAGGTTCTGGTGTGGGAAAAGGTTGATTATTAGAACAAGACAAAGTCTCAGAATAGACACACACACTAAAATTGTTTTTTCAAATGAGCGGTAGAACTAGAGGTTAATTTTGTATTCTTTTGCTTATCTGTATTATCTATTTCCTCGGTGAGCTTATTTCTTCCTCTTTAAAATGTTTAAACACTGAAGCCTCTCATTTTTTTTTTTAAAGATACGTTTCTTATCTTGAAGGATTTGGAGGGAAGAAAGAAAGGAGAACGAATTTCATGTATGTTTATTTCAGGAATCTCAGGGATATTTCAGGTATTTATGAAATTCAGAATTATAAGTGAGATATGATCTTTAGGGAAACTGACATGATCATCCTCTGCTATTATTGATTTATTTCCGTTGACACTTTTTTTTTTTTTTTTAACACACTGAGTAATCCTGTTTAGACCCATGGCTACAAATTCCACATGTGACCGAGACCTAAGTCAGTATCTCTGGTGCAGATCTTCCTTTTGTTGGCTCAACATGTCCTAAGGGATGTCCCATAACAAACTCAATAGGCTTACCAAGGAGCTACTCATCTTGTCTCCTACCTCTCAAATCTGCTCTGTTCATAAAGGTCTGTATCACTGGCACCTTCTCAGCCTCTTCTTGCTCCCCGCTCTCCCACATGTATTTGGTACCCAACCACTTACTAATTCCCTCTCCTGAATACCTCTACAATTCATCTAGAGTGTATTTTCACTGACTCTTTCATTTTTTGCAGTTTTTAATTGACATACATCACTGTATAAATTAAGGTGTATAGCATAACTATTAACTTACACATATTGTAAATTAATTACTGCAGTAAGTTTAGTGAACATCCATTTTCTTATAAAGATATGTTAGGAAGAAGAAGAAAAAAATGTGTTTTTTCTCATAATAAGAACTCTTAGGATTTACTCTCTTAATTTTCCAGTTCAGCTATTATATTTTATAACTCTAGGAATTCTGGGGTTTTTGTAATTTTTTTTATTTCTTTGTTGAACCTCTCATTATTTATGCATTGTTTTCCTAATTTATGTTGTTTTCTGTGTGCTCTTGGAGTACACTAAACTTCTTTAGGAGGATTATTCTGAATTCTTTGTAGTCGTCCATGGATCTCTTCATTAGGATCTGTTATTAGAATTTTAAAGGTTTCCTTTTGTGGTGATATATTTGCCTGATATTTCATGATCCTTGATTCCTATGCTGGTAGCTGTGCATTTGGGTAAGTGGCCTCCTCTTCCAGACTTTACAGGTTCACGTTGGCAGAGACAGTCCTTCACTAGTTAGCTTGGCTTGAGTTTCTGCTGGGAATGTCCTTAGGCAGATGGGGCCTGCTAAGAGGGTCTAATTTGGGGCAAGGCAACTGTTTGCTCTCTGAGTCAGGGCTGGTGGGACATGCCACTGGCTGCTAGGACTGCTGGCTTGATTCCCTGCCCCAGTGAGGTTGTAGGATGGGCTCTGCTATTGCCTAGACTCTCTGATCAGGCTTCTGAGATAGTGGGGCTTGAGTAATATAGTCAGTATCAGGTGGGGCATCAGGACAGGACCCAGGGCCTGCACAGCTCATTGTTTGGGGACCCAAATAAAGCAAGAGTGTGTATCAGATATCCCGTTCTGGTGAAGCCACTGGTTTTGCTCTGCAGGCAAGGAAGGTCCCAGGCTGTTCAAGTGCAACTGTAAGCACGGCTGTGGGATGTGTTACACAGCTTCGCATGTGGTCTTGGAAGTTTTCCTGGTCAGGCGGGCTGAAGGCTGTATTCGGAAATATGGGTGACTATGAATTGGTTCCCTGTCCAGGTATAGCAAGTGGGGTTTTATAATACCTCCTTACCTGGGAGGACTAGGAAGGCCCACTCCAGCAAGTCCTAAATTTTCCTGAAGAGGCTTTCTGATAGGGAGAACTCGGAGCCAAATCCATGGAAGGTACGGCTGTGAGTCAGTACCTCTGCTGCATGTGGGAAGACCATCCTACAGGGCTGGCAAAAATCCTTGTTTGTGGACCCAAGTTGTGCAGACTTGCACCCCACTGTGTTCCCTGGCCGGACTGCTCCCCCGCTCCCCTCTGACTTGGTCAGCAGACTAGCAGAACTGCCAGTCAGGATTACTAGATGGGCTGTGCTGGTAGGAACTCTGTCAGGATCTTGAGTGGTGGTTATTAAAAACCCCTCAAAAAAAAAAAAAAAAAAAGTCCCCTCAACACTACTTCATCACAATTAAATTCTCAGCTGTTGAGCCTAGCACATGACCCTGCAGTCTCCATGGGGCAAAACCAGCGTAGGGGCTTCCACAAAATGATCCATGATGCTGGGGTTCCTGAATGTACTCACCGGGCTCTCTTCCCACTGGAGGAACTCTAAGCACGGTGCTGTGGTTGCCTGGAAGAAGAGTGGCCATTCCTCTTACTTTTCTAATGCAGTTTGTCTTGGTTTCTAGGGAGCAGTGCAGAGGGGGCGATGCTTCAGGCTCACTCTTGTGTTCTAGGATCGTCTAAATGGTGTTCTGTCCATGAGTAGCTGTTACTCGTTCTTATGAGAAGGAGCAAAGTCAGGAGGAAGCTAACTTACCATTTGGTAACATCACTTTTTCATCCTCTCTCTCTTTTTTTTAATGAAGTATATTTGACCCCATTAGGTAGTTTCAGGTGTACATCATGATTCAACAAGTTTATAGGCTATGCTGTGCTCACCACCTGTCACCACACAAGACTGTTAAAATACCGTTGACTCTATTCCCTATGCTGTACCTTCCATCCTTGTGACTTACTCATTCCTTAACTGGAAGCCTGTACTCCCACTCCCCTTCACCCATTTTGCAGATTCCCCCACCCCCTTCCCTCTGGCAACCACTAGTTATCTGTTTTTATGTATCTGTTTCTGCTTTTGGTTTTTTTTTTTACTGGCTTTTTAGGTTCCACATATAAATGAAATCTTATGGTATTTGTCTTTCTCTGACATTTCACTTAGCATAAAATAGTCTAGGTGCATTTGTATTGTCACAAATGACAGGATTTCATTCTTTTTTATAGTTAATAGTTCATTATTTGTTTATTTATATATATCACATCTTCTTTATCCATCTGTCAATGGACACTTGGGTTGTTTCCACGTCTTACCTACTATAAATGATGCTGCAATAAACATAGGGTTGCATATATTTTATCTAATTGTTTTTTGTTTACCCAATTACTGGATCATATGGTATTTCTATTCTAAAAAATTTGAGATACTTCTGTACTGTTTTTCACAGTGGCTGTGCCAATTTACATTCCCACCACAGTGCATGAGGGGTCCCTTTTCTCAAGATTTTTGCCAACACTTGTATTGTCTTTTTTATTTTACCATTCTGAGAGGTATAAGAAGATATCTCATGGTGGTTTTGATTGGCATTTCTCCAACGATTAATGGAAAAAAAATTTTAATCAGATTATTTGCTTTTTTTGGTGTTCAGTTATGTACCTTATTTATATATTTTGGGTATTAACTCCTTAGCAAATATATCACTTGTAAATATCTTCTTCCATTCAGTAGGTTGCCTTTTAGTTTTGTTGATAGTTTTCTTCACGAAAGTGCAGAACTTTTCATTTTGGTGCTGTCGCAATAGTTTATTTTTGCTTTTGTTTTCCTTACCTAAGGAGATACCTCTAAAAAAACGTACTGCTATTGCCAGTGTCAAAGAAATTACTGTCTATGTTCTCTTTTAGGAGTTTTATGGTTTCAGGTCTCCAGTCCTTTTGTGTGTGGTGTAAAAAGTGGTCCAGTTTCATTCTCTTGCATGTAACTGTCCAATTTTCTTAGCACCATTTATTAAAGAGACTATCTTTTCCTCATTGTATATTCTTCCCCCTTTGTCATAGATTAATCAACCATATACATGTGGGTTTATTTCTGGGCCTTCTATTGGTCTATGTATTTATTTTTGTGCCAGTACCATACTATTTTGATTACTACAGCTTTAAAATAAATCTCAAAATCTAGAATTGTTTTGTTCTTTCTCAAGATTGCTTTGGCTGCTTGGAGTCTTTTGTGGTTCCCCAGAAATTTTAGGATTCTTCTAGTTCTGCGCAAAATACTGTTGGTATTTTGATAGGGATTGCGTTGAATCTTTAGATTGCTTTAGGTAGTATGGACATTTTAACAATATTAATTGTTTCAGTACATAAGGATGGAATATCTTTCCATTTGTTTGGGTCATCTTCAATTTCTTTCATCAATGTTTTATAGTTTTCAGGGTATAAATCTTTCACTACTGATTTCTGGGTATTAATTTTATATTCTACAACTTTCCTAATTTTATTTATAACTTCCAATAGTTTTTTGGTAGAGTCTTTAGAGTTTTCTACGTATGGTATCATGTCATCTGCAAATAGTGACTTCTTCCTTAGCAACAAGGATGCCTTTTATTTCTTTTGGTCATCTGATTGCTGTGGCAAGGATTTCCAGTGTTATGTTGAATAATGGTGGTGCGTGGACCTCCTAGTCTTGTTCCTGATCTTAGAGAAAAGGCTCTTAGTTTTTCCCCACTGATATGATGTTAGCTTTGGTTTGTCATATGTGGTCTTAAAATGTTGAGATATGTTCCCTCTAAACCCATTTTGTTCAAAGTTTTTATCATGAATAGATACTGAATTTTATCAAATGCTTTTCCCAAATCTATTGAGATGATCATTTGATTTTTATCTTTTGTTTTATTGATGCAATGTATCACATTGGTTGATTTGTGAATATTGAACCATCTTTATATTCCTGGAATAATTTCCACTTGTTTGTGATGAATGGTCCTTTTAATGTATTATTAAATTAGGTTTGCTAATATTTTATTGAGGATTATTGAGGATTCATTGATGTATTTGGAAGCTTTCTTTCCTCTTTTATTTTTTGGATTAGTTTAAGGAGAATGTTTGGTATAATTCACCTATGAATCAATCTGGTTTTGTTCCTTGGGAGTTTTAAAATTACTGATTCAATTTTGTTATTTGTAATTGGTCTGTTCAGATTTTCTATTTCTTCCTGGTTCAGTTTTGGAAGATTGTGTTTCCAGGGATTTATCTATTTCTTTTAACTTGTCCAGTTTGCTGGCATATAATTTTTTTGTCATAGTCTCTTATAATCCTTTGTATTTCTGTGGTATCAGCTGTTACTTCTCCTCTTTCATTTCTGATTTATTTATTTGGGTCCTCTCTTAATTTTTTGATGAGTCTAGCTAAAGGTTTATCAATTTTGTCTTTTAAAAAAACAAATTCTTGTTTTCCTTGACTTTTTTCCTATTTTTTTAGTCTCATTTTATTTATTTCTGCTCTGATCTTTCTTAATATCCTTTCCTCTATTAGCTGTAGGCTTTGTTCTTCTTTTTCTAGTTCCTTTAGGTGTAAGATTAGATTGTTTCTCTGAGATTTTTCTTGCTCGAGGTAGGCCTTTATTGCTAAATATTTCCATCTTAGAACTGCTCTTACTGCATCCCACAGATTTTGAAACATTGTGGTTTTGTTTTCATTTGTTTCCATGTATTTTTTAATTTCCTCATTGATTTCTCCATTGGCCGTTAACTAGCATGTTGTGTAGCCTCCACTTGTTTGCAGGGATTTTGTTTTGTTTTGTTTTCTTGTAACTGATTTCTAGTTTCATACTCTTGTAGTTGGAAAAGACGTATGATATGATTTCAGTCTTCTTAAGGTTATTGAGTGTTGTTTTGTGGCCTAACATGGGATCTGTCCTGGAGAAAGTTCCATGTGCACTTGAAAAGAATGTGTATTCTGCTGTCTTTGATGGAACGTTCTATCTCTTTTATGTCCAACTGGTCTAATGTGTCTTTCAAAGACATTTTATTTTCTGCCTGGATGATCTATCCAATGATGTAAGTGGGGAGTTAAAGTCCCCTCCTATTATTGTATTGCTGTCACTTTTTCTCTTTATGTCTGTTAATACTTGCTTTATGTATTTAGATACTCCAATTTAGGGTACATAAATATCTACAGTTGTTATATCCTATTGGATGGATTTATTTATCACTATGTAATGCCCTTCTTTGTCTTTTATTATAGTCTTTGTTTTAAATTCTATTTTGTCTAAGTATTGCTATCCTTGTTTTTGTTTTTGCTTCCATTTATGTGGAATATCTTTTTCCATCTCTTTCACTTTTAGTCTGTATGTGTCTTTAGGTCTAAAGTGAGTCTCTTATAAGCAGCATAGTTGGGTCTTGTTTTTTATCCATTCCTCCATTCTATCTTTAGAGTGGAGCATTTAGACCTTACACTTAGTAATTATTAATAGGCATGTACTTACTGGCATTTTGTTCATTGTTTTCTGGTTATTTAATTCTCTCTTATTTCTTATCTGCAATTCTTGAATGGTGCAATCTATCTCCCATATTAGTATAGAAGTTGCTTTTCCAAAATGAAAACCTCATGTCATCTAAAAATCTACTTTGACTTCTAGTAAAGTGCATTGTCTACAATAGAAGCTCCATAAACTGTTTTAAAATGAATGAATAAATAAACTCGATGATTGACAGTTGAGTAGGTTCAGTCAGTTATATTCAGACTTATTAGCTATAAAACAATTGTTGGAAGAATGCCAACCATTTAAAGACATTTGCTGATTCTTAACCTTTGAAACAACTGCCATATCACATCGAACTATTGTAAATGAAGTTGTTTTTCTTTGTAAGTTTCTTGATTTTATTAAATCAGCCAGAAACAACGATCATACTTTATATGAAATTTTGGAATTGAATATGTCAATAATAATAACCCTAATAACTACAATAGCATTTCTGCAGTATTACAGATACCATGGAGATGTATTTCCTAGTGCCACTTTAAAATTCACAATTCTTTCAGCTCCAAATGTATATATGTTGTGCAACACAAAGGAATACTCTCTCTTAAATAAAAGTGACTAATTCTCATCCACTAAATTGTTATTCAAAACACGTTCTTTGTAAATGTACCTAAACACATTTCCGTAAAGCTAAAAGCATCCAGAGATATATAGCACTCATCTTGCTATAAATTTAAATGCAATCCTGACCTGTATTTTTATGAATTAATAAAAATGTTACTTGGGTAATCCAGGTTTTGCAATTAATCAAGAGAATTGTATCTTTAAGAGTGTATCCTAGCAACCTCTCAGCAGCTCAGGAAAGACCCAACTGACAATATATGCCGATTTAATTATGCTGCTGGCTCTATCAAACTTTGCAGTTAATCAAAAAAATACTTAAAAACAGAAACAGAAATTAAGTCACAGCTGAAAATGAGAACTGGTGAAGGAGCATAAGGGATGAATTTCATAACTAAAGGAGAACTCTTTGCTTGGAACATGTTTATCAATAGAGTAGAAATGAAATTGGTAAAATTATGATTTCACAAATTGGTAAAGTGATGATTGCTATGGGGGTGTCAGAACCAACATATTGATTACTCTATGAGATTGCTAGTCCAGGACCAAAATTACACTGGGATAATCACAGCTTTAAGAATATATTGAAAACTTGCAACCCCACTACATCTACTAGTGGCAATGCATTTTATGGGAACTAAACCCTGGAAAAATGTTTCTCCTGAGTACGTATTTGGGAATATAGCTAATTTCATTGCTACCATTTCCTCCAACCACCACTCCTCCTACCTTATCACCACTACCACCACCACTATTTTACGTGGTCCAATTCTTGGCACCAAATTTATCTGTTTATATCTATATGTTTATAGCAGATTTTATAGCAACAGGTCTATCCTTGATGAGGTGGGGGTTTTTTGATAATAGCCATCTAAATCAAGGAAGCCAGAGAAAGACAGATGGAGACTTTATATAGCATATAAAATCTAAACTCATGAAAACATGACCTACTTCATCTATAAGTAAACACTACCACTGGGATGTATATGGAAATTCTTATTTATATACATCTCTCTTCACAGATGCAAAAAGTAGACACATGAGAAATTTGAATACTTCTAACTTTTCTTTTATTTAACATATTCCCTGTTTTTAGGCTAATTTCATTTAGGTAATTTTAATATTTATCAAACCTCAGCACAGAAAGTACTTGCATGAACCATTAAGTATTCACACACACACACACACACACACACTTTTCTCAAACGTTGAAAAAGCTAAACTTTTAAATTTAATAAGCTTGTTGCTATACCAAAATGTATGTTCTACAAAGAATATGAAATTCAGGGAATGCTGTAGGACATTTTGAAGGTTTTTCAGGAAGCTTGGGGATTATAGACTATAATAGAGGAATGACATACGAACCACCCAATCCTTTTGGTCCTGGTTGTTCCAAAGGCATTCCTCTTTCCCTGACTAGTTGAACTCTTCTGATATATTAACCACAGAGAACTGACAGTTACAGACCAAAACTGTTGTAGCCATAAAAAAGACAGTGGTTTGTTTCTAGTCCAGAAAGTACAGTGTGAGGGGGCAAAGGTGAGTTCATATACTGTACATGCACACTGTGATCCCAAGCTGTGCTAAATTTCAATTTGCAAAACCCTGCAGATAACCACTCTAAACAGGAATGCCCCCAACTACCACCTACTAGTGTTCGCTTAGAGCACTGGTTTTCAAACTTGAGTTGCTACAGAATCGCTAGAAGACTTGTACAGATACAGAGTTTCTTACCTCCAGAGTTTCTGATTTAGGAGGTCTGGGATGGGTCCTGAGAATTGGCATTTCTAACAAGCTCCCAGGGGACACTGGTGAGGCTTAGGGGCTGGGGTTAAGATACAACTTTTCAGAACTACTGCCTAAAATATAAAGCAAATTTGTTTATTTAAAACTAGACTTCAGAGTTATGTGTACCATTGACTCTGGACCCCAGTGATAATGTTTGAGATGTTAACATTAACAGATTTTCCTAGCATATATTCTTTGATTCTACTATTTCTCTACTGAAAAATATTTTGGGTATGGAACATAGAGATTAGTGATTATTTGAATGAGCTCTTCTGTAAATACTTAGGAGAGTAAACTTTATGGATGTCACTGATATTAGAAACAAACATTGAAGCTAAATTTAAGATTTGGAGGGAAGTTCTTGAAGAAGAAAAAAAAGCTGCAATAAACCCTTGTTTCTAGGTGTACCCAGAAGTTTTCAGTATCCATGATTGTCTGTGTATGGTAATTCTCAGATTCTTTTTACCAGGATGAAAAAACCGAAGTCTGTGATGTGCTATTACAGATAGTGCAAAAGGTAGGCCTTACCAGAATCCATATTAACTGGGACAAAAATTCAGAAATTTGATATTCAAGTCAGTTAAACAGAGAAAGAAGGCAGGCGCCTTTGGCCATGCTATTCATGGCATTTCCCCCCCCACCGCCCCATACTAGCAGGGAGGTTTCTTCCTGAATTCTAATACTCTGCCTTCAGACCAGAGTATGGGCTCCTGATTTCTGTTACTCCCCATGGAAACAGCTGGAGAAGCAAAACTATGTGTGTAAAACTGCTTCTCCCACAGGCTGCCTGTTCATGGCAGCAGCAACGTGCCTTCTGTGGGGGACTGCAATTTCTGCATGGGTCCATAAAGACAGGACGATTTCAAAAATGCCAGATTATAGGACAAGATTCTGTTGTTTAAAAAAAAAAAAAAAAAAGCTTGGGGTGCTGATACAGAAACAAAAGAAAATGCTAATAGGTAGGTAATGCTTTCCCTCTAGTGATGTGCTTATATTATCTATTCTCTTCTCTCAAGAAAACATCATCTCATTTAATCCTCATTTGTAAAATATCATCAGCCCCATTTCACATCTGAGGAACCTTAAGAAAAATTAGATTATTTGACCAAGGTTGTAATTAGTAAGTGGTAAACCCCAACTCAACTCCTGACTGAAAAGCCAGTATTCTTTCAACCCTATCCTGGCTACCCATTTCTAATTTTTGTTTTATTCTATATTGAGCTAGAATGTTCATTTATATATTAATATATTTCACAAATGTAGCAGCTAGTATGAAAAAATACTTATCAGGAACTTTTCTGTGAATCCCAAAGTATAGTTTAATTGTCTTGCATACTTATCTTACATAATGATGAAACAGCTCACCCCTCAGTAACAGCGAACTCGTAATGGAACCCCATGATTACAATCATATCACAAAAGTAGCTTGTTCCTAGGAATAAGGTGTTGTGATTAACTAACACTTGTTCCATAAAGAACCTTTCAATGTTTTTCCCTAAGAGCCATTAGTTTAAATATTTTTAATTGGAAAATACAGGCATACCTCCTTTTATTATGCTTCACTTTGTTGCACACTGCACAAATACTACTTTTTTTAAAAAAAATTGCTTTATAATTTGAAGTTTTGTTGCAACCCTGCATTGAACAAGTTCGTGTGATTTCTCCAACAGTATTTGCTCACTTCATTTCTGTGTCACATTTTAATGATTCTTGTTAATAATGGATTTTAACCTTTTTCATTTATTTGGTGATCTTTAATCAGTGATTTTTTTTAATCAAGGTACAGCTGGCACACAATGTTACACCAATTTCAGGTGTACAACATAGTGATTCAACAAGTCGATATACTCTGCTGTGCTCCCAGCAAGTGTAGCTACCATCTGGAACCATACAAAAATATCTAATCTGTGATCTTTGATGTTACTATTGTAATTGTTTTGGGACGCAAACTGCTCCCATATAAGATAACAAACTTAATCAGTAACTGTTGTGTGTTCTGACTGTGGAGCAGTCAAAGATTGGTCATTCCCTTTGTTCCCCCCCTTGGGCATTCTTATTCCTTAAGACACAACAATATTGAAATTAGGCCAATTAATAATCCTACAATAGTCTCTAAGTGTTCAAGTGAAAGGAAACATGTCTCTCACTTTGAATCAAAAGCTAGAAATGATTATGCTTAGTGAGAAAGGCATGTTGGATACTGACAGAGAGCAAAAGCTAGGCTTCGTGTGCCAAAGAGCCAAGCTGTGAATGTGAAGGAAAAGTTCTTGAAGGAAATTAAAAATTCGACTGCACTGAACACATGAATGGTAAAAAAAAAAAAAAAAAAAAAAAAAAGTAAAACAGCCTTACTGCTGATATTCGAAGTTTTAGTGGTCTGGAAAGATCAAACCAGCCATAACATTCCCTTCAGCCAACGCCTAATCCAAAGCAAGGCCCTAACTCTCTTCAGTTCTGTGAAGGCTGAGAGAGGTGTTAAAGCTGCAGAAGAAAAGTCTGAAGCTAGCAAATAATGGTTCGTGAAGTCTAAGGACAGAAGCCATCTCTCTAACATAAAAATGCAAGGTGAAGCAGCAAGTGTTGATGTAGAAGCTACAGTAAGTTATCCAAGAGATCCAGCTAAGATCATTAATGGAAGCTAAAGTAAACAGATTTTCAATGCAAATGAAACCGTTATACTGGAAAACACCATCTAGAACATTCAGAGCTATTAAAAAGTGTCTGTTCTCAAAGCTTCAAAAGACAGGCCAACACACTCTGTTAGGAGCCAATGAAACTGGTGACTTGGGGTTGAAGCCAATGCCCATTTACCATTCTGAAAATCCTAGAGTCCTTAAGAATGTGCTAAATCTATTCTGCCTGTGCTCTGTAAGTAGAACAATAAAGCCTGGATGACGGCACATCTGCTTACAACATCATTTACAAAATATTTTAAGCCCACTGTTGACACCTAGTACTCAGAAAAAAGATTCCTTTCAAATTATTACTGCTCGACAACATATCAGGTCACCCAGGAACTCTGCTGATGTGCAGTGAGATTCATGCTGTTTTCATGCCTAACACAGCATCCATTCTGTAGCCATGGATCAAGGAGTCATTTTCACACTCAAATCTTATTTAAGAAATACATTTTGTAAGGTTGTAGCTGCCATAGGTCATGATTCCTCTGAAGGATCTGGGCAAAGCAAGTTGAAAACCTTCTGGAAAAGATTGACCATTCTAGATGCCATTAAGAGCACTTGTGATTCATGGGAGGAATTCAGAGTGTCAGCATGAACAGGAGTTTGGAAGATACGGATTCCAGCCCCCACGGATGACTTGGAGGTGTTCAAGACTTCAGTGAGGGAGTAAGTGAAGATGTGGTGGAAATAGCAAGAGAACTAGGAGTGGAGCCTGAAGATATGACTGCATTACTGCAATCCTGTGATCAAACCTGAATGGATGAGGAGCTGCTGCTTATGGATAAGCAAAGAGTGTTTTCCTGGGATGGAAATTTACTCCTAAAGATTGTGTGAAGACTGTTGAGATGACAACAAAGGATTTAGAAGATCACATAAATTTACTTGGTAGAACAGTGGCAGGTTTTGAAAGGATTGTCTCTAATTCTGTGAGAAGCTCTACTGTGTGTAAAATGCTGTCAAACAGCATTGCGTGCTGCAGAGAAACCATGAAAGGAAGAGTTAATTTGGCAAACCTCATTGTTGTCTTAAGAAATTGCCACAGTCATCCACCCTCATTCAATAACCATAACCCTGATCAGTCAGTGCAATTAACATTGAGGCAAGACCTCTACCAGCAAAAAAAGTACAACCTGCTGAAATCTCAGATGATGGTGAGCACTTTTTTAGTAATATTTTTATTATTTTAAAAAATATTTTATTTGACAGGGAGAGCCAGCAGGCAGAGGGAGAGGGAGGAGCAGGCTCCCTGCTGAGCAGCAAGCCTGATGTGGGACTCGGTCCCAGGACCCTGGGATCATGACCTGAGCCGAAGGCAGAGGCCTGACTGAACCACCCAGGCGCCCCTTAGCAATACTTTTATTAAAGTATGTATGTTGCTTTTAGGCATAATGCCATTGGACATTTAATAGACTATAGTGTAAACCTCGGTTTTATATGCACTGGAAAACTAAAAAAATAATTTGACTTGCTTCATTGTGGTGGTCTAGAACCAAACCCACAATAACTAAATGGATTTTTTATGTCTAAAATTTCTTCGTCAGGGAAAAATGCCTCCCCTATCCATAGAAGTTGTGATCATTCCATGAAGAGTAGTTTCTTCCTTCTACACAATGCCACCAGCCCTGTAGGTGGGCATAGAACATAAACTAGCCAACCAGACTTTTGCCAGAGCTATAGAGATTTTCTTTTTGAAGCAGGTGCCCAGCTAAAGGGAGCCAAGCTAAAAGGTGGGCAGAGTAAACACTACTATTTGAACCTCCAGATCAAACCACACTTTCCTGAGCTTTCCATATTCAAGCTAAAAATAATTTCCTCGTTTTGTTTAAGCTGGTTTGATTTGGGTTTCTGTCACTTACCACTAGTGCAAGATTATTTTCTGAAATATCTTATTTCTTTGGACTTCTTAAATTGACACTACTGAATGTAGTCTATCACCTGTATCCATCACTTTCATTATTACAGTCTACTAACCCCAACTATAAAATGGGAGTAACAGTATCTACTTGAGAAAAAATTTTATGGGGAGCACATGCATAAAAACGCCAACTGCCATGCCTGGCATTCAACAAGTATCACATCTCTTGTTTCTCCATTACCTTTCCAAAACATCAACAGCAATAATCTGAGCCTTTACATTTCTGTTCTTCACATATAAACTCATTTAACGTATGCAGTCACCATGGGGTAGGTCCTATTATTAGCCCCATCTTATAGAGGGAGAAAAGGAGATACAGAGAGGTTTTGTAGCTTACCCAAGGATACACACATTGTGGGAGAGCTGAGGAACAAATTTTCACATTATGCAATCATAAAGGCCTGTGTTTTCTGTATTTCATTTTTGCTGTGAAGCTTACTGCACAGTTAATGCTGAATAAAGCAAGTGCAGACCTAAGGGGCACAATATATTTTGCATAGATGTTTTATGATAACTTGGTTTTTTTGCTTGTTATCTTGTGTAAAGTGTAGTGTCAATATATGTACATACCTATGCTCTATTTTTCAATTATACTCTAAAATAACATCAATCAGCTATGAGAACAGCTAATGTTTACTGAACACTTATAATGTGCCAGGCACCCTGCCAAGCATTAACTTAAGTATTTCATTCATCCTTCATAACTACCTTAAAAGTATTAAACAAGAGCAGTAACAGCTGAGCAAACCCAAGGACATTGAGAGAGCTGGTGGGAGGGCAGGGATGGAGCTATGTGTGGTCTGGCCTCCTGCGCTCTGCATTCACTCTGAGGGCAAGCACAGGGCCTATCTTACTCTCCCAACACCTCCTACATGCAGGGCACCCAGTTAATGAATAACTATAAGCTCCTTACTAAAAAGAGAGCACTTTCAAATGATATAAAAGGTGACTTTAATCAAAAAGGGGCACTTGTGTAGAAAGGAGAAAGCTTTAAAGGCAGATCTTTCCTTGATAATTTATAGTTCCTTTTTTAATCCTAAAAACTCCACATTGTCACTGTAACACACATTTCCCTTCCCCTTTTCACCAGGCAGATCTGCATGCTGTATCCAACACCCAACTAGGGTTACCAGAAGGTGAGTATGTCTGATAGGAGATGAAGAGGAGGATCAGAAAAATAGTGAGTCAGCCATGAAGTTTATTTTATGATTCAATTTAATCCTCCTTACCCCCACCTTTTTATATTATGAGAATATATGCCATTAGGATAGCTATTAAGGGTGAAAGGATTAATTAAAACTATAATTATCTGATAAGACTAGCATACTGTCTAACCTGATTTAGGGCAAATTCATCTACTTCAATTAAAAATACTGGGCAGGAAAAAAAAAGAATAATAAAAATTAACTATGCAGGTCCTCTTTCTACCATTCTACCATGAATTTCCTAAATGACCCAAGGTATCACTCAAACAAAGAGCCATAGTGTGTTTTTAGTTTTTATTAGTTAAGAGTTCTGAGTACAAATAACAAATTTAACTTGACATTTACAAAAGAAAAAAAAAATTTACTCTCTGAAGTTTCTTCATAAAGAAAAACCTGTTCTGTACATTTTAATATCAATTTTAGGTTGAATTTTAATAATTCTGTCTTATTTTATCTGGTGAAAGAGACTAGAAAACATTATGTAGAAAAAAAAAAAAGACTAATTAAATGACCTAAATATAAAACTTTTACTAAAAGGCTTTTAAAAGCCACTTAAAACAATCTAAGAATTAGAATACTTTTGGCAGAAAAATTAGCAGCTATCAACAAAATATTACATAATATTTTATCAAGAACTGCATTACAATATTGTGGTTTACATATATTAGAATGATTTGCAACATACTAAAAGCTTATTTATATCAGACATAAAAATCTCTTTGCTAAAACAATTTTTTAATGTACTTTAGCACTTTTGGGAGATTCAGTTCCCAATAAATGACAGTAACAAAATTTAGAAGATGATGGATAGCATATCTTTTCATTAGAGACCTATCCAGGTAAGTCTTGCCAAATAGTTATGAAATTATATTCAATCATAAGCATTCATAAGAACTCAAAACGTAACTTGGTCCCCTTATCAGTATATACGCTTGGCCATCAGGAATCATACTAAATTCTGGGGCAGGGCGCAGGAACTAACTTTAAAGTAAGTGTCAACCTACATTTTTTTATGCTTTCCCTGACAAAGTTTCCACCACTCTTCATTTTAAGAGTGTTTCTCCTCAGTTGGTGGTATATTACCACTTCTTAAAGATCAATCATACCCAACATAATCCAAGGTCATCAACTCCTTTGTAGCTGAAGTAAACCACAAACAGCAGAAGACCAACGCATGCATTTCAACATAAAAATATCCGCCCTACTCAGCAAGACAGAAGCCCCATCTCTAAAACATTTGTAACCAAAGGTTGCTTTAAAATCAGTCCTATAAGTCCAATAGTATTACAATATCATTATCATTGGTTTTGATAGTAAGTTCAAACCTTAAAAATATATATTAAAATTTCCAAGTTGGATTACTCTGGAAACATAATTGAGTTGAAAAAAATCTTTCTATATTAGGATGAAATTTAATTTCCTGTATTTGGGTATGAAATCTCATACCTAGTCACTGAGATATAAAGTGTAAGAGGGGGAGGAAAAGAAGTACTGATTATACTATACCCAAGCTTCTAGGAGCCATGAAAGGGGAATTATCCATGCAAACAGACAAATGTCTTTTGAATTCAACCTGTGTTAGCACAGTTCTCTTAAGTGGGAAATCCCTATGTTGTTGTCACTGCTTCCACTTACGTGTAGCTCAACTATGCTATGTAAGGGACCCCTTTCCTGTCCACAGAGCACAGGGCTCCTAAGTAGCACCAGGGCTCCACCATCTGGGAGCTACGCTTCCCAACCCAGAGTCTCCCACTTTTAATTTCCACTCGACAAGACTATAATTAGCTCAGTGAGGACATGACCAAAAACAAGTAAATAAATAAATAGGGATCAAAAATAGGAAATAAATATTAACTCCAGTGGAGTAAAACTTCCTATAGAGCTGATTAAGAGGTAAAACCTATTTGTAAATAAAAAAGCCAAAACCAAGTAAGATATAGCTCTCTTTTTGGTTTCATTCAAGAGTCTCCTTCATTCTTTGCAGACCAGCTAGGTGGTGTGATATGATCTACGTTTTTTCATTTACACTGTATTTGTCTATTAAAAATTATTCCTTAATAAGGACTTTTTAATATTAAAAATTCTAAAGGTTTATAATAAATATTGTATTAAAATATTTTAATATTTACAATTGGAAAACTGTATACTGCAGTCAGTCATCTCAGGGCTACCTCTTCAATTTCATCTTCTACAGATTCCACTGCTTTTACTGCTGGCTTACTGTTTGCATGTTTTAATCGGTGTCTATTTGGATTAAAACTTCTTCCTTCACTGAGGAAAAAGTCGTCATCTTCATCATGTTCTCTATCCCTGCTGCTCTTATCCCCTGAGAGAAAATTTAGAGGATCAAAGTCTCCTTTGCTGGCAGCCAGAGAATTTGGGTCACTGCTTTTAGAGGAGATGGTGCTGCTGCCACTGGCACCAAACAGCTGTTCCATCAGATTAGCTTTTTTCTCTCTTCTTGTCATTAAATCCACACTGTCTTTACCAAGTTTCTCTATACTGTTTCTTTGGACATCCAAAAGGCCACTCTTTTGGCTAAATGGATTTGACTTCCCTGATGTTTTTGCAAATGACGGCACATAGCTGCCAAATGCCAGCTCACTTGGGGAGACTGGGCTTCTAGTCTTTCCTGGATTCTGACCGTCTCCTTTTGTAGTGAAAACGCTGATGTCTTGCAGATGATGCCCATTAAATACTCTCTCCGAGGATTCTAAGAACATGTATGTTTTGGGGCTTCTCTCCGGGGAATGCAGTTTTGATTCTGAATCAGGCAGCAATGGCAGAGGAGGACATTTTATATTCTGAGAGTCTTGGAGTTCTCTGTTGATTTCATTCAGTTTAGCAAGTAGCATTTCTCTCTTCAGCCTTTCTTCTTCCTCTTCCTCTAATTTATCTATATTTTGAATTTGACACATTTCCATTTGGTATCTTCCAGCTTCCAATGCGGGCTTTTCTTCTCTCTCTAACAAAGATATTTTGTCTTTTTGCTTTTTAACAAGTTCTTCTCTTTCCCACTCTGTAAAATCAAATTTAAAAAAATGGGATTTTACAGCAGTTAATATTTTTAAGTAGGAAAACTCAATTGTCATCTTCTACAAAATAGTCTAATTTAGTTATCTGTATAGTGAGAATGAACACCAATTTTATTGCTACACTTGATATTCTGGAATTCAGAAAGAATGTACTTAATGTGTATTGCATTTAAAATTCACATTTATGGAAGAAATTTTGTTCTTCAGTGTAGAGGTGAGGAAGAAGGTTCTCTATGTTTTATACTTAATATAGTGCTATACACTGAATGAAAGGTGATGGATAGATGGGAGTTTATTTTAAACTTAAATTGAACCTCTGCACGTCATACCCTGAAAAAGATACAATATCCCTTATTTGGTATTCTGACTGAAGATAAATTAAACTGAATCTAATTAAGAGAACACTTCAGATAAACCTCAAATGAACATTCTATTTTTAAAAAATAGGTCTTTATTCATCAAAAATGTTGACCTCACAAAATATCTAGAGAAAACTAAAGAGACAGGAGAACTAAATGCAATTCATCATCATATTCTGGTGAGAAGAAAATGCTATAAAGGACAATACTATGTCAACTAATAAAACTGTACTATGGACAGCAGATTAGAGAAATGTATCAAAGTTAAATTTTCTGAAGTTGAAAATATACTGGAATGATTTAAGAAAATGTCCTTATTTTGGAAAAATACACATGCAAGTATTTTAAGTTATGGGCATGAGAAATACCACTTACTCTGAGTAACTTTAGTAAATGGCATACATTCTCACTGATGTTTGAGGTCCTTATTTCATACAAACTCCAGGAGGAAAAAATAGAGATGAAAAGAAGGGGCCAGTCTTCTTAAAGCCAACTGACCATAATACCTTTCTATTCTATGTTTTAATACTGTGAAAGCATCTCCCTTTGTGCCTTAGCCAACAGTAATATAAATAAATCTTCTATTTCAACTGTTTTAAGTACACACACACAAATATACATTCACTAATTTAAGCAACAATTAAGTCATAATTTAAAGGGAAAAAAAGGATTTCTCTGCAAGAAGCTTCTATAACGAAATATGTGCAGAGGATTAGAGTCAGGGATCCCTCTTGCCCATACCTTTAAGACTTTTTATCCAGATGGAAATGAATTTATTCCTGAACTTCATTTTCAGTATCTGAAACTATGTGAGTTGGTTCACTAAACTTTCATACCAAAATGAAAGAATACATACAGGAATATATTCAGGACCTCACAATTCACTGATTTTAATGTTTGGGCTACAGATTAGAGTCTCAAGGTCAAGCCAATGGAGTGCATTGTCTTTCAGTTACCTCTTCATCAAGCTTTAGTTAACAAACACACAAAAATTTCCTCTTTTATCTGAATTCTACTTCATCTGGATTTTCTGAACGTAACTTGTCCTTATTCCCTAACTCCAAACAGCAACTTAACAGTTGCATTTTTCTTTTCTTAGTAACTTTATTCAAATGTTTGTGATTCCTAATAGACCATGTCCTACCATGGTATCAACCTTTTTTTATTCTGTATAACCAATTTACTGTTCAGCTGGAAAGTATCAGGGGATGCTAACCCTTTCTCTCCCAAAGGATGCTGACTTATTACTTGATTAAACAAATTTTCTTACCATTCTCCAGCTTTTCAACTTCCTGATTTACAACACGGAGTCCTTGATCTTTAACAAATTTTTCTTCTGTTTTCACAGTTGGGGTTAGAATCCTTGCTTCTTCATGTTCACCTCTCTCTTGCAGTTCCAGGTCCTATTACATATTTTTTTAAAAAAATGCAAGTTCACATGTCAAAAGGGGAAAAAGCTATTTAAATATCAGAGTCATCTTGCATTAAATATGACACCAAGTAAGTTGGAAATTAAAGCCAATTTTAATTTAATAAAGGAGTAAGTCACAAGTTACCACCCTTTGAAAGATGCTTTAGAAGCACACAAGATTATTTAAAAAATTTTTTTAAAAGTATAACATATATCAGAACCAGTATCATGGAATTAAAGCCAATAACCCACAAAAAATTCTGAAGAGACATGTTTCGGAAGTATCCTTGCTTTATATGTTTCACAACAAAATCTGATTAATTCAGTTAACCAGGAAAGGTTATTAGCCAATTATGGAGGCCACGTTGAAAGGTCTGCTGAATTATAATACAGGCAGTAACAACTGCATTGAATCTTTCGAGTTTATACTTAAGACTGTGTCCAAAGCCTCCAGTAAATTTTATAATATTTAAATCAAATAAAAATATAAACTTAAAATTACTTGTTTTTTATGGTCCCTTTCATGTGTGGGTGTAATAAGGTAATTTAAAAGTAAAATACCTATTATTAGTACAGCAGAGTGTTGTCCCCTAGTATCATTTTTCCTCTTCTTCCTTTTAGTTAGGAATCCCTTGAGTTTTAGCAGGGTATAAGGCGGCTCAACTGGAGACTACATCTGCTAGTCTCGCTTGCAGTTAAATAGGACCAAAGGGATTTGAGTGAAAGTATGTATGCAACTTCTGATCACATTTATAAAAATAAAAGCTGCTTGCCCTCCACTTCCGTGTTTCTCCTTCTCACAAAGGTGATGAGCCAATTCCAACCATACAGAGGAAGACTACACTCTTTCAGATGTAAGAACAGTAAGAGGATGACTACCAAGGAACAAAGCCATCTACCTATAATGGACTACCCACTGACCTTCACTCTATTCGAAAAGAAAGAAAACTTATATATTTCTTGAGCCACTGAATTCTGGATCTCTTTCCAAGAGCAAATTAGCTTGCACTTGAACAATGCTCCCTTTTGCGAAGACCCCTCAGAGTGGCAGAGCTTTACAAACTTTGTGATTAGTTACCACCACAAGCTGATGGGTAAACCATCCCTGTTTTATAGATTAGGAAATTGAGGCTCCAGAAAGTCACACAACTAAAATGTTAGTACTGCCTTTTTAATTAAATTCTGGTTCTAACTCCAAGGCTCTTTTACTCTTTTCACTGTATAAGGTTGCTGCTCCTCATGCTGAATCTTACAAAGACCATTTTTTTAATCCTTTTAAAGTTAAGAATGACTTTGCTATCCACACTTTACCCTTTTCAAAGAGACAACATGATTTAGTTTCAATGATAGTGAAAATATAAGAAGAAAGACACTCAGCAGGTACAGCTACCCAGGAACCAAACCAGCCCATCCTTTCTGTTTTATACCACAAGAAAAAAAATCTCAGGGTCACTGGGAAAACTCTAAGGCACAAAAACCCAGGAATATATGAAATATGCTGGATCCCCAGTATATTGTTTTCTTTGGAATGTAAAATATAGAACCCTCTTAGAGAAAAGAACATCTGGTGTTGTGTTTATAAGTCCTTTTAAATGAAGGCCCAAACACAAACTCCCCTGAATTTCACTCTAATTTGAATGATCTCAATAAAGTCAGAGTCCACTGCAATACTTTGATCAACATTCAGCTAATCTGTAAAATTCTCACATAATAGGAGGCCCAAAAATACGTAAGACAAATCTTAAAAAAATTATTTGAAAACTAGTAAAATTTGTTATTATGTATAAAAGCAAAGAGGGTTTTTAGAGACTATCTGGTAAAATTTAGAAAATTCATTTTCTAAAAGGTAAGAAACCTCTATCTTTGGGGCACCTGGGTGGCTTCAGTCAGTTAAGCACCTGATTCTTGATTTTAGCACAGGTCATGATCTTAAGATTATGAGATCAAGCCCTGCTTCCAGCTCTGCACTGAGCATGGGGCCTGCATAAGATTCTCTCTCTCTCCCTCTCCCACCACTAAAAAAAGGAAAGAAAAAGAAAAACTTCTATCTCCAACCCAGAAGGTATAACTAACCTTCTTGATGTATCTGGAAGATGCAATGAAAACTAAGAATCAATCCAAAGGAATTTAATAAAATACTCTCTTTAGAAGGCTACTTGCATATTTACACAGATACAGCACTAGCATCATTGCTAACTTTTAAAATGTTCGATATTGTGTTTTTAGGAATAACTTCAAACCTAGAGTTTAGTACCTAATCATGCTGCTAAACTCACCAAAGTAAGACGTTCAGGTTCTTCCCATTTGTTTTCATAACACATAACTGTTTGTGGTGTCACAGGAAATTCTTCCAGCTCGAAGTCTTCACTGGTTTGTACTCCTTTTGTACACTGGTCTGTAAAATCACTCTGGCATGCAGCTACCATGAAAAGTACGGAAGAATTTTTCTAATCATACTGAATAGTGCTAAGATATATGGAATTTAACTGGTATATGTTCACCATCTACATGAGATAATGCACGTTTTGCTGAGCTCTATGACTACTCACTATTATCATTTTTATTTCTAGGATTTACTGGCAATTATGTAATTTGAAGACAATTTAGATAGGTAAACCCTATTAAGCTTTTACAAAGTTTGATTTTAACTTTCTGCAATTTATAAGATGAAAATTTATACTTTTGTTTAAAAAAAAGTAAAGACATGCATAATAATGCCAAAGATAATATTTATGGGTGAAATGAAATGACAGCTGGGATTAACTTTAAAATACTCTTTATAAGTGACTCTTAATCTCACAAAACAAACAGGGTTGCTGGGGGGAGGGGGGTTGGGATGGGGGGTGGGGTTATGGACATTGGGGAGGGTATGTGCTATGGTGAGTGCTGTGAAGTGCGTAAACCTGGCAATACATAGACCTGTACCCCTGGGGATAAAAATATATGTTTATAAAAAATAAAAAAAAAAATTAAAAAAAAAATTAAATACTCTTTATAAAAAAATATATTCTAGAAGTAGAAAAAAATAGATGCAATAAGATTAGTAAAATATGTAACTATTAAAGCTAAGTGATGCATAAATAAAGGTTCATTAAAATATAATCAAGCACCAGTCTGGAGTCTTCTTACTTATCTTCAAAGTTACAAAAATAAATTATAAGAAAAAATTTAAACCTTAGGAAAAACTGAGAAAGAGGATTTCTGAAAATTAACTATAAGGAAATTTAAATTTACTTCAATGAAGTTCTTTCCCCTTCCTTCTACTTTAGAATTATCTGATTTTATTATTAGTGACAGCTACAATGTTTATCAATAATAATAACTATTATACCATTTTTTCGTGACTTAAGTTCTTTTTCTTTCTTTGGAGAAGACTTTGGCAGACGATTAGAATATATGTTTTTTATATCCAGTTCTCTCTCCTTTTCCTGAAAAACAAACAAACAAAAAACAATACAATTAAGGATGTAGAGTAGCATTTTACAATAAAACAAAAATTCTCACCTTGTCAACTAGTATTTTCCTTATCAAATTAGAATATATATACCAGTTCAGTTTCCCTTCTTAACTACTGAACTACAGAAAGGAATTATCTCTAGGACATCTAGGTTAGGACAGTGATTCTCCCTAAAAAGTGTAATATGTACTGACAGTCAAAAAAATAGTGTAAATAAGGCAAAATTCATTTTCTACCCATTCCTACCTAATAGAGCTAGCTGTGTCTTCAGCTGTCTTCTAACTTGGCAACAGAGGCCAAAATAATTTCATTAGTATCTTTCAAACATGGCTTTTGAGTTACTGACACATTAAAAATCAGACTTTTTAAAAACACAGTGTTCTTTATCATTTTGAGGCCATGATTCTTTCTGAGAATTTGATTAACAAAATGAAAATTCTATGTAAGATAATGTATGAGCATTTAATTTTGCACAAAATTTCCACCCATCAACAACCTCTGAATAGAATTAAGAACACTTTCAACAAAATTAAATAATGTGAGTGCTTCCTCTCAACACTGACAATGAAGGGCATTATTCGAAACAACTTTTAAAATAATCCTAGGGTTATCTGAGGAAGAACACTGTATTATTCAAACACACAACAGAGAAAAACACTAGTTCCCATAATTCCTTCCAAAATTCCATAACTTATTTCAGTTATAGCAATTCCATTAGGATTCAATATTTCACTTTTGGCATTTGTCATAGTGATTATATTACCAAAACTTTTCTTTAAAAGTACCAAAAAGAATAGAATTTTGTAAATTACATTGTTCCAAATTACAAATATGAATAAGTGTTTTAAGATGCTGAGTGTTCAATATAGTTCACATATCTATTATCCATTAAATAAATAAATACATACTTTTAATTTGTGATACAGTTGTTGCAGCTCCTTCTGAAGGACTTTATTTTCATCATGAGCCTCATATGCCCTTTTCCTTTCAGCAAGCAACTGTCGTTGGAAACTGTTAGTACTCAGCTCAAGGTTTTTGGATAGTTCCTATGATGTGTATAGAAACATATAAAAATAATACTTGAAAATAACTGAAGAGTAAAACACTGCACTTAGCATTGAAATAATGTTTTTAGTAGTACCATATAAGACCTACAAATCAGGCTGAGCTTTGTGTTCATGAACATAAACTGGAAAACAGATTTACCAACAATTTAGTAAGGTACTTAGCCTATTATTCCTTATTTTGAATTTCACAATGATTTGTAAATTCTTAAGCATTTGCCTGAAGCATATATGAACAGTTACTTAAGTTGGTTGCAAATTCAGCCAAAGGATGTGATGAGAAACACTGGCTTTTGGGAGTCATAATTCAGGCAAATATATACCAAGACAGCTGCATAAAACTACACAGCACTATCCAAGGTGCAGAGATTACTTTGTAAAACTTCTAGATGAAAATAACAGTCATGTCCACAGTATTCAAATGTTTTTCATAAAGTTTGTGAAAAAATTTAGGTTAAAATGTTTTCTTCCAGGTGCATCAACATCATGGTAGCATGAGTCATTCTTTTTTCCCCACCTTTCAATTTACAACTAATCAGAGCCATAAAACATCCATAACTAAACAAAAGCACTTCTGCACAGCACACCAGGACACCTGAGAGAACCACCCATCTCTGCACCTGAGAGTGGATGGACTGGACATCAGCAGAGGCTGTGGAGCCAGGGGTGGTATAGGTGGCAGAGGTAGTGGCAGGCCCGTCCGACCTTTCTGGCAGAAGAGGTGGAGGGTAAAGGTGTTAAGCAGGGACCTGCCAGGACACATGTGCGGCAGTTGGAGGGCCTCACTCTCTCTGAAGAGAGACCACAGTGACTAAGGGGAGGAAAAGGAAAGAGAAGGAGGTAAAGAAAACTGAAGGAATACCATTTCCCACTGTATGCCCAGGAGTCTGACAAAAGATCATCGATGAATCTCTAGGAAATATCCCCCAGCTCAAGGAGATTCCCTAGTGGGAAATGGGCACAGCCAAAGCATTAAGTGGTAAGCACAGACCTCCCTCCACTCTGTCACCACACTTTTTCTTTCCAGCCCATTAGCTATTTTTAATTGTACAATTTTTTTTCTCATATGCATTTCATTTGAAGCCCCCTGATTGTCTCAGGACTGTTACATATGTAGACCCTTCTGACCCTAGGGATGCCTTAAGGTCTTTAAATAGTTCAAACAATTGGAAACTTGAGCACTAACTAGATATTTGAAAATACTAAAAAATTGTTATTTCTTAGATGTTATTCTTGGTATCAGTTATTGGCATTTTGTTTTTAAAGTCTTTCTATATTAGAGAGATAAAAGTGAAATATTTATGAATAATATAATAGGATATTCAAGATCTACTTTGAAATAATACAGAGAGGTGAAGGAGAGTATATATGAAAAAATATTTTCTATAAGGTGGCATTTTTTTAAGTTTTAATTTTTTACTATAGTTGACATATAATGTTATATTAGTTTCCAGTGTACAACATCGCAATTCCACAATTCCATACCTTACGCTGTGCTCACCACCACCATAACTAACATCTCACCATACAACGCTATTACAATACCATTGATTATATTTCCTGTGCTGTGCCTTTTATTCCTGTGACTTATCCATTCCATAACTGGAAGCCTGTATCTCTTATTCCAGTTCATTCATTTTGCCCCTCTCATCACCACTCTCCCCTCTGGCAACCATCAGTCTGATCTGTCTTTATGGATCTTTTCTGCCCTCCCTAGGCCCCATCACCTATTTAACCCCCCCCACCCCAAACCGGCCCCCTCAGCAATACTCAATTTGTTTTCTATAGTTAAGAGTCTGTTTTATGGTTTGCCCCCTCTTTTTTTCCATGTTCATTTGTAAATGGAATTGTTTTCTTAATTTCACTTTCTGCTACTTTGTTATTACTGTATAAAAACAAACTAACTTCTGCTATTAATTTTGTATTCTGCAACTTTACTGAATTCATTTAATACTTCTAATAATTTTTGGTGGAGTCTTTAGTGTTTCCTACATATGATAACATGTTATCTGCAAACAGTGACAAGTTTAACTTTTTTCTTACCAATTTAGATGATTTTTATTTCCTGTCCGATTGTTATGCCTAGGTCTTCAAGTACTATGTTATATAAAAGTGGTAAGAACAAGACATCCTTGTCTTGTTACTAATCTTAAAGCTTTTTCCCCCTCCCTGAGTATGATTAGAGTTAGCTCTAAGTTTGTCACATATGGCCTTTACTATGGTGAGTTATGTTCCCTTTATACCTACTTTGCTGAGAGGTTTTATCATGAATGGATGTTGAATTTTGTCAAAAGTTTTTTCTCAGCTATTGAGCAGACTGTATGATTTTCATCTATCACTTTATTTATGCTGTGTGTCATGCTGACTGATTTTTTTTCAAGATTTTATTTATTTATTTGACAGAGATCACAAGTAGGCAGAGAGGCAGGCAGAGAGAGAGAGGAGGAAGCAGGCTCCCTGCCGAGCAGAGAGCCCAATGTGGGGCTGGATCCCAGGACCCTGGGATTATGACCTGAGCAGAAGGCAGAGGCTTTAACCCACTGAGCCACCCAGGCGCCCCCAGTTAATATTGGACCACCCTGATATCCTGGAATAAATTACTCACCTTGATTATGGTAATTTTTAAAAATATATTGAATGAAGTTTGCTAATATTTTTTTGAGAATTTTTTTGTGTCTATGTTCATAAGGGATTTTACTGGCCTATGGTTTTCTTTTTTTGTAGTGCCTTTGTCTGGTTTTGGTATCAAGATAATGTGACCTTGTAGAATGTATCTGAAGCTTTCCTTCCTCTTCTGTTCTTTGGAAATTTGAGGAATATAGGTATTAACCCTTTAAATGTCTGGTAGAATTCACCTGTGAATTCATCTGGCCCTGGACTTTTGTTTGTTCAGAGTTTTTTATATTACTGATTCAATTTTGTTACTAGTAGTCAGTCTGTTCAAATTTTCTATTTCTTCCTGATTCAGTTTTAGAAGATTGTATGTTTCTAGGAATTTATCCATTTCTTCTAGGTTATCCAATCTGTTGGCATATAATTTTTCATAGTAGCCTCTCATAATATTTTGTATCTCTGTGGTATCATTTGTTACTTCTCTGTCATTTCTGAATTTATTTACGTAGGTCCTTTCTTTCTTGGGAGAGAAAGCTTCCAAATACATCAATGAATCCCCAATAAAATATTAGCAAACCTAACAACATATTAAAAGGACGATTTGCCACAAACAAGTGAAGTTTATTCCAGTAATGCAAAGGTGGTTCAATATTTGCAAATCAACCAATGTGATACACCACATCAGCAAAACCAAGGATAAAAATCAAATGATCATCTCAATACACAGAAAAAATATTTGACAAAATTTAAAATCCATTTATGATTAAGAAAAAAAAAAAAAACCCCAACCTCTACAAAATGAGTTTAGAGGGAACATACCTCAACATAATAAAGACCATATAAACCCAAAGCTAACATCATACTGAATGGTGAAAAAACTGAGAGCTTTTCCTCTAAGGACAGGAACAACGCAAGAAGTCCACTCTCACCACCTTTATTCTACATAGCACTAGAAGTCCTAGCCACAGGAATCAAACAACGAAATAAAGGCATCTGGATTGGTAAGAAAAATGTAGTAATCAAAACAGTATGGTACCAGTACAAAAGTAGACACATAAATCAATGGAACTGGATAGAGCCTAGAAATAAACCCACACTTACTTGGCCAATTAACCTACAATAAAGGAGTCCAGAGTGTAGAATGGGGAAAAGACAGTCTGTCAAAAAATAGTGCTGGGAAAACTGGACCATTTTCTTATACCATACACAAAAATAAAGTCATAAGGAATTAAAGATCTAAATATGAGACTTGAAACCATAAAACTCCTATAAGATAACATAAGTAGTAATCTCTTTCACATTGGTTGTTCCAACATTTTTCTAGATGTCTCTCAGACAAAGGAAACAAAAGCAAAAATGAACCATTGTGACTATACCAAAATAAAAAACTCTTACACAGAGAAGGAAAGCAACAAAATGAAAGGGTTACCTAATAAGTGGGAGATGATATTTGCAAGTAATATATCTGATGAGGGGTTTAATATCCAAAGCATATAAAGATATAAAATCCAACACCACAAAAACAATCTGATTAAAATATACAGAGAACCCGAACATTTTTCCAGAAAATAAACAGATGGTCAACAGACCCACGAAAAGATCCTCAACATCCTTTATAATAAGGGAAATGCAAACCAAAACCACAATAACATATCATCTTACACCTGTCAGAATGGCTAGAATAAAAAAAATCAAGAAATAACAAGTGTTGGCACAGATGTATACTCATACACTACACTGTTGATGGAAATGTAAATTGGTACAATCACTGTAGAAAACAGTATGCACGTTCCTCAAAAACTTAAAAACAGAAATACCATTTGATTCAGTAATTCCACTACTTATCCAAAGAAAATGAAAACACTAATTTGAATTAAGTCATTCTTTGAGAATTTTTATAATCTTGATACCAAAACTGGATAAGGAGAGCCTGAAAAATAAATCATAAGCCATTCTTTTTTTTTTTTTTTAAGATTTTATTTATTTATTTAACAGACAGAGATCACATGTTGGCAGAGAGGCAGGCAGAGAGAGAAAGAGGAGGAAGCAGGCTCCCTGCTGAGCAGAGAGCGGGATGCGGGACTCAATCCCAGGACCCTGAGATCTGTGACCTGAGCCGAAGGCAGAGTTTTTAACCCACTGAGCCACCCAAGCGCCCCAAGCCATTCTTATATGCGAATGTTGTAAAAATCCCAAATATTAGCCAAAGAAATAGAGCTCTGTATAAAAAATATATCACAACTATACCATTTATACCAAGAAAGCAAAGGCTAAGAGTAGTTTAATAATAATGTAAAAATGTAATTTTCTGTGTTAAATGAGAAAAAAAATCATTTTAATAGAAGAAAAGCATCTAAATATTTAATGAAATTCAATTATTCAATTAAAATGAAATTCCTAAAAGCTAATAATAGAAAGCAAATTTCCTCACATATAATATACATAATATGTACACACAGAAAACATACAGGGTATATACCAAAATGCTAAAATTGGTGATATCTCAGTAAGAATGTTTTTTTAGTAATTTTCCTCATTTTTTGTAATACACATGTGCTACTTAAAAATAAGATAATTTCTAAAAATATGACTCAATGAAAATAAAATAGGAAGGAGATATACCTATCAACTTCAGAAAAATAATTACTTCTGAGGAGAGAAAAGCAGAAAAGGAGATATTTTGGAAAAAAGTGTACAAGGAAGCCTTAAAGTAACATCTGAAGTACATGATCTATAGGAAAAGTAGCAAAATAATAAGTAGATTAATGACTTTTAAATATTCCCTTTTCTGTATGTTCAAAATATTTCATAAGAAAAAAATTAAAAGTGCTTTTAGAAATTAAAGATACGGAACTGAAAAAATATAAATAGTGGTTATCTTTTGCTGGAAGGACTACAGGTATTTCTTTCCCTACTTTACTGTCAATTTCAAAATGTCTTTAAACAAAAATTTAAATACTTAACTGATATTTCACCAAAAGGAAGTATCACAGAACTGTAACTCTAAAAGAAATAAAGATTTATATAATTTAGCAACTTTTGCAAGCAAACCCAAATGATAACTAATCTTACCTCCACTTACTGCTTATTAATTAATAAAGCAATATACACTTACATAACAATATTGTATTTGTTTAGAAAAGTCTATAAATGTCAGCTGTTTTCATCTCTGCTGAGTTATTGTAACTCAATCCTTGAGATTTACACACTTGGGTAAACAAGAACCATAGCCCCACTTATAGTATTTTTTTTTTTTTTAACAACAGTGCTAGCAGGTGATCATTTAGCCTCTGTACAAATAATTCTGGTGGCAGAAAGTTCAGTAATTCAAAGAGTTTGATTTCACTGTCATTAGACAATTCCTATTATTTCAAAGGTCTTTCTTATGAATAAGCAGAAACCTGCTCCCAGAAATATCTGTTATCTTTGTACTGCCTTCAGGAGCATCCAAGAGCATATCTATTTCTCCTTTTCCAACAAAATAGCTTTTTTTTTTTCAAAGATTTTATTTATTTATTTGACAGACAGAGATCACAAGTAGGCAGAGAGGCAGGCAGAGAGAGAGGGGGAGCCACCCAGGTGCCCCAAAACAGCTCTTTAAATACTGAAATATATTACATTTTCCCTTAATTTGAATCTTATTCATGGTTCCATGGTTCTTCCACGGTTTCTTATATTCCTATTTTTTCACCCCCTGGTTCTGTGCTTGATCTCTACATGTCAGTTTGTTACCTAAAATACAGTGCCTGTTTTCAGATGTGAGCTGGCTGGTAAAATCAGTTGTTATTAATTCCTAGGGCCTGGGCAGCAGCATAACTGGTTAACTGTTTTTTTCCTTCTGTTAACTTTTTAAGCAGCTGTATGACCATAGGTTCAACAACTAAAACACTATGCTTTTTTTTTAAAACTTGAATTACTTTCAAATCAGGTACCCCCATGCGGTACCCATAAAATAGATGGGAAAAAACTGAGGACTCAACAGTTAACCAGATTAAATTTTATCTTGCTTGTTTTGGGCCAGATTTTGAGCCCGGGGAGATCTTAATCTTGTTACGATGAAATTAGCTGCCCCTCCTATTTCTAAACCTGTCATGAATGCCACTTTCTTTCACTGATCCATCTATCCACTCATTCCTTTAAAAAAACATTAATTCTAGCCAGATAGTCAAATGTTACAAATACAAAATGAAACAATACTTATTCTAAAAGGAGCCCAGTCAAATTCACTGATAAATATGCTGACAAAGGGCCAGGGCCTAAGATGGCACCCCAAAGCACCTACCTAGAAATGTTCTCTCAAAACTGATAGCTATTTATTTGAACCCTCTGGGTTCAGTTGCTGATCTAATTGTAAAGCTTTCTAATATTTTCAACCAGTCATTTCTCCATTAAAACATAAACAAGGGGGCGCCTGGGTGGCTCAGTGGCTTAAAGCCTCTGCCTTTGGCTCAGGTCATGATCCCAGCGTCCTGGGATCAAGCCCCACGTCAGGCTCTCTGCTCCGCGAGGAGCCTGCTTCCTCCTCTCTCTCTCTCTGCCTGCCTCTCTGCCTACTTGTGATCTCTGTCTAATAAATAAATAAAATCTAAACAAAACAAAACAAAACAAAACACAAACAAGAAAGATTTCCCATATCTACTATATACACTATATCTACTATACATGAAAATATATCTACTAGGATATACTTTAACTATTCTTTGTATAGAGAAAAATTAATAGGTATAGTATACTTTGTTGTACTTGTAATCTTATGAGGAAAAGAGTAAGCATAGTTCTGAGAAATATGTTCCAAAACATTCAAAAATTTGGTAGAGATTGGCATTAAGTTTACTGATTAATAGTTTCTAATATTTACCTCTGCCTACTTTTGAACACATTGGTACTTCCTTTTTCTCACTTTTCTTATCTGGCCCTAGTTTTCCTAACTCCCTAGTGTACACTGACAAAGTCTGTGAAATCACATTCATAAGGTTCTTCAGTCCTCTGGGGGATAATTCATTAGGATGTGGAGACTGAGTTCATTTAAATAAGTTATCTATATCTTATTATTTCTTCATCTGCTTTGAGCAGGACAAGATAGAAACAAGCTTGGAATCTAATAGTTATACTTTGTGCATTACAAACAGTGGGCTTTGGTCTTATTACTCTAATGAAAACTCTGCTGTTTTGTTTTAAAGTGTTTACAACAAGCCTTTGCTCACTCTCGAGTTTTTGTCTTCAAACATATAACTAGATTTTACTCCACAGTATTTAGCACAGCTAGTACCAAAAATAAAACACATTTCAGAAGTGGTTCCTGCTCAATAAACTGCATATAAAGAATCAGCATGATATGACAGATTTTGAAAAAAACAATTTCTTTCTTCTCCATTGTGTGCATCATTTATCCATCTTATCAGAAGACACTGATAATATAGCCAAAGTTAATTTTAATATTTTAATTCATGCTTCCATAAAATTATGAAAAACCTCAAATGTATTATTACAAGAAAGAATATCATATTACTCAGCTTTTAGAAATGTGATAAAATTACAAGGATTTTACTAAATGGTAATAGAAAAAAAAGAGCAACAGAATGAGAGACAGCAGACTGCAGCTCTAGTTCCAGACATGTGGTTCTAGTGTCCTGTGTGATTCTATGTGACCTAAGAGAAGAAAGATAACATCTTTCTGTCCTACTTTCCTCAACTGTTAAATGCTTGAGTTGAACTGGAAAGTTTCCCAAGAAGGTGTTTCAGGGCTGCATCAGATTGCTGGGCAACCGAGTTTCTGTAGCCTAACTCACCAGTCACCACAAAGTATACAGTTCAGCTTTTCTCTGGCTGCCTGTGAACAAATGCTAAAATTTGAAAAAACCAATGGATGAAATTGGTAGTTTTTAAATATTTTTGGAAAACAATAAAATCCTTGAAGTACACTGAGCTCTTGTGAAAACCAATGCAAAAGCAATTTCTATGGTCCTTTCAAAGTCTCGAATACTTCTATTCTGTGATGTTTACTTTTAAATAATGTACTTTGAGTGCACTTTATTTTTCAGTTATACAACAGGTGCCTAAAAAGTACCAGGCACTGAGCTAGAACCATCCTGAACTTTTCTCTAACACTATCACCACCTGCAAGCTTTTACAGACTGAAAACTTGAGTTCAGATAATCTAAGTGGTATTGAAAATCACAAAGGTAGCCCAGAATTTGAACCTAGGTTGAGTATCTGTATGCATATATACAATTCCATTTCATTAGAAACTCAACACCTTGGGAAGTAGTATTAGTTGACAGCATAATTAAATAGAAACTAAGTAATTTTTTTATTTGGTCTTAAATTGTGAGCCAATAATTTTTGACAAGTTAGCAAAAGTCATCACCGCTTCCATATTAAAGATGCATTCATGAAAATGCATGTATTTATTTTATTTTTTTTTAAAGATTTTATTTATTTATTTGACAGACAGAGATCACAAGTCGGCAGAGAGGCAGGCAGAGATAGGAGGAAGCAGGCTCCCTGCTGAGCAGAGAGCCCAATGCAGGGCTCAATCCCAGGACCCTGGGATCATGACCTGAGCCGAAGGCAGAGGCCTTAACCCACTGAGCCACCCAGGCACCCCTATTTTTTATTTTTTTAAAGATTTTATTTATTTATTTATTTATTTATTTACTTGTCAGAGAGAGCGAGAGCAAACGCAGGAAGAGTGGCAGGCAGTGGCAGAGAGAAAAGCAGGCTCCCCGCTAAGCAAGAAGCCTGATGCAGGACTCGGTCCCAGAATCCTGGGATCATGACCTGAGCCAAAGGCAGCAGCAGCTTAACCGACTGAGCCACCCAGGCATTCCAAAAATGCATGTATTTTAAAATCTTCTTGAGTGATATTAATCACAAGGAAAGTAAATTTAATCAGTTTTTCTTGTAGTAATAAAGTTAAATTATTTTAGCTTAAGGAATAATATCTTTAAAATAAAAGAATTTAAAAATATTTTATAAAATTTAACTTTATAATATTTAAAATAAAAGAATTTAACTTTATTACTATAAGAAAAACTATTATTCAGGAGCATTCTTTAGATTCCTTACATCACCAAATAACCAAAAATGATCTGAAAATGCTTTATTGATTTCCACTTCCAGGAATTTTCCATTAGTATATTTACATATGCATGCAAAGACTTAACTTCATTGCCATAATGTATATTTATTCTACACCAAAACAAGTTCCTAATATATGTGATAGTAAGGGAAGAGATTCAACATATTATCATATATCTACACAATGGAATAGTAAATCACCTTCAAAAAGAATAAGGCAGACTTTGGAAAACAGTGTGGAGATTCCTCAAAAAATTAAAAATAGAGCTACCCTATGACCCTGCAATTGCACTACTGGGTATTTACCCCAAAGATACAGATGTATCATAGTAGCAATGGCCACAGTCGCCAAACTGTTGAAAGAACCAAGATGCCCTTCAACAGACAAATGGATAAAAAAGATATGGTCCATATATACAATGGAGTATTATGCCTCCATCAGAAAGGACGAATACCCAACTTTTATATCAGCATGGACGGGACTGGAAGAGATTATGCTGAGTGAAATAAGTCAAGCAGAGAGAGTGAAGTATAATGTGGTTTCACTTACTTGTGGAGCATAAGGAATAATACAGAGGACACTGGGAGGTGGAGAGGAGAAGTGAGATGGGGGAAATTGAAGAGGGAGACAAACCATGAGAGACTGAGGACTCTAAGAAACAAACTGAGAGTTCTGGACGGGACGGGAGTGGGGGAATGGGTGAGCCTGGTGGTGGGTATTATGGAAGGCATGTATTGCATGGAGCACTGGGTATGGTGCATAAACAATGAATTTTGGAACACTGAAAAGAAATAAAATAAAATAAAATGGGGGAAAAAAAGAATAAGGCAGGAGAAAGTGATGTTACCAAAATAATGACATACATCATTCCTGACATCACTCCCTCTTATAAGAACAACTAACAACTACTCAAGGACAAGACACCATTAAGACAATTCTAGAATACAGGAGTGAGGCTGAAGCAACCCCTGCACTAGAGACCAAGACAGATTGCATTAGAAGGGTGAGAGAAACAGCTACACTCTGATACCACTGCCCTTCCCCTATGTCTCTAGTTCCTCCAGTGGGAAAAGAGAGCCCAGAGGGAGAGCCCTACAGAATTGTGGGATGCTTTGTGGGAGCCCTTACTCTGGTTTTACTTCACAAGGACCACAGGAAACTGCAGGACTCAAGCACTGGGACTGTAACTGTGAGAGAAGTGGAGAAAGACTTCTAACAACCAGCACTCAGATCTTGGCAGACCAAATTCCTATCTGCACAGCCCAAGTAGTAACCCCAAGCAGCAGCTCTGCTCATCTGTAGATGAAGTCTAGGGTGAAGTCTGACTAGGAAACTCAGTGGGGTGCAGGTCTGCCCACTTTGGATTCCTAAATGAGGAATTTTGCCAGCCCTGGGGTTTGGTCTTCCCAAGACCAGCAGAGCTGAGTCACAGACCTACCCTATTGCAGATTGTGGCTGGGAGCCAGAAAGCCTGCTCTGGAAAATTTAGCAGTTGTCTAGAAAGAAAGTTGTCTAATCCTGCCCAAGTAGAAGCCTTAGTCATACCCCTCTTCCTGCAGAACATAGTCCATAGTCCCATCCGCCAGTAAGAGTTTGCAAGAACAGCTAGAGGATGTATAGTAACTAAGTAAATCTCAAGCTGAGAGGTGGGTAAGCAGAGCTGATGACCTGTAGACAAAGCTAATGGCCCTGTTCAGCCAGGAGACTTTGGCAGAGGTCAGGTTGAGTCATGACCATAAACAAAGAGCATTAGTGGCCTTGGAGCTGCTTCTCCTGCTGTGCCTGGACAGGGAATCAATTCATAGTCGCCCATATTTCCGAATACAGCCTTCAGCCCGCCTGACCAGGAAAACTTCCGAGACCACATGCAAAGCTGTGTAACACATCCCACAGCTGTGCTTAAAGTTGCACTTGAACAGCCTGAGACCTTCCTTGCCTGCAGAGCAAAACCAGTGGCTTCACCAGAACAGGATATCTGATACACACTCTTGCTTTATTTGGGTCCCCAAACAATGAGCTGTGCAGGCCCTGGGTCCTGTCCTGATGCCCCACCTGATACTGACTATAATACTCAAGCCCCACTATCTAAGAAGCCTGATCAGAGAGTCTAGGCAATAGCAGAGCCCATCCTACAACCTCACTTGGGCGGGGAATCAAGCCAGCAGTCCTAGCAGCCGTTCTCAGCCAGTGGCATGTCCCACCAGCCCTGACTCAGAGAGCAAACAGTTGCCTTGCCCCAAATTAGACCCTCTTAGCAGGCCCCATCTGCCTAAGGACATTCCCAGCAGAAACTCAAGCCAAGCTAACCGGTGAAGAACTGTCTCTGACAACGTGAAACTGCAAAGTCTGGAAGAGACTACTTACTCAAATGTGGAATACCAGTATAAGAATCAAAGATTACAAGAAATCAAATATCACACCACTGAAGGAAACGAATAAAGTTCTAATAATTTATATAAAGAAATGAAGATCTATAAACTATGACTCAGAATAATCCTCTTGACAAAGGGGAACCCTCTTACACTGTTGGTGAGAATGGAAACTGGTACAGCCACTCTAGAAAACAGTGTGGAGGTTCCTCAAAAAGTTAAAAATAGAACTACTCTACATCACAGCAACTACAGTACTAGGTATTTATCCAAAAGATACAAAAATAGTGATTCAAAGGGGCACCTGCACTGCAATGTTTATAGCAGCAATATCCACAACAGCCAAAATACGGGAAAAGCCCAGATGTCCACTGACAGATGAATGGATAAAGAGGATGTGGTGTGTACACACACACACACACACACACACACAATGGAGTATTTTTCTCAGCCATCAAAAGGAATGAAATCTTGCCATTTGCAACAATGTGGATAGAACTGGAGGATATTATGCTAAGTGAAATAAATCAGATAAAGGAAGGCAAATACCATATGTTTTTACTCATATGTGTAATTTAAAAACAAGGGAGATGAACACAGGGGAAAGGAAGGAAAAATAAGATAAAAAGAGAGGGCGGCAAACCATAAAAGACTCTTAACTATGAGAAATAAACTGAGGGTTGCTGGAGAGGAACTGTGTTGGGGGATGGAATAAATGCATGATGGGCATTAAGGAGGGCACTTGATGTAATGAGCACTGGGTGTTATATGCAACTGATGAATCACTAAATTCTACCCCTGAAACTAATAATATACTATATGTTAACTAAATTGAATTTAAATTTAAAAAAATTTTTTTAAAGATTTAATTTATTTTTTCTGAAAGAGAGAGAAAGAACAAGCAGGGAGGAAGGGCAGAGGGAGAGGGAAAAACAGGCTCCCCACTGAGGAGGGAGTCTGATGTGGGGCTCAACCCCAGGTCCCTGAGATCATGACCTGAGCCAAAGGCACCCTGCTTAATCAACTGAGCCACCCAGGTGCCCCTGAATTTAAATAGAAAAAAATCTGAAAAAAGAATAATTTACTTAAAGTTTAGTGAACTAAATAGGTTGGGATATAGGATATTTCAAAAATATCCAGTCAGAGAAGCATAAGAAAAAAGAATGGAAAAGGGTGAAGAAAAAGCCTATGGGAGTTATGGGACACAATAAAAAGAAATAATACACACATAATGGGGATTCCAAGAAGAGAAAGAGAAAAAGACAAAGTATATTTAAGGAGATACTGGCTGAAAACTTCCCAACCCTAGGGACAGACATAGACCCAAAGGAAGCCCAAAGGACTGCAAATAGGTTGAACCCAAATAAGGCTACATCAAGAGATGTTATAATGAAACTGTAAAAAGTCAAAGACAGAATTTTAAAAACATAAAGAGAAAAGAGAAGTTACACACCAGGGAACCCCCATAAGACAATCAGCAGATTTCTCAACAGAAACTTTTCAGGACAGAAAAGAATAGGATGACGTTCAAAATATTTTTTAAAGATTTATTTATTAATTTGAGAGAGGAGAGAGAGTGCAAGTGCATGACCAGAGGGGCAGAGGGAGAGGGAGAGAAAATCCCAAGCAGACTCCATGCTAAGTGTGGAACCCCACAAGGGGCTTGATCTCATGACCCTGAGAACCAAGAGTCGGACGCTTAACGGACTATGCCACCCAGATGTCTGGACATATTCAAAATACTGAAAGAAAAAACTGTCAACCAAGAATGCTACCTGGCAAAGCTGTCCTTCAGAAATGGAGGGATAAGGACTCTGCCCAACAAACAAAATCTGAGGGAATTCATCATCACTAAACCTGCCTTATAAGAAATACTGAAGCAGGATCTTTGATTGCAAATAAAAGAACACTAATTAATATCCTAAAAACATAAGAAGGTAGAGTAAGTCAAAGTTCAATCCTATAATATGGCAATTTTGATGCATAATTCAATTGCAGCTCTAGATTAGAAGTTTATAAAAACACAGTAAAGGGTGCCTGGATGGCTCAGTCAGTTACACGGCTGTCTTTGGCTCAGGTCGTGATCCCAGGGTCCTGGAAGCAAGCCCTGAGTTGGGCTCCCTGCTCAGCAGAGAGCCTAATTCCCCTTCTCCCTCTGCCTGCTGCTCTGCCTACTTGTGCTCTCTAGCTCTCTGTCAAATAAATAAATAAAATCTTAAAAAAAAAAAAAACACACAGTAAAAATAACCATAACTACAATAATCTTATTAGTTACACAATATTTAAAAATATTAAGTTGTAACATCAACCTAAAATGTGAGGGCAAGGAGAAGTGAAAGTGTAAAGCTTAAGAATTCTACTGAAGTTAACTTTTACTTGTTATTAGTTTAAAATACAGTGTTATAGTTTAAAGATTTTTTTTTAAAGATTCCATTTATTTATTTGACAGAGAAATAAAGAGAAAGCACAAGTAGGAGAACAGCAGGCAGAGGGAGAGAGAGAAGCAGGCTCTCAGCTGAGCAGGGAGCCCGATGCCGGGCTCAATCCCAGGACTGTGGGATCATGACCTGAGCTAAAGGCAGCTGCTTAAGCGACTGAGCCACCCCAGGTGCCCCAGTTTAAAGATATTTTTATGTATAAATAAAATATCATGATAAATAACCATAAGGGAAAAATCTGTACTAATTACACAAAAGGATATGATAAAGTCAAAGCATACTGATATCACAAGACATCAAAACACACAAAAAGGATAGGAAACAAGGAAAAAGAGATCCATAAAACTCCAGAAAACAATTAACAAAATGGCACAAGTTGTTATTTATCAATATTTACTTTAAATGTAAATGGATCAAGTTCACCAATCAAAAGATATGGAAATGATGGTGGAATACATTAAAAAAAAAAAAAAGATCCACTGATATGCAGCTTACAAGAGACCCAACTACAGCCTTAAAGACACATACAGATTGAGAGAAGGGATGGAAAAAGTCATTTCAAGAAAATGACAACCAAAAAAAAAAGCAGTGGTAACTACAGACAAAGTAGACCTTAAACTAAAAATTATAAAAAGAGACAATTGGGGCGCCTGGGTGGCTCAGTGGGTTAAAGCCTCTGCCTTCGGCTCAGGTCATGATCCCAGGGTCCTGGGATTGAGCCCCGCATGGGGCTCTCTGCTCAGTGGGGAGCCTGCTTCCCTTCCTCTCTCTCTGCCTGCCTCTCTGCCTACTTGTGATCTCTGTCAAATAAATAAATAAAATCTTAAAAAAAAAAAAAAGGAGAGACAATTATTATATAATGATAACAGGGTCAATTTATCAAAAGATACAACAATTATAAGTATTTATGCACCCAGGACCAGATTACCTAAATACATAAAATAAAAACTAACAGAACTAAAAGGAGAAATAATGAGTAATACAATAATAATAATAGTTGGGGAGTTTTTGTTTTTTTTTTTTAAGATTTTATTTATTTATTTGTCAGAGAGAGAGAGAGAGCACAAACAGGCAGAGGCAGGCAGAGACAGAGAGAGAAGCAGACTCCCCACTGAGCAAGGAGCCCCATAAAGGACTCGATCCCAGGACCCTGAGATCATGACCTGAGCCAAAGGCAGCCACTTAACTGACTGAGCCACCCAGGCATCCCAGATGGGGACTTTAACACCCCACTCTCAACAATGAACAGATCACCTAGACAGAAAATACAGAAAGAGATTTGAACAACACTATAGACCAAACAGGCCTAACACACGCATATCCAACAACAGCAAAATACACTTTCTTCTCAAGTGAAAAATAGAACATTTTTTTAAGATAAACCATATTTGAGGCCACGAAACAAACCTTAGCAAATTTGAGATTAAAATCATACCAGGTATTTTCTCTAGGCACAATGGTATGAAACTCGAAATCATTAACAAGAGGAAAACTGGATAATTCACAGATACAAGGACATTAACACTCTAGAATAACCAATAAATCAAAGCCAGAAAAGGATACTACCAGGAAAAAAAAAAATACAGACAATATCTCAGTGAAAACAGATGCAAAAATTCTCAATAAAATATTCACACACCAAATTTAGCAGCACATTAAGGAATCATTTACCATGACCAAGTGGGATTTACACCTGGGATGCAAGCAAGGATAGTTCAACATTCAGAAATCAACAATGTGATACATCAGATTAATAAAATGAAAGAAAAAAAATCATATAATCATCTCAATAGATACAGAAAAAGCATCTGTCAAAATTCAACATATGTTAATAAAAACTCTTAACAAATTAGATACAGAAGAAACGTACCTCAACATAATAAAGGCCACATGTAATCCCATAGCTAATACCATACTCAATACTGAAAGGATGAAAGCTTTAGCTTTTCCTCTAAGATCTGGAACAAGACAAGGGTAACCACTCTCACCACTCCTATTTAACAGAAGTCCTACCTAGAGCAATCAGGTTAAAAAAAAAAAAAAAAGGAAATAAAAGACATCAGAATTAGAGAGGAAAAAGCAAAACTGTCTCTATTTGAGATGACATGATTTTACATAAATAATCCTAAAGACTCAACCAAAAAGCTCTTAGAATGAATAAACAAATTTAAGAAAGTTGTAGGATACAAAAAAATTATCTACACTAACAATGAATTATCTAAGAAAGAAAGAAAATAATCCCATTTACAATAACACCAACACAATAAAATACTTTGGAATAATCTTCTTTTTAATTTAGAAATAATTTTTATTCAAGGATGATTAACATACAGGATTATATTAGTTTTAGGTATATCTAACGATTCAGCAATTCTATACATTACGCATCAAGGTAAGTGCTCATCAAGGTAAGAATACTCTTGATTCCGGGGCGCCTGGGTGGCTCAGTGGGTTAAAGCCTCTGCCTTCGGCTCAGGTCATGATCCCAGGGTCCTGGGATAGAGCCCCGCATTGGGCTCTCTGCTCAGCAGGGAGCCTGCTTCCCTTCCTCTCTCTGCCTGTGTCTCTGCCTACTTGTGATATTTCTCTCTCTGTGTCAAATAAATAAATAAATAAATAATCTTAAAAAAAAAAAAAAAAGAATACTTTTGATTCCCGTTGCTGTTTCACCCATTCCCTGATCCACCTCCTCTCTGGCAACTGTCAGTTTGTTCTCTGTAATACTTAGGAATAATCTTAACCAAGGAGGTGAAAGATCTCAATATAAGACATTGTCAAAAGAAATCGAAGAGGGCACAAATAAATGGGAAGAAGTAACCTGTATTCATACAGGGGAAGAATTAATAATATTTGTTCAAATGTCCATACCACCCAAAACTATCTATAGATTCAATACAATCACTATCAAATTCCAATGGCATTTCTTAAAGGAGTAGAAAAAAAATCCTAAAATTTACATGGAACCACAAAAACAATAGCCAAAAGCCAAATAGCCAATAGCCAAAAGCCAATAGCCAAAGCACTCCTGAGAAAGAGAACAAAGCAGGAAGCATCACACTTCCGTATTTCAAGGTGTACTATAAAAAGCTATAGTAATCAAAATAGTATGGTATTGGCATAAAAACAAAGAGATCAATGGAGCAGAAATGAAAGCCCAGAAATAAATCCAAGTATATACTGTCAGTTAATATTTGTCAAGGGAGCCAAAAATACTTAATGGAGAAAAGCAGTCTTTTCAATAGAAACTGTAGATTCACATGTAAAAAGAGTGAAACTGGACCCCTATCTTACACCACTCTCAAAAATTAACAAAATGGATTAAAGACTTAAGCGTAAGAAGCAAAATGATGAAACTCCCAGAACATAGGAAAAAAGATCCTTGACATGGGTCTTGGTGATGATTTTTTTTCGATAGGACACAAAAGCATAAGCAACAATATAAAATATAAAAATAAACAAGTGGGACAACATCAAATTAAAAAGCTTCTGCACAGCAAAAGAAACCATCAGCAAATTAAGAAGACACCCTACTGAATGAGAAAAAATATTTGCAGGCCATGTATCAGATAAAGTGTCATATCCAAAATATATAAGGAAATCCAACAACTCAACAGCAAAAAATAAATAAAAATTAAAAACCCAATTAAAAATGGTCAAAAGACCTGAATAGACATTTTCCAAAGAAGGTATACGAAAAGCCAACAAGAAGATGCTCAACATCACCAGTCATTAAGGAAATGCAAATCAAAACCACAATGAGATATTATCTTCATGCCCATTAGAATGGCCATCACTAAAGACAAGAGATTACAAATATTGGTAAGGATGTGAATATAAAAGGGAACCCTTATACACGATTGCTGAGACTGTATGCTAGTATAGCCGCTATGGAACACAGTAGGGAGGATCCTCAAAAAACTAAAATTACATTGACTCCATGATCTAGCAATTCCACTTTTGAGAATATATCCAAAGGAGACAAATACACTAGCTCTAAAGAATATCTGCACCCCTATGTTCATAGCAGCATTATTTATAATAGCCAAGACATGAAAACATCCCAGTGTCCATCAATGGATGACTGGATAAAGCTATTGTGATGTATACATACATACACAATAGAATATTATTCAGCTATAAAAAATGAGGAAATCCTTCCATTTGGGACAGTATGAATGGACCTTGAAGTCATTATGCTAGGTAAAATAAGTCACAAAGAGACAATTACTGTATGTTCTCACTTACACGTGGAATATATAATTTTTTAAAAATCCCAGAAAAAGAGATCACACTTGGGGTTAGCAGGAGGGAAATGGGGAGGGGAGAACAGGGAATTGGAGAAAGACAGTCAAAAGGTATAAACTTACAGTTATAAGGTAAGTAAGTACTAGATATGTAATATATAACATGGTGACTATAGTTAACATGCTGTACAATATACATGAAGGTTGTTAAAAGAATGAATCCTAAGAGAATCACAGGTAATAAAGTTTCTTTCTCTTTTTACTGAGTCTATATAAGATGATGCATGCTTACAAAACTTATTTTGGTAATTATTTCACGATAAATGCAAACCATTAGGTTGTACACCCTTTACCGCAAGATACATCTCAATGTATCTGGAAAATTAAAAAAAGAATGAGGCAGATTTTATATACATGTGAGTTTATACATAAACATAGTATATATATATATATATATATATATATATATATATATATATATATGATAATACATAAAGAGTACCAAAATATGTTTCAGTAAAAAAACAAAAAAACATACTAACCAATGTGCATGGTACACTCCCATTTATAGTTAGAGAATTAAAAAAAGCATATACATATATGAATTTGTACATGTTGAGATGATTTTTAACAGTGCTTATTTCATGGGAAGCAGTCTACAAGGATAGCATAAAAGGGATACTAATGTTTCACTGTATATTTCTTTGTATTACTTGAATTTTTAGGCCTTTTATAATGCTTGTATTACTTTCCAACAGATAAATTACTTTAAATATTAATATAAAATTGTTGTAACAATTGTTCTCAATGGGTAGTTTCAAAGGATTTTGTAAAATGTATTCTCTGGAATGTTTTTAAATTTTACCCTTCAATCACAGATCTCATAATTTCATTGTAAATCTTCCCCCAACAAAACTGGTAAAAAAAAAAATTTATAAACAATAAAATCTAGCCAATTCCTTGAATTATTATAGATGAAAAATTATTAGGACCTCAACAAGTGCTATTTTATTTTATAAGTAGTTCCTTTTTTTCAACATTAGAAATCTTCCATTCTCCCAATATTCAATAATAGGTATAATAAGGACTTAATTTTGGGGGGAATGAATATGGTTTACCATGCTAAAAACACTTTTGGCTCATAAAAGATATAAAATATGATTTATACTCATCAGGTTTCAGAAACCGAAGGGGCCTCAGAATCATTCCATTTCATTCCTCAATGAAGCAACTGAAACCTATTGGTTAAGAGAGCTGCTCAAAGTCAGAATAGGACAAGAACAAAACTGAACTCTTGGTTTGACTTCCATCTCTCCTAATTAGCTTCATTTTTTAGAAATAATACAGAACAGGTAAGTGAGGCCAAGGCAGGCCTTCCGGATTTGAGTTTCTGAAGAGTACACAGAAAAATGCTTAGAGCAGATACCTGGCCTTAGAGTACAAAATAGCAGGGAAAGATGCAGGAAAAGGGCCTATTATTAGATAGTTCAATTCTGGTTCTGATTAAATTAGGAAGGGTAAAAGAAGATAATGATGAATCAATTCTTATTTCTGAAAAGTTTACAGTGGAAAAGGCCTTCTGAAAAGGCTTACAGTGGAGGACAATACTGTTTTTATCACCAAGAAACAGCTACTTGAGGGCAGCTCTAGGGTCAAGGAAATTTGAATGCCACTCTCTTACAGGAAAATCTATCAAAAGAAAAGGCTTGAAACTTTATTTCACAACTGTATGGTACTCAGGCTACTCAAATAATTCCCCAAAATCTTTACAAATTTCTAAAAAGGGAGAGAAAGCCTTGTTAATAGTTTATGTTTTTCTAACATGGTAATTCAGTCTGTGGCAATTCAATGTTAAAATAGAGCTGGATTTTTTTAATATATTAAATGTGCACCCTTGGTCCTTTTAATAATATGTATATGGTATTACATGTATGATCTTTTCCAAAACTTAGTAGATAATTTCTCATTTAATGATTAAGGATTCTTATGATAGTTACAATTCATGGTATTTGTTTTATTGGTCTTATCTATGACTAATATGCTACTGCATCCTTAGATCAGGAATGCAACCCCCAACTCTAAGTCTTTCTTATGAGGGGTTGGACAGAATTGGTGACTTTACCTTCAGCCCCTACTGGAGGCCAGTCACAGGCCTAGTAGCAATGGTGCAGTTTGGCAGTTATTAAAAGAAACTGCATTTTTAGGGGCACCTGGATGGCTCAGTTGGTTAAACTTCTGCCTTTGGCTCAGGTCATGATCCTGGGGTCCTGGGATGGAGCCCCATATCCGGGCTTCTCGCTCAGTGGGGAACCTTCTTCTCCCTCTCCCTCTGCTGCTCCCCCCACTTATGCTCACTCTCTCTCAAATAAATAAATAAAATCTTTTTAAAAAAGAAAGAAAGAAAGAAACTGCATTTTGGGGAAGTCACTAATGAAGCCACTAATAAAGAACTGCTTTTTTTTTTTTTTAAATATTTATTTATTTGAGAGAGAGAAAGCGTGAGCAGGCAGGGGGGCATAGAGGTAGAGGGAGAGAGAGAATCTCAAGCAGACTCCCTGCTAAGTGCAGAGTGTGTAGGGCTCCATCTCACAACCCTGAGATCATGACCTAAGCCAAAAACAAGAGTTGAATGCTTAATCGACTGAGCCACCCTGGCACTCCAGAACTGCTTATGTTAAATCAGCGATTCTCAAAGGGTGGTACAAGGGTCACCTAAAGGTCCCTTAGACACCTTCAGGAGTCTGAAAATTCAGAACACATTTATAATGCAGTATTATTTGCTATTTTCAGTCATTGTCATGAACATAAAGTGGAATTTTCCAAAGGCTATGATATTATATAAAGAAAAGTGTCAACATCCAGAAAATCTGCCTAACACAACGAACAAGTACAAAAGTGATGTGACACAGTACAAAAAGTTCCTTGATTACGGCTTCAGATATCACACTGTAAAAAACCTATTAAGAAATAAATACCACTTACTAAGTTTTGATGTAGTATTAAAGAGGCATATCTAGTTATCTGGAAAGTCTATTAAAATATTCTTCCATTTCTAACCCCTACAGACATCTGTGTAAGGCTGCATTTTTAAAATATTTATCAACCATAATAACATATTGCAACAGATTGAATGCAGAAACAGTTCTAAGTACCCAGCTGTCCTCTATTAAGCCTGATATTAAAGAAATTTGCAAATATATAGAACGATGCCACTCTTCTCCCAATTTATTTCTGGTTTAGAAAATACTTTTCTTGAAAAAATTTTATGATAACATATAGGAGTTATTATTTTTAGGCAGATTAAGAAATATTTTTAAATGTTCTGTTTTTATTTCTGAAATGGTAAATATCAAGAGACCTACCCACATAAACAAAAGCTCCTAGGCCGGGTCGGGGGGGGTCTGCAATAATTTTTAAACATTTAACAGGTCTTAAGACCACAAACTTTGGGAATCACTGAATTATAGAACTAAAAATGTTTTTTTGCTGTAAAAGTTAGCACACCTCTACATTTTTTTGCAGCTTTATACTTTGTCATAATTTTATTTAAACATTAAAATACATTTAACTATTAATATTAAAGTAAATAAATATATTAAAACAAGGCTGCTACCATGACAAAACTCTATTCAATAAATTTACTGATGTAAAAGTCAAAATAACAGTACAAAAACAACTATAAGTAAAGAAATATGTAGTCTGATTTAGCTGCCTACCCCTAGTATAGAATTCAACAAATTTAACCTCATCAAGCAGTTCTTCATCCCTGGTGTCCAGTCCAGGATGGGCAGACCATATCACACAAGAGAAAAACAGCAGTCATGGGTCCTTTTCTCCGTTCATACCTTGGGCTGTTTGTTTCAGTAATCATGTATCCATTTCTGAACTACCCGCTCTTAAATCACAGAGACACTGCATTCACTCAGTTCCATCAACCTACAAACTAAGCCTGCACCCAACTTAGAGGATAATATTCAGAGGGAAGTTTTTTCACAGCTAAATTATTTATAGGTAACCTTGAAAACTGCTTTCTGTCCCTCCCCTAAGAAGAAAAGGTAACTCAAAAAGGGAGTAAGAGAGTAGCTGGAAATCCTTCCTGGAATGAGACAATCTGTAAACTAACAAAGCTGCTCCAAGTTTCAGCTTAAGGGCAGACTCTTAAAAGAAAAAGCTACACCAAATGAGATAAAGAAAAAACACCATTCTTAGCAGAGTGGCACAGAACTAAAAGATAGCACTACTAATATTTCACTGCAATTTTAAGGGATACTTGGGACTGTCCTGGGTTTTAGTTAATGTGCAAAATGAAACACTGCAATTACGCTTCTAGATTTCTTTTTGATTTCTCCTTTGCCTAATAAATGGTAGTGACTATAACCTACTGAGTTTGAAGAAAAAAGATCAACTTTAGTGTTGGATAAAGTAATAAAATTGAGTAAATGAATGAGGCACAAAAACAAAAGCTGAATTTCACACTGAATTAAGAAACTCAATGGTAAATATTTCAAATTCTGGGTTGATTACTGAGATTATGAAAGATAAAATTAGACATAATGGGCCAAAGACTTTAGGAAGTATGAAAAGGTAAGCTAGAAAGTAGAGAATTACCCTCAGGTGGGTTGCCGAGGCTCCTCCATTTAGAAGAGAGCTAGTATATCGTGTGACAGCTGAAATGAGATTGATTTGAGAAAAGGAGGTTCATAATAACATATTAAATGTCAATTCTAATAAAACTTCAAACACAACAGAAATGAAGTAGTTTAGATCTCCCAACCAAACTCTGAGGCCTGTAGGTAATTAACTCAATACTCCTAAAATCTGAGAATAAACTTCTAAAAAAAGTTACTCCTTCATGTACATAAAACATTTATAACCCCTTGTGAAAAATAATTACCAAAAAAATAAGCTTTGAAATTTGAAAATACAAGTTCAAATATAATTTTCTCATCCAGAAAGAACTGAGATTATTTACAACTGTTCTAAAGAAAATAAAATGTTTCTGTATAATCTAACAAAACCTATATGGATTATATCCCAAGAATGACAAATTGATGATGGAAGAAATGAAAGATGACCTAAATAAATGGAAGAATATACTGTGTTCGAGTAGGAATTCTCCACAAATGATCCATGTTTAATGCATTTCCCATTAAAATCCCAGGAAAGTGTTTGTAGACAAAGACAAGCTTGTCTTAAAGTTTACATGGAAAGGCAGAGGACCCAGATTAGTTAAAATAGCCAAACTTTTAAAAAATAAAGCATAACGAGACAAATCAATCTACCTAATGTTAAACCTTATTATTTTGCCTATAATGAAGAATGTGTGTATTGTCAGGGGGACAGACACACAGATCAACAGAACAGACTGAAGAATGCAGAAATAGACCAATAAAAATATGCCCAACTGATTTTTGAAAAAGGTGCCAAATTCAACAGAAGAAGGGTACCTTTTCAACAAATGGTTACTGGAGTAACTGGGCACAACAGGCGAAAAAAAAAAAAAACAAAACAAGGACAAAAAAACAAAACAAAACAAAACAAAACAAAACAAAACAAAAACACCTCAACCTGAATCTCACATCAGATACAAAAACTCAAAATGGACATGAAAGTAAAACACAAAACCATAAGACCTTTGGATAAAAGTACAGTAGAAAATCTCGGGGGCTATAGGCAAAGGGTGATAGAAATAGACAAAGAATTCTGAGACTTTATCCAAAAAAGAAAAATCTGATAAACTACATTACATCAAAATTTAAAACTTTCCCTCTGAAAGCCCCTGTGATGAAGATGAAAAGACAACTACAGACTGGGAGAAGATATTTGCAAACCACATATCTGACAAAGGACTTGTAATCAGAATATATAAAGAACTTTAAAAATTAGTAAATACACCAACAAGCCAATAAGGAAATGGGCCAAAAAAAATTTTTTTAAATGAACATGAATAGAATCAACAGTTGGCAAATAAGCACACAAAAAGATATACATCATTAGCCGTTAGGAATGATACAAATTAAAACCATGAGATAGCACTAAACACCTACCAGAATGGCTACAATATAAAAGAATAGTAACATCAAAAGCTGGCAAGGATGTAGAGATACTGGATCAATTATACATTGCTGGTAGAAATGTAAAATAGCAATGCCACTCTAGAAAGAGAACGGTGGGGGCACCTGGGTGGTTCAGCGGGTTAAGCCTCTGCCTCCGGCTCAGGTCAGTCTCAGGGTCCTGGGATCATGCCCCGCATGGGGCTCTCTGCTCAGCAGGGAGCCTGCTTCCCCTTCTCTCTGCCTGCCTCTCTGCCTACTTGTGTTCTCCCTCTGTCAAATAAATAAATAAGATCTTTTAAAATAAAGAAAGAAAGAAAGAGAATGGTGTTTCTTAAAAAACCAAAAATGCATTTATCATACAACCCATCAAGCACTTTTAGACATATATCCCAGAAAAATGAATATATATGTTCACACAAAAAACTGTGTATGAAGGGTCATAGCAGCATTATTAGTTAATAGTTAAAAACTGGATAACAACCCTGATGTCCTTCAATGGGATGTACCATAACATTCCATGATATATCCATACCATAGCATATTACTCAGGAATAAAAAAGGAACACACTATTGATATATACAGCTTGGATGGAGCTCAAGGAAAAAAAAAAAATGAAATCTATTCATCTCAAAAGGTAAATACTACATGATTCCACTTATATAACATTCTTAAAATGACAAAATTATACAAATAGTGAACAAATTAGTGGATGCCACAGGTGAGAGAGAAGGCAATAAGGCAGTTGTGCCTATAAAAGCTGGTAACTCGGGATCCTTGTGATGGAACTGTTCTGCATCTTGATTCTGGTGGTGGTCACATAAATTTTTCCACACATGGGATAAAACTGCAGAGAACTAAACACATACACACATGCAAACACAAATGAATGCATGTAAAACCAGTGAAACCTGAGTAAGGTTCATGGATTGAATCATTATATCAAAAACAATTTCCTGGTTGCAGTATTATATTGCAGTTATGCAGTATGTTACCACTGCAGAAACTGAATGAAGCATATATGGGATCTCTACATATAATTTTTATACAACAGCATATGAATCTATAATTAACTCAAAATAAAAAGTTAAAAACTTTTTTTACACCCAGTAAGAAAAAAAAAAAATTGAGGACACTATTCAGTTACCAACTATTTCAAAGACTTTACTACAGATGATTTTCTTGCTAAGTGAGCAGCTACATAATCAACCTCAATCTATTACTCAGAATCCAACGACTTCTGTTTTTCCTCTCTTTCTTTTTTCTCCTCTTCCCCTCAACACTCATAAACCTCCTTCATAATTGGCTATAATAGAGAACCACAGTATATGTGTGTGTGTCTAGACTGCGACACCATGTTCTCTCTAGTTTTATACATACACAGAGGTATTTTTTTCTTTAAAATCATTATTAGCATTCTGTGCTCGTGGTTCCCAATTTTAAAAATCCATGATATGGAATATTTTCCATTTCCCCTTTAAAAATAATTGAAATGGGGTGCTTGGGTGGCTCAGTCATTAAGCATCTGCCTTCGGCTCAGGTCATGATCCCAGCATCCTTCAGGCTCCCTGCCCAGTAGGAGGCCTGCTTCTCCCTTTGCCTGCTGTTCCCCCTGCTTGTGTTCCCTCTCTCGCTATCTCTGTCATAAATAAATAAAATCCTTAAAAAACAACAACAAATAGAAATAAAATAAAAATAAAAAATAAAAATTAATTAAAATGTTTTGTTTTTTGTGACAATAATTGCTTTCAGATCCTACTCCCACTCCACCTCAAGGTAAGTAGCCCTTTAAAAAAAAAAGTTTCCATATGCTTTCTCTGCAGTTTGGGTTGATTACTGGTAAAGCCTACACAATAGGGTACCTTCTGTGCACTGAAACAGAATAATGATTGTTAATTGTATAGAGTAAGTTAGCTACTTTTTCTAATCATTGATGTACACAGTATTAGTAAGCCACTGCCCCTGGGCTTAGCACTGGTGTACTAAACATGGTATCCTATACAAAGAAGCACTATAACATACCATATATTAAAAACACCTAATTAATACTTTGCAGAAAGTTAATTTATTTGTAGTTCTGACTTGCACTTGTTCAGAGAGCTCTCACAGCAGGCATTATTCCTATACTTTTCCTCAGCTTTGTTTTCCAAACTACTCATTGATTTTCATAAGCCCTGACTCAGGGCTTCTCTTTGATATACATATGTACACACACACACACACACACACACACACACACACATATATATATATACACTGATTTTGTATTTAGTTTTATGCAATTTTACCACGTGTATGTGATATATATATATACATACATACTCACACACACAAGTATAAGGTAGCATCTAATACAAATTCTTTGTGCAAATATCATGGGGTAGTACTCTTTTTTTCAACTTGTTCCAAGAAAAGTATCTTTTTAAAAACTCTGCTATATTCTCAGACTAGTGACTCTTCTTATACCTACCTCGCGTATTAGTTTCTATCTGGAGGAATAAGGGTAAGCCCTGTCCCCAAAAAGTCTTTTACAAATGTTCAAAGAAATAAAAACAAAGAATTTTTTATGTGACATTTCTTACACAACGCCCCCAAATGTCAGTTTTATAAACTATATCTCTTAGTGTATCATTTTCAATTTTAGAGAAACAGATAATCAAATAATGTATTTCCCCAAAATCATGAAGATTCATGGAATTAAACACTCATTCATTAACAGGTGGCCCATTAACGTGTACATTTTTTTTATCTTGCTCTTAAGTATACAATTTTAATTTTTTCCTAATCTTACTCAAAGATAATTTTACAAATATTAAAAGAAATAGTTTTCATTTCCAAGAATACACTGAACTACAATAAGCAATCTTACCAGAGCACATTAAATACCCAATGAAAAACCAACACAAAACAGCACAATGAGAGGCTGTATTAGTTTTACCTTAATTCTTCTCTCGGTGTCATCTAATTTTAACTCTGCTGAAACTAGTTTCTTTGCCAAATCATCTCGCTCAGGTAGGTGTCTAGCTTCAGAGATCTTTTTCAGTTTCTGTAAGGAAAATTTTGTCCTAAATAGTTCACCTTCTGTATCTTTCACCCTTTTTTCAGTTGCCCGTTCTTTCTCTTGAGATTTTCTTAAGCGTTCTTTGAGTGCTGTAATCTCATTGTTATGACGAGCAATAAGTTGTGAGATTTCATTTTCTGTATCTTCAAACTTATTCAGGGCTTTCTCCTGTCTGTACTGAAGCCTTTTCAAAGCCTTATTTTCTTTTAGCAGCTCAGCTAACTTGACCTGGAGTTCAGTTACTTCATTCTGCAATTCATTGATTTTTAGCAGTCTTGCAGAAAGAACCCGTTTTGTAACAAGATCAGTATCTTTCCGGAGTGGCTCCCTATTGAGGCTCTGGGAGCGAAATCCCACTCGTACTCCCTTTCTGTTTGGTGGACCCTTAGGGCTTGGCTTCCTAGGGGCTAAAAAAGAAACAGTAATGATGTAAAGTGAAAGCTGTACTAATGTAATATTACTTATTCATTCTAATATAAATGAATCTATAACATTCTTTAGTTTCTTCCTTAAAAAACGATCTTACAATATTTAAGTATCAGGTTTTATTTAGAGGTTTCAGTATGTTTTTATTAAGACAGGTCCAGAATCTTTTCTTAAGAAAGGTCGGGAACATTCGGACTTATCAAAATGATACCCCAATAGTTTATAGGAAATTATTTTTACATTGCTTTAAAAAAAATAACAGCATCAGGCTTTACCATTTTTAACCTTATAGGAAATTATTTTTACATTGCTTTAAAAAAAATAACAGCATCAGGCTTTACCATTTTTAACCTTATAGATAAGATGGCAAGCCAGAATTCAAGCACGACATTATGAGCATTAGCAGGGGGTGTAATAAACACTGGACAAAATAATGGGATATTCAAATAATTTATGCCAAGATATTTGGGATTATAATTTGGAATGTGAAACATATGTTTTCTCTAAATTAATTAGAACTCTTTTTTCTTTATTTGGGGAAACAAGACAATACCACATTGTACAGTGAGAAGATCTGAGTTTGGGACTTTGATTTACCACTTAATAACTCCTTGGGCAATTCAGCTAAACCTTTCCAGGTCTATTTTCCCCACCCGTATAATGAGCATAACACCACCTATATAACTAGGTTGTTGTGAGGATTAAACAAAGAATGCACATAAAACAGGAAGTTCTCCACACATATTCTCTGTCAGTAATAAGAACTTAATCCCATTTATCAGTGACTGAAAATGAAAAACACTTTTAGCAATACAGATGTTACTGCATTATTTCAAATGCTTGCTCAGGAGCTTTTTGTGTGAGGTTCAAAACAAAAACATTTGAAGTAATTTGAGAACAAGATAAAAACAAAAACCTACACCCTAAAAAATATAGGCATATGAAATCTTTAAATTGTACATATTAAATAACATTTCATAAGACTGTGGAATGTCATTATTTTTACTAAAAGTTCATTAAACTTAGGCCCCAATACACAAAGCACCTGCCCTTTAAAAAGAGACATCTGGAAGTCTGCCACAGTTGAGAATAATGAACTTTAATCTCCAAGGTGACGCATTTTTTTCCAAGAAGGAAATGCATTCCAGAGGGGGGAAAAAAAAAAAAGAAAAACTAGAAAATTCAACCCTTCCTTATCCTCCCTCCAGCTGTGGATACCTTGACTCCATTATGTAAACCAAGTAAAGAGTAACAGGTAATATTTACAGTTTACATTATACAAGTTCATTTAAAAAATGGACAACTCTAAAGAATGTGTTTTGACTGTGTACTGATTTGGGATTTCAGTTCTATAATTGTTTGAATACACAAAAGGAAGCAGTAATACTAAGAAATGGGGAAAGGCCTACAACTTTGAGCTACACTTTCCAATACAGTAGTAGTCACTAGCCACATGTGGCTCGAGAGATTCGAAATGTGGACAGTCCAAACTGAGATATGCCATAACTGAAATACATACTGAATTTCAAACACTTGTTCAAAAAAATGTGTAATGTTTTAAACACAGTGTTTTATATTAACTACATTTTAAAAAGATAATATTTTGAATATTTTGGGTCAAATAAAATATACTATTAAAATTAATTATACCTATTTTTCTTTTTTTAACGTGGTTATCAGACAATATAAAATTACATGTGTGGCTTGTGTTTGAGACTTGCATTATATTTCCCCTGGACGGCACTGCTCCAATTTTAAATTGGGGCATCCATCATTTCAATTTTCATTCCTTCCCAACATACTGAGTTAACAGTTTTGGTACCCATATACTTTTATAGACCATGTATTCAATTCTTGGAATGACAGAAACTTTACACATAAAAATGATTATACATAAAGACAAATGTTAATTATTCCAAATCTCTAATTTTTATGTATAAAATTGTATTTCTCAGCAAACAAAATTACAAATTACAAAATACAAATAGAAACTTATTTTATTTGAAAAGTTAAAGCCTATATAAGAATCAGGATAGAATTTTCCACTAATACCTTACTTCGATTGTTCAGTCAGATAGGAAGGGCTTCCAAAACCAACTTTTTCACATCCTAAAAATCTGAACATTTATTTTTAGCATATTCTATTAGCATGACTACAAACTGATCATAAAAAGTACACTTAACCTGAACTCAAAAAGATTTCCTAGCTGCCATTTACTTTTTTATTTTCATTTTTAAAACTATCAAGATGAAATATAGTGCTAGTAAGAGTGAGAAAAGATGACTGACTATCATGTGTATCACTCTTCATCTACTTCTTGTTAAGTCATTATGAAAAAGAGGGTGAGAAAATATTGCTTTGTTTCTAGCTTCGGGTGATAAAACTAAAATATGACTCCTTTAAAAAACACGTAGTAAAGATGAATTATGCATCTATAAAAGACTTAAGATGTTATACTATTGACAAAACATGAAATACAATACATAACATGTAATATATAAACATGTATAAATGAAACTATTAAATTTTATTGTGCATATAATTTTTGATAAAGCAACAATTTTATTTTTAAAAATATTTAATATGCTGAAAATTAAAAAGGAAAAATATGGTATCAAACATGCAAATACACGAATTCAAGTGTTTAAGATGCTATTTTAATCACATTTGTTCTGTCCTTAGAACACTGGTGGTTGCCAGCCTAACAAGAAACTAATTCAGTGTTTAAGGAAACACTAAAGTGTTTAACTATAGCTGGTGTGGTCCTGTTGATTGATCTAAGGCAGACAAATTACCACAGATTTTAATTCAGAAGACAAAACAAACAAGTCAGATTAAAGATTAATAACTGAAATTTTCTGGGTGATGTTGGAAATGTTTTTCAAAGCTTTTTCTCAATTATTTTCCTTAAGAATGTAAGGTTTAAGAATTTCTGACTCCTTGATTAGGTGGCCTCCTAAACTGCTTCTGGGGAAGTAGTGAAAAATTAAAGTATTCCTACCAATAATACCAATAATTCCTCAAATATGTATGTTATTTCTTAGGAACAAACAAGCACTTTCTAAGGTTCAACCCTACGGTCTGTTTTTTCTTAATTAGATAGCAAAAGTTTAGTATCAGATCATGCATTCAACCACAAAATCAAAACAAGAGGTTCTTGCTGAGACAGATTTGGAGCAAAAGACCAAAAACCCTGAGCACTACATAGGCAAAAGAAAGAAAAAGAAAAAGCACCCAATTGTTATAAGAACGGACATCTCTGGGAAGTTAGATCAGAGGTCCACGAGAGGGCTGCTTTCAAAAGTAACACATTCTTTGCAGATTTATTTAAAGCAAATATTACTTTCCAAAGTAAAAATTTATAAAGGCAAATTTAATTATACCCCTGCTTAAATCTGTTCAATAGCCAACTATTTCCTGAAAAAGAGAGCCAATATATTATTATAGGTTTCAAGGTCCCGTTTTCCTTTTTGGCTTCCGATTTTACCCCTCCCTGCCATGCAATCTAATCTCTATATAAGCAGGATGCCTGGGTGGCTCAGTTATTAAGCATCTGCCTTCGGCTCAGGACCTGATCCCAGGGTTCTGGGATCAAGCCCCCCCATCAGGCTCCCTACTCAGCGGGAAGCCTGCTTCTCCCTCTCTCACTCCCCCTGCTTGTGTTCTCGTTCTCTCTCTCTCTCTCTCTCTCTGTGTCAAATAAATAAATAAATAAAATCTTTTTTTAAAAAACCTCTATATAAGCATTCTAACCTAATGCTGCATTCATTAATGCATACTATAATGACCTCATTTACCTTGGCTTAATTTTCTATGGTGTATTTTTCTACGGTTGTCCTTAGATATTTTGTTACTAAGTACATCTGGGGCTTTTTGACCGAAAATTCATTAAGATGAAGAAGAGATTTCTAGAACACTGCCTTGTCAAATATGTATTAATATGTAGATCCAAACTAGGAAAATTTTAATAAAACAAATCATTTCTAATAATTAACCTTGTTTCCATTATAACATAATTTTACAGAAAACCAAGTGGTAGTCCCAAGTTCCAAATTCCATTTCTAGATTTAATTTGAGCTTTTGCAGTAAGCATTGTGTATCCTAGAGGAAGTAGTTTTATAAAAATGTCCCTTAACTACCTTGTAGCAATGTCTTTTGCTGCTTTTTAGAGGTGAAGATTTAAAAAGGGATAAACATTTTCTGACTTTTTTTTTTTTTTTGCCTTTACAGTACCTCAGAAACAGCAAGACATTCATTTAGGAAGAAGAGAACAAAATAAGGTTTATTAATAGTTCCTTCTTCTGTATATAGTATGATTTTAATTATAACAAAGGATAATACACAGCACCAAAGGCAACAACTATATATAACACTATATATACAACTATATATATAACAACTATACATACAAAAATACATCTTATTCAAAACGACGATCAGCCCATTTCCATGTGTATATCAATATATATATAGCAATGGAAATTTCATTCATACAACTTGCCTAAACACTTAAAATGAGTCTTCAAGGTCCACCGGACTCTTAAAGAATGCTTACCTTGATGATGCACTTGGCTATCTGAAATTTGTCTTTTAGGATTTTTTCCCTTAATACTTGTGGGTGAAGAATTGACCAGCGAAGACCGGCCAGAAGACTGTGGGGTAGTTTCAAAATCAGATGAAGAATAACGGTGTTTTCCTGCCTTACTTTCTTGATCATTATCTGGACTTCTTTCTCTTTCCCCCATGGTTTTGTAAAATAGTCTCTATTCACATAATTTCACAAACTCCTTTCTCCAAAAACTCCATGACAAGCCTGAATAGCAGTGTTTAGAGTCTTCAGATCCTGGTGATAATATTCATGTCTGCACTTTGTTTTCTCTAGGTATCTGTAGTAGAGATTAGAACATTAGCAAACAGAAGATACACTTTTGCCCCTACAATTAAGGAAGAGGAAAGGAAACTCATTATATTTCGTGAAATAGGTTTTATAGTTAATTACAATTAAAGATACTAAAAGTAAATAGTATACTATTTATAATTTCTAAAAGAAGCTATAATTCGATTCACCTATATTTTTCACATTGTTGGGGAAAAGACAGAATGAGCTTAGACAGAGAACATGTAAAATGCCTAACATATAATTCTTTTTGAATAAAAGTTAACTGAATTTGACTCCCCTGAATCTTAAGATTTATAATAAAGACAAATGCTTATTTTTTACAGGCGTATAATGACCAAATCACCATTTTTTTTTTCTGGGGGGGCAGTGGTGGTTAAGGCAAGCCTAACAGGAACACTAACAACAAAAACCAACCTACATAAAAGTGTAAAACTAAAGTATGGGGAAAAAATCAAATTAAAATACCTAATGAAAAACATTTGCAACATGACAGAAAAATGGTTACCATCCTTTACATATAAATAACTCATACCATCCCATATGAAAAATAAGAGGCCAAAAGTTAAAAGGGCAATTACATATTAAGACCCACAGTGGGCAATACAAATGATAGGCACATAAAAATATTCAACTTCAGATACCATTTTTAAACTTACCAATTACCTAAGTTTTTTTCAAAATAACACTCAATGCTGCTAGAATGCCTATCAAGAAAAGATCCACAAGATTTTTGGAAAGTTGGCAAGATATATTAAAACTTTAATTGCACTTTTAACCTTTGATCCGGTAATTCTATGCCTAAAATAACAAGAAAAGAATCCTAAAAGTAGAGGAAAAGTTATGTACAAATGGTTATAGAGAACAACTTTTTTAAAGATTTATTTATTTATTTGAGAAAGAGAGAGCATGCAACCAACTGTGGCACCCAGGTGCCCCTACAGTACAATTTTTTTTTAAAAAGGGAAGCAATGTAAATGTCTAACTGCAGAATAATTAAGAATATTGTAAAAATCGGGACGCCTGGGTGGCTCAGTTGGTTAAGCGGCTGCCTTCAGCTCAGGTCATGATCCCAGCGTCCTGGGATCGAGTCCCACATCGGGCTCCTTGCTCGGCGGGGAGCCTGCTTCTCTCTCTGCCTCTGCCTGCCATTCTGTCTGCCTGTGCTCGCTCTCTTTCCCTCTCTCTCTGACAAATAAATAAAATCTTAAAAAAAAAAAAAAAAGAATATTGTAAAAATCAATACAGCATAATATCATGCTATTATTAGAAACACAAAAAGTTTATTACTAGAGGAGATGTTTATAGTACTATGGTAAAGACAAAATTCAAACTAGTGAATACAATATGGTCTCAACTATACATATTCATTGAAAAGAAAATACTGAAAATACTGAGTATTCTTCCCTCAGAAACTGAAAAAAATTTGTGAAGTGCGAGATACATAAACACCAAAATAGTGTTTGGCCCACAAGAATTTTAGATGGTTTTTTTCCTCTCTTTATAAATTTTTATTTTATAATAAAATAAAACTGGATTATCTTTTTAATTGGAATAATTGTATTTAATATTCAGAAAAAAAGTCCCACTGACAAAATTAATTATTTCAAGTATAGTGGTTCTAGTACTATATGGAAAAAGATATGCAGACAAGGCAGTGGTACTAATGTTCACTGCAGTATTATAGTGGTAGAGGACTAAAACAATTAGAAGGACCATAAATAAGGTACTGGCGACATAATATAACCACATAATGAAGTACTGTACTATGAAGCTACTAAAGGAATGAGCACTACCTCTGTTTACTTTCTGCAGTCTAGAGCGATCTCCACAAAATATTAAGGAATATGGACAAAACATTATAGTATATTACCATTTATCAAAAAAAAGATTACAAACTTGTATACATACATAATGTTTCATGTTTTTAAAAAGTAAAAGGACAAACTAAACACTTAATGAAAAAAAAAAGGGGGGGAGGGGTTCTGTAGGGCAAGGCTGCCCAATAAAACTTCCAGCAAGAATGGAAATGTTTTTTCATGGGGCGTCAGCGCCTGCTGCACTCAAAGGAGAACTTTTATGAAAGCAGCGTATGCTCTGAATTGATAATGACAAGATCTACAGCCCAGCGTTCTGAAACTCTGACCCAAGTAGAAGAATAAGCACTGATTTCAAGGTTTCTGTATTTTCCTTCACATAGTGTCCTTATTTACATAAACTTCGACTGCATCATGACAAAAAAAAAAAAAAAAAAGAGAATGGAAATGTTTTATAATCTGTGCTATCTGGCATGGTAACTGGCCACATATGAGCACCTGAGCACCTGAAATGTGGCAAATGTGACTAATTTTTAATTTTGTTGTATTTTAATTAACTTAAGTTTTAAAAGCTATACATAATGGTGTTTGGCTCTCTGAATTTCAATGATCTCATTTTTAAAGGGAATAGTAATAGTAATTTCCTTGGAGAACTGCTGGGACAAGTTAACTAGGTTAATTCAAGAACTATGACACCATAAGCATTCAGTAAAAATCAATTACATTTACAATTCAAACATACAAGATGCTCAGTAAATTGATATTCCTTGTCAAAGACTCAGTTTTAATTACAATATAATTAAAAGCTGATCATATGGTATAAATGAGGATTATTTGTTTATATGCCTATAGCAGAAGTAGCTCCCTATGACCTGTCCCATCTTAATCAGTGGTGCCACCTAACCGTTCACTGCAAAAGATATATCCCACAAAACATTACCAGCCATTCATCTTCTATGCACCAGCAATTACCCTTCCCCATCCACGCCTCAAATATATGCATATAGTTTATTTAAAAAAAAAAAAAAAAAAAGGAACCATCCACTGCCCCATTACTCGAGTCCCTCTCCCTGGGATAGCTATTTTAGTGGCTTATACTTTTATGCTTATGCTATTTCTTGAATTAGCAACTTAAGACTATGTAAGATGAGGATTTAACTTGTGACTCATTTTTAAATGGTTACAACATGTAATGACTTGTTTGGAAGTTTTTTTCCTTCAGATTCCTAATAGTCCTTTTTTCTTACTGAAAAGAAAAAACAACCTTCCTATATCACTAATATTTACCTAGCTTGCTAGTCATTCTATCTGTAGCCTGAATTCCACTTCTTTCCTCCTCTTAAAAACATTTTTCTTGGAGATCAATTATTTCCAATTCTAATTTAAACCAATTATTCTGTAGCTCTGTGGTACCACTGTCATTCTGGAATCATTTTTGTAGTACTTCTGGGATAATCCACCATTTCTAACAGCTCATGTCATCATCTTTATTAGTTTTGATCATCACTTTTCTGGTCTATATTCTCAAGTAACTCCTACAGAAAGGGTAAGTAGGTTGACATCAGAGACTGTGACTCTGAAAAACAAACTGAGGGTTTTGGAGAAGAGGGGGTGGCGGGATGGTGAGCCTAGTGTGGGTATTAAGGAGGGCATGTATTGAATGGAGCACTGGGTGTGGTGTATAAACAATGAATATTGGAACACTGAAAAAATAAAACTAAATTACAAAAAAAAAAGGGTAAATAGGTTGAGAAAAATGTTCTGAGTCTTTGTATGCCTGAGAAGGTCTTTATTTTGCCCTCCAATCTGGTAGTTTTTTTAAGTTCTGCCATCTAAGTTATTTTCTCTCAGAACTTTAAAGACACTACTCCACTGTCTTCTAAACCCTCAGAGGTTCTTAGAAGATGTTATACTCTCTCTTTTATCCAACATATACTTCTTCTAAGCTCTCACCATGCAACCATAATGAAAACAACAACCTCAAAAATCCCTGCCATTACGGAGTTTACACTCTAGTTATGTGTATCTGTATCTGATTCTCATTCCCTTATAGATTATCTTTTTCTTTTCCTTCCTAGGAGTTTTTAGGATTTTAACTCCTCTTATACTGCAATCCCACAACATGCATAGGTGCGAGTCTTTTTTCACTGATTGTGTCGCCCCTTTACCTTCCTCTTCCTTTTAATATTGAAACAAGTACCTTTGAGCACTAGAAATGTTTTTATGTTACTTTTCTGATAACTGGCTTTCCTATTTATTCTTTTTGAGATTTCTACTGGCTAAAACAAACTGTTCTCTCTGTATTTCTATTTTCACTCAACTTATCTTTTAACTATCCAGGATTGTTGTGTTTTTATTTACTTTGTGCAAACACCTTAATTCCCAAGAATTCTTTCTCGTTCTGGTTTTTTAAATAACTATCCTGTTCCTGATTTACTGATGCAATATATTTTCATTCCTCTGAGAACACTAAATAGACATTTTGTTTGCTTTAAAGTCTCTCCTGATCCAGGACCTCCCGTCTCACATGGTGACAGTTTTTCTCATTTATATACGATTTTATTTCTTTGAAAGTAATTTTTGGTTGTCCATTGATATTTTAAAAAGGAAAAAGAAAGAAAAAGAATAAATGGAAAGCAGGTATTTATAAATAAGGCTTCCTGATATGCACACTTTGCTTTAGGATGAATAGCAGAGAATCAGCCATTTTCCAGGGGGCTCCTAAAAAGCTAGAATTACAAGGGATAATCTTCAGATACAAATATCCACCATGGCAACTCTACTTCTCTTTTAGGGTTGTCTTTATTTTGATTTTCTGAAGAAATTGCTTCTATATTTTTTGATGGGAAAGAAAGGGAATGGTGAAGGGCAAGGACTATTACACTGAGTCACTGTGTATGGGACTGGGTAGGAAAGGAGGCATAACTATTACACAGTTTTTCAACTATTCTTCCTTCCCATTTTCAATTATCCTTTCTCCCTGACTTTTCAAATTCTAAGATCCTCTGAGATTCTTTTAGATATACTTGAATCTTTCTTTGCTGTAGTTCCCTCCTGAATATTTTCAGACACAGCTTTCTCTGTTTCAATGTGTTTCATCTATCATTACTCTTTTCCTCTTTCAGAAATGTGCTGTGATGTCTTATCTACAGACAGTACCCTAAACACCTCATTACTAGTAAGAAATTGAATTGGTACTCAAGAAACTCCCAAGAACAAAAATCTGGGATCATATAAATTCACAGGTGAATTCTACCAAACATTTAAAGAATACCTATTCTCGACATTTTTCCAAAGACATATAGATGGCCAACAGACACATGAAAAGATGCTCAATATCACTAATCATTAGAGAAATATAAATCAAAACTACAATGAGATGTCACCTCACACCTGTCAGAATGGCTAAAATCAAAAGCACAAGAAACAACAGATGTTGGTGAGGTGGTAGAAAAAAGGGAACATTCTTGCTCTACTAGTGGGAATGCAAGCTGGTACAGCCACTGTGGAAAACACTATGGACATTCCTCAAAAAGCTAAAAATAGAACTACCTGGGGCACCTGGATGACTCAGTCAGTTAAGTGTCTGACTCTTGATTTTGGCACAGGTCATGATCTCAGGGTCATGAGGCTGAGCCCTATGTTGGGCTCTGTGTTAAGACACTGGAGCCTGCTTAAAATTCTCTCTCCCCCTCTCCCTTTGCACCTCCCTATCCCCACTCTCTCTCAAAACAAAAAATGAAAAACAAAAAAATCTACCTTATGATCCAGACATTGTACTACTAGGTATTTACCAAAGAATACAAAAAAAAAAAAAAAAAAAAACCAACTAACTCAAAGGAATACATGCACCCTGATATTTATAGCTGCATTATCTACTATAGCCAAACTATGGAAACAGCCCAAATATTCATTGACCGATGAATGGGAAAAGATGTGGGGGGGGGGGGTGTATAATGTAATATTACTCAGCTATAAAAGAGAAGTCTTGCTGTTTGCCATGATGTGAATGGAACAAGAGAGTATTATACTAAACAAAATAAGTCAGATAAAGACAAATACCATATGATTTCACTCAAATGTGGAATTTCAGAAACAAAACAAACGAGCTTAGCGGGGGGAAAAGAGAGACAAATCAGGAAATAAACTCTTAACTATAAAGAACAAACTAATGGTTACCAAAGGAGAGGTGGGTGGGGGAATGGGTTAAACAGGTGATGGGGACTAAGAAGTGTACCTGTTGTGATTAAGCACTAGGTGTTGTATGGAAGTGCTGAATCACTATACTGTACAACTAAACTAATATTACACTGTATGTTAACTAACTGGAATTTAAATAAAACCAAGGAGGGAAAGCTTCCAGATACATTCTACAAGGTCAGCATTATGTTGATACTAAAAGCAAAGACAATACCAAAAAAAGAAAACTATAAGCCGATATACCTAATGAACATAGATGCAAAATGTCAACAAAATATTAGCAAACTACATTCAATAATACATTAAAAGAATAATTTAGTACCATTAAGTGGGATTTACTGCAGGAACACCAGAACAGTTCAACAACTACAAACCATCAACATGACACACCACATAACAGAGGGATAAAAATCATATGATCATCTCATTAGATGCAGAAAAAACATCTGACAAAATTCAAAATCCATTCAATCCATCTACTGAACGAAACTGTCAACAAAGTGGGCTGGCAGAAAACATACTGCAACATAATTAAGGCAATATAATATAAACCCACAGCTAACAGTACATTCAATGATGAAAAATTGAAAACTTTTCCTCCAAGATCAGGAACATGACAAGGATGTCCACTCTTGCCATTCTTACTGAAAATGACACTGGAAGTCCTAGCCACCTCAATCAGACAAAAAAATTAAAGAAAAGGCATCCAAACTGGTAAAGGAAAAAGTAAAACAGTCAATAACTGTAGATAATGATACTATATATAGAAAACCCTAGAGACGCCACCAAAACACCATTAGAATACATTAATTCAATAAAGGTGCAGGATACAAAATGAATACACAGAAATCTGTTGCATTTCTATACATTAATAACAAAGCAGCAGAAAGAGAAATTCTTTTAAATTCCATTTACAATTGTTCCACAAATAACAAAATGCTTAGGAATAAACTTAACCAAGAACGTGAAAGAACTGTACTCTCAAAACTATTAAACTCTGAGGAAAAAAATTGAAGATGACACAAACAAATGGAAAGATATACCATGCTCATGGGTTAGAAGAATTAATATTGGTTTTCTTAAAGATTTTATTTATTCATTTGACAGAGAGAGAGAGAGATCACAAATAGGCAGAGAGGCAGGCAGACAGAGAAGGGGAAGCAAGCTCCCTACTGAGCAGAGAGCCCGATGTGGGGCTCAATCCCAGGACCCAGGGATCATGACCTGAGCCGAAGGCAGAGGCTTAATCCACTGAGCCACCCAGGCGCCCCAATATTGTTTAAATGTCCATACTACTCAGAGCAGTCTACAGATTCAATGCAAACCCTATCAAAATACCAGTAATATTTTTTACATAACTAGTACAAGTAATCCTAAAATTTGTATAGAAATACAAAGACCCTGAACAGCCAAAACAATTTTGAGAAAGAAGAAAAAAGATGGGCGTATCACAATCCCAGAGAGTACTGGTACAAAAATAGACCCATAAATCAATGGAACAGTACAGAGAGCCCAGAAATAAACCCACCCTTGTGTGGTCAATTAATCTATGACAAAGAAGATAAGAATATATAATGGGAAAGATATCCTTCTCAATAAATGGTGCTGGGAAAACTGAACAGCAACATGCAAAAGAATGAAACTGTACCACTTTCTTAAACTACACAAAAAAATAAACTCACAATAATTAAAGACCTAAATGTGAGACCTGAAACCATAAAACTCCTAAAGAATATAGGCAGTAATCTCTTTGATATAGACCTTAAGAACGTTTTTTAGATATTTCTCCTTGGCTAGGAAAACAAAAAAGCAAAACTAAACTATTGGGATTCCGCCAAAATTAAAATTTTTGCCCAGCAAAAGAAACCATAAACAAAAAGGCAACCTAGTACATCTGTTAAAGGGTTACTATCAAAAATATATAAAGAACTTATCTAACTCAACACAAAAAAAAAAAAAAAAAAAAAATCCAATTTAAAAAGTAAGCAGAAAACCTTAATAGACGTTTTTCCAAAGAAGACATATAGATAGCCAACTGACAAAAGAAAAGATGCTCAACATCACTAATCATCATGGAAATGCAAATCAAAACCACAATAAGGTTATCAACTCACACCATTCAGAACAGTTAGTATCAAAAAAAGAGTAAATTACAAATGCTGGAGAGGATGTGGAGGAATACCTCACACTGGTGAGGCACACACCACCACACACTGGTGGCAGGAATGTAAATTGGTGCATTGGTTAGTAACAGACTCACTTATAATAAGCATAGCATAACCTATAGAGTTAAATCTCTACGCTGTATGCTTAAAACTAATGTAAAGTGTGTCATTTGGACCTCAATTAAAAAATGTGTGTGTGTGTGTGTGTGTGTGTGTGTGTGTGTGTGTGTATGCAAATAAAAATAAGTACTGTAGCTTAACATACCAACTTTGCACTGGAAGGAACCCTGAGGAATCACTTTTTTCTCTGAATAGAATAAGGAAACTAATACCTAGAAAAACAAACTGACTTACCCAAGAGTACAATTTACCTAAGGTGACAGAATTAAGTTAATAAGCCTTGAAATGGATCCAGGCACACCTCAGAGATATTGCAGGTTTAGTTCCAGACCACCAAAACAAAGTTAATATTGCAATAAAGCAGACTACAATAAAAATAGTCAAATGAATTTTTTGGTTTCCCAATGCATATGAATGTTTGAACCATACCATATGAGTCTACTAACTGTGCAAGAGCATTGTTTTAAAAAAATGTACATACCTTAATTTAAAAATGTTTCATTGCTAAGAATTAAGAAATGTTAATCATCATCTGAGCTCTCAGTGAGTTGTAATCTTCTTGCTGGTGGAGCCTTGCCACAGTGTTGATGGCTGCTAACTGATCAGGGTGATGATTGCTGAAAGCTGGGTGGCTGTGGTTATTTCTTAAAATAAGACAATAAAGTTTGTTTCATTGATTGATTCTTCCTTCCACAAACAATTTTTCTGGAGCATGCAAAGCTGTTTGAAAGCACTTACTCACAGAAGAACTTTCAGAATTGGGGTCAGTCCTCTAAAATCCTGCCACTGCTTTGTCAATTAAGTTTCTATAGTATTCTAAATCCTTTCTTGTCACTTCAACAATCTTCACAGCATCTTTACCAGGAGAATCCATCCCAAGAAACCACTTTCTTTGTGCATCCATAAGAAACAACAACTCTTCTGTTCAAGTTTGATCATGAGATTACAGTAATGCAGTCATATCTTCAGGCTCTACTTCTAGTTCTCTTGCTATTGCCACCACACTTATGGTTACCTCCCCCACTGAAGTCTTGAAACCCTCAAAGTCATCCCATGAGTGATGGAATCAACTTCTTCTAAACTGCCATTAATATGAATATATTCACCTCTTCCCACAAATCACAAATGTTCTTAAAGGCATCTAGAATGGTGAATCTTTTCTAGAATGTTTTCAATTTACTTTGCCCAGATCCATCAAAGGAATCATTACCTATGGCAGCTACATATTTCTTAAATAAGAGAACTTGAAAGTCAAAATTACTCCTTGATCTACAAGCTGCAGAATAGATGCTGTGTTAGCAGGCATGACGACAACATGAATCTCACTGTATATCTCCATCAGCTTTTGGGTGATCTGGTGCGTTGTCAATGAGCAGTAGTATTTTGAAATGATTTTTTTTTTCTCTTTCCTGAGTAGTAGGCCTCAACAGTGGGCTTAAAATTTAAATTCAGTAAACCATGTTGTAAACACATGTGCTGTCATCCAGGCTTTGTTGTTGTATTTATAGAGCACAGGCAGAATAGATTCAGCATAATGCTTCAAATGGCTCTAGAATTTTTGAAATGGTAAATGAACACCGGTTCAACTAAAAGTCACCAGCTACATTAGCCTGCACGAGAATCAGTCTGCCTTTGAAGCTTTGATGACAAGCACTGACTTCTCCTTTGTAGCTATGAAAGTCCTAGATGACATCTTCTTCCACTAGAAGGCTGCTGTGTCTACATTGAAAATCTGTTGTTTGGAGAAGGAACCATCTTTATTATCTGAGATAGATCTTCTGGATAACTTGATGTAGCTTCTACAACAGCACCTACTGCTTCACTTTGTACTTTGACGTTACTGGGATGGTTTCTGTCCTTAAACCTCATAAACCAAGTTCTTGCAGCTTCCAAGGCTGCAAAAGTTTTCTTTTGCAGCTTCCTCACTTCTCTCAGCCTTCATACAACTGAAGGGAGCTTGGGCTATACTCTGGAATAGGCTTTGGCTTACGAGACTGTTGGGGCTGGTTTGATCTTCTACCCAGACCACCAAAACTTTATCCACATCAGCAATAAAGCTGTTTTCTTTTTCTTATCTTACTTTATGTGTTCATTTCAGTAGCACTTTTAATTTCCTTAAAGAACTTTGCCTTTGCACTTGCAACTTGGCTGTTTGATGCACAGGTCTACTTTTGGCTTTTCTTGGCTTTCAACATGCTTTCCTTATTAAGCTTACATCATTTCTAGCTTTGATTTAAAGTGAGAAATGTCTGACTTTCACTTGAACTCTTACAGGCCATCACAGGGTTATTAATTGGCCTAATTTCCATCCTGTTTCTCAGGGAATAGAAAGGCCCAAGGACAGAGAGAGAGAGGGAGAACGGCTGCTTGGTGGAGGAGTCAGAATGCACACATTTATCAATTAAGTCCACTGTCTTAAATGGATGCAGTTCATGGCACCCCAAAACAATTACAACAGTAACATCAAAGATAACCAACTAATCAGAGATTACCGTAAGAAATACTATATCAAAAAAGTCTGAAATATTATGAGAATTTAGAAAATGTGACACAGACAGAAAGTGAACAAATGCTATTAGACAAAAATGGCGCCAAGAGACTTGCTCAATGCAGGATTGCCACCACTCAAATTGTTAAAAAAAAAAAAAAGCAATTTCTGCAAAGCACAATAAATCAAAGTCCAATTAAACAAGGTATCCCTGTACAAGTTTTCTCTTGGTTGAGTATCCCATTAGGTATTTCAGTATCAACAATCAGATGAAAACTACCTCATCTTTGAAATCATCTCCATTTGCATCTATCAATATTGTTGCCTTCCTGCCACTAAAACTTAAGAAGCATTTCTGTTCCTTTTCAGAGCTAAACCTTTCACCTGTCTCCTTTCCCATATCTTCTCTCCATCTCAGGACTGTGCCCCTGCTACTGTACTCTGCACAGGATCATTCCTACCAACAAAGAGGCTCTAATAAAGCTGTTGCTTGACTCCATGTCCTAATACATCTATGACCCAGTTGCTCTATTCTAATTTTCCAATAAATCTCTTTTGAAGAGTAATCTAGAATCTAGAATGTTATCTCTACTTTGTTGAATCTGCCTCCTCTTCCTTATCTAAATGTTGGAAAACCCAAGGCACCACATATTGGTTCTCTTTTCTTCATCTACACTCTCTCCTTAGGTGGTCTCATCTAGGCTTCATTTACTCTTTCAGATTCACATATCCACCTTCATATGTGACAACTCTATCTGGGTATCCAAAAATCATTTCAAACTTATATGTCCAAAGCCAAAATTATAATTTGTCCTTTTTCTATCCCCACTCTTTCCTATTTTTCTAATTTCATTAAATGCCACTTCCATCTACTAAATTACTCCTGTCGCAAACCTAAGGATCATCCTGGATTCCTTCTTAACCTCACATCCCACATCCAAGCCATCTATGAAATCAGATGGTTTTATCTCCCAAAATACATTCCACATTATTTTTTATCATTCCCACTGCTACTGCCCTAGACCAAGCCACCATCTTTTTTCACTTCAACTTCTGCAATTGTCTCCTAGTGATACCTGCTTTTATCCTTGCTTCCACAGAGAAAGCTATGACACAGAAGCAGGTAGCATTGCTCCTGCTTAATACTCTTCAATGGCTTTTTACAGCCATCAGATTCCACAACCAGACCTGCAAACTCATACAAGATCTAACCCCTCAGCCTACTTCTCCATCCTTATCTCATGCCACTCATATACTTTTTCAGCTAAAGTGGCCTTCTTTGTTGCCTCCAACATGCCAACCTTCTGCCAACTCACAGACTTTGAACTTGCTTCATCCTTTAACCCTAAGAGGTCCTTCTTAGAACTTTGCTCCTTCTCTTCCTCCTGCTCTCAGCACAAATGTCAACTTCTCAAAGATAGCTCTCCTAACATTTTTATTAAAGTAAGCCCAGTCACTCTATCTTAATTACTGTTTTATTTTCTTCATAGACCTTGTTACTATTAGAAATAATCTTACATTCATCTTTCTCTTCCTACTAAATAGAAAGCCTGTAAGACCAGAAATCTTGTCTGCCTAGTTCACCATGGTAACACCACCACTCACTAATTTTTTATGGACTGAATGATTATTCTATAAAGCTATTCCAAATAGAACATTAATAATTTCATTCTATAAAGTTTGTCTTTCTGTTTCAAAGGAAGTGTTAAATTTTCCCTCTTTTAGATAACTAAGCAAGACTTACTTAAATCTCTAAAATTCCTTAGAAGGGAGAAAAGTTAGCAAATCAAAAAGGTCTGCTCAGAGCCATTACCACAGTAAAGTTGGAATATTCTAACTCAGTTAATTTTAAATAACTGAGATGAACTAATATGACTCCAGACAAAATAAATTTCACCTATACTTACAATAATATTTTCCATTTGACTAATATGGTCACAACATTACTAAATGAATAAATATTATTTTCTCTTAAAAGAAAAAAGTTACCTAGATTAACAGAACACTGAAGATTTATATTCCATGTACAGTTCTCCAGCTAATTTAAGCTAATTCTTTGTGATGGAGAGTAAATCAACTAACACTTGGTTCATCTGTCACCCCTATCTGTAAGAAGGTAACTACATAAAAGCAAAAAAGAAAAACTACAAGTCTTGCCCAATTTCAATTCCTAAGAATTGTTTATTTTCTAAAAATAGCCAGGAGTGCTACCATGGCAATGCTAGAAAACTAGCAAATCTAACATGTCATTTTTCATCCAAAAATAAACTTCTAAAAAGTCCCAAATAGTATAGTTCGCATGTAACAGGTCAGAAAAAAGATGACCATAAGCCACTTCAGTACCAGAATGCCCCCTTTATATCATTTCAAATGAATCAAAACTAGGTCTAAGCTAAAAAAGCTTACTATATATGGAATAGCATAATAATTATCTGATTTACAAGACTTGAATAAAGGTTCTTGGTTTTAAGGAAAAAACTATATAAAATCAAAGAACTGTTCATATCTTGTGTTCAGCTTCTTTGTATAAAAACATTGCTGCCTGGCCACCTCTGCTGCCAGCAAAAGAACTCAAAACAAGCAACTAGATAAGTAAAATAAAAATAAACTAAGAGAGAAAGGTATAAATAAGATTTCTCTCCTCAAAAAGGAATATAAATAACTGAAGATGAGACAAAGTTAAAAACAATTTTGTTGCATTTAAAACTGCAACTACTACTCTCTTACAAAGGAGAAAAAATTATTAGAAACAGATAAAGCCAAGTCATTTTTCTACCCTTCTACCGATATGTTCCGCTATATTCCTAAGCATTTTTTTAGCCTACCTTTATTTACACAACACCTACTCCTGCTTTAAAATCAAACTATGTTTAGATTTTAAATATGGTTTTCTGGACTCTAGGGCAGAGCACAGCATATGCTAGACTTAAAATTTAAGGCATAATCAGCTTCATTTAAACAGCATTTTGAAACAGTGGTTCAAATTAAAGCATCTTAACTACAATATGCATTCCCAAAGTGTAGTCAGTCAAATGAAAACATCACAGAATATTCATTCATACATGTATAAGGCATTTACTGAACACCTACTATGTGAGGCACTAAACTATGAATGGAGATACAAAAAATAAGATACAACTGACACCTTACCATTTAGAAACTCCAACACAGGAAGAAAAAGATAATGCAAGAGTATGAGTACTAATGACAAAAAAAATAAAGTAGGCTAAGTACACTTAAAACTAAGATTGAGAGGACAGAGGGAATTTGGAAAGACTTCCAGAGGAAATAATGCCTAAATTAAGTCTTTAGGTATTACCTGAGGCTAAACACAAGTATGGGTGTTTTGGGGTTTTTTTTTTTTTGGCGCAGGGGGTGGATAATGGTAGGTGAGGTTACTAAAAGAACACAGTTCATGACAGAAGAGTCTATTTCAGGAAAAGAGAGCAGCATGTGCAAACGTAAAAGGCATGAGATAGGTGAGGCATATCATCAAACCGCAAAAAAGTATGCAATTGTGCTATTCAAACAGCGGCTACTGAAAACGTGAAATGTACTAGTCAGAAATGAGATATGCTGTAAGTGTAAAATACACATGGCATTTTGAAAACTTACTACATAAAAAAGAACATAAACTATCTACTTGAATATATTTTTAAATATTCATCACGTTAGGGTTGCCTGGGTGGCTCAGTGGGCTGGGCCTCTGCCTTCAGCTCGGGTCATGATCTCTGGGTCGTGGGATCGAGCCCCGCATTGGGCTCTCTGCTTAGCAGGGAGCCTGCTTCCTCCTCTCTCTCTGCTTGCCTGTCTGCCTGCTTGTGATCTCTGTCAAGTGAATAAATAAAATCTTTAAAAAGTAAAAAAAAATAAATATACATCACATTAAAATATTATTTTGGATGTACTGGTTTAAATAAGATATACTATTAAAATTAATTTCACCTGTTTGTATTTTCCTGTGACTACTGAAAAAATGTTTTAAATTATGTACATGGTTCACATTATATTTCTTTTAGACAATGCTGGTTTAGAATGACTGCACTGGCTGGAGGGCAGTGATAAAGTAACAAAGGAGACTGGATCAAGTGGAAGAGACTGTTACAAGAAGGATCTTTATATCATACAAAGAAGTTGGTTAGAAAAAAAAGGATCTTCAGTAGGATTAAAATGATCAGATCCACATTTACAAAGATCCATCTTCAGCCCAAGAACTGGAGGCCCAATAAGGCTTAAGGCAGAAAAACAGCTGGTCTTGAAATCAGGTGACAAGTGATAGTGCTTTGAACTAACAGAGGGTAACTAGAGATGTAGAGTACAGAATTAAGAAATGTTTATCAAATAAAACAAATTGGACTTGATGACATTATATGTGGACTATGAGAACAGAGAATTCCAAATTCTTCCAAATTCAGAAAATGAATTTCAAAGTTTTGGGCTTACAAAATTGGGTAAATATGGCACCATTCAATAGGACAGGTCTGGTGGAGAAAGGTGATGGTTTCATATTAGATACATCGAGTTTAGGATGCCTGTAAGAAATCTATGTGGAAACATCAAAAATTAGCTATATAAATTTAGAACTAATTCAAGAGTTCCAGGACAGAGACAAAAACTGATTGTGCATTAATAAAATATAGATGGTGAAAGCCAAGATGACCAGAAGCCTGAAGATGAACTCAGCCAAAAAAAGAACAGAGTGAAGAGAAGGCAGAAGACTAAATTAAGAGGAAACGCAATACTGGTGAGCAGAGGAGGAGCATCATCCCACAAAGAAGCAAAGAAGATCAATAACAACAGGCAGAAGAAGAACCAGGTGAAAGAGCAGAATCTTCTTTGGGGCGTGGCGGGGGGGGGGGGGGGTGTTGTGGGCAGAGGGAGAGACAGAATCAAGCAGGCTCCATGCCCAGGCCAGAGCTTGATGCAGGGCTTGATCTCCCCATCTGGAGATCATGACCTGAGCTGAAATCAGAAGCTTAACCAACTGAGCCACCCAGGCATCCCAAAAGTAGCATCTTCTAATGGACTTCTGTGTCTGCTATTCCATGACTGCTTAATAGAAAAAATGTGATGCTGACAAAAAAAAAGAAAAATCTTTTCCAAAAATCACCAACTCTTTTTGATATTTAAAATGATTCTCGGGCGCCTGGGTGGCTCAGTGGGTTAAAGCCTCTGCCTTGGGCTCAGGTCATGATCTCAGGATCCTGGGATCAAGGCCCGCTTCCGGCTCTCTGCTCAGCGGGGAGCCTGCTTCCTCCTCTCTCTGCCTGTCTCTCTGCCTACTTGTGATCTCTCTCTCTCTCTCTCTGTCAAATAAATAAATAAAATTATAAAAAAAATAAAATGATTCTCTGTATATATTTGTAATATAAAATTCAAACGTGGAACTATAACTTGAAAAAATATTAATTAAAATAACATAATAATCTCCAGAACTGTACCCTTTTTTCAAATCTGCATGTAGACCCCTCCCGCCAAAAAAGATAAATACATAAAAATCATTTAAATGGTGACTTTTGATCTCAAAGATATTTTTAATCCAAGTTGATGGTAAAGGACCAGCATAAAAATGTTTGTGCCCAAGTGTACTTTCCTATGGAGAGGAGCCAAAACGTTCTTCAGACTTTCAGAGGAGGATCCAACAAGCAAAAGATTAAGAAAATCTCCAGTAATTGCAGCCCATCGAACTGCTCACACAAAATTTCAAGAACAAATCCACTTTAACAGAACCATCCAATTTTTTCTTCAGTTATCTCACTATAGGTAGGAACATCACACGAAATTAATCCTCACAACAGTATCTACTATTCCCATTCCCAAATGGAAAAAAATATATATGCCCCTTGTTACTAGCCAACAATTTGTTACTAGTTGATATTAGTAATTTGTCCAAGGTCACAAAGTGAATGAGAGGGGGTTTAAACTAAGGTGAACCTGGCCCATGGTCTTCACCACCACAAAACCGGTATCCTTTTGGTCCTGCCCACGCAGAACACCAGCCAGAGCACTCCGACTCACCTGGCGCATTTTTTGCCAAACATCTTTCCTCTCATCCCAGCCTTGATGGACATGTAAAAATTTCACAGCCAGGATAAATGAGCCTTTCCGCTTTAACCAAACTGTCTTTAATCTCCAATTATTATCCCAGAGATACCGAAAGTTTCGCAGTCTCCTTCCCCTTCTTGCCTCTGTCCCTCCTTTCCCATCTTCAGTCTCCACAGGCCTCTACGGTTTCCTAATAATTCCTAACCCTATCTCTAGATTCTCCTGCAATGAGCTCCCTTCCTCCTTTTCTCGATTCCAACAAATAACTAAACCTTCTATAACTTCGTCTCCTCCTAAATTCCCAATCCCCCACCTGTAGCCAACCTCCCTTCCTCCCTGTCCTTTCCCGGCTGCCGTGCTCCTCACTTATTTGCTTAGGACTCTGTTCTCCCCGCGTCCCCAAACACTCCCTATCCCTAATCCGCTCATCCTCCCTGCTTTAACAACTCCACTCTCATACCTCCATCCAAGAATAGCCAGCCCCCCACGCTTCAGTCCCAATCTCACTTCGCACCCCGAACCCCAGTTTCCACGCCCACGCCAAAAGCCCACCCCCCAACCCGCCCCGGCCCCTCCTCAGATTCGACGCGGCGTCCCGCCTCCTTGCCTTCTCTCAGCGGAACAAACTCCCCGTCTAGCCGCCCAAGAGTGGGTGCCGGGTTGCTGCGAAGATTGAGGGGCGGGAGCCAAGGTTGCCGGGGTGCGGGAAGTTTGAACACAGGGCCAGGTTAGGGGCGGGGACCGTAGTTCCCTGGCGGCGGCGACGCGGCGACTTCGGCACCAGGGTAACCGAGACGGAGGACCATACTGCACTGCGGCAAGACTGCAGCCAATGATTCCCGCCCCCAATCTCCCATTGGCCTCCGGCACCAGACGACCATTCCTATTGGGGTCAGTGGAACTGGAAGGCGGGACAATGAGTACGGGAGAAGGCAGCCATTGGTTGACCGCTTCAGTTGTAGCGGCAGCCGGGAGTGGGGAAGTGGTTCCCGCCCAAGCTCTGCGGGGTGCGGCGGGCCTCGGTGGGCAGTGCAGGGCTTTACGCGACCGCACAGCTTCAAGGGCCTTGGATGGTTCGGGGAGGATGTGGGCGGAGGGGAAAGGGGATTGGTGTAATGAGTTGTAGAAATTGGCAAATGCGTGATGGAAAACGTTGGAAACTGTTTTGAGTCCTTCTTGGAAATCAATTGATTTTAAATTAGGAAGAAATTAATTATAAACAAATAGCTAGTTACTTCTTGGTTAGCACCGAGATTGCTTGTTTTCAGGAGTTGGTGGAGCTAGTGTACTAAGGATCCTTCCTTGAGGTCCTGACCTTTGTAATTCACGAACGCGCAGCAAGTTTGGCTTGAAAGTGGGTTTTTTTAAGGTTTTGGAAAGGGTTCGAGGCGGAATGACATTTGAGAGATTTGCACATTAAAAAAAAAAAAAGTAAATGTCGTGGTGCAGTCAGTAACCTATTGAGAATTGCAGTATGGCATTTTCCCTTTTTAAAAAACTGACAGTGCGTTAAACGGCATTAATTGCGGGAGGCAGGGAAAGTAAAAAGAAAATGCTCTCTTCGGTGAAGGTTATTTTAAGCAATTCTAAAGGTTCTGATTACCAAGATGGCTTAACACCGCACCCCGCTTTTTTCGCCATTGGTAATTTCTTCAAAACTGGGCTTTACCTCCATTCTGCAGTGTCTAAATCTTGAAGGCAAATGCATTGTAGTCAATCCTCTCACCATGAATTATGGTAATTCTGTTTCTTGCCTGACCTCGTTTTCCCAATTTTGTCCTATTTCAAAGCTTTCATTTTATCCTGTCAATATCTTTCACTTCAAGTTACAGACTAACCCACCTAAACAATACTGTAATTAAATGCAATTTTCTGTATAGAAAGTAGAAGATAGGAATCGTCTGTTAGTGAAAAATAAAGATGAGTAATACCTAAAGTGCACTTAAATAACATTTCATCAGTTTAAATCTGCTAATACTCTTCGTTAAAATAGCTCACTGGTTATTACTGACTCCATTAGAGTTAATATTACGTAGTTTAATAAGCGCATTGGTAGAGTACTTTTAAAGGAAATAGCTATAAAGGGTGAAGAAACATGCTGTGTTTAGGTGAAAGAACAAACTTCTCTCTCCAAGGAGTCAAATGAAGGTTGCTAGCTTTCAAGGACAGCTGAGAATGAAACTAACATTCATTCTGCACTAGCAATGTGCTAGGCAATGTAATCTCATTCCATCTTCATTGCTGATTCTAGACGGGTGTTATTCATTGTTATACCTGAGGAATCAGATTCAGAGAAATGAAAGAATCCACTAGGAAATACGAAAGTAGTAAGTGGTAGAGGCAAGAATGAAGTCTAGGTCAGCTAAATTCCAGGATTCAAATTGAATGCCTTTAATATGTTTCACCTACAGGTTAATAGAGTTGCTAGAAAGCAAGAAAGTACTTAAAAGGTTAGTCGTCTCCAAAAAATTATCTAATTGTATATAACACATTTTCAAGATGTTTACAATGTGCACTTTTATTCATTCTATCATATTTGGAGTAACAGTGACTATCAATTTACTTGACATTGAATAAAGACCCAAAGGATTTCTAAATCTCCAGGACTAAAAACCAGCTTATTGAACTAATTCTTTAAAATCTATCCCAAAACATGAAATAATTTCTATTCTGCTTTTCAGAAAAAGAGAAAGCCAACAAAAGTATATTTCTATATTATGACACTTGAAATTATATTTAATAGGAATAAGCCTTCTTATTATTTAAGATTATATTTATGAAAGGAATTATACTATATATATTATAATAATCAGTATGATTGGAGTTTTATTTTTAAAATATATTAAATATATTTTTAATATATTTTCATATAACACTGTAGTTTTATTTTTAGTATTTTGGCCTTACACAATATTGCAATATCTCCAGATTAATCATTTTGCTAGCTGAATGTTCCCTTTCTGCAAGATTTTGATTGCCTTAATTAATACCATGTGATGATACAGATATTGTTAATTAAACTCTTCCTAGAGTGCTTACCAATGAAATTATTCCCATTTTCCATGTGAAGAAACTAAGAAGTTTGAGCAATAAATCAGAAGTTTCATAAAATTAATAGGTAGACTTCCTTCTGTAGACAATCCAGAAATTACAATGACTGCATTTTAAAAGGAACATACTATAAGAAATCATATCTTAGAAAGCACACCAGTATAATCATCCTTAGCTAAAGTTTGGTTGTGAGTGCCTGGGTGGCTCAGTTGGATGAGCGACTGCCTTTAGCTTATGTCATGATCCTGGAGTCCCAGGATCAAGTCCTACATAGGGTTCCCCGTTCAGTGGGGAATCTGCTTCTCCCTCTGACCCTCCCCCCCCATACTCTCTCTCTTTCTCTCAAATAAATAAATAAAATCGTTTTTAAAAAATTAAATTAAAAAATAAAGTTTAGTTGTCCATTTAGCACCATTCTTTGGAAAAAAAAAAAAAAAGCATTGTCACAATTTTACATATCTTACCTAGATAGGTGATAATAAAAAAAATTGGGGGCCTGGGGGGCTCTGTCGATTAAGTGTCTGCCTTTGGCTCAGGTCAGGATCCCAGGGTCCTGGCATTGAGCCCCATATGGGGCTCCTCCCTCCCACTTGTGCTTTATCTTGCACTCTCTCACTATCTCTCGATCTCGAATAAATAAATAAAATCTTTAAAAAATAATAAAAGATGTTCTTAAAAAATAAAAATAAAAAATTTAAAACTTTTAAATCAAACTTCTGGTGTCCATATTGCTAAAAAATTTTAAACTTATTAAGAAATTACAGGTTGGGGCTCCTGGGTGGTTCAGTTGGTTTAAGCGTCTATCTTCAGCTCAGGTCACCATTTCAGGGTCCCGGGATCCAGGGCTTAGTGGACTCCCTGCTTTAAAGCAGGGAGTCTGCTTCTCCCTCTCCCTCTGCCCTCCCTCCCCACACCCCAGTTATGCTCATGGGTACATGTGCATGTGCTCTCTCTCTCTAATAAATAAGTAAAATCTTCTTAAAAAAAGAAATTACAGGTAAATAGATTGTCAGCATATAATACTAACTTTTAAACAGCATCTTATATGCTAGGTGTTCAAAAGAAATTGAATGGCTTAAGAAAACTTGAGCCAGGTGTAAATAATAGTAAAATTGGAGACACATACGGTGATTTGATCTTCCAGAAACAAATTTAGTCTAGTTGATTATTATTATTTGCCCTTGCAGTACAGAAGGCTGATACCCTTTGATTATTGCTTTGTTTAAAGGATAAATCTTTTTTGATCGCTATATGAAATTTGCAAGTTTATTATTTTATTAGTGGAGAAAGAAATAAAACCATTGAGATGTTTACTAGGATTTTTCTTCTTTCATAACCGGTGAGTAAATCATTGATAGTTTCTCAATTTCATGGAATTTATTTGAACGTGAGGATCTTTTACTTTTGTTTTGCATAAAAAGAGTTAAGCCAAAAATTGGTTTAAGTTAGTTTTTAATACATGTTTTTGGGTTTCATTACTCCACAACTACATCTTTAAGTAATTTGACCTACAGACTAAGTGCTATCTCCAAAGCAGTAGAAATAGCACTGAAGGAAAACATAATTCTATTTGTATTCACATTGTTAGATTTGAAAGGGAGAATGTCAGTACAATTTTCTTAGTAGGCAATTGCCTGTTCTTAACTGAAAATAATCCATAGGAAATTCTGTTAATATCAGTGACTATATTTTTAATTTACAATAAGTATGCTAGGTAATTTTAATTAATATTAAATTATTGCTAAGTAATAATTTAGTTAATGTGCTAGGTGATTTTTAATTTTAATTGACAGATATGTTAGGTAAATCAATATTATTTATTGAAAAAAGTGTTTTTACTACTTCAGGATTCTAGCATAAAACAGCCAGTTATTTCTCCAGTAAAGACAGGAAAATGGCAGAATCACAGTGGAAAACTAAGTTAAACACTTTCATTCATTCACTAAATACATATTGAGTACTTACTACACACTGTTAGAGAATACAGATATGAAAAATAAAGTCCTTGTCTTCTAGCTGATTACTGTCTAATGAACAAGAAAAATAAGTTTCTCAAATTGCAGTTACTGTGTATTAAGGGCTATTATAAAGGTATCTTTAGGGTGTTAAGGGGACTTGCAAGAGTGACTCTTAGCTCAGCCTGGTGGCCCAGATATGCTTCCCAGAAAAACTAACTCTCGAATTGTAGCTTATGTTACATAAAAGCTAACTGGAGGTGGGAAGATTGATAAGATAGAAACAAATCAGTATACAGCATTAGAGGGGCAGGACAAATCACTGAGGAAGACACGATGGGGAACACTTAGAAAGGGAACGGCCCAAGATATGACCTGAGAGGGAGCAAAGGCTGAATGTTTAAATGCCTTTTTAAGAAGCATATATTTAATACCAAAAGCCAAGGAGTGACAAATGAGCTTTTGAACAGAGAGGATTGATACGATTTGATCTGCATTGGAGAAAGATTATCTCAGTGGCATCATGCAGGGTGAGACCAGAAGCAGAAAGTCAGCTAAGGGCTTTAAAACTTCAGAAAGGGGTGAGTAATATAGGCAAGAAATGAGGAGGCCTGCATCAGCTAGTATCAGTTGAGCACCTTCTATTCCTGGACCTGAGCTTAAAGTTTTATAAACTCCCTTTATCCTTGCTACAACCCATTTTAACCCTTGTTACAATTCTATGATACCATATTATTTTTATTATTTTGTTGTTGTTGTTGCAAGTGAAGCCATGGTTGGGGTGGGGATGGCAGTTAAGAACTTGGCCCAAGGTTACAGTTAAATAGAGGAGTAGGGATTTAAACTCTTGTCTGACTCTGGGACCTGAGCTTTCATCCATCTTTTTTCCAAACTGTGTTTGTAACTCATTAATGAATCATCAAATCAATTTATGGTTTATGATCACATTTTTTAAATAGATATAGAGTGGAACAGATAAGTACCGTGAAGTTTTTGTTTCAGTTACTTTTATATACATGTAATGTGTATTTTTTTACTATATCTCAAAGGTAAAAAAAAAAGTTTGAAAAATCACCATATTGCAATCATAACAAAGAGAGAAAGAAAATGGGTATGTACTACCTGTGTTACCAGACTGATTGCATGTAGGAGGGTGTAGAGGGAAGAAGGAAGCTAGGTTGAGCCCAGATTCCTGAGTAAGACACGTGGCACCCTTCACCAAGACAGTGAGTACAGAATGCAAGTGAGAGGTAAAGAACAGTAAGGAGTAATTTGTTTGAGATATCTACAGGACATCCAAGTAAGAATGCAGATGGTGTTTCTTATGTAGACAAGCACACATCTCCAGCATATCCTAGTAATTTTACTCCAAGGTAAAACAGGAGAAACAAAAGCAGATATCCAAAAATACTTAATCAACAGTATTGATTTGTTAATATTATGAAATAGGAAACAACCTAATTATCCATCAACATGAGCATAAATTGCTAAAATGTATATCCCTTTGTGTTCAACTAAATTGAATCATAATTTCAACTAATGTTTTATAACAGTAATTATGTTTTATAGTAGTTCAGTTTAAACATAATTTCCAAAATCCTTAGGAAACTTAAGAACTTGGATTGATAGTACATCAAGTTAATTAATGAATCATCTTTTGATACCTAAAACATTTGTAAGGCTGAATATTGAACAGTGATTACTACACATGATTTTAACTTTGGGGTTTTTCTTTTTTTTTTTTTATACACAATAAGTGATTATATCTTTAGGTCATGTTAAAAAAATGTGTTTATTTTTTTCACTCATGTGGAATTTAAGAAACAAAACAAATGATCATGGGGAAAAGAGAGACAGGCAAACCAAGAAACAGACTCAGCTATAGAGAACAAAATGATGATTACCAGAGGGGAGGTGAGTGGGGGATGGGTGAAATAGGTGATGAGCACTTAGGTGTTATATGGAACTGTTGAATCACTAAATTGTACTCCTGAAACCAATATTACACTGTATGTTAACTAACTGGAATTTAAATAAAAACTTTAAAAAAACAAAAATGTATATCCTTACAATGTAATGCTGGGTATCAAGAAAATTAACTGATCAACATGATAAATTTCCAAGGTATGTTAAGCAGAAGTCAACCACAAAAGAATATATTCTGTATATTACCCCCAATAATCAGCTCAAAAGCAGGCAGAGTTCATTTATACTGGTGAAAATCAGAACATTTGACTACGGGAACAGGGTAGCAATTGACTGGGAAAAAATGAGAGATTTTTTAGAGTGTTGTAAACAGGTTGTATCTTGACTGAGGTGGACTTAAATGAGTGTTTCCTCTATCAAAACTCATCAAAATGTAAACTTACAATAGGTGTTTTTCACTGTGTGTTATTTCAACGTTTTCAATGACTTCATTTTAAAAAATTGCATTGACTTATATAAATAGAAAAATCTAGAAGGTGACCTATTTCCAAATATGGTTAGATCCATACATTCAATGTTATTAAAATTGTTTTCTCTTTAAAAAAATGATCTCTTTATCTTGCACATACTCCCCTATGTGTTGGTTTTATACCAGGTAGGCTATAGGAAATGCTAGGTATTAACACCTAAGCTCCAGACTTATACTCTATTCACCTAACAACCCCATGGAGAAAAGAACACCTCTTTTCTGATTGGTCCAACAGAAATCCTGGTATTCATTCTGACTTCTCATACCAGGACATGAGCTAATTACTGCGGCCAAGGGGTTGCTTGCGGTAGGGGAAGTAGAAAGGGTAAGATCAAGTCTCCTGAATTTTCATGTTCTTCCAGAAGAGCTGAGAGAAATGGTTCCCCAAAGGAAAACTGGAATGTTGTTACTAGAAAAAAGAATACCAGACAAAACTTTAAAAAGTCCCCAAAAGTGACAATGACAATTTTATTCAAATAGGTTTGTAAACCAGTCTGGCATACTTAATTTAAAGTTCATTTAAGAAAAACGTATGTAATTATGTAGGCTGTAAATATAGATAATAGCAACCATATATGGCTGTCTTTTGACCCCTTCTAATTTATAATACTTATATTGTCAAAAGACTTTCCCACAGTAATTTCTGGGACCTCCCAGAGAGTGTCTCATACTTACAAACACACCAACCTTCATTGGTAGTCCTTCCTAGGAAAGACACCAGGACCACTGCTATATCATGCAACAGTCTATCCCATTTCTTTCCAGAAGCCAGCAGTTTCCACTGGTGGCTATCACTAGCTCTCTGAGTGCCACCACCATGTCAGGGCCACAGTTGAATTGGAATTATGCCAGAAGTATACCTATTGTTTCTCAGATCCAAACCTGCCTTTCTATATTCTGTTATGTAGTGCTGAGGACTCAACAAACTACATTTCCCAGTCTCTTTGCTAGTTGGTTCATTGTTAGGTTCTGCTGATAGAACACATTAGGAAAAGGTGGCAAGGTGGGAGTTGGTGAGAGCAAAGTTCCTTTTTCATGTCCCTGCTTCTATCAGTGTGACTATGACACCAGCAGCTGGCTCTATTCTAACATGTCTTTTGCTGTTCTTAGGTCTACATACCTGGAACTGTCCCCTAGGGGTGTAGACATCAGCTCTGTAGGGCCTCTCCTCTGAGTACCTAGGCTCCAGTGACCCCCAATCTCAATTATTTTGTTCCCTTAACAAATTAACTGCTTTCTACAATACAGATATCCAGGTTATCTCAGTGTTCCCTTTGTGATATTTTAGCCTTTCACCACCTATGTTCTAATTCCCTGTATTAAATAACCTCTGTTCAAACCTAGTGTGGTTTCTCTTTTCCTGACAGTAGCCTGACTGATCTAGTGTTCTAGAACCAAGTTTTGGAGGTGAATGTGAAATGCCCCTTTCCTATGTATTATTCTCTATTAAATGGATCCCAGTAAAGTGTTACTTGTTATTATAGACTAAATGTTTGTGCTTTCCCCCTCAAAAACATTTATATGTTGAAATCAGATCCCCAGTGAGATAGTATTAAGAGATGGGGCCTTTGAGAGGTAATGACACCATGAGGAAGAAGCCCTCACGAATGGGATTAGTACCCTTAAAGAAGACACCAGAAAGCTAGCTCTCTGCTCTCTGCTCTCTGTCATGTAAGGGTACAACACGACAACCATCTGCAACCCAGGAGCTGGGTTCTCACCACACAAAAGAGCTGCTAGCATCATGATCTTGAACCTCCCAGCCTCTAGAACTGTGAGGAATAAATTTCTGTTGTTTAATCCACCGAGGCTTCATTATCATACTTTGTTAGAGTAGCCTGAACTAAGACATTTGTTATGCCCAGATGTTTCATGTAAGTTAGTGAAACAGTGCTTTCATTTCTCATGCATTATGACACAAACCAGTAGAGAGATGATCTGGTATATCTTTGAATAAGTCACTGTGTTATATAGTCAGACACTACCTTCTTTGATAGCTCTTGATCAAGATAACCATGCTTGATTCTTCCCCTTAGAAAAGTTCTTTTTTGGGAGGATTCTAAGGCCTATCACTCAAACTGAGATTCTCACTGCATGTAAGTAGCATCTACAATCTATATGGCTCTGCACTGAGGCTAATGAGTAGATGGGCTCAGCACATACACAGCATATAAATAAGTCTGAATGAATGTGTTCTTTATAATGTTTGCAGCCTACACTATGATCTACCTCCTTCCCCCCAAAACATACAAACAACAACAAAGAAAAAACTCCACAAAACTTTTCTTGCCTTCCAGGGAGCAATTAACACAGCAAACTTAAATGTTTAAAATGCTTCAGAATATGATCATATTTGAGCAGTGTTTTGCATAGCACTCACAAAGATTACTTCATTTGATTTTAAAACAACCTTGAGAGGGATGCCTCTAGCTGGCTCAGTTAGAAGTGTGTGCGACTCTTGATCTCAGGGTAGTGAGTTTGAGCCCTACGCTGGGTATAGAGATGAGTAAAATAGAAGTTTTTAATAAAAATTTTTTTAAAACCCTGAAAAATAGGAAGGGCAGATATTTCCCACGGTACTTAGTGTGCAAACTGACCTTTTGGTTAGATTAGATTTGCCTAACAGAAACACAATATGTGAGCCACATATTTCATTTTAAATTGTCTAGTAGCCAGTCACATTAATGTAAGTTTTAAGAAATGAAATTAAATTTACCATATATTTTATGTAACACAATATATCCAAAGTATTATTTCAACATGTAATCAATATTTTAAAATTATCAATGAGCTATTTCACACTGTTGTTTTGTGCCAAGAATTTGACACTTGGTATGTATTTTGCAGTTACAACACATCTCAATTCAGACGAGCCACATTTCATGTACCTCAGCAGTCACATTTGGGTTGTGACTACCCTACTGGGACAACACATGATTAGATTATTTACCCAGAGACATATAATGGGAAGTAGTGTTCCTCGGTAGCCAGCTTCTGAAAAGGGAATGACCAGTCTGGAAACCTAAATTCACAGACCTGAATTCCAGACATGCCTCTGCCTGTTACTGGTTGTGGGATAGTGACAAGATATTTGTTTTCTTTAAAGCTTGGTTTCTGGTTTGTTAAACAAAGCAAACAGCACTAATCCTATGCCTTTACTTCCCCTTTCACCCTCCAGCAGAACGGATTCTTCTAAAGAAACTTTGTATGGAAACCCAGTATTTTAAAAACAAAAAACAAAAGCATGATTTCATAGGATGTATAGGAAGGGCTGCTTCTCCATCTAAAGAGACATGGTAGTGGGGAGGGAAGTGGATTACCATGTTAATGCACACCCGTTTGTACACACACACACATGCGTACACACAGAGGCATTTTTCTGAGGGGGTTCTAATGAACACTTTGGGCACATTTGAAAACGCTTGGAACAAGTCTTCTCTAAGATACTTATTGTAAAAAGTCTATGATTCCATGCATATAATTCCACTCAGGCATGGTTGACTCTTTCAACCAGCGTTTAGTTTAACACTTAACTGAGAGGTAAGAGAAAGTCCAGTACTATCCACAGACATCCTTATGTTGGTGTTTGACTCACAATTTAAGTTTCATAGTATTGATTTTCATAAATGGAAGCTACACTTTGAGATCAATTATTCAAATGGCTTTCTGAAGCTTCTCTTCAAACGGTACCTGACATAGAAATCTAAAATCCTCTCTGAGAGAGTCAGCATGGGTCCGCAAAGTTGAAGAGGATGTGAGGAGGTACAACCCTAATGGAAGAGCATCGCTCAAATACCGTTTCCCAAAAGAAGCCCCAAGAATCCTCCTTCCAACCGCCAGGCCAAACTTGTGGAGACTTTGAACAGCTAGAGTTTAACCCTAGCTCCAACCCTTTCATCTGATGGGGAAACAGAGGGCCAGGGAGGTGTTCAAAATCTCACCCCAACCTCCTGGCAGAGCTGACCCAGAACCCAAGTCATTGATATGCTAGAGCTAGCTGGCAACTGGCTCACAAGGGCCCATTATTAGATCTTCAGAAATTTTGCAAGCCAGCTGACATCATATTGGTGGCTGGAAATCAGCCATAGAGAGAATATTGACACCACAGACATCAGCAAATGCTATAAATCAGGGTTTTCCCCAGAGAACTTGCTGTTAAAGCCTTTTCCCAGTACACTGGTATCCAGGGTTCCTGGGCCCAAGTCTTTATACCCTACATAGCAAACTGGGAATAGATGCACTGTCTTTTGATAGGAAACACAATTTTAAGTTAATAAAAAATTTAAAATAAAGTTTTTAAAAAAGTGTCTGTTTATGAAAAAATGACTTAATACCAAAAATAGCCATTTTTCTCCATATTTACCACTTTCTATTGTCCTGTGGGTACGGGTTCCATTGTCTTTCAAGCTGTTATTTGGAGTCCTCCGTCACTTTGGGGATTGGTTTTTAGTATTAAGTGAGCCAGGCAGTTCAAAGAACATTAGTTAAATTAATCCCTAAACAGAAGAAAAACCTAAAAGAAATTATCGAAACTGCCGTTTGAGTTGCGAATTATCTGATATACCTTCTCTCTCAGTCCCCTCCGGTTCTATTTCTGGCTAAGAAGGTATTAAAAGGTCGGGGTAAACAACTGCTGGTCTCCAAGCTTCTCCGATGGCCTTGAACCTCCCCGCATTTAATCCTCCCAACTGAACTTCTGATTCATCGCCTTAACAATGACCCTCTCCCTCTGCCTCTCTCTCCCCGCCCTTCACTGCTTTTCTTCTGTCCCTTGTGGCGCTGGCTTTGCAAGCAGCAGCTCTCCTCCTGGGCCTGTTTGGGCATGCTTGTGATGTCAGATGCCTGCATTTCAGCTGTCCTTTCGTATCCATGGTGATGGATGAAAAATAAGCTGCTTTGCAGTGATTTGAACTTTAATCCATTCAAATGATGCATGCTTTATTACTCAGGTGATTTTTCCCCCCAATACTTTCAGATCACTGAAATCTTGAATTATTAAAGAGGAATTAACATGCCTTCTCTTTCTTTGTTTTTTTTTTTTTAACCTTTTATGCCTTGGTAAATTTAAATAATCTTCTTTGATGTCAGCACCTGAAATTTTTTTCTTGATAATTAAGCCAATAGGAAAACAATTTTAGAAATATGATTCCAAAGGAAAAGAAATTATAAAAGATATTATTTGAAGTTCCTTCTCCCTACACACTTATAAGGAATTTTTATTAGGCTGAGTAAAGTGTGGAGGGCTTACATAACACAAGGGAAACATAACGAAAGCTATAAAACATTTACTAAGTGGTGTTGCCCAAAATGTTGATCACTTAACACTAGCAGTACTTGAAATCACTTTAGTGATCTATTGATACAGTATTAAGTAACTGGCTTTGATTTTTTTTTGAATTCAGAAAACATCTCAATCTGTCAGTAGTCTTTAGCACCTTGCTAATACTTGTTAATCACTTTTTTATGAAAAATGAGAACTGCTTTTTGCATGCAAACTGCATGCAGTAGTTTCTAGCTGAAATGTAAGAATTATGTTTAAACTCTAACAATTTTTATAGTGTCTTCCATTTATAAATAACACTGACTTTCTAGTGATACAAAGTTCCTTTCTATTAAAAAATGATCAATCAATACAAACAAATAGCAAGGAAATTCAGTTGTCTACAGTTGTGCTGTATTAACAGCCAAGATCCTGCCTCTCTTTCTGTGGGACAAAGGGAAACATGCATTCATACACTTTTCTTAAGTTAACTATAACCTCTCATCTTCCTGCTTCAGAAGTCTGGACCCGCAACGTTCAGTGTAACCAGAGGTGATTAGCCTTGGGAAAAACATTAATATTATATAAAATATCTAGGATATCCAGTCTCCTAGAGACAGAAAGTAGAGGTAACCAGGAACTGGGGAGAGGAGGGAATGGAAGTTACCATCTAATGGTTACAGAAATTTTGTTTGGGATGGTAAAAAAAATTCTAGAAATGGAGAGTAGTGCTGGATATACATACTTAGAATATACTTAATACCACTGAAATGTATGCTTAAAAATGGTTAAAACAGTAGCTTTTCTGCATTTTTATGTGTGTTTTACCACAAGCTTAAACTATTGCAATTTATAGCTGTCGTTATTCTTGCTGAAAGAAATCTTAGTGAATTGACCTAGGCAGAAACTAGTGATGGGTCACGGGTCACACTCTGCCATTAGAGTTTAGTGAAGCTGATACACAGGATATCCTCTTTGAATACTCAGATGCAACAACGGATCTTTGACAAGTCTAGGCTGTGGTTGAGTATCAATAACCTAGTGATTCACTATATTGGATCCTGAGACAAGAGCAAGGGACCTGGCTATGTAGACTCAGGTAAGAAATCAGACCACGGGAAGCATGATCCCACTTGGCCTGTTTGATATCACTGAACTCTGTTTTCTTCTCATCAAGGGCATAGTGACCAATTCCCTGCTTGTAATGATGGAAAAGAGGTGAGGTCAAGGTCATGGTTTCTGGAATCAGTGGCAAGGTAGGGAGAACAGGGTAGCAATTTTGTGTGTTTTGATCTGGTTTATGACACCAAAATTAATAAATGGGAACAGAAGCCAAGTAGACTCTAACAACATGATACAATCCAAGATATTTAGGAAAATCATAACAGTTGAGTGAATTAAGATATTCAGATAATACAAATTAAATTATATAAATAATGAAGTAAAAAATTGCTAAATTTGAAAGTGTCTTTAGTCTCTCCCACCCCACTTCCTGCCAAATGGAATCTTGCTTGGAGTTTTTCTTGTTGCCCTAAAACTGTGGCTACTGTCTGAAGCTTAGATCATTCTCTTAAAAGCCATAAATAATTAGGACTCAAAATCTACCAAATCTTACTAAAAAGTGTAGAATTAACCTTCCTATCGTCAAACACACCCCTAGAAAACTCTTCTCTTCACCTTCACCTCACCAACGGAATGGCCTAGTGGGTCAGGGTGAGGGGAGGAACTCCAAGAGAAGAATTCATAGAGATTCATAAGGTGCCATGAAGAAGGAGAGACTAGCATCTAGATTCCTGACTTGTATCTGCTCCTTTGTTGCAGCTTCTTTGAAACTCTGTGCTGCCATTGGAGTAAAGCATTTGAAACAGTTCTTAGGAGAGTTTTCCATTGTTCATGGTGGCATCTCTAAGACGCTAATCTCCATTCCTGCTCTAGAAATGTCCAAAAATTGGAGTCAAAAAACCACTGCAAGTAACGTTTAAAGATGCAGTATAGCTGAGAAAATGAGGGCTCCTGGCTTCCTGGTTCTTCATCACCTTAAAGGCCATGGCAAAGATGTCCGAGTTTCGTGATTCCATATAAAGGAGTGACAAGTGAGAGGAGAGGCAGAAGAGCACAGGGCTGCCTAGGAGGTTGCTGGGCAGTAGATGTACAACCCAGAGAGGAAGCTGAGAGGATGAACTCCTAGTCAAACTGAGGGAAGTCTACTTTGCCCTCTCTTCCTCACAACTAAAAGGAGCTAGATAAAACTGAGCATTATCCCAAGGGAGGCACACTTCATGCGCTTGGAGTCCAACTCATCAAATATGTTAATCTGGACTGCAGTAGAACATAGTTGAAAACAGTGATGGGTGGGAGTGATACTATTTTTATTAATAACCCACTGAGCTGAGGCTGCCCCATTAACATACAGAGTCAAACTATATACATAATTTTATAACATGATTTTTTGCTTAATAGTAACAATTTTGTCATCTATCTTAAAAAGTCTTCATTAGTATCACTTATAATAGTCTCATATTTCCACTTTACAGATATGTCATAATTTATTCAACCATTACTCTAAGACAGTGATGTTGTTTTCAAATGTTAAGAATTGAATTTTAATATTTATTTGTTCCTTTATGTGATTATTATTATCATTATTAAATATCCACTGATCTGTAGACCAAAGTAATTCTAATTACCGAGTAATTTGTTAGAAGACAGCCAGGAGTTTTGATGATATGTTTAACTTGGCAGCATTACACATTTTATCCTGCTAGTGTTTGCCAGTTTGTGTGGAGCCCATGACTATAATTCTACAGGATGTAACATATCCCTGCCTTCTAGAATATAATCACCAAGGGTGGGAGTTCATCTCTGTTTCATTCTCTGCTGTATGCCTAACACCTAGAATAGGACCCAGAACAGAGTAGGCACTAAAAAAATAATTAAGAAAAAAATGAAAACAATTTTGAGTAGGAGTGGGACATAATTACTCCTCAATTTCCCTTTGGTTTTTGCAGAGTGGGTTTATGGGAATCACATAAGTAGGTGATTAGGGCAAGAATGGATACAAAACAAATAATGAAGAATGCAAGGCATATAGCAGAAGATAGGGACAAAGAGGAAAAGGGAGCTCTGGGTCCCTGGCATCTAAATATATATTAATGGAATCCTATGTCTTTGTTTTCATTAAGATTTAAATTGATTAATACAATTCATAAGACATCAGGCTCATAATAAGATGGTTGAAATCAAGCAATGGATATATGGGAGAAATTATTTCTACTGTTGCTAAGTGGTGGATTGCACATACCTCTCTAACCCCTGGACTCTCAGTCTCAATAAAATAATGGAAGAGCCATTAAATACATTTTTAAAAGTTTTTTTAAAGATTAAGAACATACCATTAAGGGAGGAGGCACAGAATAGACATAGCCATGGACCACAAATTTGAAGAAATCCTGGAAGATAAAACCTAAACATGAGAAGGAGTCCAAGATGGTAGAGGAGTAGGAGACCGTAGTCGCATCTGGTCACAGGCATTCAGCTAGATAGCTATCAAATCATTCCAAACAACTGTGAACTCAACCAGAGATCTAAGAAGTGAATCCTAGGTGATAGACAGGAAGATAAACTAGAGGGGGGAGGGACCCTCTTTAAGCCAGCTACCAGAAAGTTATATAGCAGCAGGAAGTACAATCTGAACTTTTAGAAGTCTGCTCTGGTGAGGAAATTGCTCAGGTGACTAAGTGGGATCAGAACCCTTGCTTGAACAATGTGGTCTCAAGATCCTTGGGATCACAGGAAGACAGGGGTGCCTGAGTGTGGCAGAGCTCCCAGACATCAGAGTGGGGAAGCCAGCTCCAATCAGCAAGCCCAGGAGAGGGCCCTTAGCTTGGGGTTGCCATAAATTGCAAACCATGGCACAGTCAGGCAACTGCTCTCTGAGCAAGGGACCAACAAGCAGCAGAACCACAAGACTCTCCTATCTCCCCCTGGAGGAGCAGTGTAGGAGTGCACCACAGGGGTCTGCAGGGTTTGGAGACTCTAAACAGGGTCTAAACAGATGATAGAAACTCTGGGTCACAGGCCAGGTGAGCATGGAGTGTGGACAGAGACCAAGGAGACAGAAGCAACTGACTGCTTTTCTCTGAGAGCACACTGAGGAGTGGGGCCCTGAGGTTTTGACTCTGGGGTTGGAGATTGGGAGGCTGCCATATTTATTCTCATCCTCTAAAGCTATGTGGAAAGCCTTCACGGAAAAAAGATCACAGAGAGCAAACCTGAGCAGATGACATAGCCTGGCTCCCTGACAATTCCACTGGGGAATACACTTGAGAATCAAAGCAACAAGCCCCTCCCCCAGAAGATCAGCAAGGACATCCAGCCAAGACCAAGTTTACTGATCAATGAGAGCTGCAAAAGTGCAGTGGTGGGTAACACAGCATATACAGAATTCATGACTTTTTTACCAAGATTCTTTAGTCTTTCAATTTTAATTTTTAATTTATTTATCTTTACTTTCAACCAATTTCTTATTTTATTACTATTTTTTAATCTTTTTTCATTTTTATTTTTGCAGTAACTTTCAATCTCTTCATTATATTTAATTTTTATACACACCCACACACACACACACACGCACATATATTTTCTTTCTCTATAATTTTGGGATGCAGTGTCTTCTAACAGATGGAAATATACCCAAAATCTAGTATATGGTTCTGTTCAATTCATCTGTTTCATCATATTTGCTTTTTTTTTCTTTCTTCCTTTTTTTTTTTTGGTTTTGTTTTATTAAAGTCTTTTTTAATTTTCACCTCTACAATTACATTCGATCATTTCAATGTATTTAATTTTATTTTTGTAAATATAAGTTTTTCTTTCTTTACAATTTGGAGATGTATTTTCTTCTAACAAACCAACCAAAATACACACAGGATACAGTGTATTGTTCTGTTTTGTTCACCTGTCTGTTTATATCCCTTTCGTTGTTGTTGTTGTTGTTGTTGTTTTTCTCTTCTGTTTTTTCTTGTCTTTTAATTTTCACTTTTACAGTTACATTCCATGCCTTCATTGTATTTAATTTTATTTTTGTACATATATGTTTTTCTTACTTTACAATTTTGGGATCTAGTTTTCTAACAAAAGGACCAAAATACACACAGGATCTAGTGTATTGCTCTTTTCAGTTCACCTGTCTGAATACACTCTTTTTTCTTTCTTTTTTTAACAATTTTTATTATTTATTTATTTATTTATTTATTTATATTTGCTTTCTGGTCTCTTCTGATTGGCTTAGTGCACATTTCTCTGGGGTCATTGTTGCCATTTTAGTATTTTGTTCTCTTATGTATCTTTTCTTTTCTGGACAGAATGACAAGACAGAAAAACTCACCTCAAAAAAGAGAACAAGAGGACAGACTGACTTCCAGGGACCTAACAATTATGGACATAATAAGATGTCAGAATTAGAGTGCAGAATAACAATTATAAAAATACTAGCCAGGCTTGAAAAAAGCATAGAAGACACTAAAGAATCCCTTTCTAAAGAAATGAAAGAACTAAAATTCATCTAAAATGAATTTGACTAAAGTCAAAAATCAAAAAGGTTATTAATGAGATGCAGTAAAAAAATGGAGGCTCTAACTGCTAGGATAAATGAGCAAAGAGATAATTAGTAATATAGAAGACAAATGATGGAGAATAAAGAAGCTGAGAAAAAGAGAGAAATAACTACTGCATCATGAGGGGAGAATTTAAAAGATAAGTGACATCATAAAGTGAAACAATATTAGAATAATTGGGATCCCAGAAGAAGAGGAAAGGCGGGGGGGGCGGAGAAGGTATATTGCAACAAATTATAGCCGAGAACTCCCTAATCTGGGGAAAGAAACAGGCATCCAAGTCCAGGAGGTACACAGAACCCCTATCAAAAATCAATAAAAATAGGTCAACACCTCTACATATAATAGTGAAACTTACAAGTCTCAGAGACAAAGAGGAAATCCTGAAAGCAGCTGGGGACAAGAGGTCTGTAACCTACAAAAGTAGAAATATTAGATTGGCAGCAGACCTATCCACAGAGATCTGGCAGGCCAGAAAAGACTGGCGTGATATACTCAGGGTGCTAAATGAGAAAAATATGCAGCCAAGAATACTTTATTCAGCTAGGATGTCATTCAAAATAGAAGGAGTGATAAAAAGCTTCTAGGATGAACAGAAACTTAAAGTTGTGATCACCAAACCAGCCCTATAAGAAATATTAAAAGAGATCCTCTTAGCAAAGAGAGAGCCCAAAAGTAACATAGACCAGAAAGGACCAGAGACAATATATACTGAAACAGTCACTTTACAGGTAATACAACAGCACTAAATTCATATCTTTCAGTAGATACTCTGAATGTAAAAGGGCTAAATGCCCCAATCAAAAGATGCAAGTTATCAGATTGAATAAAACAATAGGACACAACAATATGCTCTCTGCAAGAGACTCTTTTTATACCCAAAGACACTTCCAGATTTAAGGCAAGGAGGTGGAAAACCATTTATCAAGGTAATGGACATCAAAAGAAAGCTGGGGTTGCAATCCTCTTATCAGGCAAATTAGATTTTAAACCAAAGTCTGTATTAAGAGATGAGAAAGGACACTATTTCATGATTAAAGGGTCTATCCAACAAGAAGATCTAACAATTGTAAATATTGATGACCCTAACCTGGGAACAGCCAGTTATATAAGCCAATTAATACTAAAATTAAAAACAAATTGATAATAATACAATAATAGTAGGGGACTTTAACACCCCACTTGCTGCAATGGACAGATCATCTAAGCAGAACATCAACAAGGAAACAAGGACTTTGAATGACACATTGGACCAGATGGACTTCACAGATATATTCAGAACTTTCCATCATAAAGCAACAGAATACATATTCTTCTTAAGTGCACATGGAACCTTCTCTAGAATAGATCATATTTTGGATTACAAATTGGGTCTCAACTGGTACCAAAAGATTGGGATCATTTCCTGCATATTTTTAGACCACAATGCTTTGAACCTAGAACTCAATCACAAGAGGAAATTTGGAAAGAACTCAAATACATAGGAGGCTAAAGAGCATTCTATTAAGGAATGAATGGGTCAACTAGGAAATTAAAGAAGAATTTTTAAAAATTCATGGAAATAAATGTAAATGAAAACACAAATGTTCAAAACCTTTGGGATGCAGCAAAGGTGGTATTTAAGAGGGAAGTATATAGCAATACAAACCTTTCTCAAGAAAGGAAGAAAGTTCTCAAATACACAACCTAACTCTACACCTAAAAGAGCTGGAGGAAGAACAACAAATAAAGCCTAAACCCAGCAGGAGCAAAGAAATAATAAAGATTAGAGCAGAAACCAATGAACTGGAAACCAAAAGAACAGTAGAACAGATCAATGAAACTAAGAGCTGGTTCTTTGAAAGAATTAATAAGATTAATAAACCCCTGGCCAGATTTACCAAAAAGAAAAGAGAAAGGTCCCAAATAGATGAAATTATGAATGAAAGAGGAGAGATCACAACCAACACTGAAGAAATACAATTATAAAAACATATTATGAGCAACTATATGCCAACAAATTGGGCAATCTGGAAGAAATGGATACATTCCTAGAGACATACAATCTATCAAAACTGAAATAAGAAGAAAGAGAAACATGAACAAATCCATAACCAGCCAGGAAATTGAAGCAGTAATAAAAAAACTCACAACAAACAAAAGGCCAGGGCCAAATGGATTCACCAGTGAATTCTACCAGACATTTAAAGATGAGTTAATACCTATTCTTCTGAAGCTATTTCAAAAAATAGAAATGGAAGGAAAATTTCCAAACTCTTTCTATGAGGCCAACATTACCTTGATCCTAAAACCAAAGACCCCCACCAAAAATGAGAATTACAGACCAATATCCCTGATGAATATGGACGCAAAATTTCTCATTAAAACACTAGCCAATAAGATCTGACAGTACATTAAAAGAATTATTCACCACAACCAAGTGGGATTTATTCCTGGGTTGCAAGCGTGATTTAACATACTCAAATCAATCTATGTGATACACTACATTAATAAAAGAAAATGCAAGAACTATCTGATCCTCTGAATAGAGGCAAAAAAAGCATATGACAAAGTATAGCATCCTTTCTTCCCAGTGTAGGAATAGAGGGAATATACCTCAATATCATAACAGCCATATATGAAAAAGCCCACAGTGAATCCATTCTCCGTGAGGAAATACTGAGAGCTTCTCCCCTAAGGTCAGGAACATGGCAGGGATGTCCACTATCAGCACTGCTATTCAACATAGTACTAGAAGTCCTAGCCTCAGCAATCAGACAACAAAAAGAAATAAAAGACATCTGAATCAGCAAAGAAGTTGAACTCTCACTATTTGCAGATTACAGGATACTCAATGTGGAAAACCCAAAAGATTCCATCCTAAAATAGCTAGAACTCATACAGGAATTCAGTAAAGTGGCAGGATATAAAATGAATATGCAGAAATCAGTTGCATTTCTATACACAGACGATGATACAGAAGAAAGAGAAATTATGGAGTTAATCCCATTTACAGTTTCACCAAAAACCATAACATACCTAAATAAACCTAACCAAAGAGGCAAAGGGTCTGTACTCTGAAAACCATAGAACACCCAGGAAAGGAATTGAGGAAGACACAAAGAAATGGAAAAATGTTCCATGCTCATGGATTGAAAGAACAAATACTGTGAAAATGTCTATGCTACCTAGAGCAATCTATACATTCAGTCCAATCCCTATCAAAATACCATCGACTTTTTTCACAGAGCTGACCAAATAATCCTAAAATTTGTATGGAATCAGAAAAGACCCCGAGCATCCAAAGGAATGTTGAAAAAGAAAGTCAAAGCTGGTGGCATCACAATTCCAGACTTCAAGCTCTATTACAGGGCTGTAACCATCAAGACAGTATAGTAATGGCACAAAAACAGACACATAGATCAGTGGAACAGAATAGAGAACCTAGAAATGGACCCTCAATGCTATGGCCAACTAATGTTCAACAAAGCAGGAAGGAATATCTAATGGAAAAAAGACATTCTCTTCAAAAATGGCGTTGGGAAAATTGGACAGCTACATCCAGAAGAATGAAACTGGACCATTTCCTTACACCATACACAAAAATAGACTCAAATAGATGAAAGACCTAAATGTGAAAAAAGAATGCACGCGTCAAAATCCTTGAAGAGAACATAGGCAGCAACCTCTTAGACCTCGGTCACAGCAACTTCTGGCTAGACATGTCTCTAAAGGCAAGGGAAACAAAGGCAAAAATGAACTATTGGAACTTCATCAAGATAAAAAGCTTTTGCACAGCAAAAGAAACAGTTAACAAAACCAAAAGACAACCGACGGAATGGGAGAAGATAGTTGCAAATGTCTTATGAGATAAAGGGTAGTATCCAAAAATCTATTAAGAACTTACCAATCTCAACAGGCAAAGAACAAATAATTCAATCAAAGAAATGGGCAGAAGACATAAACAGACATTTCTACAAAGAAGACATACAAATGGCCAACAGACACATGAAAAAATGCTCCATATCACTTATCTTCAGGGAAATACAAATCAAAACCACAATGAGATACCACCTCACATCTGTCCGAATGCCTAAAATTAATAAGTCAGGAAACAACAAATGTTGGCGAGGGTGCAGAGAAAGGGGAATTTTCTTACACTGTTTTCTAGTGTGGTGCAGCCACTCTGGAAAACAATATGGATGTTCCTCAAATAGTTGAAAATTGAGCTACCCTTCAGCCCAGTAACTTCACTACTGGGTATTTACCCCAAAGATACAAATATACTGATCAGAAGGGGCACCCGCACCCTAATGTTTATAGTAGCAATGTCCACAATAGCCAAATTATGGAAAGAGCCCAGATATCTATCAACAGAAGAATAGGTAAAGATTCCATATATATATGGAATCTTTACCTATTCTTCTGTGTGTGTGTGTGTGTGTGTATGTGCATATATATATATATGTTACTCAGCCATAAAAAAAATGAAATCTTGCCATTTGCAACAACGTGGGTGGAACTAGAGGGTATTATATTAAGCAAAATAAGTCAGTCAGAGAAAGACAATTATCATATGCTCTCACTGATTTGTGGAATTTAAGAAACAAAACAGAGGATCATAGGGGAAAAGAGGAAACAATAAAACAAGACGAAACCTAGAGAGGGAGACAAATCATAAGAGACTCCTAATCATAGGAAACAAACTGAGGGTTGCTGGAGGGGAGAGAGGTAGGGTGATGGAGTAACTGGGTGATGGAGATTAAGGAGGGCTTGTGATGTAATAAGCACTGGGTATTATATAATATTGACGTGTCACTGACATGAATAATGTATTATATGTTAATTACTTGAATTCAAATTTTTTTAATGGGGAAAAAACAAATAAATAAACAAAAACATAAACAGGCTCTGACTAAAGGAACACATAGAGGAGTGAAACACTATAGCCTCAAAACTCCTTTCTGAAGGAGGTCCAGAGGAATTCCAAGTTCAGAGGCATCATTTGCAAAAGTCAGTTCAGTTAGGGGGTCTCATCAGAACAATCAATAAAGAAGTGCTGAGACCATTTTCCCTTTCCCCTTTCCCTCTCTTTCTCTATTTTTCCCCCGGGTTTACATTTTTGAACTCAATCTATAAACATAGCAGAGAAGAGCTATTTTTGAAAATGAAAACAATGAGACAATAAATGTAAACATCAACAATTTAAGAAGTATAACAAAAGTTGGGAAGAACAGAGGTGGAAGTATCCTAATTTCCTCATCTTTCATAACAAGTTGATGAATACTACTAAAATCAGTAAGTCAAGAAATAGAAGTAAAATATATTCTTTTAAAGAATAGCTGCCTCAAACAAAGGAACAAACAAAAATCCCTTAAAAATATTCAATGGGCATGATTATTTGATGAAAATAATTTTGTCTGGGGTATGAGACTTGGCATAAGAAGTGGGAGGAGGGGCTGTGAGTATCAGACACATTTGTATAATTTTAAAGGGCTTCTAAGTTTTGATATTGCTTTAATTAAAAACAAACTAATTTTTAAATGGTAGTAATTAGAAAGTGTAAAATGTTACTTTAAAATGTTAATAGTGGTTATTTTGGGATGATAAGAATTATGGACAATGGTGGCGGGTGGATTCTACAATTGTACATTTTCCAAGTTTCCTATCTTCATTATTTCTATAGTAGAAAAAAATCATTAAATGTCACGGCCATGGGGTTGCTCTAAAGTATTATACAAACAAATAAAGAATTTAGAACAATATTTACTGAATAAAAGAGAATAAAGGAGGCCAAGAAGGAAGGCTTGACTTTACAATCACTGGTAATTGGAAGAAGCAAAAGTTGGGATTGAAGAGAGGAAGCTGGCACCACTTTCAGAAAGGAATAAATTCGGAATGTACACTAGAATGGAAAGTTTGACCAGCCATGGAGCTTACGGAGCCACTCCTGAATTTTGGTCCACTGTGATCCTATTTATCTAGATTTTTCTGTATGATGAGGAGCATGCATATCCATTTTCCCTCTCCTATTTATTACAACCACATACAAATCCAACTACTGCAGAGATCACAGATGAGACCTTTTCCATTAGGTTCCACTCCACCACTCCACCTGATGCTGTTGCTTCCTGATCATATACTTGCTGATCATGTCCCTACAAATCAGACATGACCTTACACTGTTCTTACTTGGTCAGGGAGTCAGGACCATGCAGGCTGTTGAGTTCTTCCACAAGAAGAGCTTGTCACATACGGTGCGGTTAATAGAGTGTGACCAGAGAGAACCTGGTTACTGTGGAAGGTACATCTGCATAGCAGCCTTCATGCAGCCACAACGCTTGTGCCTTCAGCAAATCTCTGGTACTTGTACTTCAAGGTCATGACCATGGCATCTGTCTCTGTGCCTTTCTTTTTATACTTTTTCTGCCAGTGTCTCAGAAGAGCATATTCTTTTATGCAACATCCAACAAAGATTTGCTACAAAAGTCAGTGGTCAAGGATGCAGTGTTAATGGAACGTCAAAAGGGTAGCACGCCAGCCTACTACATGAAAAGAGTTCCTTCAGAAATATCCACATTCCAGGACACCTGGATGGCTTAGTTGGTTAAGCGTCTGCCTTCGGTTCAGGTCATGATCCCGCAGTCCTGGGATGGAACCCCACATCAGGCTCCCTCCTCAGCGAGAAGCCTGCTTCTTCCTCTGCCTACTGCTCCCCCTGGTTGTGCTCGCTTGCTCTCTGTCAAATAAATACAATCAAGGAAGAAAGGAAAGAAAGAAAGAAAGAAAGAAAGAAAGAAAGAAAGAAAGGAAGGAAGGAAGGAAGGAAGGAAGGAAGGAAGGAAGGAAGGAAGGAAGGAAGGAAGGAGCCACATTTCAAGGACCACTAATAAAGACCATTTGAGAGTTTTGTGCAATGTTTCCAAAATTTGAAGGATTTTCACTTTTTTAAAAGAATTAATTAATTAATTGACAGAGAAACAGAGAGAGAGCCCAAGTAGGCAGAGCGGCAGGCAGAGGGAGAGGGAGAAGCAGGCTCTCCACTGAGCAGGGAGCCTGATGCTGGACTCCATCACAGGACCCTGGGATCATGACTTGAGGCAAAGGCAGCCGCTTAACAGACTGAGCCACCCAGGTACCCCAGATTTTTACTTTTTGAAACACCTTTCTACTGATTCTTCTGGTGGGCTTTTTTCATTGCAGGCTGTAATGATTAAACTATGTAAAAGTTCGTTGGAATTACAAAGCCTCATCCCTAATTCTTTACTATAATGGAGCAGTTAGAGGCCATGGCTGTCTTCCCAGTGGGATGTCCAAAAGTCAGCTAGGATCTTTTTTTGGCCTCAGTCTTGCTTCTCAAAGTGGGGTCCATGAACAAACAATGTCAGCATTGCTGAGAATCAGTCAGGATCTCAGGTCCCAAACCAGACCTACAGAGTAAGAATCTTCATCACAGGTGATTTGTCTGCACAATAAAGTTTGAAAGGTACTGGTTTGGGAAAATTCATGGTTGTTTTAGGAATATTCACAGCTGTCAAAACAGAGACTTTATATCTTACAAATTTCACAATTAACTTCTGGACATGCTATACTGATTATTTGATATTTAAAATAGATTGGATGCTTCTCATAATGACAGTAGTATTTATTTCAAATAGCAGTTACTCTAAGCATAGGATGCTCTGCCCTGGGGTATGGAATCAACCCCTTCATTGTCTTAGTGATTCACACCCTTTTAATTGGGATTGCCTAACCCAGAGAGGATTCCAACTCCCAAAGAGTTTTTCATATGGAAGCTGCTTTCCAGTTCTTGGTTGGAATTTTCCTTTGAGAAGCATTTACATGTTTTACACAACCAAATGAAGAAAGAAAAAACAGAGTTCACAGCTGAAGCAAGTCAAGGAACAAATTTCTCATCTCAGCCTCTTATCTGCCTTGCCTCTGAGTTTATACCAGCCAGTCCTGATATTACTCTGATCAAAAATATAAAGGAAAGAATATGGTGTTTGTATGTTTTCTTACATGTGGAAATACTTTGCAAGTCTGAATTCTGATGAACCCCTTCAAAATCACAACAAAAACTCAGTTTTGGATAAGATACTCACATGTTCAAATGAGTTTCATGAAGAATTTCATCATCTAAATGAAAATAATCCATGCTGTGACTCCGTTGTATAGAAGGAACCTAAAAATTCAATGTGTGTTTTGGTTTTGATTTGTGTATGTGTGTGTGTGTGGGGGGGGGGGTTATTGTTTTTTGTTTGTTTGTTTGTTTGTTTGTTTTGTTTTGTTTTACCATTTGGATGGACATGCAAACATGATGTATCAAAACAAGGGTGATGTTTGTAGCCATGATGGATAGAAACTGATGAGGGAACTGAAAGCTACCTGAGGACAAAGCAGAAGCTGATACCACCCCCACCCCCACCATGGGATATAAGCGATATTCCTCAGGGACTCCTGGATGCCCTAAAGGAAAAACAAATAATTAATGGGAATCACAATCCTGCAAGACCTGAGTCTCCCTCAGTTTACAAATTTCCTAGTGACTTATAAGGAAGAAACTTTCTTGTCAATAGCCTAACTTCCAGAGACCTATAACTCCGTTTCCTGAAGCCCTACCATCACCCTCTCCTCCATTAAATTGAGGGAGGCTGAGGCAGAAGGAAATGTAAACAAAATTGAATTTCTTTTAAGCCTGCAGCCTATTGATAAGGATGCAGGATAGGAGGAATGTAACATTACTCCAGGAAGCTCCCAACTATCTTAATGTTAATGCCTTACTAGAGGGGTAAACAACCTTAACTTGACAGGGGCAAGCTCCACCACCCCTTTGTATCTTGTAGGTCTTCTTTAATACCTGAAAGTTCTTTCAAAACCTCCCTTTTTCCTTACCTCCCCTAACCCTAGAGTATATAATCAGCCACCCCTCACAAGCTTGGTGCAGCAGCTCTTCCTGCCCACGGGTCCTGTCCCTGTGCTTTAGTAAAATCACCTTTTTTTGCACCAAAAACGTCTCAAGAATTCTCTCTTGGTTGTAGGCTCTGGACTCTACCCCACTGAACCTCACCTATATTCCAAAACCCTATCAATATCATCAGAATACCAAAGAACTTGGGTGACTTAATCTTGTAAGACAGAGTCATTTTCTTTCTTCTTCCACTGAGTATCTTTGATAATACCTAGTTTTCTGAGAAAATTATATGGTCTGGTCTTTTTCCATTCTGAGGAAATACTATAGTTGTTGTTCACAAGCTACTATTTGATATGTTATCATCCATTTTTTAATGGTCATTTTAGTTAGGTGGTCACTTGAGCTGTGCTGAGAACCTCCAGCTCATAACTACAATTCTTCAATGGACTTTGGAGAGGAAATGACCTATCTCTCCCTCTTATTTTTCCTGTTGTACCTACAGTTGTTGTATTAATACTGTATCATTATAATGGTTTTCTAATGTATGCAAAAATTAAATAAGAGTTTCTAGAAGTGTCCAGAAGGCTTTTAATTCCAGGGTGGGAGGGAGACATAATTTTTAAATTGCAAAGTTTGTGCTTAGGACATAATATATGCAAAAATATTAATAGAGCTTTTCTAATCTTCTTTTGACATTCTACTGACAGTCATTTGAGAGTTCTTGTTTCTGGAGTAGTCTTTGAAATTCAATAGAGGATTTATTGAGGAGTCTGCAATAGGGAATAAAGAATGCTGACTTGAAATTTGTTATTCAAATACACTTTTCTCTAAATCCTGAAATTCAGTCAGTCAGAATATAAGTGAAAAATATAAAATTTAATAGCTTTCATATTATAAAGTGGTGTGGTTAAGAGCAAAGACTATCAAGTCAGAGGTCAGAGAGACTTGACTTTGTCATTCAGAAGATGCAAATGGAGGCAGGTTACTCAATTCTCTGTTTTACTTTCCTTGCCTATAAAGTGGAAAACATGATGCCCACTTCCTCAGATTGTTTTGAAAGTTAAATAAGACAATTGCTTAGTAAAGCCCAAGACTAATGAATGTAGGTATAATTATATTATTATTATATACCTGGTAATAACAAGGTAGATAATGAAAGAGATAGATATTCTTATATAGACAAATATAACTAATACAGATATTGTCATTATATATCTGCCAATATCTGGCTAGGTAATGTAAAAGACAAGATATTTCATTCACAGTAGTCACATTCTGTGACCTACATAAGGAAAAAAACTAAAAATACACCATGCCCCTAGAAAAGGAAACTGAATAATTTAAAGGTGTTGAATCATCCCAAATTGAATTATAGACTCACTGACATTTCAAAACAATTTAAGTTATTCAAAATAACCTTAAATTTTTTTAGATGAAAAAACACACAAAATGAGTTTTTAAAAATGAAAAATAATAATTATGAGGAGAGATATAAAATGTCCAGATATTAAGATAGTACTAACACAAAATTAAAATATATGATAAACTAAATGTCCCAAGTCAAAGGAAAAAAAAACAAAGAATTATTCATTAAGTGATTCTGGGAAAAGTTGTAGGCTTAGAGATCTTTATTTCTAATCAGAATTTTATACCATTTCATTAAATACATATCAACGAATTTAAGAATTAAATTTGAAATTCAAAATATAAAAAGCAAGCATAAAACTAAAGTAAATACTTATCAAATTTCTCCAAAGAGGAAACTTCTTAAGATTAAAAATAGGGAAAGAAAGTCTCCACTAAGCACAAAAAAACAAAGGGTATGAATAGATAATTGCCTAAAGAGAAATTAATACATGTTAACAAATGTGAAAAAGTCTAACATTATTAGAAGCCTTTAAAATTAGATCCAGGTAGGTTCCATTTTCATTTCACCACTTATTTCACATTTCAAAAATAAAAATACCGAATGCTTGTAAGAAGATGACAAAAGCCATGCTCAGAACAAAGCTGGAGATATCACAATCCCAGATTTCAAGATACACTACAAATCTGTAGTAATTAAAATAGTATGGTACTGGCACAAAAATAGAAACATAGATCAATGAAACAGAATAGAGAGTCCAGAAATAAACCCATGCTTTTATGATCAATTAATAGATGACAAAGGAGGCAAAAATATGCAATGGGAAAAAGACAGTCTTTTCAATAAACGGTGTTGGGAGAATTGGACAGCTGCATGCATACAAACAAAATTAAACCACTATCTATACCACCCATAAAAATAAACTCAAAATTGATTAAAGACCTAAATGTTAAACCTGAAACCATGAAATTCCAAAAGAAAACATAAGCAGTAATTTTTTTGACATTGGCCACAGAAACATTTTTCTACCACCTCTGGCAAGGGAAACAAAAGCAAAGTTAAACTATTGGGGCTACACCAGAATAAAAAGCTTTTGCACAGTGAAGGAAATCACAAATAAACCAACAAGGCAACCTATTGAATGGGAAAAGAAATTAGCAAATGATGTATCTGATAAAAGGTTAATATCCAAGGTATATAAAGAACTTGTATAAGTCAACACCAAAAAAAAAAAAAAAAAAAAAAAAAAAATTAAAAAATGGGCAAAGGACTTAAGGAGACATTCTTCCAAAGAATACGTACAGATGGCCAACAGATACATAGAAAGATGCTCAATATCACTAGTCATCAAGGAAATGCAAATTAAAAACACAATGAGATATCACTTTATGCATGTCATAATGGCTAAAATCAAAAACACAAGAAATAAGAAATGTTGGCAAAGATATGGAGAAAAAGGAGCCCTTGTGCCCTGTTGGTGGGAGTGCAAAGTCTTGTAGGCACTATGGAGGTTCCTCAAAAAATTAAAAATAGAATTACCATATGATTCACTAATCCTATTACTGGGTTTTTACACAAAGAAAATGAAAATAGTAATTCAGAAAGACAAATGCACCCTTATGTTTATTGCAACTTTATTTACAATAGCCAAGATACGGAAACAACCTGTGTCCATCCATAGATGAATGGATAAAGATGTTGTTTTTCACATCATAGAATCTATAAAAAAAAGAATGAACTCTTGCCATTTGCAACAACATAGATGGACTTAGAGGATATGATACTAAGTGAAATAAGTCAGAGAAAGACAAATGCCATATGATTTCACTCATATGTGGAATTTAAGAAACAAAACAGATGAACAAAGTAAAAAAGAGACAAATTAAAAAAACAGACTCTTAAATAGAACAAGCTGGTGGTTGCTAAAGGGGAGGGGGTAGGGAATGAGTGAAATAGACTAAAGGAATTAAGAATACACTTATCTTGATGAGTGCTGAGAAATATATAGACTTGTTGAATCATCATATTGTACACCTGAAACTAATAGAACTCTGTACACTGATTATACTTGAATAATAATAATTTAAAAAGGCACACTCATACTGGGTAGGAGTATAAACTGGTTTAAACCTTTCTGTTAGTAATATATAAAAGTCTTAAAATGACTGTATTTTCTTACCCAGTAATTTTACTTTTAAAATTACTTTCCTTAAAGAAATTCCTAAATACAAAAATTGTAATGTATATATAATTATCACAAATTCATTTATAAAAGAAAATTGAACATACCATAGATAGCAATGTGATTACATATATTACAGTATATGATTAAACTTTGGAAAACATTTAAAATGTTTATAAAATTTATAATGATGAGAAGAAATATAGTAATTTTTTCAAAAGAAATACACTTCTATACAGAAGTATCATAAATGTGCAAAAATATACCTTTGTCTTTGGGTAGTGGAACTACAATAACTTTTTTACTTATTTTTTAAATGTATGTTCTGATTTGTCTATCATGAACATGTTTAACTTTTATGATTAGAAAGAGACAAAGTACTTTTGAAAACTGAAAGTAGCATGTTTACTTTATAATAACTCATACGTTTCTGCCTATGTGAGAAATATACAAAATAACGATTGTCAGGTTTTTTTCTTCCCTAACCACATTCCTGGGTGTCTAAGTAGAAGGATATATACATTTCAACAAACTTTGACTAAAAAAAAGAAAGTCTCTTTAGTTTAATCAACAGATATACAATATCTGCAATTAATATTTTTTATAATACCCTATAGAGCATTGCAAAACTAACTGATGATAAATAAGATGATTGGGGAAAAAAGAAGAAATAAAGATTACAACTGTGGGTTATGCTTTAATTTTTATTAAAATGAATCCCTACCCGTAATCTTTTTGCCTATTAATGTCATGATTATTTTAGTGGTTCAGGACAAGAAAAATTAAAATTTGTGACTAAGGAGAAGATACTGAATTATCCAAGTTATCAAAATATTAAAGATTTAAATTCTTATTAGCAACAGAAAACATCCAGCAAGGTTTTCAAAGAACATCTGTACATAAAAAAAAATGGGTGGAACTATTAATAGATAAATGAGAAAACTGGAGCTATTCCACTGGGAATGTTCCCAGATTGTCACAACCATTACCATGCAATAGCCTTCCAAGAGTAATTATGTTTGGAATATTTACATTTGGACTAAATGCGCACTGGAGGAAAGAGCATCGTAATTAGCAGCAAATAAGCTTGCTAGGACACAACCTTGCTTCAGCCAGAAAACATTAGATGTCCAGAGCATGTCTTTTTTCTAAGTAAATTTTAATATTTTATGAGACAATTATTCAGCTATGTGTCTCATTTGGCATGCAAAACTTTTCCCAAAGTGCATCCAGAAAAGTTACCCTGACTGCGGGGAATTTGGAATTAACCAGGTTGGAATGGAAAGACTATTATGTATATTACAGTTTATTGTTTTGAACCCCTGTGATTTAGGACTTGTGATCTTTCAGATCTAACTGGGGTCTTGTGTTTCTTGAAATCATCAAGAAAGAAAACACTGATGATGCAAATTAATACCTTAAATGAGACTCTCCTAAGAGAGGAAACTAATTTAAACACATCAACACATTGTCTTGCTATGAGTGTCAAACGAGTTTCACGTGAATGAGTGACACATGCAAGAGAGGCAAATAACAGGAGAGAGGGTGTGTGTAGAGCCTGCTGCTGCTGGTCCTGCAGTCAGCTTGGCTCCAGAGATGGATAGACTCTAAATTGGCAGTTTGGGCACAGGTCATCTATACACAAAAGTGTCAACCACAGTAAAATGAGCAATGGTTTAGGATTTTGCTCATATAAAGATAGAATTACATCCTGGTATCAGGACGGATCTTTCCATAGTTGCATAAATATATAGAATAAACCTGATTTATAGAGTCCCTTTGGAAAGAGGGAAGCAATTTATGTGAAGGTATTTATTTATTTATTTATTTTTATTTATTTTTTTTATTTGACAGAGATCACAAGTAGGCAGAAAGGCAGGCAGAAAGAGAGGGGGAAGCAGGCTCCATGCTGAGCAGAGAGCCCAATGCGGGGCTTGATCCCCGAATCCTGGGATCATGACCTGAGTGGAAGGCAGAGGCTTAAACCCACTGAGCCACCCAGGCACCCCTACGTGAAGGTATTTAAACCACAGAATCTATGAACTAAATACAGTGATACATTTACTTTAAAAAATGAAAACCCCACATGAGTTTTCCATGATATAAGAAATATCCCTAATTGACCTTCTGACTGATGGTGAGATAGTGGTTGCTCAGCAAAAGATTCTGATAATAAACTGAGGTGAACCTGTAAGATGCAGTCTTGGCACTTGGAGTGTATTTTAATTTAACTCATTATTGTAAAAATGTTCAAGCGTATGCAAAAATAGATTAATATAATGAATCTCCATGTAGCTATCACCAAGTAAAAACAATGTTTTGGTGGCATAGACTTTGATTAGAATTACTACTGCAGGGGATGTGTGACTCTTTCATCTCATTATCTGGAATACCAAGCATAGTCACGACTCACATACAAATGAACGATTTAATGAACAAAGTTCAAATTAAAAGAAATAAAAGGATTTAGTCCAGAAAGTTTTAACAGGAGAAAAGGACTAAGGAAGCTGCTGGAAGAATATTGTACTCTGAGAGTACAATGAGTTCTTACAATGATGTAAGAACTATTAAAATGGAAGTGTAAAATGAGGGATGCCTGGGTGGCTCAGTCAGTTAAGCAGCTGCCTTAAGCTCAGGTCATGATCCCAGGTTTCTAGGATCCAGCCCTGCTTCAGGCTCCCCTGCTCAGCAGAGGGCCTGCTTCCCCCTCTTCCTCTGTTGTTTCCCTGCCCCAACCCCCCCCCCCATAGCTTGTGCTCTTTTTCTCAATTAATTAAAATCTTTTTAAAAAGAAGTGTAAAATAAAAATCACAATCCAACTATACACTTACACCCATATAAAAAGGTAGATTGATTCTATTTCCAAGGCAGAATGAAAGGAAAAAAAAAAGAAATAAGTCAACATGTATCTATTTGGATCTGTAAAAGAAAGGCAAATCAGGAATGAGGGTTGATTGGTAGAATAACAGTGTATTGCAGGTGCAAAAGTAAGGCAACTAGGCTGAAAGATGCAGAAAGAGTTAGGGATAACTGAGGTAAATAGGGGAAGACGGGAGGAAAAGAAACAGGAGCAGATCTGTCCTGTGAAAAAGCCTGGAAACAGTACTTTCCAGTAACCACAAGTAAACCTGGTGCCCAGATCTTGGTCTTTAATGTCATACTCTGCTGAAAGGAACCAGGGCTTCCCAAAGGATTAGTAGATTCCAGGGCCTGGCATGTGGCTACCATAGAAGATAGTGTGGGATTAGTCTATTCCCCTTGTTTCCAGGGACCCAGCAAAGTTATGCAAATTTGCTAAAAGTCACACTGTTTACAAGCAAAAATCAAAATTAAAATTCACATCTTCTGGGATGCCTGGGTGGCTCAGTCAGTTAAGTGTTGGACTCTTCATTTCTGCTCAGGTCATGATCTCGGATGGTGAGATCGAGCCCTGCATCGGGCTCTGTGCTCAGTTTGGGATTCTCTCCCCATCTCCTTCTGCCCCTACCCCGCATGCTCATGCTCTCTCTTTCTAATTAAAAAAAAAATATGTATATATATATATATATATATATATATATACACACACACACATATATATACACACACATACACACACACACATATATACAGATATATATATGTTATATATATATATATATATTTCACATCTCCTGATTACTAGAAAATTTCCTTTGCTCTATGCCATATTACTTATATATACATTTTTAGTTATACAGTATTTATTTTGTTTACTTCATATTCCATTTTATATTTTTTTGGAGATTTTATTTATTTATTTGACACAGAGAGAGATCACAAGTAGGCAGAGAGGCAGGCAGAGAGAGAAGGGGAAGCAGACTCCCCGCCGAGCAGAGAGCCCGATGCAGGGCTTGATCCCAGGACCCTGAAATCATGACCTAAGCTGAAGGCAGAGGCTTAACCCACGGAACCACCCAGGTGCCCCTCCATTTTATATTTAATTTAATATTTTAACTTAGACTATTTTATATTTATTTATAAAAAAAAATACATTTTTAAATGAATATTTATAAGTTCCATGGGAACAGGAATTTTTTTTTTCCAACCCACTGACACTTTCCCAGTGCTTGGAAAAATGATGACATAATACTAGGTGCTTATGAAATATTTGTTGAATGAATGAATACAGGAGCAAACAATTACAAGATGTCATAATCGTCAGCTCTGTGATTATTTTAACCAGGCTATACAATGGCAGGTACTGTTTTGTTCACTGTTCTACCTTAAGCACTTATCACTTGGTCTCATCAGTGGTTAAGCACTTTTTTGAAATATTTATACAAGGTCATTTATTTGTGCCACAAATTTAATTTTGATCAGAGGCAGCATGATGTGGAGACCAAGAGCACTAGACCAAGACAGGTAGTCTAGGTTAAGTTCTCAATTCTGCAATTAACTGGCTGTGGAGCTGTGGATAATATCCTTCAGTTCTCTGGGCAGTGCCAAAATGAAAGTTTGAACCATATTTCCAATCTCCAGTTTAACTCTAAGATTAATTTCCCCATACCTTTGCCAAAAAAATTAGTAATTTTGCAAGACTCCAGATATAATAGCTTAGTAATTCACTGATTCCCAAATGTATGGCATTCATCTGAGAACTCTCACTATATCACATAGGTCATGAGGGAGAGTCAAGACATAAATTTGGGTTACAAGTGCTCTGAGCAAGAATTTCCAACATCAAGATCACAGAGGTAAAATGTTAAAAAAGAGACACTTTGGCAGTGGCATGAAAGAGATTTGGTAGCAAAACATTCTGGCTCCTGCAGCTAAAGGTGAAATGCATCTCCATGCAGATGCTTCTTTCAACTCAGAACATCAGAATAGGGAGAGTTGTATAATGTCACTTAAGCACATAGTAGCGTATGTGACACAAAAGGTCAACTATTATAACTGGTTAAGTCATTTTCTGCATAAAAATGACCATCACTAATAAACTTTACTTAGTCATAAACTAAATTTACTCACTCATCCCTTCTACCTAGTTATAGTTGTAAAATCCATCATAGCCAACAGTCTGGTTTTTTCAAGGGATTCCACAGGTGCGCTTATTGTTTTCATACCCTGCCCACCACCACTCCCAATCTGACTTGACTTTGAATGGAAGAAATATTAATGACTCATTAATTGTTGTTAGTGAGCGGACTTGAAATATTAGCATATTTAGAAAACAGTGACAGTTTGAAGTTTGATAGGCAAGTTGGTTCAACAATACAAATTGCATTTTTTTACTGTTCTCTTCATGGGGGTGAGCAAATTTGGGGTGGGAATTCAAATTTTACATTAAAATTGTCTAGGTTCTTTTTTTGAAGATTGAAATATGCAAGGTTGAATGGTAGCAAAATGAAGAAAGGGTAGAAACACATATTTTCAGAAAAGGTTATGATGTTTGTTCCTCCGTGGCTTTCAATAAAATTTTCCCTCTTCTTTTTTTTTTTTTTAAGATTTTATTTATTTATTTGACAGAGAGAGAACTCACAAGGAAGCAGAGAGGTAGGCAGACAGAGAGAGAGGGGGAAGCAAGTTCCCCGCTGAGCAGAGCCCGATGCAGGTCTTGATCCTAGGACCCTGAGATCATGACCCGAGCTGAAGGCAGAGGCTTAACACACTGAGCCACCCAGGCACCCCTATTTTTCCCTCTTCTTGCAATGAATTTCTTTCCCACTTGACTATTTGCAATATCCTATATATCCTTTAAAACCAAGCTCAGACATCACTACCTGTTATAGATTTTTTGTTTTTAATTTCCTCCCTTACACCCATGACCTTCAAAAGAAGTCCCATATTGACCACTGACTTTTGCCTTGGCCGAAATGTCTTGCTTGTCCAATGAGAAAATAGCAAATGTGACACAAACAGAGACTTGTAAAGTGATTACGCATTGAAACTTACTTTCTCTTTTTGCTTTTGGAACTCAGAAACCATGTGAAAAAGCCTAGGCTAGCTCGCACCATGTGGGAGACCTACCATTCACCTACCATATATGTGAGTGAGGACGTTCATAAACAACCAGATCCCAGTGATACACTGGGTGAATGTAGACTCATGAGTGAATCTGGGAGAGACCATCCAGACATGAACATCTGGATATAGCCAGCCAAAATTACTAATCTACGACTTGTGAGCTAATAACTAATTATGTTATTGAAGGACTATTTTGTGGGTGGGCTGTTATAAGCAAAAATTAACTGATCTAAAAATTTGTATCTATAAGTGGGGTGTTGCCAGAGCAAATTTCTAAAATGTACAACAGTAGCAGCAAGTGGAAGTTGGGAAAGCTGTGGACCAAGGCTGTTAGCAAAGACAGGAATAGTAGCAAGAAAAGTATTAGCAGAGGCTGGAAAAATGTTGAGCAGAGTAAAGGTTGGAACAACGGTAAGTAAATGTTGAGCAGAGTAAAGGTTGGAACAACTGTAAGTAAACTGCTATGGCAGGCTGAAAAAAAAGGTGACCCTTGCGAGGTATCAGTGAAACCATTTTTACTACTGTCACCTGTGGTACCTTGGAAAATAGAAAATATGTCTCACAAACCCTTTGAATCTGACTAAAGAGACTTCTAGGCAGTGCCAACTAGTTTCTGGTCACTGTATATCAAAGAGAGATGAGGTCAAGTAGGAACTGTTCAGTTTATAAATAGAATTTAGAAGATAATGACCTTAAGGAGAAACCTTGAATGTAAAACTATACTATATTTTATTCAATTTTTAGATTTTTTTTTTTTTTTTTGAAGATTGTTTTTTTAGGTAATCTCTACACCCAAGTTCGGGTCGAACTCACAACCCCTAAGTCAAGTCACACATTCCTCCGACTGACCAGCCAGGTGCCCCTCAGTTTTTTAGATTTTTAAATCTAGTATTAATTTGTGCTTTTCTTGAGTTTGTAAATTCTGGTTTTTTTACTAATTTTGTCATGACGTTTTATTAGAAAATGTGAATCTCTGAGGCTTCTGATGAGCTCCAAGCTGAGAAATTTGCTCAGTTGCACAGCAAGTAATAAGGCTGTGATCTGATCTCAAGCTATCTGGATCCCAAATTAGTATTTTCTTCAGAACACCTTTTCTTCCTCCTTATTTTCCAAATTTTTTCCAAAAGGAGAACGTTCCAATGTACGTTATTTAACTTAAAATAAAATGTCTACTCTGTTTTCATTTATAAGGATTTTCAAAAAATACCCAAATTTCAGAGAAGTGAATCCTTTTAATATTCAAGATGGGCAATAGAATGATACATTATGTATGAAGGGCTAGACTATGTTTTCCACTTTTGTAATTATAATAGAGAGGAAATGATGGTGTCCCAGCAGTGTGCCCGGCTGAAGGTGGACTCTCTTTGATATGTGACCCGTGACGCTCTCCTGGTGGATCTCCTGCTGCTTCTGGCTTAGCGTCGTCCTCTTTTTCTGGATAAGCTTTCTCTCCCTTTTTATTTGGAACATTCCCATTTAGATTAATGAAATGAAATTTTCCTTGGCAGGAGAACAAGGAAGAAATGGATTTTCAACAACAGGAGGATATAACATGAAACTTACTTAGGAAGGGAGGAATACATTCAGTTAAGATAATTGCTCTTTCTTTTTCCCTTCCACAAAGGGAAGAAAACTCTATTCTTGGAACAATTTATATGTTATTTTCCCTGGAATTAGAGAACACAGATGATAAATTTCTTTAAGCCCTCATTGGCTCAATTTCCTCATAATCTTCATTCTCTTGGGATTTGGAAAAAAGAAAATTCTCTATTTAAAACATGAATACAATAATAATCAGGCCTACTACAATGACCATTATGTGTGGCAGAAGAAACTTCAAGAATATAAAACTGCACTGTATTTTATTCCGTATTACATTTTTTTTAATTCAACATTTGTTTGTATTTTCCTTGATTTCACAAATTACATCTTTTACCACTTGTGCCATGTTGTTTTGTTAAAAAAAAATGAATGGAAGATGGAGAGGAGAAGTGAGTTGGGGGAAATCAGAGGGGGAGACAAACCACGAGAGACTGCGGACTCTGAGAAACAATCTGAGGGTTTTGGAGGAGAGAGGGGTTGGGGTTTGGGTGAGCCCAGTGATGGGTATTAAGGAGGCACGTATTGCATGGAGCACTGGGTATGGTGCATAAACAATGAATTTTGGAACACTGAAAAAAAAATTAAATTAAATTAAAAAAAATAAAATACACTGAAATGCAAAGTGAAATTGGCAACTCTTTAGAAAAAAAAAAAGGTCATTAAATGTACTTGATGTTTCATCATTTACCAAAGTATCTTAAATATTGTGGAACAAAGATAATTAGAATACAGCCTCATAGCTTATATTCGGTATCGTTACAATATATGATTTCTCAATAGAGGCAGTATTTATTTGCATTTGGGGCAGAAAAATAATTCCTTGTGTGAGATTATTCTGAGCATTGCATTGGCTTGCCAACCCTGGTCCCAACACACTAAATGCCTGCGGGGCCCCAGAATCATCATGATGAGCAAAAATGCCTACACCCATTACAGATACTCTGGGGGTATGATATCGTCCCTAACTGTGTGAGATTCATTGGTATAGGCAAATTTGATAAAGCCAAAACTCTCTCCTTCTCCCTTCTAGATTTCTACCAACTAATTATGGAACCTGTAGGGGTCATCTTGCTATCATGAAATAGTCTTCTGCACTCCCACCTGCCTGCACCTATTTGCCTTCTTCCTGCTTTAACTTTCTGCAATGACATCCGGTTCATCATTGCTGGTGATTTTTCCTGCTCTAGCTCTTTCCAGATAGATCCTGGTACAACTTGCTTCTTGAAACTTGCATGTTTCCTTGACATTCCTATAGTTAGTATTAAGCGAGATGAGTGGTATGGCCATGGTGAGTTTTGGGGTGAGGAGAAAGGTAGAGGAGCAGTGAACCTGAGGGCTTTCTCCTTTCATCCCAGAATTTGTGTTCAACACTCTCCTCCCTCTGAATGAGTTACTTCCCAAAAGCATCTCAGTGCCTACCATATTTTGGATTCCATGACAGGAAGGACCTCTGGAATAATATCAAGCTGCTTGCTGGTCCCAAATATTTGAGGCTTGGAATCATATTGAATTCATCCAACAAACCTCTGGAATTGAGCCACAGCCTCTATCAATCTCTAAGTAATTCGGAAGTGCCCCATCCAAACAGAGCCCTATTCAAAGCCTTGGGTTGAGAGATCCCACTATAATTTTAGTTTTTAAAACCTTAGCTGACATCTCAACTATATTCTCATCTCATGCTTCCAATTGCTTACATTTTTCTATTGTTCCAAACTCAATATACCCAGAATAAAAATATTAACAACCCCCACAAACCTGCTAGAAAGTCTTTCTAACTTCTTAATTTGTGGGGGAGGGGAGAGGAAATCAGCAGTTTAATCATACTTATGGATCCTAGGTGAGAAAATCTGAGGTAATCTTTGACTCTTCCCTTTCTTATTAGATACTAATTAACATAATAATTCCTTTTTAGTGACCTAATATGTCACTAATTTCATTGATTATTTGATAAATTTTTCTTTATTTGTCAAGTTATGTTCTATTCACTTTGCCAGGATGTGTTTTTCAGAACTTCGTTGCCTTAAAACTGGATGAATTCACTACCTTGTAGTTCAGTTTCTCCTCTGTTCACTCTGCCCTCTAATCTATCAAATGGACTTTCCCCTGGAGTGCCATATATACCTTCTGTACCAATTTGGCCAAATAATCCTTGATGTCACTCATTTGACAAATATTTACTGGATGTCTAGTCTGTGCCCAAACTGCTCTTCCTTTCCTATTTTTAAAAAATCCTACTTATTGGGGTGCCTGGGTGGCTCAGTGGGTTAAGCCTCTGCCTTTGGCTCAGGTCATCTCAGGGACCTGGAATCGAGCCCCACATGGGGCTCTCTGCTCGGCAGGGAGCCTGCTCCCCGCCCCCCCCACCGCCTTTCTGCCTACTGTAATCTCTGTATATATAAATAAATAAAATAAATAAATAAATAAATAAATAAAATCTTTAAAAAAAAATCCTACTTATTTAGTATGAAATTTATGCCGATTACTTTAATCCACACTGTTCTCTCTTTTCTCTGAACTTACTCCATTAAAGCTCATAGTCAGAACTAAAGTTTGGAATTTTATTTTTTATCTATTGTTTCCACAATAAATTTTAAGTCCTTAGAAGACCTAAATCAAATTTTACTCTATTTATATGTTTTCTATAGTATCTAGAACCGGGCTGGGTACATTATAATTGCTTATGAATAAATACTTGTTTGCTGATTTTATTAAAAGCTTAGATTCTCCCAAGATAGACCTGATTCAAAAATGAATTAGCTGAAATAGAGTATATATCTCTATTCATTGATCTTGGATGGTTTCCTATAGGCTATGATGTTCCATGTCTTTTACACAGAATGAAATCTCACTAAATAAATATTTCGGGATTGATGCTACTGAGTAAATTCATTCCTTAGTCTCTCATCATTCCTTTGAAATGGTTTAACACTAATTTGTGCAGACTCAGCCCATGTTATAGAGAAGTTATAAGGAAAGAAAGTAAACCTGCAAAAAGTTTATTGAATTGTTTTTGTGAAATCTGATAAGCTAATGGCAAAATTTATACAAAACAGCAAAAGAGCAAGAATAGCCAAGTAGGAAGAAGAATGATCAATACACTATTGGAGAAAAAATGTGCATATGGGGAGAGAGAGAATTTGCCCTACCAGATTTCCAGGATTATTTAAAGTTTCACTAATGTGTTACTGGTGCAGAAACAGACAAATATAGTGATAAAACAAAAATTGGAACCTCAGAAGCAGATCTTCACATACATGAAAGAAGTTAGAGCTACAATTTTAGAGTAGTGTTGGAGGAATGGACACCTTATTAATGCCTGGGCAATCTTTTCCTATATGGACCACATCTCACCCAAAGAATAAATTCCTGATGGGGCACCTGGGTGGCTCAGTGGGTTAAGCTGCTGCCTTCGGCTCAGGTCATGATCTCGGAGTCCTGGGATCGAGCCCCGTATCGGGCTCTCTGCTCAGCAGGGAGCCTGCTTCCTCCTCTCTCTCTGCCTGCCTCTCTGCCTGCTTGTGATCTCTCTGTCAAATAAATAAATAAAATCTTTAAAAAAAAAAAAGAATAAATTCCTGATGGATATAAATATATTTAAATTTTTAACTTCTGAAGAAAACATAGGAGATTATCTTTGCAAACTTGTGTTACAAAAAGGATTTAAGATCATAAAAGGGGCAGAATCTATAACAAGTCTATTAAAATGAGAACGACCATTTATTGAAAAAGACTATTTTAAAAATGTGAAAAGACAATACACAAGTCAGGAGAATATATTTCCAACACAAATTAGTTAGAACAAAGTATTAGTATTCTCTTTCTCCATATATAAAAACACTCTCCAAAAAAAACACATTCAAACTAATAAAAAAATGGGCAAAAAAAGTAGATGCCTATTTTACAGAAGAGAAAAAAACCAATGATTAGTAAACATATAAAGATGTCCAATTCCACTCATCATCAAGAAAAGGCTGAAATACCTTTCTATACCCCAAATGTTGGCAAAAATGTTAAAGGCCTGAGCAATCAACATGTTTGTGAAGATGAGGGACAACAGGAACTGCTAATGAGAGAGTGAATTTGTTAAACACCCTTTGAGAACAATTTGACATTAACCAGTAACATTGAAGTTGCTTCTGCCTCACACCCAACAAATTAACCCTAGATATCTACCCTAAAGAAACCTTCATGTTTGTACAAGGGGGGGCAGGTGTTAAAGTATTCATCACAGCACTGTTTTTACCAGTGAAAAACCAACCAACCCAAAGGACCAATGACAAGAGACTGGATAAGTAAGTCGTAGTAGATATACATAACGGAATACTTAATATACGGCCATGAAGACAAATGGGCTACAGTTTCATGCATCTGCATGAAAGAAACATAATGCTGATGAAAAAGGTGACAAGAATACATAGATTGCAGTTCCATTCATATAAAATTCAACCACATGCAAAACTGAACAAACATGCTATTTAGGGACACATATTTTTTAAACTATGAAGAAAAATAAAGAAATAATAACCCACAAATCAAGATAATGGTTACCTAGAAAGCAAAGAATGGAGTAAGTTGAGAAGAATGGTGATCCTAGGCAGTGTTACAGTTTTCATTGTTATGCTGAGTGGTGGGCATATTTATTAAATTTCTCTTAGTCATACCCTATATGTGTATATCATGTATTCTTTGCATATATGGAAATAATTCAAAATGAATCTTTGGTTACCATGTAACAGGTGTTCAGCTAAATAACTGGACTTCTGGTTGTTTTATGATTCTAATGTGGATTTGTTTAAGTAGTCTGGATGTATACCTACAATGGTCACCTTAAGCATAATTTCTGCTTCCTACTCATGGTCCTAATGACTGTATATAGACAGAACTCCTTCTTTACAGCTCTATATTCCTTCATAGAGAACTTACACCCGAACTCTACAGAGTGATACTATCAGTGGGAATACGCAGAAAATAGGGGTAATTTGGCTGAAATTGAGGGCGGTATTTACATTAGCTCTGCATATGAATAAATTGGGAGAGTTCTACTTTGCCCTGTCTTGAGTGGTAATGGTCTATATGTCTACAATTTTAAAATAACATTTTCAAAAATAATTCCCTGTCCCCCTCCATTTTTACAACTTGGGAACATATGGTAGTTCCCAGAAAAAGCCAAATGAATATCTGAGACATTAATGCGCTATGCTGCTATCATCACAAGAATGAAGAAAACTGGGAATCCAGCGATCTCCTAACACAACCACTGTTGCCTGCCAGTTCTTATATCAAATAGAAATCATCACTTGGGGGAGGGATGGTTGCACAGTGACTAAGCAGACAGATGGCAGGTGTGAGTCAAAACACTCTGGGGTGTTAACTCAAATCACTCTATATTACTCACTGCTGGAGAGAGACGGAATCAAAAACCAAATCGCCCATTGGACTAGGAGGAAAATGCTGAAAACCCAACTAATGGAAATGTAAAAGATGGGGGAGTCGGGTTTAGGTGTTGTTTTGTAACTTCACAAACCAGATTCATTGATCTTTCTCCGCCTCCGCCTTTCTGCCTTTCTCTGACTTAAGCCTTTCCCACCTTTCCTAGCTGGCCTGCCCTGTGATGCACAAGTTTATTGTTTCTCGGCTTCATGGTCCCCGCTTGGACTAGGATCACCCGTTACAAAGGTTAGCCGGCTGCATTCCTGGAGGGCACCGGTCCAAGGCCAGAGAGGAGATGTTAACCACGTCCTTGCCTGGCCAGTAGCCCGCGAAGGTTTGCTGCCTCAGCGATCGGTTCCTAGGAGTGACCGAATATAATCTGTACGTGTTAGACACATGCCCAGAATAAAACAAAGACTCAACCGCACTTTCTTATTTGCATAACTGTTTTCCATATTGCCGTCATAAGAGAGATTAGTTTTAATGACTATGAATGTAATTATAGAAAAGGGCCCTAGGTGGAGCCTCAGTACTGGTGGCGGCAAATGGAGGAGCAAATGGGAAATATAATAAACCAAAGCCCTCCAGAAATACCAGGGAGGATTATAGCATTTTATAGTGTATGTTGCTGTTGTTGTTCTTCTAGCATAGGAAACAGCTGAATATAGAAACGTGTGTTCTGTTTAAGAATAACTCTCAAAAGAGCGTGTTCCCTAATAAAACGAAAGTACATCAGCCAGTGTTCTCTCTCTGTTGGGGTTGTGATCAGGGAGACGCGTCCTTAACCTGTTAGCACACCCTCCTGACCATTTCTCATTGCCCTCCTTATAAAGACACTACCACTGACTTATTGATTTTTATAGTAGAAAATCTCACATTATAAGAAATAATCAGAATTATTTCTTAAATGATTTGCCTTTATTAGATTAAAAGCAGGAACCATAAGATGTCAAAAGTACTTTTCCTGTTGTTGTTTTTATCTTTGCCACCATTGCCAAAAAATCAAGAGAGACTTTTTAGATTTTGAAACTTAATTTTATTATAAGGAATTTAAGCAGCACATAAACAGAAAAAAACAATTGGTATCTATTGTCACATGTAAAGATTATTGATGCCAAAATGAAATTTGGAAGATTTTGATAGATCTACCCAAACAATATCAAAAAGTGGTAGAAAAGTGGAAAAAGTGCAGAGGGATTTTTTGGGTAGAATCTTTTGGGTCTGTGGATAGAATTCAGAGCATCTCTAACTGACCTCTCTTTATTTAACAAGCTTGGTATTTTTGTTCATCTTTTTTTTTTTTTTGCCTTAATTTGAATTTTTAAAATATTGCTTTAAAATATATTGATAGATGAGGGATTTGGTGCTTGTTAAGTTCTCCACTAAATGTGATTGGTTCACTCACCTCATCATAGTCTTGACCTTGATCTGTAGACTAACATCTGACTGAAATTTAGCATTTCCTTTAACTGTGAACTTGGACAGCAAACCATAATAGTATAAGCATTATTTGTGACTTTGATGCCACTACTTGCAAATTATGAGTTATTTTATCTGCGGTACATATATCTTATTGTTCAATGCCTTAATTAAGACACAGGTACTAATATGCCACAAATTCATTTACTTTAATAATTTGTAACTACAGGGGCACCTGGGTGGCTCAGTGGGTTAAAGCCTCTGCCTTCAGCTCAGGTCATGATCCCAGGGTCCTGGAATCGAGCCCCATATCGGGCTCTCTGCTCAGCGGGGAGCCTGCTTCCCTTCCTCTCTCTGCCTGCCTGTCTACTTGTAACCTCTATCTGTCAAATAAATAAACAAAATCTTTGAAAAAAAGATAATTTGTAACTACATTTCAATATAATGGGGTTTCTTTTATAATCTTACACAATTTATTTTATTCATTCCAATGCACTATTCTGGAAAGGGACCCACAACTTAAACAGACTATCATAGCACAAAAATAGTTAAAAATGTTTATGGGTTATCTACCAAGCCAGCTAATCTCTTGGTCAAATTATCTCTGAGCTGAGACCATTCATTAATTTAGGCAACATATAACTCATATATACATATATTCATACTCACATAAAATATGCACACACACACACACACACACACAAATAGGAAATGTTTAAAATCGATGCATGGCTGAAATAAACCAAATCAGTTTACCCATACAGATATACTTTAAATGGTGTAAAAACAGAGTTTGATGAAATTTCAAGTTCCTGGTCCTACTTGAAGTCAAATCTCTTGGGATCTTGGGCCTAGGAATTAAACTTTTATGCCAGCTACCTTGAGATTCTGATTCAGATGGCTGTTGTCCTAAATGTGTTTCAAACTCCAATCCTTGAAGATTACTACAAGAAGTTGTTAAAACCTGTTCACAGTAAGACTTTCAAATCATTTAGAAAGCAGTATTTTTAAAAACTTGTATTTAATACTGCCTTCCCCTTTCTTCTTTTTTCTTCCCTCCTGCCCTCCCTTCTTTCTACCTTCTTTCTTTTGCTTCCTTTCTTCCTTTTAGAGAAACACAGAAATGGGCTTCTTTTTCTTTTAATTAAATATTTTAGATAATTTAAAGGGAGAATTGTATAACCAAATCTGCATATGTACACATCACCCAACTTAAGAAATCAAACACTACAAATAAAATTTAAATCCTGTCAACCTTCCTGATCATTTGCCAGTCCTTCACCTCCAAGAAGTAATTAATATTCAGAATTGGTGTTTATCATTCACATATGTATGTTTAAAATGATACTACATATATTTGTATCACTAAATAAAACAATATTATATTGAATGCTTCTAAATTTATATAGTTGGTTATATACTTCATGTGTCTTCTGCCACTTGCTATTTTCTCAACATTGTGCTTGAGAGATTTATCGGTAATGATACTAGTAGCTCTATTTTTTAAACAAACTTTTTATTTTTATTTTATTTTATTTTTTTTAAGATTTTATTTATTTATTTTTACAGAGAGAGATCACAAGCAGGCAGAGAGGCAGGCAGAGAGGCAGGCAGAGAGAGAGGAGGAAGCAGGCTCCCCGCTGAGCAGAGAGCCCGATGCGGGGCTCGATCCCAGGACCCTGAGATCATGACCTGAGCCGAAGGCAACGGCTTAACCCACTGAGCCACACAGGCGCCCCCAAACTTTTTATTTTAAAACAGCTTTAAACTTACAGAGAAGTTGCATAGTACAGAGAGCTCCTGCATACCATTCTCCCAACTTTTCCTGGTCTTAACATCCCACACAGCAATGGTACTTTTGTCCAAACTAAGAAATTAACATTGGTACATTACAAATAACTAAATTCAGACTTTATTTGGGTATCACTGGTTTTTCCATTAATATCCTTTTTTTTCTACTCCAGAGTCTAATCTGGGATACCACATTGCATTTAGCATTCGTTCATTTTTTTCCTACTGTGTGATTATACTAAAATTTATTTCTCCATCCTTATATTGACGGATGTTTAGTTTGTTTCCAGTTTTCATTAGTACACCTGATGATTGTACATACGTATGATATCCTTGTGCACACATATGTAAATGTATGTTATACCCACATACAATTTCACAAATAAATGAAAGTTCCCATTGCTCCAAATTCTTTGCAGTTTTTTTTCTATTGTCAAACTATTTTTACAAATTTATTTACATTTAACTAATTTAATTCACATTTCCTTTATTACTAACAAAATTGAGCATTTGTCATGTGTTTTTATTTTGTAAAGTGCTTGTTCATATCCATTGCTTTTCTTATTTTTTTGTATTGATTTGTAGACATTTACATATAAATACACATACTCTATTACATAAGTACACATACTCTATTAAATCTTGGTTGACGATATATATTACAAATATCTCCTCTAGATAGAGGCTTGTCTTCTTTCACTTTTTAAAACACTGTCTTCAGGTGTGTGGACATTTAAAATGTTAATGTAGTCTAATTGTTTCATAGTCTTTTCCCTAAAGGCTTGAATTTCTTTTTTCTTGATAATACAATCTTCCCCAACCCCAAAAGCACTAAAGTATTCACCTATATATTCTTCTAGAAGTTTGAAAGTTTTGCTTTGTACATTTGGTCTTTCCTCTACTTGATGCAGATTCTTGGGTATGGTGTGAGGTAGGAATCCAGTTTCTTTTTCTGCAGATAGGTATCCATTATCACAGCAGCATTTACTGAACAGCTTATCTCTCCCCACTGAGCTGCAATGCCACCAATGTTAAGTATCAGGTTACTATATGTGCTTGGCTCTGTTTCTGGACTCAGTTCTTTCCATTGTTCTCTTTTTTCTCTGTTGTTTTGCTAATGCCATCCCATCTAAATTATATCTTCTTAAGTCTTTGTACATGGAAGGGGCTCCATTCATAGGTTTTCTTCATAAATTGCCTTTTACTCTTCCATTTCATTGGCAGCATTCTAATTAAACCTTCATTTTAGGATAATCTGGTTAAGGTCCATAAAACAAAACAAAACAACACAAAACTTGGTAGAATTGGGAATTGTGTTGAATTTGGAGAAAACTGATATCTTTATGATCTAACTCTTTGTATCCACACACATGGTGTATTAGTATGTCTCTTTTAAAGTATATCAGTATAGGTTAATAATTTTCCTTCAAGAATGAGAGTGAAATAAAGACATTAGTTATGCAATTGTTAACCTGAGAGTTAGCACCAATAGTTTCTCATTATAAGAAATGCTAAAAGATCAATCCAGACAGAAAGTGATCCTAAATGGATTGTATCAGAGATAAGAAGGAATGGTGAACAAAGACATTAGTGTAAACGTAGGTTAATAATAACAATAATGTCTAATTTGTGAAAGGTAACCAGAATAAAGCCAAAATACTAAACATATAGTATATGATAAGTGGGTGAGGGCAGCTAAATCATTCTAATATCCTTAAATTATTAGGAAGAATAATAAACATACAGATTATTTTAGACTTTAAATATGCACATTAAATGGCAAGAGTAATAATTTAAAATACAGATATTTAGGAAGGAATTATAATAAGAAAAAGGAAGAAAAAAGAAGAGAAAAAGGAAACAAAAGATAAAACAGAAAAATAGTAAACATGAAATGAAATAGTACAAAAAAAGAATAATCAAGCAAAAGTATTTTTTTAAGATTTTATTTATTTATTGGTCAGAGAGAGAGAATGAGAGACAGAGCACAAGTAGGGGGAGGAGCAGACAGGGAGGAACAGGTTCCCGGCTGAGCAAGAAGCCCATCGTGGGACTCAATCCCAGGACTTGGGATCACCACGACCTGAGGCAAGGGCAGACACTTAAACCACTGAGTCACCCAGGTGTCCCAAACAAAAGTATTTTTAAAAGTTCTCACATCTCTAGTTAGAAGGCAAAGATTGTCAGACTGGATTTTAATTCAGCTAGTTTTTTGTTTATAAAATGCATATTTAGAACATCAGGATATAGAAAAGTTGAAAGTCAAATTGGAAAAGAATACAGCAGGAAAACACTAACCAAATAAAAATGGTCTAACTATAGCAATAGCACACAAAATATGCTTTAAAGCAAAAATCACTGTTAGAGGTAGTAAGATTCATTATGTGAAGATAAAAGTCTTACTTTACCAGGATGATATGACATTCTAAACTTATAACACAGAAAGCAAGCAAAAATGAATGAAAATATGGGAAATTTGAACAAAATTTGCAAGCCTGAGCTAATAAACATGCAACTGTTTGTTGCAATGTTCTCCATATGTTCATTGGCCCAAGGTTGTACAGTCTTTTTAAACACATGAGGTATATTTATGAAAATAGACTATGTGTTAAGCCATAAATCTAGCCTTAATGAGTTTCAAAGGCTTGATATCATAAAATAACAATCTCTGATGCAACTGAATTATATTTTAATAAAAAATATAAATACATATATAAAGAAGTACTGCTTAACTGAATATTTTAATAGAAATTAGGAAATATTTGGATTTAAATAATAAGAATATAATCAAAATTGTGAGGAGGGGCAAAGGTATTTCTTAGAGAGAAATCAATAGCATTATAAGATTACAAATGAGAAAGAATAAAAGTTCTAAATAATGAGCTAAGACTCAAACTTAAGAGGTTTAAAATATAAATTGCAGAATAAAATAAAAAACCTCAACTAAAAAAAGAATCAAGAAAATAATTATAAGATATTATTAAAATAAATAATAAATAGCAGTGAGAATGTCAAAATTTGGTTCTTTGAAAATGGTAATGAAATTGACAAATTTCTTTCAAGTTTAATCAAGGAAAAAAGAGAAGATTCAAAGTAAGCACAATTAAGGGTGAAAAAGAAAACAATACCAAATTCTGTAGATACTGAAGAGAAAAATAAAAGGAAGTTGCGAACTTTTTATCAATAAACTTAAAAAATACAGCTATTGAACCTGAAAAATATAACTTACCAAAAATGGCTTGAGTATAAGCATATAAGAAATAATCTCTAACCATTAAAGAAATTGAAACAGTAATTCAAAAATTTTCCCAGAAAAAAATTCCAAGCCGCATAAAGTTTTCAGGCAAATTCTAGCAAACACCTGAAAAAAATGTTATTCCAACTTTACACAAACTCTTCCGTTCATGATGACCTGAATCCAGGTAAGTATTAAATTTACAAAATATTATGACCTCAAATCACCTGAAGATGAATAAGTTTTGAGGATATCTGATAAACTATAATCATAATTTTTAAAAATGGGTGGCAAAGCTATACAAACAGATCGGTGGAACAAAATACATGATTTTGAAACAGACACATTTAGGGAAACTTCATTTATGCTATAATATATTCCAGATATATATCTGCAATATATTGCAGATAAGTGAGTAAAGGAAAAACTAAGATAATTATCTTACTCTCTTTTTTTTAGAAGCTAGAATCTGGAACAAAGCTTAAAGGCTATTTCTTTACTGGGAGATCTAATCGCAGGGCAAAAAAAATGAAGGACAGTGAGGCTGGGAAGGAAGGCGAAACAAATACATTTCTGAGCTTCACAAAGAGACACAGCCGGTTGCTCAATGCTCAGTCATGCTGAACATCTTAAGACAGGCTGTTCAGAAGCATCACGCTTCACAGCAGTCTCACAGAAGAAGGATGAGAGGAGAATTGATCTGCTCATTTTCACTTCTATTCCCCACTGGTTGAAGTTTGTCTTAGAAAACATTAACCCCACCACAATTCCAGGCTGTATCACTTGGTCCCTTGGGGTCACCTCTAGGATACTCATGCCAAGATCTCAAGTCTTGTGACATTGGATTTTATCTAAAGGGGGGCAGTGTCAGGAAAAGCCAGAGACTCTATGAGTCCATTTGGGTTGGGCCTGGGTACCAGATCCCCTGGTACTCCCACAGCAACAGACATGATGGGGGCAGTGCTGCCACTGGCACTCTCTGTGGAGAAGGTAGATAAAAATGTCAGTGTGGTAGACAGGGCAACAGCTCCAGCAGCAAGAGAGCCACCAGGAGCTCACCAAGAGTGACCAGCTGAGGACTCTGGGCAAGGTGAATCAGAGTGAATTGAAGAGCTGCATTAATTGTGTCCAAAACAATTGGATATTCATATGGGCAAATAAGATATCTGATCCTACCTCACACCTTAAAATAAGTCAATTCCATGTGGAATAGAGATCCAACTGTGAATAGCAAGACATTAAGGAGAATATACTTTCTATAACAGAAAGATTTCTTAGGTCTCCAAAAGTACAATCCATAAAGATTTTAAATTTTTATAACATTGAGGTTAAGGATTAGTGTTCATGAAAAGACCTCATAATGAGAGATTTTTATGAAAAAAAAACCCCACAAATATAGAGAAAACATTAGTTATGTATATAACTAATAAAGGTATGTAGGCTATATAAAAATTATTATAAATCAGTGAGAAAAAGATGAGCAATCCAGTAGAAAAAGCCAAACAATATGAATAATGTTTAACAGAAGAATACAAATGGCCTGTAAACATATATTAAAATAATCAACATCCACAATCAATTAATGTAATGTATCATACAGTAGGATAAAGAACAAAAAGCATATGATCATCTCAATAAATGAAGAAAAAGCATTTAACAAGATTCAACAACCTTCATGATAAAAGCACTCAATAAACTAGAACTGGAAGGGCAATTCCTCAATCTGATTAAGGGTGTATATGAAAAACTCACAACTTCCAACATACTTAATGACAAAACACTGCACGCATTCCCCTGAAGATCAGGAATGATATAAAGACGGCACTCCTGCCATTTCTATTCAATGTTGCACTGGCTGTTTTAGCCAGGGCATTTGGGCAAGAAAAATAAATAAATAAAAGGCATTGAGATTGGAAAAGAAGAAGTAGAATTATCTCTACTTGCAGATGACATTGTCTTTCCTGTATATAGAAAATCCTAAGGATTCTATTAAAAAACTATTCAAACTAATAAATGAGTTCAGGTAAGTAGCAGGACACAATACCTATATATGCAAATCAATTGTGTTTCCATACAGTAGCAGTGAACAAACCATAAGTGAAATTAAGAAAACAATTTCATTTACAATAGCATCAAAAAGCATATAATACTTAAGAATAACTTAACACAAGATGGTGGAGGAGTAGGAGACTGAAATTTCATTAGGTTCCAGGAATTCAGCAAGATAGTTATCAAACCACTCTGAACACCTACAAACTCAACTGGAGATAGAAGAGAAGAAGAGCAACAAGTCTAGGAACAGAAAATTGACCACTTTCTGGAAGGTAGGATGAGAGGAGAAGTGAATCCAAAGCCACAGGAAGATAGACCATGGGGGTAGGGGCTGGCTCCCAGCAAGCTGTGGAGCAGCAGAGCACAAATTCAGAAATTTTAGAAGTCTGCTCCACTGAGGGACATTGCTCCAGAGGTTAAGCAGGGGTGGAGCCCTCATGGGTACTGTGAGGTCTCAGGACCCACGGGGTCACAGAAAGACCAGGGGTGTCTGAGGGTGGTAGAGCTCCCAGGTATTGGAGCAGGGAAGGCAGCTACAGAGATGGAGCCAAACAGTGAGCTCTCAGCTTGGGGTTACCTTAACCCATGATCCAAGGCACTGTCAGACCACTGCTCTTCAAACAGGGACCCCACAAGGGGGGTTCCAAAGAACCCCCCTTCCTCCTCTGGGAGGAGCAGCATGGGAGCGTGTGGCAGGAATCAGCTGGGTTTGGAGACTCCAAATGAGGCTGTGCACCAGAGATAGAAACGCTCAGTCACGGGCTGGATGAGCATGGAGTGTGGCCAGAAACCAGGGAGATAGGAGGGATTGACTGCTTTTCTCTGAGGGCACACTGAGGAGTAGGGCCCTGAGCTCTTGGCTCCTCTGGGCCTGAGATTGGGAGGCTACCATTTTCATTCCTGTTCTCCAAAGCTCTACAGAAAGCATTCAGGGAACAAAAGCTCCTGAAAGCGAACCTGAGCAGATAACTTAGCTTGGCCCCTGGCAAGGGTGGTGCAATTCCGCCTCGGACAAAGACATTTGAGAATCACTGCAACAGGCCCCTCCTCCAGAAGATCAGGGAGAACTTCCAGCCAAGACCAAATCACCAATCAATGAGAACTGTGGAACTCCAGAGCTAGGGGAAAGAAACACATAGAATTTGCAGCTTTTTTCCCATGATCCTTTAATCTTGCAAAGTTAATTTTTTTTAATTTATTTTTTTCTTATTTTTTTTAACTTTTCCTCTTTCCTCTTTTAATTTTTTTTAAAGATTTTATTTATTTATTTGACAGGCAGAGATCACAAGTAGGCAGAGAAGCAGGCAGAGAGAGAGGGGGAAGCAGGCTCCCTGCTGAGCAGAGAGCCCAATGTGGGGCTCAATCCCAGGACCCCGGGATCATGACCTGAGCCGAAGGCAGAGGCTTAACCCACTGAGCCACCCAGGCGCCCCTCCTCTTTTAATTTTTTTTAACTATTTTATCTTATCAATACCTTTTTTAAAAAAATCCTTTAAAACTTTCATTTTATACTCATATTTTATCCCTTTATTATATTTAACCTTATTTTTTATATACATATACGTTGGTGTCCTTTAAAATTTTGGGAAATAATTTCTGCTAATAGATCAAAATATACCCTAAATCTAGTGCATGGCTTTGTTATAGTCTCCAGCCTGATTACATTCTCTTCTCTTCTCTTTTTTCTTTTCCCAACCAATTTACCTTATCAACTTTTGTTTTTAAAATATTTTATTTATTTGTCAGAGAGAGAGCACAAGCAGGGAGAGCAGCAGGCAGAGGGAGAAGCAGGCTCCCTGGTGAGCAAGGAGCCCGATGTGGGACTCAATCCCAGGACCCTGAGATCATGACCTGAGCTGAATGTAGACACTTAACAAACTGAGCAACCCAGGCATCCTTTATCAACTCCTTTTTTAGAATCTTTTTAAATTTTCATCTTTAGAGTCATATTCCATCCCTTCATAGTGTTTACCCATATATATATATTTTTTTCTTTCTTTCTTTAAATTTTTGGGAGGTAGTTTCTTCTAAGAGACCAGAATACACCCAAAACCAAGTGGGTGGCTCTGCTTTATTCACCAGTCTAATATATATTTTTTTCAATTTTTATTTTTTTATTTTTCCCCCTTTCTTCTCCCCCCCGGTTTTGGGTCTTTTCTGATTTGGTTAACATATATTCAGTACCGATGGCTATGGACCTAATCAACATAGACATTGGAAATATGTCAGAACTAGAGTTCAGAAAGATGATTATCAAGGTGCTAGCTGGGCTTGAAAAAGGCATGGGAAATATTAGAAAAATACTTTCTGGAGAAATAAAATTCCTGTCTGGAGAAATAAAAGAACTAAAATCTAACCAAGCTGAAATCAAAAACATATTAACGAGGTGCAATCAAGGGTGGAGGATCTTACTGCTAGGATAAATAAGGCAGAAGAGAGAATTAGTGATATAGAAGAGTAAATGACAGAGAATAAAGACACTGAGCAAAAGAGAGACAAAGAACTACTGGACCATGAGGGGGAGAATTCAAGAGATAAGTGATACCAGAAGATGAAACAATATTAGAATAACTGGGATCCCAGAAGAAAAAGAAAAAGAGAAGGGGGCAGAAGGTATACTAGAGCAAATTATAGTAGAGAATTTCCCTAATATGGCAAAGGGAACAAGCATCAAAATCCAGGAGGCACAGAGAGCCCCCCTCAAAATCAATACAAATAGGTCCACACCCCATCATCTAATAGTAAAACTTACAATTCTTAGTGACAAAGAGAAAATCCTGAAAGCAGCTCGGGACAAGAAGTCTGTAACATACAATGATAGAAATATTAGATTTGCAGCAGACTTATCCACAGAGACCTGGAAGGCCAGAAAGGACAGCATGATATATTCAGAGCACTAAATGAGAAAAATATGCAGCCAAGAATACTATATCCAGCTAGGCTGTCATTGAAAATAGAAGGAGAGATAAAAAGCTTCTAGCACAAACAAAAATTAAAAGAATTTGCAAACACTAAACCCGCCCTACAGGAAATATTGAAAGGGGTCCTCTAAGCAAAGAGAGAACCTAAAAGTAATAGACCAGAAAGGAACAGAGACAATATACAGTAACAGTCACCTCACAGACAACACAATGGTACTAAATTCATATCTTTCCATAGTTACCCTGAATGTAAATGGGCTAAATTCCCAATCAAAAGACATGAGGTATCAAAATGGATAAAAAAAAATAAGACCCAATGATACACTGTCTATAGGAAACTCATTTTAGACCCAAAGACACCTCCAGATTTAAAGTGAAGGGGTGGAAAACAATTTACCATGCTAATGGACATCAAAAGAAAGCTGGGGTGACAATCCTTTTATCAGACAAATTAGATTTTAAGCCAAAGACTATAATAAGAGATGAGGAAGGACACTATATCATACTCAAAGGGTCTGTCCAACAAGAAGGTCCAACAATCTTAAATATCTATGCCCCTAACATGGGAGCAGCCAATTATATAAACCAATTAATAACAAAATCAAAGAAACACATTGACAATAGTACAATAACAGTAGGGACTTTAATACCCCCCTCACTGAAATGGACAGATCATCCAAGCAAAAGATCAACAAGGAAAGAAAGGCTTTAAATGACACACTGGACCAGATGGACATCACAGATATATTCAGAACATCCCATCCCAAAGCAACAGAATACATATTCTTCTCTAGTGCACATGAAACATTCTCCAGAATAGGTCACATCCTGGGTCACAAATCAGGTCTCAGCCAGTACCAAAAAATTGGGATCATTCCCTGCATATTTTCAGACCACAATGCTCTGAAACTAGAACTTAATCACAAGAAGAATGTTGGAAGGAACTCAAATACATGGAGGGTAAAGAACATCCTACTAAATAATGAATGGGTCAACCAGGAAATTAAAGAAGAATTGAAAATTTCATGAAAACACAACTGTTCAAAATCTGTGGGACACAGCAAAGACAGTCCTGAGAGGAAAGTATATAGCAATACAGGATTTTCTCAAGGAACAAGAAAGGTCTCAAGTACACAACCTAGCCCTACACCTAAAGGAGCTGGAGAAAGAACAGCAAAGAAAGCCTAAACCCAGCAGGAGAAGAGAAATTATTAATAAAGCTCAGAGCAGAAATCAATGAAATAGAAACAAAAAGAACAGTAGAACAAATCAATGAAACTAGGAGCTGGTTCTTTGAAAGAATTAATAAGATTGATAAGCCCCTGGCCAGACTTATCCAAAGAAAGGAGAAAGGACCCAAATTAATAAAATCATGATTGAAAGAGGAGAAATCACAACCAACACCAAAGAAATACAAACAATTATAAGAACATATTATGAGCAACTATACACCAGCAAATTTGAAAATCTGGAAGAAATGGACTCATTCCTAGAGACATATAAACTACTAAAACTGAACGGGGAAGAAATAGAAAACCTGAACAGACCCATAACCAGTAAGGAAATTGATGCAGTCATCAAAAATCTCTCAAAACAAGAGCCCAAAGCCAGATGGCTTCCCAGGGGAATTCTACCAAACATTTAAAGAAGAATTAATACCTACTCTCCTGGAACTGTTCCAAAAAATAGAAATGGAAGAAAAACTTCCAAACTCATTTTTTTAAAAGATTTTATTTATTTATTTGACAGACAGAGATCACAAGGAGGCAGAGAGGCAGGCAGAGGGGCAGGGCAGAGGGGAAGCAGGCTTCCTGCTGAGCAGAGAGCCTGATGTGGAACTTAATCCCAGGACCCTGAGATCATGACCTGAGCCGAAGGCAGAGGCTTAACCCACTAAGCCACCCAGGTGCCCTTCCAAACTCATTTTAAGAGGCCAGCATCACTTTGATTCCAAAGCCAGACAAAGACCCTATCAAAAAGGAGAATTACAAACCAATATCCTTGATGAACATGGATGCAAAAATTCTCACCAAAATACTAGAAATAGTACATTAAAAGGATTATTCACCATGACCCAATGGGATTTATTCTTGGGCTGCAAGATTGGCTCAACATCCACAAATCAATCAATGTGATACAATACATTAATAAAAGAACGAACAAGTACTATATGATTCTCTCAATAGATGCTGAAAAAGCATTTGACAAATACAGCATCCTTTCTTGATCAAAATTCTTCAAAGTATAGGGATCAAGGGTATATACCTCAATACCATCAAAGCCATCTATGAAAAACCCACAGTGAATATCATTCTCAAGGGGGAAAAACTGAGTGTTTTTCCCTTAAGGTCAGGAACATGGCAGGGGATGTCCATTATCACTACTGCTATTCAACATAGTACTAGAAGTCCTAGCCTCGGCAATCAGACAACAAAAAGAAATAAAAGGCATCCAAAATGGCAAAGAAGAAGTCAAAACATCACCCTTTGCAGATGATATGATACTTTATGTGGAAAACCCAAAAGACTCCACTCCAAAAACTGCTAGAACTCATACAGGAATTCACTAAAGTGTCAGGATATAAAATCAATGCACAGAAATCAGTTGCATTTCTATACACCAACAACAAGATAGAAGAAAGAGAAATTAAGGAGTTGATCCCATTTACAATTGTTCCCCAAACCATAAGATACCTAGAAATAAACCTAACCAACGAGGCAAAGAATCTGTACTCAGAAAACTATAAAGTACTCTTTTCTTTATATATATTTTTTATTTTTTATGAACATATATTATTAGCCCCAGGGGCACAGGTCTGTGAATTGCCAGGTTTACAAACTTCACAGCACTCACCATAGTACATACCCTCCCCAATGTCCAAATAAAGTACTCTTGAAAGAAACTGAGGAAGACACAAAGGAATGGAAAAATGTTCCAGGTTCATGGATTAGAAGAACAAATATTGTGAAAATGTCTATGCTACCTAAAGCGATCTACACATTTAATGCAATCCCTATCAAAATCCCACCCATTTTTTTCAAAGAAATAGGAACAAATAATCCTAAAATTTATATGGAACTAGAAAAGACCCTGAAAGTCAGAGGAATGTTGAAAAAGAAAGCCAAAGTTGGTGGTATCACAATTCCAGACTTCAAGCTCTATTATAAAGCTGTAATCAGTAATGGCACAAAAACAGACACATAGATCAATGGAACAGAATAGAGAGCCCAGAAATAGACCTTCAAGTCTATGGTCAACTAATCTTCGGCAAAGCAGGAAAGAATGTCCAATGGAAAAAAGACAGTCTCTTCAACAAATGGTGTTGGGAAAATTGGATAGCCACATGCAGAAGAATGAAACTGGACCATTTCCTTACACCACACACAAAAATAGACTCAAAATGGATGAAAGACCTCAATGTGAGAAAAGAATGTATACATCAAAATCCTTGAGGAAAACACAGGCAGCAACCTCTTCAATCTCAGCCACAGCAACTTCTTCCTAGAAACATCACCAAAGGCAAGGGAAGCAAGGGCAAAAATGAAGTATTGGGACTTCATCAAGATCAAAAGCTTCTGCACAGCAAAGGAAACAGTCAACAAAACCAAAAGAAAACTGACAGAATGGGAGAAGATATTCACAAATGACATATCAGATAAATGGCTAGTATCCAAAATCTATAAAGAACTTACCAAACTCAACACCCAAAGAACAAATAATCCAATCAAGAAATGGGAAGAAGATATTAACAGACATTTCTGCAAAGAATACATCCAGATGGCCAACAGACACATGACAAATGCTCCAACTGCACTATTAGATATTTACCCAAAGGATATAAAAATAGTGATTCAGTGGGGCACATGGAACCCAATGTTTATAGCAACATTAAATATGAAAGACTAACTATTGAAAGAGCCCCAATATCCATCAAATAATGAATGGATAAGGAAGATGTGGTATACTAGTACAATGGAATATTATCCTGCCATCTAAAAGAATAAATGAAATCTTGCTGTTTGCAAGATAGAACTAGAAAGTATTATGCTAACTGAAATAAGTCAGTCAATGAAAAATACCATATGATTTCACTCATATGTGGAATTAAGAAATAAAACAGATAAACTAGGGGAAGGGAAAAAAAGAGGGAGGCAAACCATGAGGGACTCAACTGTAGAGAACGCACTGAAGATTTCTGGAGAGGAGGTGGGCAGAGGATGGGCTAAATGGGTGATGGATATTAAGGAGGGACTTGTGATGAGCATTGAGTGTTCTATGTAAGGGATGAATTATGTCCTGAAACCAATATTACACTACATGTCAACTACCTAGAAATTAAATAAAAACTTTTATTAAAAAAAAAAAAGTGCTCCACATCACTCAGCATCAGGGAAATACAAATCAAAACCACAATGAGATACCACCTCACACCAGTTAGAATGGCTAAAATTAACAAATCAGGAAATGATAGATGTTGGAGAGGATGCGGAGAAAGGGGTACCCTCCTACACTGTTGGTGGGAATGCAAGCTGCACTCTGGAAAACAACATGGAGATTCCTCAAAAAGTTGAAAATAGAGCTACCCTACGACCCAGGCAATTGCACTACTGGTTATTTACCCTAAAGATACAAATGTAGTGATCTGAAGGGGAACATGCACCCAAATGTTTATAACAGCAATGTCCCCAATAGCCAAACTATGAAAGAACCTAGATGTCCATCAACAAATGAATGGATAATGAAGATGTTGTATATATATATACAATGGAATACTATGCAGCCATCAAAAGAAAATGAAATCTTGCCATTAGCAATAAGTGGATGGAACTAGAGGGTATTATGCTGAGCAAAATAAGTCAAGCAGAGAAAGACAATTATCACATGATCTCTCTGATATGAGGAATTTGAGAGGCAGGGTGGGGGATTATGGGTGGTAGGGAAGGAAAAAGTGAAACAAAATGGAATCAGGAGGGAGACAAGCCTTAAGAGACTCAATCTCACAAAACAAACTGAGAGGGTTGCTGGGGGTGTGGCAGGGTAGGGATAGGGTGGTTGGGTTTGGACACTGGGGAGGGTATGTGCTATGGTGAGTGCTATGAAATGTACAAGCCTGATGATTCACAGACCTGTACCCCTGGGGCAAATAATACATTATATGTTAATAAAAATTTTTAAAAAAGAATAACTTAACAGAAGTACAAAACTTATACTCTGAAAATTATAACATATTGTTGAAAGAAAATTAAAGAAGACCTAAAATAAATGGAAAGACATTCAGTGTTCACAGATCGAATTACTTAGTACTGTAAAGATGGCAATACTCTCCAAACTGATCTACACAAATAATGCAATCCCTGTTAAAATCAAAGCTAGCTTCCTTGCAAAAATCAACAAGACGAACCTAAAATTCACCTGGAAATCCCAGGACCCAGAATAGCCAAAACAATCTTAAAAAAGAACAGACTTGGAAGGCTCATATTTCTCAAATACAGAAGTTACTATGGTGCTGCAGTAATCAAGAAAATTTGTGGTACTGACATAAGAAAAGACATAGAGATCATTAGAATAGAATCGAATTTATTTCTAGCCCTCACATTTAGGGCCATCTGATTTTCAACAAGACAATTAAACAGGGGAAAGAAAAGTCTTTCAAGAAATGGTGCCAGGACAAGTGGATAGCCAAATGCAAAACAATGAAGTTAGACCCATACCTTCCACCATTTACAAAATTTAACTCCAAGTGGATCAATCTAAATGTGAGATCTAAACTCTAAAAGAAAGAAAGTACAGACAGAAATTGAAATCTTTATGACCTTGAACTAGTCAATCAAATGGTTTTAGATATGATAACAAAAGCAAAAGAAACAACTAGAAAAACATGATAAAATGGACATCATTAAAATTGAAAAGTTTTGTGTTTCAAGAGACACCATGAAGAAAGTGAAAAGACAAAAGTTGTTGTTGAAAAGACAACAACTAAAATTGGTTGAAGATTTTTGCTATTTCTCTATCTGATAATGGACTTATTTATAAAACACGTAATGACCTCTTACTACTTGATAATAAAAAGACTGTTAAACCAATTTTTAAAATAAGCAAATGCTCTGAATAGACATTTCTCCAAAGAAGATGCATACACAAATGGTCTGAGAGCAAATAAATAGATGTTCAACATCACTAGTTGTCAGGGAAATGTCAATCAACACCAAGCTGAGATACCACTTGGCATCCATTGGGATGACTATAATCAAAAGATAGATAATATATTGGTGAAGATATGGGGCAATTGGAACCCTCACTGGTGGGAATGCAAAATGGTGCAGCTAGTATGGAACTGCAGCCACTAGCATTTACTCAAAGGATTAGACATAAAGTTAACCATATGATCCATCAATTCCACTCCTGGGTGTATGTGCCAAGAGAAATGCAAATATATATCCACATAGAATGTGTACACAATGTTCAAAAATGGAAACAACTCATATGTTGTATTTCTATACAACATTCAACGGGTGAATGGATAAATAAAATGTTGTATATGGCTACAATGGACTAATATTACTTGGCAATAAAAAGGAATGAAATACTGATAATGGTACACACTACGATGTGGACGAAAGTTAAAATCTTTATGCTAAGTAGAGGAAGTTACTCACAAAGAATCAGACACTATATAATTTCACTTAATGGGAAATGTCCAGAGTAGGTAAATCAATAGAGGCAAAAAAACTGCCTCTATTGATGGATTTGGGTGGGGGAAATGGGAAATGGCTGTTAATGGACACAGAATTTCTTTAGGCCATGATGAAAGTGTTCTAAAATTGCTTGCGGTGATGGTTGTACAACTCTGTATATGAACTAAAAAGTTTTGAATGTACACTTTAAGTGAGTGAATTGTAAGGTATGTGAATTACCTGTCAATGAAGTTGTTAAGAAGATTAAAAAGTGCTCCACCTCATTCAGTATCAGATAGATCCAAATTAAAACCACAGTGATCCATTATTCTATTTAAAACAAGTGGGGAAATTTTAAAGTTTGGAACGTGTCAAGTGTTAGCATGGCCAGAGAACAGTGAGAACTGCCATTTGCTGCTTATGAGGATGCGAACTAGAAGCACCACTTTGGAAAATGCTTTGGCAATAACATGTACACACCCTATGACATAGCAAATCCATTCTTTTCACACAAACAAAGGGAGACCTGAGCAATAATGTCCATAGCAGCTTCTGTTGTGAGAACAAAAGACTGGTACAACCCAGACACGCAACTCTGGGATGGATTCAGTTGGCCAGGACCCAGCAGGCTCTTGATCAGTGGTCCCACAGAAATCACCCACAATGGGGGAGAAGATATTCTGTAAATGTCATTTGGGTGCTATTACAAAGGGGGAATAGCCAAAAACAACAACCACCCTCACAAAACAAATACTCTTTACACACCAGGATTTGTTTGTTTGTTTTCCTTTTACAATTGGTTCAGAACCCACAGGGGATATGGGCGCGATTACCTAACTTCCTGAAACTCCTGAAAAGCAATGCACCTTATTGTTAGCCCAGCGTGAGTGTGGAATCTTAGAAAGAAATGATATGAGGGTCGAGAAATGGGGGCTTGGCAACTAAATGTTTTCCAAGGTCCAAGATGGGACTTTGGGGTGACAGACCCCGTCTCAAGTTCTGAATAGAGGAAAAGTAACAGGCAGAAGGCAAATTACTCTCCATTCATCAGCTGGCCTAGAGAATCAGGAACAGGGACAGAGGAATCCAGTGGACCCTCCATTCCTGAGCTGGTTCAAAAGCTGCATTACCCACACTAACCATTCCTCCCCTCTCCACCCACTCACAGGGGGCCAGGGAGAAAATCAAACTGATGCTCCTTGTTTCCCTTCCTGCCCCTTCAGGCACAGAGGTAGATACTTATTGCTGGGCAAAAGTACTTCTTTCTTTCATCTGAAGTGGGTGCCCAGCTTCTCTTGCCACTAATCATTTCCTTTCTGAGTGTGACATTTTCCCATACTTGTCCTTTCTGTTAATAAATCCTCACTAATCATTTATTTTCTAAGCATGACATTTTCCCACATTGTCCTTTCTATTAATAAATCCTCACTTGTCTTACCATCTTCCCAGGTGACACCGATGTCATTGATTTGCTCCCCCACCACAGCTTCCTTTTCTGGCCACAGATTCTTTTTTTTTTTTTTTTTTTTTTTTTTTTGGCCACAGATTCTTAAAAGCATTTCAGGAGTCCCTCCTCAGTTTCCCTCTCCTCCCCCTCCACCATTGGTAAACAACTCTCAGTGTCAGCTGAAGGATTTCATGCCCTGAATCTGCAAACCAGGGTCATCTGTCAACACCATTTACTGAAGGTGGTAAAACCTGTGCATTATGATTTTTAGACAGGTTTTGTTTCTGTAGAAAAAACAGAAAGAAAAAAAGCAGGGAATCTTATAGGCCCCAGAGGGAGAGTTTTAAGTGGATCTGCAAGGACATATACATATCTGCACATTTTTTTATGTCTATACATACTATATATATAAATATAATATATATAAATAATGCAGTAATGTTTCAGCAATTCAAGTGGATTTTACCTTTTAAACGTTCAGCTATTTTGCTGATAAATATGACAAGATTCACATATAATGTTTGCTTGTTTTCACCTAATACCTAATAACTAAAGAGTAAAAAGGCCTTTTCAATTTTCTATTTAAAATTTCCTTAGTTAGGAGCACCTGGGTGGCTCAGTCAGCTAAGCCTTCGACTGTTGATTTTAACTCACTGTCATTAGATTGAGCCCTGCGTTGGGCTCTGTGCTCAGCAGAGTCTGCTTGAAATTCTCTACCTATCCTTCTGCCTCTTCTCCCTTCTAAAATAAACAAATCTTTAAAAAATATATAAAGTTTCATTGGTTATTGTCCATGTCATTACTTAACAGAGTTAACCATTCACAGTACACATCATTCTCTCTAGGAGATTCTTGGAAAATCCTTTTATTACGAAGTATATTACATTTACTGTATCTATTATTATTATATGATTCTTGCTTTCAAGAAGTATTTGAGGGGATGCCTGGGTGTCTCAGTTGACTGAGCGTCTGCCTTCAGCTTGGCTCATGGTCCCAGGGCCCTGGGATTGAGCCCTGCATGGGGCTCCTTGCCAAGCAGGGAGTCTGCTTCTTCTTCTGCCTCTCTCCCCTGGTTTGTGCGCTCTCTCTCTCAAATAAAATCTTTTTTTTTTTTTTTGAAGGAAGTATTTGAGGTGAATCATAATAAAAAAACTTTAAAATAATAAAACTATAATAGTAGAAAATAAATGCCATGCAAAAGAAAGAAGGAAAATATGCTTAGCTCATTAGCAAATAAAACTATGATTGAACATTAACCTGAGCTTTCTAGCAGCCAAAGTAAAGGGGGAAACAGAAAATATACCAGCTCTTCAAATTTGACAAACAGGTTTGGATTTGTTCTGCAACCAGATCTAATAGGCGTATCCAAAAGGAAACATTGATTCCTTCATTCATTTGAAAAGGATTTACTTAATACTTCTAAGGAACCAAATCCTATATAACATACTGGGAATACAATGTTAAACATTTCAAAAATGGTCTCTGATCTATAGAGTTTAGAGTCTATTGTGAAGGACAATAAACAACTAATCCAGAAAATAAATACAAATCAGAATTGAAGTGTACAGGGACTAGGAAAATAGCCAAAGTTCAGGAAAGCCTTCCTGAGGGGGTGATGTTTAAAAAACAAAAAGAGAGGAGATGTAATTTCTGCCCAGAGATGTTTCTGGGAAGTTCAGAGCCCTGAAATAATCCTACAGATTTGATTTTTGAGGTGTAGAAACTCAATGTGTATTTACCTAAACTCCAAGGATTAAAAACACCCTTATTTTGCTAACTTGTGGCCATATCATTGCATTCCCTTCCCTTTTTTTTTAGGCAGATTTTTAAAAAAGATTTTATTTATTTATTTGACAGAGAGAGAGAAGTGAGAGAGGGAACACAAGGAGGGAGAGAGGAAGAGGAAGAAACAGGCTTCCTACCAAGCAAGGAGCCAGATGGAATGGGATCCAGCTCAGGACCTGAGCTGAAGAAGGCAGTCGCTTAAGCACTGAACCACCCAGGGGCCCCTGCATTCCCCTCCATATCTCTTATTCAAGTAAAAGAGAGACAAATAAGAAATGCAGTTTATGATAGAAACATTTTAATTCAAACTCGTATCTGAGGTTGAATAATTTAGTGATTGAATAAACAGGAGGAAGTTCTATGAAACTGTTTTGTTCTTTTTAAGTTTGCCAAGAGTGAGTGGTCAGAGGAGAGTGCAAGGAAAGAGGGGGAAAGGAGGAAGGAATGCGGAGAGGGGGAGAGAAAGAAAGAGTCAGAGGAAGTGAGCGTGAATGTAAGAGAGAGCCTCTGCTTTAAAAGGAATATGATGTTGAAAAAGGCTGACAGGCAGAAAACAAGCCAAAGTGTTGTTGCTATGGTTACTGAACCATCTGTGTTCTTGCCTACCATACACCAAAGGGTTATATAACCTTGTAGCCAGCTAAATATTAAAATGGACCTGACAGTGACATGAGTTATTTTTGTCATTTTTTAAGAGGGTGATTCTAAATCAAATTGCAACATTACACAACTGCTCTTCATGTCTACTCCCACGTGAAGCGCTCTAGAATGCTAGTAAAATTCCCCTTGAGGGCATCAAGAAATATCTGAAGTATTGCAATGGCTCTGATTTTCAATCCTTCAGAAACCATTGTTCCTATTAATTTTTTCGTTTAAAGTAGGCTCCACGTGGAGCCCAGTGCCCAGCTTGAACTCACAACCCTGAGATCAAGACCTGAGCGGACATCAGGAATCGGACGCTTAACCAACAGAGCCACCTAGGCGCCCCTTATTAAATTTATAATTAGGCAATGTCTCAGCAATTAATACATCCATATGTTACATTCATATGTTTTCAATTGCAATTGATTTAAAATTAGACCAGAAGTAGACTAAAACACAAGAACTATCCTCTACAAGGAAATGAGACTCTCCATTGACCAAAGCTCGAATTTTCCTCAAATGTGGGGCATGCAAAGAATATATTCTCCACAGGAGAGAGAGAAATGAATATTCTAAATCCATCTCTCACTAGAAATAGAGCTTTCTTGTGCAAGTTCAAGGGAACTGTGGTGAGAATTCTATCACAACTGGCAGAAAAACCAGCCCTGAGCCATCCCACCTACCCATGCCCCACAGCATGATTTATAAGAAATGCCAGCCACACAGAAGCCACTTTTAGCCCTAACAAGCTTGCATTGAGCAGGTGTTGGATTTTACCACTGTCGTCACCAGCTGTATCCCCAAATTGCTTTCCCCTCTATACCTCTCATTTAAGTAAAGGAGAGACAAGTAAGAAATGCAGTTTTATGCTGGAAACACCGTAACTCAGACTTGTATTGAAGCTTTTAATAAGTTTGAATAAGAGGTGGAGACATCTCTAAAGAAGGCCAGTCACTGCTAAGCGTGTATTTCCGGCCCTTAGTTCTTCCCCGCGGGTATCTTGCAGGCACCTCAAAATCCACATGTCCAAAGATTAATTTAACTTTTCCACTTGCCTATCCCAGTTAATATCCAAGCTAGAAAGTTCAAAGCTACCTTCAGTCTTCCCACCTCCAACCACATTAGCCACGGGGATTAGGTGACTTAGTTCGCTAACCGTGTCCGAGCCCGGGTTTTCCTCAACTGCCAGATGGATTCCTTTCTTCTCAAATTAGTGATGAACGTTAAATAAGAAAGGGTGTGGAGAATGCTCAGAACAGTGTCTGGTATAGTAAATGTTCAGGAAATTATGGTGATTCCATGATTATCTCTCACCAGAGGACTGTGAGGGCTCCTCATCCATCTTTCCAAGGGCGGTCAGCAACTTCCCACTTTTTCCATGCTCACCTCTGCTTCCTTTAGGATCCCCATGGTGCACCACATATAATCATTTGTCTGTGGCAGTTTTCCTGTCCTTGTGTCATCGTTGGGTGTTGGGTGTGTGGGAAGCAGAAACTTGCCTTTTGGTTCACAAGTTTTCAGTTGGAGAGAAGCACGTCTGAGCAACTGCCCATGAGGGAGCTCACCCTTCTGCATTTGAACCTGATGGAGATGAATAAATCCCAGACTGGAAGCAGGAGCCATCATGGTTTGAGCCATGGGGGTGGTGGTGATTAGCGCATTGATTTAGTCAGGTGGGGTATAGTAAAGGGTTTTGCAGAAATGGCTTGCCTCCATATGTCCCATCCCACAAGCTTGTTGTAACATGGCTTTGCCACTTGAATCGGGGCTGGTTTTGTGACTGGTTTTGACCAACAAAATGTGGCAGAGTTGACACAAGTCTTATAGCTTCTGTTTAAATGGTTTTCTAACTCTCTCCTCACATTCTGGGGGTGCTCCTTCTGAGAACTCCGCCGTGAGACCACTATGCTGTTAAGAAAGCTCAGTGTGGTTCTATGGGAAGCCTACATGATGTAAGATCAATGTGCCGTGGCCAACAGCCCCTCTCTGAGTTCCCCCCACCGCCACCCCCAAGCCCAACTGCCACATGGGTTCAGCCCCAGAAAGGATGCCAGGAGAGATCAGCCAAACAGTCAGGCAGGCGACCCACAGAATTTTGAGAGAAAAATAAGTTGTTGAACTATACTAATCATACGAACGAATACCTTCATAATCTTGATCCAATCTTCCATTACAGTTTAATTTCCCATTCTCTGCCCTTAAAGTAGCATGAGGAATCCTTCAGACAAGTATTAAGATCGTAACTTTCTTCACAAACCACCTTGAATGTTCAATGTTGTGGTATAAAGCTACAATATTCAGTCAATTTTAAGATGCGGGAAATTAGTTCAATGAGTACCTCAGTTCAAATGTTAGTACGAATATGAAACGTGTGGCACAGGAATTCGAGCAGCTGAACAAGCATTGTTATTATCTAGCAACTGCCGGTGTAGCCAAAATGCAAGTTTTGTGAAGAAAACTTGGAAGATGTGTGGTTATTATAGTCAGTTTGTTTAAACACATTCAAAAGAGAAATCATTCCTGCTGAGCAAATCAGGAAATGAAAACAGTGTCTGAAAGCATTATAGTAGAGTTGGTCACTCGGAAGCAAATCTCATCTGGAAATAGAATCGTGGTGGGAAATTTTTGCTATGGTTAATTCTCCTGGATATTAGATTACCGCCTTAATCATATTAATCCCCAAAGGAACAAGCCAGAGGCTGCTCGTTTAAAAGAAGCAGTAAGGTAATGAAACTTTAGAGTGCCATTAGATTAGTCTTCCAAACCTAACTTTGCAAATTGGGAAACTGAGGCTGAGGGCTAGAAAGGGCCTTTCCAGCTGTGAGAGATGCTTGGGTAGAGCAGCTGGCTGCGGGAAGCTCACAAACCCACCTGGCATCCTATTGATCCCAGGTGGGGATTGCAAAGAGTCCTTTCTCCTGAAGGAAAGGTCGATTGTGCCTGTTTACCTCACGGGGTCAGCTTGAAATCTCAGGAGGATCCATACGCACAATGTTTCAGTGTTAGGTGGTGGGGCTCCTATTTTGTTTTTTCCAGCTCCTTCTAGTCATATACACATCTACAGCTATATTTGTATTCATAGGTCTCTGAAAACTTTTGTTCATGCCCAGCATTAGCTACCCTTGCTGGAAGAGTTTAGAAGTTTCCGCTTTCGCGATTCTGGTTACACCGCATTATACATGCATACAACTACACAGCGTAGTTATAACAAACCGACACTGGCGGGTCACAGAAAAAACCCTCTGACCCTTAGTACCTGGCTGGCTGGCAGACCCTTCAGAAGCCATTTGCTTTTTGTTTAAAATGTCACAGGTTACCTTGTCAAGGAAATTGGATATTTGGCTTTTTAGAAATCAGAAACCCACCTTCCTCCTTCTTTTTACTAAATACCGTACTTTTTTTTTGTTGTTTAGAACTAGAATAATTTCCTTATTCAGATGAGTTTATATAAATTAACAATTTTTGTCATTTATTTGTGCAATTAAATCTGAATGGAAAGTTCTGCCAGTTGTACACATCGTATGAGTAACGCCACTCTTACCTACAACCACACTTTTTTTTTTTTTTTTTTAAAGAAAACTATTTTGGTTTTGGATGTTCATTATCTTCAGAACTCCACTTTGGGCTCCAGTTTTGAGATAGACATAAGTATTTTTTTTTTTTTTCTAGTTGTTTAAAAGGAAAACACACTTGGCTTTTTTATCAGAGTAGAGGAGATACCCCCCTACGGTATATTTTTAGAATTCTTGAGACATTTAAAAGGGACTTCATGGCTGGCTTTACTACCAGAACCATCCATCTTTTTTTCCCCCAGCACTCTTTTTTTAGAACGTAAATAACTTCATTTCACAACATACCCGTACACACACAGGCCTTGATTGCTCCCAGTCTCAGTGTGATCTCTGTTGATGTTGTTTGGTTCAGCTGGTCTTAAAATTTTCTGCAGTGTGGAGCTTCCTACTCCAGCTGATTACCTGTAGCTTCCAAACCACAACAGGGGAACTCTAGCCTTGCAAGAGAGCATGCGTAAGTGAGAAAGCCCACAGTCTGGCGGACAAATCCAGAGATGGAGAACAGAGCACTGGAATATGAGGCTCAGAATGCATAGCTGGAAAAAAAAGCACCTGCTGGCCTCCCAGTGTACCCGGCAGAAGGAAGAATTCCTGGCTCTTCTTCTCTTTTCTTATCTTCATTATCATTGTTTCCCTCCCTTCTTTAAATCCACAGTTCTGTTGAGTACTTACCCCACAGATCTACAGCCTTCCTGGATGTTCCAGCCTTTCCTGAGTTCTTCCCTTAGAAGCTGGGAGGTGCTTCTCTACTGCTTGGTCCTCCCTTACTGGTCCAGTCAGATTCAGCCCAGAAGCATAGCAACTGTGGGTGTTCCATCAATCACAAGAGAAGTAACATGGGACTGGATGAGGGTTCCCATGGCCTCCTAGGAGGACAGTTACCAACATCACCCGAATCAAGGTGTATCAGACTCATCCCTTCAGTACCTCCTACTCTTTTAGTCTCCGGATTCTCATCTGATTTTTCATGTATTACAGGCTTATTCTCCCCAGTCTAGACTCAGTGTTAGTTCCCAGTAGATAGGAAACATGTTTAACCTATTTTGTTGCCCGAAGGTTTTGGCACATAGTAACTGCTCGAGAGGCTCTGACTTAAGAGTATCCAGAATCTCCTCCAAAAAGATTACAATTCAAGCTGAGGACACTAACGTAGTAACATGGGGACACTATGACAATGGTTTTGTAAAGATTCCAAGAGTGTCTCAGCATATCTGAGCATATACAGTTGGAAAATTCTGTCCATGACCCACAAAATCTCCCCCAAATTCAATCTCAGAATCTGGCTTCCTATCTCAGATCAGAGATCTGTAGATCAGAGCTCCCTGGAGTCCTTGCTGAAACCCACCCCCACTCACCTTACCTTCAATTTTGATTCATTGGATATGGGGAACAATTGAAAAATATCTATTTATTTTAAGTTGCCTAGGTGAGTGTCTGATGCCTAGCAAGGTTGGGGTACCCTGCCCCCAGGGAAGGTTGAAATGCAGAGTCCTGTCCTAAGAGACTAATCTTCCATACCCTGCAAAATTTCTGGGGAGACTGAGGGTGTAGCACTCCACGGACCTAACAATCTGCTTTTTATCAGGGTTAGAACAGGGAGGAGTGGAGAGTCAAGTTGATCATTTACACCAAAACATACATTCATGGTTGGTAGGAGAGGTGCCTTCTTATTGGCAAGCAATAGGATTTCCCCTTATGTGATAAGCTCCTTTTCATTCATGACATTGGACTTTGGGATATGAATTTGAGATCGGTGTGCTGATAGTAAGGAGGTAGCATTGTTTTATAAGGGGCAAATGTATATAGAGGGCAGAAAGCATGTACTGTTTGAAAAATCTATTTGCCTACCAAGGACATTGCTTAGACACATCCAGACGAGTTTGACTAGTTGAGAAGGAATGGCCATGCCTGATACTGGCTTTGATTCAAGAATGTGCCCTGCCCCTCCAGGTTCAGGGTTCCACCTACACCACCCCTGTTCTCCCTCTGACAGCTTTCCCAAGGGGAGAATTCTCTTTCTTTCATTCCTCATGTTTCTGTCCAGGTTTATCCATTTCCAGGCCTACCATATGGTTAAGTCAACAGAGCCAAATGAGTTGGCACAATCCTTTTTTTCTATGGCAGTTATTAAGAATTCATTCTTACACAGTTGATCTAATAGCCACATTGATCCAAGCAGTCAGTCACATAGCTATATTTCCATTAGTTTTCAGGATTCCAAAACACTGAATCAGCCATGTTTCAGCCTGGCTGCCTTTGTTATAAAGACGGTCTTAATATCCACTAATGGAGCAAATATGCCTGTTGACACAAAATTGAAAGAGATTGGCTAGAATCTTCTCATCCATTTATCTTACCAAAGAAGGCAAGCTATTCAAGTCTCATTTCTCGTGTAACCTAGCAAATGGAATTATTATTACATTTATGCACACAGAAGGCACATTTCCAGTGTCAGATTAGAGAATTTTAGAAATGTCATTATGCAACTTGTTACAGGTTTTAGAGATATGCCGCCTGAGATAATGTCTGTCTTTCCATACATTAACTTTACACTTGCTTGTTCAAAGATTGCAAGACATTTTGCTGACATTCTTACTCTAGAGCAAAAGAAGGCACAATATTACCATTCTTCTTCCTTTTTTTTTTTTGATAGTGTTGAAAGATTCCAAAGAAGCAAATTGGAAGAGTGAAATACAAATTAGATGGAGGCTTCAAGTCCAAGATTGATGTTAATTAGTTATATAACCTTGGATTGTCGCTTAACTCATGGAGCTTACTTTTTATTTATTTTTATTTTATTTTATTTATTTATTATTTATATACATTTGTATATATTATATATAATATATATTTATTATTTTATATTTATAAATAAATATTTATTTTGTTTATTTTTATTTTTCAGTCACACATTTTTATCATTCCACATACATTTCTTAAATTATATGTAAATATTTAGAGTAAAAAGAGTCTCATAAACAAAGTGCTTCAGGAGTTCATGTTTTCAGCTTAGAGAGACAGAGACAGAGTCATGCCCTTGAAGCCAATGGGGAAGCTGCGCCCTATGTTGCCTTGTGCACAGTAGAGCCACTCTTATCTTCATAAATGCCCTCACAGTTCACAAGTTGTGAACTTGATGAATATGGCCTTTGTTACCGAAACAGATGTTTTCCGTAATTCTTATTAACTGTATTAAAAGAAATCATCCGGTGAGGATCTAATCAAAAGCCTTGGCTTTTATTTCATGCTAGACAAGTTATTTCGAAAGTAACTCAGAGCAGTATTTTTTTGACATTCACGTTTAGGATCACGTTGTGACTGATGCTCCAACTCTGATCCCTCCCCTCTGCCTTCAGGGAAGGTTGAAAGTTTTTCTCACTAATTGTTGTCAGTCCCATGACTAAGATCTCAGGTCCTGGACACATGACCTTCTACGCAAGGTCTGACACATCCTGACTTCTACACGAGGTCCAACAGCGTCGAGGAATTTCATGCGTGTCTGTCATATTTCACAGCCGTGCCTGGCACACAAATAGACCCTCACTAGAGGTGTATCATATGAATGGGCAGGAAGCAAAGGAACGGATACAGCTCCCTCATCAAGCCCTGTCACACCTATTTTCTTTACTCTTCAGGCCCCAGGCTCATCCCCTGCAGAACTAGGGGTGAGCTGCATGATCTCAGGCCTTATTCTGCCTTCTACATGAAGTCTGAAGAAAAAAGTCCTTGATCCTGAAGATAGGAGACCTGCTCATGTGAGGCACAGAGGAGGCACTCAAATCAAAATTAATTAATTGAATTGAATCTGTATCCTAGTCTTGGATTTACAACTAGATGATGTGGAATTTTTTTTTTTGGTAAGGTTCTAAATCTAGGTTTTCTCACATACAAAATAAAGGAATTAGACTAGGCCAACTTGACTATCTCTCTCAGCTCCAAGTTTCTGTGATTTTATAATTTTATATCCTAGTTTTACTCACAACTTGGGTCCATAGCCTAATCCTCCTGCATGGAACCTGAGGGACCCTGAACTGATCCTTAAAAGGTTACTAGGTAACCAGGTAACCTCTCTATCATTATCTTCACCTACAAAGGTGGGTAACAATCCTAGGGCTATTTTGTGGCTTAAATAAAATAAGGGATATGAGATACAGGGAAACATTCCCGACACACAGAAGGTACCAACATCCATTTTGCATTTATTTTTGTGTATGGTGTAAGTAGGTGGTCTGGTTTCATTCTTCTGGATGTGGCTGTCCAGTTTTCCCAATACCAATTGTTGAAGACACTGTCTTTTTTCCATTGAATATTCTTTCTTACTTTGTCAAAGATTAGCTGACCATAGTGTTGAGGGTCCATTTCTGAGTTTTCTGTGATGAACAGTTAAAGAAGATATGGAAGATAGATGTATGATATATATATATATATATATATATATATACACACATATATATATAATAATCTATAAGCATTATAAAATATACAAATGGAATATTACTTGGCCATCAAAAAGAATGAAATCTTTCCATTTACAATGACATGGACAGAAATAATAGAGGGTATTATGCTAAGCGAAATAAGTCAGTCAGAGAAAGACAAATATCATATGATTTCACTCATACAAGGAATTTAAGAAACAAAATAAATGAACATAGGGGAACGGAAGGAAAAATAAAATAAGATGAAAATTGAGAGAGAGGCAAACCATAAGAGATGCTGAACTCTAGGAAACAAACTGAAGGTTGTGGAGGGGAGGAAGGTGGGGAGAAGGGATAATTGGGTGATGGGCATTAAGGAGAGCCTTCGATGTAATGAGCACTGGTTGTTATATGCAACTGATGAAACACTAAATTCTACCTCTGAAACTAACAAAAAATAAATCAAATAAATAAATAAGAAGGTGCCCCAAAAATGATAGTGGTAGCTGCTTTTATTATCAGATAACAGCTTTTTCTTTTTTTAGCTAATAGAGCTTTGCTAAATCAATTGGCCTTAATTAACTACAGTGTATAACTCAAGTCTCTAGTTTGAAAATATTCAGTCATGGACTCCAGTGTTGGACAAATCCAGATTCTAATTATAGCTGAGCCAGTTAATAGCTGTGTAAACTCAGACAAGTGATTCAACCACTCACAGCTTCAATCTCTTCATCTATAAATTATGAATCATTATGCTTCTTTTGCTGATTTTCTGGGAGGATTCATTGCTTGTGAAGAATCTGGTATGGGGAGGCGCCTGGGTGGCTCAATGAGTTAAGCATCTGTCTTTGGCTCAGGTCATGATCCCAGAGTTCTGGGATCCAGCCTGAGAGGGTCTCCCTACTCAGTGGAGAGTCTGCTTATCCCTCTCCCTGTGCCCCTCCCCCTGCTCATGCTCGTTCACTCGCTCTCTTTCTCAAATAAATAAATAAAATCTTAAAAAAAAAAAAAAAAAACAACAAGAGAAACTGGCATGGGAATTGTTCCCAAAATATCAGCTATAAGCAAGTCCATGTTGTTAAGCAAGGTTGGGCTCTGGGTTTTTTATAACTTCTCCATCCACGCAAGAGAACAGGTATATGCAGTCTGTTACAAATTCCACTGCCCAGTTGCAGCCTATAATAATTTCTGGCAGCATTTCCCATGATTGTTTTGTTCCCCTAACCCTACCTTGTCTAGGAATTTCTAGATGATTATCAAGGATCTTTTTTTTTTTTTTACGATTTTATTTATTTATTTGACAGACAGAGATCACAAGTAGGCAGAGAAGCAGGCAGAGAGAGAGAGAGGGGGGGGGAAACAGGCTCCCTGCTGAGCAGAGAGCCCATGCCGGGCTCCATCCCAGGGTCCTGGTATCATGACCTGAGCTGAAGGCAGAGGCTTTAACCCACTGAGCCACCCAGGCACTCCAATTATCAAGGATCTGATATTAAGTGAGTGAAAAAATTTAACTGATTTCAAACTGCAACCTGCTCTCTGTTACAGTGCTGCTGAAATACATGCTTGGAATATCTAAGTAATCTGAACCACGGAATAATACAAAAATAATTTTGATTTGACTTTGAAATGAAGCTTGGGATGTTGCAGAAACGAAATGTCCTCTCTCATTACATTCTACCTAGGATAAAATCAATTCCCATTTCCTGAGCTCTCCTCAACTGAAAGCAGGAAGAGACAGCTCAAAACCTACTTGGTTTCAGAGAAGCCCAACTTGCTCAATGTTAAATATTTGCGACAGAAGTCCTCTAGCAATCCACAAAATCCATAGAACCAAATTTGTGTACTCATCAAGTTGGAAACGTCCATTGATTCTATGAATTCAGGTGGCACAGGCCAGTCCCTCTCACATCTATCTGTGTCCTTCCTGGCCATCTAAGGGCCTGGGGATGGCCAGCAAGGACATCCCGCCACTGATCCTGCTGTCAGTGGCTATGTCCAGGGGACCTCAGGCTTCCCCCTGAGGAGGGCCAGTCTTACTGGAACTATTATCACCTGAGTCTTACAGGAACTTTCATTACCCGAGGGTCAGGCGTGAAGATACCTCTGGGAGGCCCTGTTAACCTCGAAGTCAAACAGCACTCTGTTTATACCATGGCTAATAAAGTAATCCACCAGCCTGTCCTTCTCAGAATCAGAAATGAAAACAATCTATAACCTAGGGAAGGAAAGCACAACATTCTCTCCAGTGAAATGGACTAATTTTTGAACATTTTATTTAAATTTATAGTATACTGTACTATAATCTATAGTTTCTGGGGTCTTTGGGGGAAAGTAAGAGAGGAGTAGAGAAGTAGAAAAGGAGTTATAGTCTTCCTCGACACCTGAGAGCATTTGTGCTTAGAGATAAGGCTCTGTGTAAATGTTACCAACAGTGGATGAACTTTGGAATTCCTACCTGTCAGATAATTCACTGATCAGAAGTAATAATAGATGGGACTCTTCTCTATTTTTTGTATTTTATAAAAAAAAATAAAAAGCCACTTTCATCTGGAGCCAGTGCCCATGGAACAAAGGGATTGCTTTCCTGCTTTCTGCTCTGCCTCTTGAGGTCAGGGAGTTTATTCGACCTCCTTCACGGGCAGTTTTCATCTGCAATATGGAGAAGGCACTCACTGAGTTGACAAGAGCTATACACAAAACAAGGTATTGATAGTCTCTGGCTGGTCCACTTTTGGTCTCAGTGATTGTGCTACCCACGAATTAGGGTTTTTACCCATGTCTAAGCAATGCTGGGTGAACAGTGGGTACTTGGCAAGCAAATGATGATGAAGAAACTGCATGTGAATAATAATGGCCCTGGACGTAGGTCAACTGTTGGTGGTTCATAAGGCAGGGCCAAATATTTAATATGATTTGCTACTTTTAGCAATTCCATCAAGTAGGTATTGTTATGCCCCTTTTGCAGATAAAGAAACCCAGAGAGGTCAAGGTGAAGGCGTCCAGCTCATTACCTGTGATGGCAGGAGCTCCATCAGAGTCTGGGCTATTCTTAGGTTGACACAGACTCTAGCCCCTATCTTCATACTCTTAAGTCCTGCCTCTTTCCTTGATGACAAAGCCACACTTTTAAATAAGAAATGGAAGATGTGTCATTTTCCTCATTTTGCTTCATAATAGACACCACGTAATGTGTCTGGTTCCTCCACTCTCTCACTAAGGCTAATGATGGAAAACACTAAAATACAGAATATTTGTATTCAGCATCTCCAGGCTTCCTCCTCGGTTCATTTCCTCCTCTCTGTCCAGTCTTCCCACTTCCCTCTTCTCTTGTGCTCCTTCAGTTTCTTTTATTGACCTGAGAGACTGGTTGGTGCGGTTGTCCCAGGTGGGGAGAGTGGAGCCATGTTGCCTAGTCTATGGCTCTGCCACTCACTAACTTCATGACCAGGTCAAGTTCTTCAACTCAGACATCTCCCTTTTAAGTACGGATAGCACTCGATTCATAATGTGACTGTCATTCAATACGAGTTCACAGAAGGAAGCTCACATAGTGCTTGGCTGCTAGAAAGTGTGCTGTGAATATGAGGTGCTGCTGTGGTCACTCAGAAAAGTCATCTCATCAACTCATCCTGAATCAAGTGTGGGGAGTAGAGGGGGAGGGGGGGGTCCTAAGCTCTTTTACATCTTTGTTTAGTGCTGTGGTCCTCAAGCTTTGGGACTCACCAGAATCATCTGAGAGGCTATCCACCTTACTATGAGTCAGTAAGCTTGGGTAAGGCAAGGGCCACTGTCCCCAAGCAGGTGTGAGAGGACCAATGTTTAAAAACCACTAGTATATAAAAGGCTTCAGAGGCAGAGACCATAGTTGGCTTCTAGACACATGACCTGGGACCTGTCACTTAACCCTCCACACCACATCCAAAAACTGGGAATAAAAATAACTGTCGCAAGGTTATTGGGAGAAAAAAGTAAAAAGTTTATAAAGGCATCACAGTGAGATCCACTCGAGTCCTGGATATGAAAGGAAACTCAGAAAAGTTCTAATTAATTGCCTTTGCATTAGAAAAGGGAAAAAAAAATGGGACTTAACAAGATTAAATTTATAGGTGCTCAAAAAACATTCATTGAAAGCTGACCTAGACCTTGAACTTCAGAGCTGGGACTTGAACTTGTGTTTCCTGTGACTCAAACTCAGGATCTCAACAGAATTCCAGGCTCTAACACTTTCCTGTACAGCTCACTCTCATATGTTACCTTATTAGGGTGGAGTCCTCTCAGAATCTTTAGGAGGAATCGTGCTTACCACACAGCACTAGATGGGTAATGGTGGCAGTTTACGCATCAGGGAGAGAAACACTACATCATTGTCCTGTGATTTGGGAGAAGGAAGTATTAACTTCTCTTCTTCCTCTTCCTCCTCCTTTGGGCTCTTCTTCTTCTCCCTCTCATCCTTTGGCAGATACACTGTGTTCATTCTGTAACTGCCACCAAAGGAAAGCCTGATTCTGAAGGCCCCAGAGGGCTTCCTCCCACTCCCACCCCTCAGTGAGAAACTTTGAGCTAGATACTCTGTTACCGCAGAACTCTGGTACCTGTCACTGCGCTATCATGAATAATTTCTCGAATTAAAGGAACATAGGATAACTGCCTCATTAGCACAACCTGAAGTTGTTGGTTGTTGGCATGAGTAATTTTTCCTTAAAAACACATATTTCCCCCTGCTCATTTCCACCTTCAGAGTTGCAAAGAAAAGTTGGAACTATTCTATACATCTTAAATTTTAAAGCCAGAAGGATCTAAAGAGGAGTGTTTTCAATCTGTTTTACCATCATTCATAGTAAGAAATGTATTTACATATGGCCCAGCATATACATACACACATGCACACATTCTATCTAATATATATTCTATTTTATTTCATATTACTGTCTGTTTTTTGTTCTATTTCCTATGTTAATGTTTGGCTCATTAAATCAGTTTCTTGATCCTTAATGAGTTTTGACTTGAAGTTTTAAAAATACTGCTGTAGAGATTACAGTTCTACTTTTCTATGTTATATCAGAAAATGCAAAAGCCCAGAAAATAAAGCTGACTCGTCCAAGGTCACATAGCAAATACTGATACAGATCAGCATTCCAAAGCAAGAAGAACTGAAATATGATATAGTGGAGACGGGCAGAGATGAGGGAGTGGAAGGTAGTGAGATCAGTAGGGCCAAAACATGAAGCTCTCTGTGTGCTAACATACCCATACACTCGTGTTCACACATACAAACTACAAGCTAGGAAAGCCAGGGAAGGATGTTGAATAAGCAATTAACCAACAAAGTTTATGTTTTCAACATAAAGGATATAATGGGATTGGAGAACAGGAGAGAGGCAATCTCTCCTCTTCTCAGTGCCATGCTTCCTCTCCTCCGTTGCAGCAACATCTTCCAACTCTTGCAAGCAACACATCCCATCTGACGCAAGCGTCATATCCCTGGATTTCCTGTTTTCCCAGGATTTCCCTGTACTTCCTTTATCCAGCCTTGTTGATCAAAAAACCCATCTGAATAATCCCTCTGACATCAGGATGCATCAGTCCATGCTTCCTCACCTCTGATGACCTCCATTCTACCTTCATCACATGACACCAAGTTATGCCTTAGACCATGCCAAGTGCTATTCTCTGGTCTTATCCTGTGGACCTGCCCACATTCATTTCACTTCTCTACCCACCCACTCCCAATTCCAGCAAATATGTATTAAATGCTATTATGTGCTGGGAAATGTATGAAGCGTAGAAGATACCAAGTTGTATATCACACAGTCCTTGTGCTCAAGAAGATCTTGTCATAGTATCAAACAGACAAAGAATTGCAATCCAGAATGACATACGCTATGCTGCTGCTGGTGGCACTAATAGTAGTAGAATGTTCTTAGTGATTTCTGTAACTGGACACTATTCTAAGTACTTTGTGGGGATGAATTCAGTCCTCTTAACAAGTAAAGGTAATTTAGCTGATAGATGTCAGAGCCACGATTCACAGCCAGACATTCTGGCTCTAGAATCCTTGTTAATAATCACCCCATACTACCAAGGACAGAGAGACACATGTTGCTATGAAAGTCCATTAGGGGTCACACATAGAAAGCATTCTGGAGAAGGTGACCCGTGCCATGAGTCTTGGGGAGGTAATTTAGATTTAGCCAATTGGAGACCGTGGGTTAAAAGGAAGTGATTCAGGGAGAAAGAACCAAGTTGAAGGTAAAAAGTTTTAGAGAACATTACGGATAGAACAAATTATTTAGCCTGGGTGGAATCTAGAATGCTTACATAGGATGGCAAGAGCTAAAATGGGCAAGAGAGTAATTTTATTTGTCTTTTCCCCATGACATATAATACTTAGGGCTCAAAAATGTTGTAAAATGCCATGGCCTCCTTGAAATCTTTCTTTATCTCTGATGACCAGAGATTCTCCTTCTTTTAAACATTTTATTATTTTTTAATTAATTTTTTAAAATTTAAATTCTAGTTAGCATACAGTGTAGTATTGGTTTCTGGAGTAGAATTCAGTGATTCGTCACTTACATGCATTACCCGGTGCTCATCATAACCAGTGCCCTCTTTAATACCCATCACCCATCTAGCCCACCCACCATCTTTTCCCCCTCCATCAACCCTCAATTTGCTCTCTATCCTTAATAGTCTTTTATGGCTTGTTTCCCTCTCTCCTTTTCTTCTTCACCCTCTCCTCCTCCTCTTTATCCTTCTTCTTTAATTCTTTTTTTTACTTTTAATTTTCTTTTTGGTGGGCAACAAAACATTTATTGAGCGATGGTAGTAAAGTGATAGTACAGTGCTCCCAAAGAGGAAGGGGACCCAAGAGGGTTGCCCTATTCTTCCTCTTCTTTTTAAAACCCAAATAACATTTTGAGTGGTTTGTTTGTTTGTTTGTTTGTTGCTATTGTTCTTATCATTTGCTTTGGGCCTCATATCACAACCACCTCTGCCTTTGTCTTACCCTCCGCTGGAATTTAGGCATACCTCTCTCAACCTAGAGCAAAGCTTTGCACATAGTAGACACACATTTAATTACTTACCCAACTAGTTCCAGGAAGTATTCAAGGGAGCTTATGAGTACGGATTTGGCACATTGTAGAAACTGCTCTTATTCAAACAGACTACTCCTGAATCAGGTCTTTTGGTGGGAACAAAGTATGCATTTTGTGGGTCATGGAGGTCAGTGGCCACAGGAGAGGAAAAGGGTAGTTTTTGGTTTGTTTGTTTGTTTGTTTTTTAAGATTTTATTTATTTACTTGAGAGAGAGAGAAAGCATGAGAGAATGAGCGAGAGCACAGTCAGGGGGAGGGGCAGAGGGAGAAGCCGGCTCCCCACTGAGCAAGGAGTCTGATCCCTCCACCCTGGGGTCATGACTAGAGAGAAAGCATATGTTTAACTGACTGAGCCACCCAGATGACCCATGGAAAGGGGTAGTTTTATGAAGGACTGGGACAGTAACCCAGGACAGACAACAGCACAGAAGACGAAAAGGGCTGAAAACCACTTTCTGATTTGGTGGGTTTCTGGGAGCAGAAACAGAAAGAACCGTAGACATGAAGGAAGGTGGCTTGGTAGGAGATTCTTCTCCAAGTAAGCCACTTCTGGCTCCCCTCCAGGGCTCAACCCAGAGGCTGCTTCCATTAAGGACTGACGTAGGTAGGCACTGCCAGAGGCAGCCCAGAGGACTCACTGTTAACCTCTGCAGTGGACAGAGGCCTAAAGCACCAGCACTCAGACCCTCTTGCATTGGTTAGGGACCATCCTTCTACTTGGGAGCCCATAAGACGCCCTGATTGCTTGAAGTTTGGAAACCCCACGTCAGGGACCACACGCTACTGGAATAAAAGCCAGGGGCTCAAATAGAGCTTGGGTTTCAGTCAGTCAGCAGGCGATATCATGAGTTTACACCTTGACTCTAATTTCTGGCTGATGTCCAGCTGAATGGACATTCCCAAGTGACCTCTGTGAGGCCACATCTGTGCACATAACTCTACAGCCTGGTACACCTTATGGGGTCATAAAAATGCAGACTTTAGAACGGGACCCAGTTGTAAACATGGCTCTGCTGCTTCATAGACAAGTGGCTTCGTCTCCCTGAGGCTTGGCTCCCTCATCTATAAGGGGAGGAATATTTCCTTCAAAGAGCTGCTCTGAGGACTGAGAGTGACGGCACCTGTTGAGTACCTAAGGCAACACCTGATCGTACTGAACACTCCACGGTCATGCTCGTTTATCTTTCAGGTGCTGCTAGCCCCTCCTGTGTGTGACTTGTAGCACACAGTGAACTGTGCCAATCTCAATGTCAAATGATTTCTGGATTTATAACTCTATTCATATTTTGTATTTCTTCTTTAAAAAAAAAAAAAAAAAGTCTTCTTTTTTTAAACCACCCCCGATTTCTTCCAGGTTTCATTCTGAAAGAACATGGGCTGAAGCCACCTTCTTTTGTCAGGCTGGGGAGGCAGGAGGCCCTGAACTGCTCTGAAGGACTTCCCTCAGCAGGAAGACACAGCACAGCTCACATCAGATGGCCGGGCTGCAACACCCCCAAGTAGAAGCAGGAACCCCTTTGAATTATGATCCTGCAGCCAGCCTTCCTCTGAAAGCCCAAGCGACATGGCTGCTCAATGGGGCATCTGTAGGAAAAGCTGGGGGCAGCAGAAAACTGGAGGGTGGGGAGCAGCTGTAGGCAGAAGTAATAATACCAGTATTTACTGGGAGTCTGAGCTATGTGGCACTTTTGTTCTAGGCTCTTCTTGCCTATTTTTCTGCTACATCCTCTTAGTGACTATCCTGTTAGGAGGATATAGGAAGAAGTTACATTGCAGCTATGTTAAGTGACTTACCTGAGATCACACAGGTACTTTGCGTGCATGTCTTCCTGATTCCAGAGCACATTCTCTTACAGGGAAAAACCACATAGCCTCAAGGAGGCTAGTCCTGAATCTGCACCAGCCACTGTGTTCAGAGACCAGACCTCCTCTTCCTATGATTACATGAGGGGGTGGTGCACAGATGACCTCCGGGGTCCTGTCCACCTCTTTCATGCTGTTCCTGTCATACTGGGAAGCTCTGTTCACTGCAAATGCACAGAGTACCTATTTACTAAGTGCCAGATATTTTGTCTTACTCTATTTAATTCATATTTGAATTCTCAGTCAATTTTTTTTAAAGATGTTATTTTTAAGTAATCTCTATACCCAACGTGCGGCTCGAACTTCTAATCCCGAGATCAAGAATCGCATTCTCTACCAACTGTGCCAGCTGAGCACCCCTCAGCCAACTTTCAATTATGAAAAACATCAAAAACCTTGATTCAACAACTGTTAAAGTTTCACCATATTTAATACTTCCATGTCTTTCTCTGTATCTATCTGTTTTATGCCATCTATTTGAATTTTTGAGATTAAGTAGTGGACAGCTTGAGATTTCACCCCTAATTACTTAGTCCTGCATCTCCTAAGAATAAGGACATTTTCTTGCATAACCACAAATCATGTTCATACCTAAGCAAATTAATAATAGTTCCCCATTTATATCCTAGTTTAACAGCCAATCCAGATAAAAATTTCCTTCCCTCCAAAAGCTGTTACAGTTTTCTTTGTCTTCTGCATTATGATCCTGCACCCAGCCTTAGTCCTGAAAGCCCAAGCGATATGGCTGCTCATTGGAGCAACTGGTGTTTTGGAACCAAGAGCCAATCAAGTTTCACTCATTATATTTGGTTAAGCAAGGTAAACAAAGAGTCCCTTGAGCTTTGGTATATTTGTTTTGTTTCATGATGTTGACTTTAAGAGGAGCCCAGACCAAAGTTTGGTAGAATAACCCATACTCTGGATCTGTCTGTTTTCCTTGTGGTATTCATGTAAACACCCTCCCCCATTTTTCCTGTAAACTAGAAGATGGGTCTAAAGGTTGGATTGGAATGAGGTTAAGCATTTTTGGCCTGAGTACTTTATAGGTGATTTGTACTTCATATCTTTCAATCAGGAGACAGAACACCAGGTTGTCCAACAACAGTGATACCATATACTATCACTTGACTAAAGTGACAATCCACATGTCATTCTGATGTGGGAAACAAGGGCAAAAGAAAAATTAAATTTCCTACTACTTACAGCTCATTCATAAGTCCTTAAAACAGGCAGAGTGACATTCCTCTAGGAACGCAGCTGCCTCGATGTTAATACTTTGCTGAGGGCAAAAGGCAATCTTAGCCTGAATACCCAGGATGCTGTGAGTCTGCTTTAACATATAATAATTCCTTTGGAAACTTCCTTATCTGTAACCCTCAGGATACATGCTGGCAATTCATCCCTTAAGCATATGACCCACGGATATACATCTGAAGGGTCTCATGACTGAGGTTTTATTAGACAGTGATAAATGACTTTTCCCAACAATAGTAGCTCCCTCAAGGTCCTGGAAACCTTGCTTCCAAAAATTCCTTAGGGACCTTTGCTATCTCTAATCCCCTCCCAGCTTGAAAGTATATAATCAGCCACTCCTCATGACCACAGTGCAGCTCTTTCTGTCCACAGGCCCTCACCCCATGCTTTAATAAAACCACCTTTATGCACCAAAGACTTCTCAAGAATTCTCTCTTGGCCGTGGGGTTCAAACCCTAACATCTTTGCTACATCACTACAATTGCAAAGGTGTGGGAATTCCTTGAAAATCTGTTTTACAAGGTATGGATAATCTGTTCCACAACATCCTTGTACTTAAGGCATAAACATCATTGATTGATTGATTGATTGATTTTTAGATTTTATTCATTTATTTGAGAGAGAGGGCAAACATGAGCGGGGGGTAGGGGCAGAGGGAGGGGGAGAAGCAAATTTCCCACTGAGCAGGGAGCCCAACATGGGACTTGATCCCAGGACTCTGGGATCATGACCTGAGTTAAAGGCAGACACTTAACTCTGAGCCACCCAGGCATCCCAACATCATCGATACTTACTTAATTGTATATATTATCTAACTAGTGATTGCAAAATGGTGATTTTCTGAATATCATTTCTTATTCATTTATTTGCAGGCATGCACTTGTAAACAAGAGCTTTTCTTTACCTATTGAGGTGAATTATATCATTCCTTTAAAAGGCAGGGTAAATGTCTCTTTCTCTCTTATTGCTAACTTTCAGAGTAAGGAATTGCTACAAGTTGCTTTCAGTGGTGGCAAATTGGTTTTTCCTTCTTCTTTAAACAGTTCAACGGACTTGTGGCTTTTTATTTATCTAACTTTTATGATCAGTTGCAGTCATTTTGGGTGCTCAAATTGCCTCAAATTTGGATGGAGGGAGCGCTTTCAAGCTGGCTGGCTCCTGTGACCTTTGAGATGTCCGCATTATTCTTTGGGCAATTCCCTGTTTTTTGGCACAAGAAAATGTCCTGGGCTCACCTTGTACTTTCCATGCTCCAGATTCAGAATTAGCCATTTCTCCAAGGACCCCGGAAAGTTTTATTGAGAATAGTGTTTAAAACCCAAGATTTCTCTACTTGGTGAGCTCATTGTCATTGGAGTGTCATTGCTTCTAAACTGTTTCAGTGGCTAAAACAGAAGTGTATTTATCTAGATGATGAGTTCATATTGATATTTCCAATTCAAATTAAGTATTACATATTTTTTTATTTTCCTTTTATTTTATATTTTTACCTCTTTTCTTTTACATAGAAAATCTCAGTTCCTAATACCCTAACTTATTTACTTACTTGCCATAGTCTACAATATATATAAAGTAGATATAAAGTAGAAATACCAAAAAATTACATGGCAAATTTTGGATTTTTCTTGGAGGGAATTTCTTATTTGTCCTTAGAATACATTCAGTTAAAGACGGACAGCAAGTGTTGTGTTCCAAAGTCACTTGGATGAATTTTCTGTGTATGTCACCCATATGATATATAGTTACTTTGTTTCAGTTTGATTTCAAATTTGGTTTGCTTTTATTTTTCTTTGTCATTAAATTTTATTTTTGAATAGGTAAAAACATGTTTGAGCATTTATATGGCTCAAATTAAAAATTATATAAAAGCATAGAGAAATCAGCTATGTTCATTCAAATATCCCCTCTACGCGGCCTCCTTTCCTTCCCACTTCTTGGCCTCTTTCAGTAACCAATTATTTTATTTTTGTTGGTTTGATATTTTATGTCTGTGTCTGTAATTTCCTCTACTTCTTTTTTTTTATCTTTTTTTAAAAAGATTATTTATTTATTTGACAGAGAGAGACTGAGAGAGGAACACAAGCAGGGGGATTGGGGATTAGCAGAGGGAGAAGCTGATTCCCTGAAGAGCAGGGAGCCAGATAGGGGCTCGAACCCAGCGCCTGGGACCATGACCTGAACCAAAGGCAGACGTCCAGTGACTTTGGGCCACACAGGAGCCCCAAAATAAATGATATTCACTGCTCTGTACTTTGTTTTTTTTCCTTTCCTCATGATATTAACATACATCCTGGAGAATCCATATAAGTACATATATATCTTCCTCATTCTTTTTATATTACTGCATACCTTATTCAACAATCCTACATTATTGTTGTTGCTATGTAATCCAAAACAAGCAGTTCAGCTTATATTATCTTAATTGTGGCTCTTTTTGCCTTTGTTTATACCTTCTGGTTCTCATTGGCACCTGAGGTTTTGACCTCTGCTAAGGTTTTCCAGCTGGGTGGAGGCAGGGAACACCAGGTACAGCAGACTCCCGAAGATTCCTCCCCTCAGTCCACTTGCCTTCGCTGGAGAGGAGGGTAAATAGGAACCAAAGCGCTGGTGTTTTCCCACAGATCCTGCCACAGGCTTCTTCCTTTTTGGATGGAGAGCTAGGGAGCGATGAGTGAGGAAAGGGAGTGGCTTTAGAGCAGTTTGGTTTTAACTTCTCCATCTATTCCCTCTCCCTTCTCTAGAAAGCACAAACGGGAACCATCACCCTCTTGTGCTAATTTAAAGGCAATTAAAAAAAACAAAGAAACACAGGATTTTACTAAGATTCAGAAGTCCAATTAATCACTTGAAGAAAGATTGTATTGCACACTGAAGCTGGAACTTCCATTTTCAAAAATGAATGTTTTGGATTTCTCAGAATAGTTTAATTTTATTTTTTCAGTGTTCCAAGATTCATTGTTTATACCCCACACCCAGTGCTCCATGCAATAGGTGCCCTCCTTTAATACCCACCACCAGGCTCACCTAACTCCCCACCCTCCCCTCCAAAACCCTGTTTGCTTCTCAGAGTCCACAGTCTCTCATGGTTCCTCTCCCCCTCCGATTTCCCCCAATTCACTTTTCCTTTCTTTCTCCTAATGTCCTCCATGTTATTCCTTGTGCTCCAGAAATAAGTGAAACCATATGATAATTGACTCTCTCTGCTTGACTTACTTCACTCAGCATAATCTCTTCCAGTCCCATTATGTTGATACAAAAGTTGGGTATTCATCCTTTCTGATGGAGGCATAATACTCCATAGTATATATGGACCGTATCTTCTTTATCTTTGGGGTAAAGAGCCATGAAAAAGTGTTCAACATCATTAGCCATCAGGGAAATTCAAATCAAAACCACACTGAGATACCACCTTACACCAGTTAGAATGGCCAAAATTAACAAGAGAGGAAACAACAAGTGTTGGAGAGGATGTGGAGAAAGGGGAGCCCACTTACACTGTTGGTGGGAATGCAAGTTGGCGCAGCTACTTTGGAAAACAGTGTGGAGATTCCTTAAGAAATTAAATATAGAGCTACCCTGCGACCCAACAATTGCTCTCAGAGTATTTTTAAATAGATAGTTTCATGCTGGCATCCCCCCCCACACACACCGCTCATCTCCAAAGCTCACAACACCCACATTTATTTAGTTTTCTTTTATAACTGCGGTATCACACTCATCATTCTTATAGAATCAGGTTCTGTTTTTTTGTTTTTGTTTTGTTTTTGAAATGAGAAACAAAAAAATTTTTTTTCTTGCTGGGTAGTTCTTTTTGCAAATTTGTTCTTTCAAAGTTCACTTTTTAAGTTATTTGTCCTATTTCTGCCCTACTCTTTTAGAAAAAGGTGAGTAGACCAATTTGGTTAAATTAAAAAGGTCTTGCCTCTTCCGAAGATTTTCTTCTGGCCTTTAGGAGTGTGATACGGCAAAAAGAAACTCACGCAGTGAAGTGTAGTTTGCATGAGTCCCCCACACCAGATGCATGACTGTCACCCGGCCTGTGAGTTACTTATGCTTTACATACGCAGAATAAATTAACCCAGCTCCGAATATATCACCTGTTAGAGGATAACAGTGTCAGGACTCAGAGGAGCCCTGCATGAGGGTCAGCATTTTTTTTAGCCTTGAAGCCAGGAGCAGGGTGAAGCCCTGATCATTTCCTGGTCTGAAAGATGGGGGTGGGGTGGGGTGGAGGGGATCATGAGAGAGAAAAGGAGCATGTGTGGGAAGAGAAGATGGAAGAGTAGATGTGAGAGAGTAGAAAGGGAGAGAAGGGAAGGAAAGAAAGAAGAATGAGCGACATTATAGGGAAAGCAGAGAAAGGGTCTAAACTATATACCACAGACATAGGTCTTATGGGAAGAACTCTCCCTGGAGGGTTGAAATGTTCATGTTCTCCAGATCTATATCTTCTGCACACAGTACTATGCAGGAAATTTGAGGAATTTGGTTGTAAATCAAGCACCTTGGAAAATACAGTGCCTCTTTCTGTTAGTAACCAATATTTACGAGTGCTTACCATGTTCTAGCACTTATTTAAGCATTTGGCATGGATTAGGTCATTTAACCCTCACCCCAAGGCTAGGAATTAGGTCTATTATCTCCATTTTAGTGATGTGGAAACTGAGGCACGGATGCTCAATAATTTACTCAAGGTCCCACTAAGCAAATGTCTGTAGCAGTCACTGTTTTGCTCAGCCCCCATTGTCTTCCTTGCCAGCAGAATCTCAGTAGTTTGGCGTTTAGTATGCCCACCCTGCATCTTACCCCCACTGGATGAATGATAACAGACCTAAGCCCATTTTAGTTCTCACATTCTCCTTACTCACACACATTTCCCTGGCTTCCTTTGCAGGTGACTCCGTGACCGAGTTCTGACCAATGAGGCTGAAGGAGAAGTCCACTAGGGGACTTCTGGGAGAGCTTTTCGTCTGTGAGAAGAGGAAAGCATATTTTCTGCTTGCCTTCCTTCTTTCTACTTGATGATGGTATGAAGATTCTCTACTTGTGGCTCTGGCAGCCACTAGCAACACGAAGCCCCAAGCCCAAGGAAGAATGTCATTCATTGTGCTAAGGATGGCGAAATGAAAAGGGGAAAGGGTCCTGGATTTTGAGGACATTGTTACAAGAAATCTAGGTTCACCTCCCAGTACTCTTCTTGTTAAGTGAAATAATTAAATGTCACTCGGGTTCCCGAAAATTTGTCAGGTTTAGCCAAGCATACAGCTGCATGTATGTCAACTCAGATGGGAACAGAAGTAGATTTTGGACATGGGAAGCCCATCTCTGTTTTAGGCTCCCAGGCTTCTATTTAGGACCACAGAGTTGTTTTCTCCAGCATCTCCCCCCTTCAACCTAGATTCCCAGTATACAGTTGTTACTCTTCCCCCAGGAACCAAGGTAAAATGTAGCAAATCACAGGAAAATAGACACTGATGAGATTTTAACTACCTAAGATGTTACTCTACTATCTAAAACAGGAACAATAGTGATACACATGGCAAATAAACTTCAGATCACACTACAAAGATTCCATTCAAAGTACCCATATTCCACGTGTCTGCATTGTTCTCACACAACCACTCACTGACCTTTGTTTGTGCTTCTACCCAGGACTTCAGTTTGGGCAAAAACATTTCACCCTACCCCCAACACACACTCTCTGTTTTATGAATCTTCATATTCTCAGCATCCAGTAGTGCCTAATGCCCAATGCCTAGTGCCTAGTAGGACCTTAATAAATGGTCATGGTATGGATGGAATTAGAATTGCTTAGTATCCCTCCCGTTATAAGCTATAAGCTATTGGTTATAAGAATTATGAGACATGTTAATATTTTTCTGGTTTTGAGAGATGATTTATCAATAATTACTAAATTTCAAAGAAATGCAAATTGCTGAAGAGGTTAAGTTCAGTAAGTTACTCAGAGAGCAGGTATTCAACAAGTAAGTTGAACTGAATTGATTGGGCTTTTAAAAAGCTGTATGTTTGGGGCAAATGTAAACTGTGGTTAAAGTAAAATAAGACTTTCCATTACATTGTTCTCAGAGCAAGAAAAATTTAATGAATTTTTCAAATAAGTCTGGTTTACAACCAGGAAGCAAGGAAGGAGCAGAATTCCATTATTAAGTACTTTGTTTTGTCACTTAGTAATATCTGGCCAGATCATGGCTTCTGAGTTATAGTGAGTTGGATTCATAGGGAAGTCTCGCTCCCTGACGTCAGTGTTAAAATGAATTCTGCTTAATGCAAAAATGCCTTCCCTCTGGAAAAATGGTATTGAGACCCACAGGCTCTTACAGTAGCCGAGACCAAAGTAGAGTGATATCCACAATGGAAGTTGTTCCTAAAGGAATGAGATAGGGATGGCTGCAAGGAAATGAGGAAACAAAGTGGCAACCTGATGTTAAAGTGTTCTATATATTTTATACTCACCCTTTGTTTTACTTTTAAGGAAAGAGTCAAGAAATTTAAAGGTAAAGTCCTCATTGTTCTTTTTGAAATCATTATGCCCCAAGGTATTAAAATGTACTAAAAGCGAATGTTCATAATTTCCATTCAGCAAGCCCTTCAAAAATCACAGAAACAAATACTAAAAATTATTGGTACAACAATAATAACACTTTATGTTTGTTTAACCTCACTTTTCCATTTTCTTTAATTGTAGCTATATATAAACATTTTCTTATACTTCCTCCATTGCAATTATTCTAAACGGCCTTTATGCCTAGCATAATAAGAAATTATAATGAACTGAAATCTCATTAGCAATATATTCATGAAGAATCGAAGTAATTTCAGAATTCAACAATAACCTAAATGTAAATTTTTGTTTATTATAATATGGTAATCATTTATAAAGGCAGTGAACTAACAACCAAAATATTGTAGAGTATTGGAAGTTCTCCTACCTTGCGTTGCCTACAACTATCTAAGTAATATCAACTTTTAATCTTTATTTTGTTATGGTGATATTATCTTCTGACCTGCAATGTAATCTTGGAGTGGCGGAGAGAATTTTATAGATATCTCTCTCCAAAAATAGTTGATTAGGAAAGGCCTTCAAGATTAAGAAAACAACAACAAAAAGCAACACAATTGTTGTGTTTTCCTTTCCTTCAAGTAGATACATTCTTGTTCATCTTTCATCCTCTGGATTAGCCATAATCTCCGTGAGGGTAGGGACTGGGTTTGATTTCCCAGCACCTAGCATAGCATCTGGCACATACTGAATGAATATAGCTGAAAGAAATCAACTGCACACAGGGTTTTGAGTTCTTCCTGTGGTGACCAGCAGATCTCAAATCCTCCTTGTTACAGTTCCAAGATGGTGGCTTATGCCATTTGCTTTTCTTCCCATACCTTTTTCCAGTTTCTAGGGGAATCAAGGCATTGAAGAGATGAACGTGTTTTCTCCTGTAAGACAAGACAGTGAACCCTCTGAGGAATATGTACAGATTCAAGAATATGTTGGTTTCAAGGCTTATTCCTTACTTTATGATTTTCCTTCATTCCTTAAACATGAGCGTGGGAAATTCCATCCAATTCAGGGACTGGTTAGTGTATTCCTGTTTATTAAGATTTTATTTTATTAAAAATAGAATGAGCCTGATGAAGCAACATAAAAGCAGAGGGTGAATTCTCTTCTGGAATTCAAGCTCCTGTTCTTTGACTTTATTACGGCTTCATTTCACCAATATCCCTTTTATCTTAAGTACAGCCTCCTCTAAACTTCATTAACATCAAAAAGATTTTGTTAAGTACAAAGAGGCTCATACAAACCGTATCTTTGTTATTTAGATAGTTACACTCACAGACATAAAACAGAAATATTTATGAAATCTAGGGGCACCTGGGTGGCTCAGTTAGTTGAGAATCAGACTCTTGATTTACCGGCTCAGGTCATGATCTCAGGTTGTGAGATCAAGTCCCTTATCAAGTTCGTGCTCAGCACAGAGGCTGCTTGTCCCTCTCCCTCGACTCCTCCCCCCAACACCCAAACCCTCCAGCCCCGCTGGCACTTTCTCTAAGATAAATAAAATCTTGAGAAAAGGAAATATTTATGAAATTTATATTCTTTATGCAAATGAAGGCCGTTCTCTGATTTACTTTACATGATTGGTAATAGCTAATACTTACTGAGTCCTAACTATGTCCAAGGCACTGTGTAATAAAGCACTTAACATGCATCTTCTCCATTAAGCCTCCAACAACGAGGAAGGTGAGGTGTCCCAAGTTAAGTAAATTACTTAAAGACGGTGCATACAGCTGTGACAGGTCTCACCCCGAGACCAGTTCCTTTATCACTCTGATCTACCCCTGCCCTCTGGCTTCTAACCTCCTCTCCCACAGATCTGTCACCCACTAATAGCCCAATGTGCCAACTCAGCTTTCAGAGGAGCAACTGCCTGGAGCAGGGCAGGGATTTGTGATGGGCACGGTGTGGTGACTGACGTGCCTTGAGTGAACTCCTTGGGGAGCTAGGTAGTGTTGGATTAAGTGTTAAAAAGAGGGCAGCCCTGACAGTGAAGAATTATCAATCAGATTCAATTCCACTCTAAAAATAAAATCTGGACAGTTGAGTCACCTGACTGTTTAAAAGAGCTCTTTAGGGGCGCCTGGGTGGCTCAGTGGGTTAAAGCCTCTGCCTTCGCTCAGGTCATGATCTCGGGGTCCTAGGATCAAGCCCCGCATCAGGCTCTCTGCTCATCGGGGAGCCTGCTCTCCCCAGCCCCCCTCCCCACCTACTTGTGATCTTTCTCTTTCTGTCAAATAAATAAATAAAATCTTAAAGAAAAATAAAAGAGCTCTTTATTTAGTCATTAGATAAACCTTCTTGAAGACTGTTTATGCTCCCTGATGCCCCTTCAAGTTTCTGTCATCATTCCCCAACTTTCAATCAGAAAAGACTGAAACAGTTGTTTCTAGGGCCCCATCCATCCTCAAGCCACTGCTGTCAGGGGAATGCCTCCATCCTCTGCTGGGAGTGCCCTCTCAAAGGCCAGCAATGATAACAAACCATCATTATAATAACATCTAGTGCTACTTGTGGGTTTAGTGGGCACCAACCCTAGCCTCAGAGTTGTACTTACATTGGAGGGAGAAACTTGGAGAACCACAGGATTGCACAGGACTTGCAGAAGTTTTGGCTTAGTTGACTCAAAAAATTGAGTTGACATTGAAATATCAGAATATTTCAGACAAAACCCCAAAGTTTTTGAGCAGGGTGGTCCCATTTGCTGAAGTCTGCATGGTGAAGCCTGTGTCCCTGGACATTCCTCATGACTTGCTGTGGGCATGTGATTCACTACCCACATGTCACATGGAGGTTCTGGTCAGGATTTTAGAGGTGTCAGGAAAAGACCCCCACTTACACAAGCCCAAGATAAAAGTTGGAGGTGTTTTTTTGTTTGTTTGTTTTTAAAGATTTATTTATTTATGTATTTATTTGACAAAGATCACAAGTAGGCAGAGAGGCAGGCAGAGAGAGAGAGGAGGAAGCAGGCTCCCCGCTTGAGCAGAGCACCCAATGCGGGGCTCGATCCCAGGACCCCGAGATCCTGACCTAAGCCAAAGGCAGAGTCTTTAACCCACTGAGCCACCCAGGAGCCCCATAAAGATGGAGGTGTTTAAACAGCAGCCCAAGGCCGGAATTGTGGCACGCTTGGATTTGTGGAAACTGAGTCTGGATGTAGGACAGCCGCCAGCCTCTTCATTAGTGTTTCTGTTTTTCAGTCCACGGGGGCTCCACTCTCCTGTCACAGACAGACTTCCTCTTAGTCTTCATTTATGTTTCCTCATTCCTTCACTTGCTCAAAGCGTCTCAACCCCACTCCACACTCCCTTGCAGCATCCTCCCTGCAGCATGCTCCTACTGCTAATTGCCTTAGTCTTTCGATGTTCCAACTGTGAATTCCGGACAGAGGACTGGCATGTATTTTCAAGCCTGGTCATAATTGTCATAAATTGCTTTCAGGCTGCAATGGGTCCCACTGAGGGAAATACACCGATTTGGTCCAAACATCTGCAGCCAGGTGGAGCAAACAGATATCCTCAGGCATAATTTGGAGATTTTCCTAAGCATAATTAACACTCATAACAATTGTGAATGAGAGTCATTATTTATACTTACTTTATCGATGTGAAAGCGGAGGCTTAGAGAGGTGGCAAAATTTGTCCATGAAATTAAGTGGCAAAGCTGGAATGTGAACATAGCCTGCCCAACTAACAGACTTCAAGCCTTCTTTTTTATTATCTTCCCCGACTTCCATGCTGAGCAGTGTTCTTGCTATTCTCTACTTCTTAAAGTTTAGAACACCTCTCGTGGGTTCTGTGACACTGTAGTCTTTTCGTTTTGTATTTTTCTGATAGTTCCTCCATTCCTTTTAATTCTTTGTTCTCTTTCCAACTTTTGAGCAGAAGAGTTCTCCAGGGGATTCTTCATGGCTCCTTCTTGTTTCTTTCTGTACTTTCTTTTTAGGTAAATTCCTAGGCTTTTACACAGTTGGATACTGTCAGACTATGGTTTCTTAAACTGGGGTTCTTGGACACAACTGCCCACCCACCCTACCCAAGGGACTTGTGGATAGAAGTTACGGAGTTCATGAACTTGAATTGAGAAAAAAATTAACATATTTATACTTTCATTAAACTGTAACAGAAATTTACTTTACTAATCCTGAGGCGCCTAGCTGGCTCAGTCAGTTAGGCATCCGACTCTTGATTTTGTCTCAGGTCATGATCTCAGGGTCGTGACATCCAGCCCAGTGTTGGGCTCTGGGCTCAATGGGGAGTCTGCTTGAGATTCTTTCTCCCTCTCCCTCTGGCCCCTCCACCCTCACGTGCCCAAGTGCCTTCTCTCTCTCTCTCTAAAATGAACAGATAAATCTTTTCAAAAAATTTACTAATTCCTTCAATTATGATTGCAGGCAACAAGCCACTGTAATAGCAGCAAACATCTACGACTTTGTTACCAATAGAAATCATAGGTATTTTAATATTTTCCAACAGTTGCAAATATTTTAAAATTTTTTCCCTTTATACTTCAAAATCATAGTGGCTCACTCACACCTGTCAGGATGGCTGAAATCCAAAACACAAGAAATAACAAGTGTTGGCAAGGATGTGGAGAAAAAGGAACCATCTTGCTCTGTTGGCGAGAATGAAAACTGGTGCAGCCACTGTGGAAAACAGTCTGGAGGTTACTCAGAATGTTAAAAGTAGAACTACCATATGATCCAGTAATCGAGTTACTGGATATTTACCCCCAAAATATAAAAACACTAATTCAAAGACATGTGTACCCCTATGTTTATAGCAGTATTAGTTACATTAACCAAATTATGGAAGCAGCCCAAGTGTCCACTGATAGATGAATGGATAAAGAAGATGTGGTGTATACATACAATGGATTATTATTCAGCCATAAAAGAGTGAAATCTTGTCATTTGTAACAGCATAGATGGAGCTAGAGAGTATAACGCCAAGTGAAATAAGTCAGTCAGAGAAAGACAAATACCATATGATTCCACTCATATGTGGAATTTAAGAAACAAAACAAATGAGCAAGGGAAGAAAAAAGAGAGAGCTAAGCGAAGAAAACAGTCCCTTAACTACTGTGAACAAATTAATGATTATCAGAAAGGAGGTGGGTGGGGAAATGGGTGAAATAGGTAATTTATACAATTATATCTCAATAAAGCTAAGAAAAAACCTATCCTAAACCTATCCTAAAAAACCTAACCTAAGAAACTCTATCGTGACTTCTGAAGGGGCTCAAGTCTTAGGTAATGAAAGAGCAGCTTTCCTAAAGCCTATTGACCTACTCAATTTTCGGAGTTCTGTCTTTCAGTTTTGGCTGCCTGCCTTATCTGCAGACTTTACTTGTCAGATGGGTGTGGTATGATACCCTGTGGAGTTGATCTTGGACCTCTAGTTTATATTCCAGATTGCTTTCTACTCTCACTCGCTCTTCCATGTTGTTTATTAACTCTGGGTCTCAACGCCACACGGGCTATTGTGGGTTCCTGGACTTCTAACACTTTGTCCTGCATACAAGTTCTAGAGATAAACTTTTTCACCAGCAGAGAATAAAAATTACCCCACGCCAGAATGATCTTAATTTATAGCTCCGATCATAACCTTTTCTTCCTTGGAAAGCTTAACAAATTCACTGTAAACTTCTTAGTGATTGCGTGAAACAGAAGCCTATTTCAGGATGCTTAAGTAAAATGAGGTATTTATGATATGGATACAGGGATGTTATGTAGGCCTTAAAAGTAGGGATGTAGGAACATTTTGAGCCAGAAACAAGGACTGGCAAGCTTTCTATAAAGGGCCAAATAATAAATGTATTAGGTTTTGCAAGCCATATGGTTTCTGTCACTCTGCCGTAGACAATATGAAAATTAATGTGTTCCAATAAAATTTTATTTATAAAACACACAATTTGCTACACAGGCCATAGTTTTAGGACCCCCGGACAAAAACATTTATCAGGATTCTCTGAAATTAATTTCCTTTTGTGTGCTTCGTTGTTCTCTTCCTACTGACTATCTTCTTCAGCTTTTCTGGTTCTCATGTTGAAACACGGCTTCTGAAAAGCTCCCAGCTTCCATGTCACAAGTTAAAGCTTATACTCTCTATTTCTTTCCCAGTGCTAATTTCAAATCTTTAGGGTCCGGGTGTTGCCTGGCCAAGCTTGGGTCCGGTGTTCACCCCTAGACCAATTAGTTGTGGCTAACTGAGCTCTGGGTCTTGCTGTACGAATAGGGATTTGGTCTGCCACCCCTACAACCTCTTAGATCGGAGCTGAACAGATTTCACAAAAGAACGAGGAGCTAGGCAGACAACCAGGGAGAGTCTCCTGCTGCATTCATTCAAACCTACATTTTCCACATTGTTCCTATTAGTCCCCTCATAACCCTTTCTTGAAGCACAGCCAACTGCTTGTTGATCTCGTAAACTCTGCATAGACTCACCCAGCATTCCCCCCATCTGCCAGCAGATATTCTACTCATCTTCAAAGTCTCTTCTAAAAAGCCCCCCTTTCCTTTTATACCCACACAACAATCTATTGGTACAGTGTGTCTTGTTCTGTTGCTATTTCTGTATCTGTCTTTTTGTTTTGCAGACAATAGGTGCTTGCTGAGTGAGGAAATGACTTATTCAACTTCTCATTCACTTTGGTACCTTTCAGAGAATAGGCTCTAAGTTTCTATTTGTTGAGTTTAGCCATATCTTCACAGATCAATAATTCCAAACTGAAGAAAATGTTGACTTTTAACAGTGGCAGTTATATAGGAAATGTAGTATCTACTGTTAAGAAATTATTTTAAATTTTATAAATATTCATTTCCACATGTATGGTAGGCAAATTAACGTGCCTATGCAGAGAGATATTAATTACAGCAAAGGTTATATTTAGCTATTGTTTATAAGAAGAAATAAAGTCACATAAGGATTGAATCTTCTGTTAACACGCTAAATTAAAAAAGAGTACTACAGAAATGACATAAGATAATAGAAAAGGTTATAAACTTGAAATATTAAAAACTGCTCTAAAAAGCAAATGTTCCGGGACGCCTGGGTGGCTCAGTTGGTTGAGCCGCTGCCTTCGGCTCGGGTCGTGATCCCAGAGTCCTGGGCTTGAGTCCCGCATTGGGCTCCTTGCTCGGTGGGGAGCCTGCTTCTCTCTCTCTGCCTCTGCCTGCCGCTCTGCCTGCTTGTGTTCTCCCGTGCTCTCTCTCTCTGACGAATAAATAAATAAAATCTTTAAAAAAAATAAAAAAATAAAAAGCAAATGCTCCAAGATGGTTAGTATCTGTGCAAGAAATTAACCAAAGAGCTAGAGGCTTCATTATCTAATTTCTTTCTTTCTAGAACTATTAATTAACATTGTTCCCAGAACTCTGCTAAACTCCCCTGCTGAAACGCAGAAAGTAAATACAGTAACTGCAGAGAAAACTGGTTCATTTCCACCAAACTGTGAGAGGCTTGGGCTTTTGTGAAACAGAAAACTCTTGCTAAATAACTATTCCTAAACTATTAGCAACTACATAAAAGCTTTTTATTTAACAGCATCCTCCTGGGAGATTGCGCTTGGAATGTGCATCGGTTCTGAAAAAAGCCCAGATCTGGCTCCGTTGTAAATATAAGGGGCACAGAGGCGAAGCCATTGTGTAGAGCAGCGGGTGGGGCGGGTGGGGTCCTGATGCCCAACGTTGACAGGAGGATTCTAATTTCGCTTGGTATTTATTTTTTCTACTACAATTACAGTTTTGCAAAGAAAAATAAAATATCGGTCGTGCTCTCAGCTGGCTTCTAATTTGAAGTGTTTACAGAAGAAGGAGACGTCTCATTTAACTAGAAGAATCACCTTTCTGCAATCTCGGGAGCCGCTGGGAGCACACAGGAGCGCCCAGCCCCACAGCACCTACCACCGCCCGCTGCTGAGAGCCCCACCCCGCCCCACCCGCCCGCCCGCCCGCCCGCCGGCCGCAGGTTCGGGCTTGCCCCGCACGCTAGCGGCCTCAAGACCGCAGGTCTCGGAGGCTCGATCCCTCCTGTCGGCGTTTCTGGGTGGGGATGCTCCAAATCAGTAAACCACAACATACAATCCAAGGTTGGACTCTGAACCAAACCCTCTTGCCTAGTTTTCTTTTTCTCGGTCTCGCCGGGATCCTCGCTACCCCTTGTCACAGCGTCTGCCTAGCCTCTCCCCTCCAACCACCTGCGCGGGTAAGCGATTATCACGCAGTAAGGAGGGGCTGGAAAAAGCTCAGTCCACTAGGCACTCCAGGCAGAGAACGAAACTACAACTCCCATCAGGCCCCGCAGCCTGTTCCCTCCTCCTTCTCCCCTCCCCCTCCTCCCTCGGCCAGCGGCCGGGAGGCTCTGGGCTTTTATCTGCTGACCCGCGGGAGGGAGTCAGGTCCCTGCGATCTTCCCCCACCCGAGCGCTCTGCCCGGCGGCGGCGGCGGCGGCGGCGGCGGCTCTTAGCCGAGTTTTGCCTCCGCGTCCCCGCCAGCCCTGAGCCCGCGGGGGCTGACTGCCCGTCCCGGCGTGCGAGAGGATGGTGATCCGCGTGTTCATCGCCTCCTCCTCGGGTTTCGTGGCGGTGAGCACTGCGGGGGCTGGCAGCGGGCCGGGATCGGGTCTCCGGGGGTCGCGGGCACCAGGCGCGGGTCCTGCGGGAGGCGCGCCCCGCTCGCCCCTGCGCGTCTCTGTGCGCAGCGCGTCCGGACGCGGGAACCCGCACCAGGCAGGTGATCCATCACACTTGCACAACAATGAAAAGGGCGGGGAGCAAAGGTGGGTGGGGGACCCCAGCTCACCCACAGGCCCTGAGAGAGAGACAGCGCTGCGGGAAAATGGAGTCCGCGGGCAGCCCCCAGCTCCAGTAGTGTGGCTCGGGAATTTGGGGAAGGGGGAGTCTGAGAGCCCCGGGGGTCCCGTTTCCCTTAGTGTTAGTTCTTCCTGATTTGGGACGTTCAGCCTGGTTATATTTTGTATAAACAGCTTTTATCAAGGCTGCTTAGTTAGCTACCTAGCTCCTGAATGAAACAAGTTTAAGTAGTAATTGCTCTCCCCCCTCCCTTCCTCGCCACCCAGTACATTTCTTTAGTTTTATACCTGCGCAAATAGAACTGTGGACGGGGTTTGTCCTGTCGTGCTAGGATTTTGTTTTGTCTTTTTTTTTTTTTTTTCCCCTGCCTTGGATGCTATGAATATTTTTACATCTTTATGTAAATGTATGTGTTTGGTTTCTTTACCCTTGTAGTGCCATGGTCAATTTCATCTTGAGGATGTATAAATTGTGGTCTCTCTAATATTTTAAGCTGTTTTGCTTACTCGATATTGTTGATTTTTTTTTTTTTTTTGAAGGAGTGAAGTTACATAGCGAGGTGTCGGACTGTAAGGAAAAAATCAGTAATATACTTGATAGCCCACAGAGGAAGACATGTTTTACATGATTGTTAAGACTTGGTTTCCTTAGTAAGAGTTAAACTATGGATTTAAGGGGTTCCTTGGTGAGATACATAATCAAATACATCAAAAGTGCCATATTGATTGTTTAAATTTGATCTGGTTAGTTGTCTGCCCAGCAACAACCAGATTGTCCCCAAATTTGTTTCTGAAGCAGGTGGGATGGAGGATGGAATAAAATATTTGTAAATCCTTAAAAACCACTTTTTATTTAAAAAGAAGAGACTTTTTATTTAAAAAGAAGTCAACACGGTAGTACAAAAAAGACCTCTTTTTCATTAGGAACAATAGATGGGAAACTCCACCTTATCTTTATATGCAGGCATGTGGTGTCCCCATATTCCTGATAGTTTTGGTATTTCTGGTTATTTGTGGTTGCTTAGTCATACCTGTCCTTTACAGATTTCTCCATTGAACTACACTTCATGTGTCAGGAAACCCATATTACTTTGTGGATAGATTTTTTTCAAATGCACTTCTTCATAGGAATGCTCCAAAGCTTTTGGTTTCACCACCAACTTGTACGCTTCAATAATTGTTGTAATAGCATTTTATTGATTATGGAAGGGCTGATCTGTAGTATTAAGAAGCCTAGGTTATGATGGACAAGTCGAAGTCAAAACTTTAGGTAATTACTTGGCTTATCCTGTGAGCAGGTAATATACCAAGATAGTTCTGGAATTGTGGATCTCTATTTCCTCAAATCCATTAACAAGTGTTTATTGTCTGCCTATGACCTTTTTTAATTTTTAAATTTACCGTTACGTGTTTTGCACATGAATCTGGACTTCAGAGACCTAAGTTTGGAGAAGGGGCTCCATCCCTGCCCGAGTTTCTCTTCTGTAGAATGAAGGGTTATGATGTAAAACTCAGAATTACATTCTAGCTTTAACCTGTTCTGATTTCATCAGTTGCATAAATGTGGATAAATCCTTGTAACAGCGTTTTTTTTTTTCCACTTTAAATGTATTCATATTAGCCTCAAAATGAGTTTTTTCTTGTCCTTTGGTGTTTTACTGTGATGTCGCAGCTTCCCTCACTGCCCTGCCTGGTAGTGTGTGTTCTGACAGGGTTTGATTTGAGCTGGAAGACATAATTTGTCCTGTCCATAAATAGTAATTGTCTATTTTAATGGACCTCACTTTTTTAGTTCTCAATCCTCTGTCAGTAAGTCCCTCCAATTACAATATTATCTCTTACCTTAATACATAGTTTATCCGTAATGGTGTAATGTTGATACTTTTGGTGGTGATAAGTATAGGTTGTATGCAAGAGTAATGCTTTCTAAGAGATAATGAAGTGGTTTAGGTTAAGTGTTGGCTTGGGGATGTTGATGGGGTTTATAGAATTAAGCTACATTAAGCTTTGATGGCATAGCCATAATGTTTTCCCTCCAGCAGAGTTGTGTTGACCATTGGTGCTGTTTTATTTGGTGACCAACTGTGACTAGCAAGTGCATGGGAGAACAAATAATTTGATTTCCAAATCAGTTTGGTTCTAGCTGAAGTTTATTAAACCACAAGGAAGGAACATAACTAGAAATTGACTTTGCTAAGTGAGTCGATGGTATTTCCAAAAAGGTGTTCTGCCCCAATCGGCAGGAGATTTAAACAACGTATTTAGAGAAAAATCCTCATATCTTGTCTGACTTCCCTGAATTTTCCAGCTTCAACACATAACAGTGATATTTGGAATAATTAACACCAAGGGATTATCCGCCCCCCCCCCCAGGTAAAATCTGCTTTTACTAGGAAATAAAAGACATGCCACATTATTATGCTATGGATACCTAAAAAGCAGATTTCTTTATACAGCTAATAATGTTGCTCTCGTTCATATTGTAGTGAAGGACATTTATTTCAGTCCTCAGAAAATAGTATATTTCTAAAGTGCCATTTAAAAATTTTATTTATTCTGTAGTTGCGGTTGTATACCCGGAAAGGGGTGTCCTGGTAACTTTATTCAGGAAGTATATTAATATGAATTTAAATTTGAAAAATTGAAATCCATCAATGATTTCATTCATTCATTATTTTATTCATGCAACAAGTATTTTCTAGGGATCTGCTGCTTGCGCAGCTCTGTCCTTGTTCTTGTGGGGAACTGGAGCAGAATAGAGGATGTGGCCTCTGCCCTCAAGAAATTTAGGTGAGGATCAAGTGGGGAGATAAGATAGGAAAGCCAAAACCACCAGTAATAAAGTACACCTCAAGGACACTTGCTTCTTTCAGAACACATTATCAGAAATAGAAATAATATAGGGGCAGAGGGATATATTGCAGGATGTTAGATAAGGAGGAAGTGTGCCAGAAATCATAAAATATGCATGTGGGAGCCTTAGGCAGATGGCAGAAAAAGGACTTGAGGAGTTAGATTTAGAGCCCAGAAGCGAGTGCAGGACCCACCTTGTTCAGGCTGGAAAGGGAGGAGTTTTGGGTAGAAGAGGGCAGGCCACCAATGTCCCTGTGGACCTCATTTGAGGACAGGGTAGACTTTCAGTTCCTGCAAGAAGCCCATGATAACAAACTCTGCAGTGCTCAGCATCTCAGAGATGTCTTCAGTATCTGCAGCTTGTATGGAGCCTTTTTTTTTTTTTTAATAAAGATTTTTATTTATTTATTTGACAGAGAGAGATCACAAGTAGGCAGAGAGGCAGGCAGAGAGAGAGGAAGGGAAGCAGGCTCCCCGCTGAGCAGAGACCCCGATGTGGGGCTCAATCCCAGGACCCCGGGATCATGACCTGAGCCGAAGGCAGAGGCTTAACCCATTGAGCCACCCAGGCGCCGCTGTCTGGAGCCTTTTGTCCCCAGGTAACAAGGGACTCTCTGGCAGGGAGGGATCCCTGGTATGTGATTTTAGAAAAATCTTTACCCCTGTGCTTGCCTTGTCTCAGAATGTCTCAGAAAATGTCTGAGAAAAAGTCTCAGAAATGTCTCAGAAAAAGAAATACAATCTTTCACTCTTTGTTAAAGTTTCTGGGCTCAGTTGAGCTGGAAGAAAACCTAAAGTGGTTTTCTTGCGACATCCAACCACCTAAAAATCTCAGAGATGGAAATCTGGGCATAGAGATCAAGTGGCTTACCCTGGAGTCATTTATGTCAGTCGCTGCAGAGCTAAGGAAGGGTTAAATGGACACCAGACCTCCTGACTCCTGAACGTATTCATTCCTCTGTTCATTCAGCAGTGCATTCATTCATCCCCTGATTGACTCTTGTACTCATCAGTCACTGAAAACCTGCTACTTACCAGGGTCTGTGTTAGGTGCTATCAGGTGGTAGGTGTATGTAAGGGCTGGGGAAAGACTTAAACGCCGGCCTTATGGAACAAATCAGTGCTAACTCGCTACAGATCAAAAACCTGGGACACAAACCATTTAAAAAGGAGAATGAAGGGCTGATATGAGCTTGGGCAGTGTTAACATGGAGCACGGTGAAATGAATGGTATATCCTTGGTTATTAGAGAGGGACCATCACTGGGAGGAAAGATACAAAGAAATTGGAAGCAAAGTTGGAAAACGTAGAGCTTTGCCCAGGGCTGCTGCTCTATTTTCAAGTGGGGATGAGAGTAGCCGGTGGAACTCATAGAGACTATGCCCAAAGTTGTCTGGATCTTTGCAGCTATAGAAGGCATACCCTACTAGTTGGCATGACGCAACTATTTTAAACATGTAATAACCAGTGAAGCTGTTGCAGATCCACAGAATGTACTCAGTGAAGCTTCGCTGTGTGAAAAGGCCCTGGCAAGGAGTTCCACGGCAGCTAAAGTCAGGATATGACCATGTAGAATGGACTAATAGGCAGTAATTCCCTACGTGATTCTAATGCCAGAAGAAGCTGGTGAGGGTAAGCCTGCGTCATCAGCCTGTTTATTTATTTATTAAGATTTTATTTATTTGAGAGAGTGCACAGGCATGTGCATGAGTCAGCAAGCATGAGCCAAGGGGAGGGGCAGAGGGCAAGGGAGCCTGACAAGCAGACTTGCTACTGAGCACAGCCTGGGCTCCACCCCAAGACACTAAGATCATGACCTAAGCCGGCATTTAATGAGCCACCTAGGTGCACCTGCTTAGCCTCTTTAACTCACTGAAGCTTCAGAGTCACAGGCAGGGTGGTTATTTGTTCCCATTTTACAGATGGAGAAGCTGAAGTTAACTGCCCTGAAGAGATCAGACACAGTAGATGGTGGGAGACTGAGTCAGACTCCAGCTGGCAGGTTCCAGAGCAGTTCTCCTCTGTGGGCACCGTGATACCCTGGGGGAATGAGAGTACCAGGGATGCTTGACATCCTGTAGTGTGCTACACAGTCCCCCATGAGAATGGCGGAGGTACCCTTGATGAGAAACGATGCTGAAGAGCTTTGGCGAATGAGGGTGTGGAATGAGGTTAGGGAGGTGAGATCATATAAGAAATCACCAGGAGAAGCAAGAGTAATTGGGGGTGTAAGAACAAGAATGTGATCGTAAGGGAAGGCAAGTGCATTAATTTCCTAAGGCTGCCATTAACAAAGTTCCAAAATTGGGGAGTTAACTGGAATTTGTCTCACAGTTCTGGAAGCTAGATCAGGGTATTGGCAGGGTTGCCTCCTCCTTAGGGCTGGGAGGGAGACTGTTCCATGCCACCTACCTTCTGATGGTTGGGTGACAAGCTTTGACATTCCTTGCCATGTAGATACATCATTTTTGACATCTGCCTTTATGTTCACATGGTGTTCTCCTTGGGTCTGTGTCTATCACAGTGCACAGATTTCTCCTTTTTATAAGGACACAGTCCTGTTGAAAAGAGCCTACCCTAATGACTTCATCTTGATTGATCATCTGCAAAGATCCTATTTCCAAATAAAGTCACATTCATAGGTACTGGGGATTAGGATTTCAACATTTTGGGGGACGCACAATTCAACTCATAACAACACGGAATATGAGGGTTGAAATAGAAACACTAATTAATGGAATTTCCCCCTTTAATTGGAAAGACTGCAGGCACATTTTTTGAATCTCAAAGTTAGCTCCTGGATATGGAATTGTATGGAATTATTGCAGTTAATGTATAAGTTTTGTTGTTAGGAAGGGAGATTTAGCACTATCCCAACTGAAGACCTGACCTCAGTTTTTCTAGTTCATTTTATTATTTACCAAATTTGATATTTTCTCATTCTACCATAATATTTTAAACTTAAAAATATTAATCAAGGGCATGGACTCTTAGAAAATTAGGGGCTTTTTATCCATTTGTATTGGGATACTTTTAGTAAACATTTCTGTTTATTTGAGAAAATGAAATTTTGGTAAGTATTTATAATATGGAATATAATGTGGTTTCCACATTGCAGGAATTTAAGACTATTTGAATCTCATCTTTTTTGTGTGTTTTTCATTTTTTTTTTTGTCAAAACAAAAGGAAAACAACTATAGTGAAGAAAAAAACCAGTTTAATACACAGCAGTATGAGATACCAAATTAAATAATACTTCTTTAGATTTTTTTCATGATTTATTTATTTATTTAAGATTTTAATTTATTTGAGAGAGATTGCACAGGAGTGGGGGAGGGAAAAAAGGAGAGGGAGCAGCAGACTCCTTGCTCAGCAGGGAGTCACATGGGGCTTTATTCCAGGACAAGAGCCAGCGGCAGGCACCTAACCCTAACCAACTGAGCCACCTAGGTGCCATTTTGTGTTTAATTTATAAAAAATTCTGAAATGAATTGTGGTTGGTTGGTTGTTTTCTCGAAGTTAGATGACAGAATAGAAAAAGTCTAGCTTCTTAGTGAGTGTTTCACTTTTAAAATGTTTCATTTTTAATGTTTTACTTTTAAAATGTTTCACTTATGGGGCACCTGGGTGGTTCAGTGGGTTAAGCCGCTGCCTTCGGCTCAGGTCATGATCTCTGGGTCCTGGGATCGAGTCCTGCATTGGGCTCTCTGCTCAGCGGGGAGCCTGCTTCCCTTCCTCTCTCTCTGCCTGCCTCTCTGCCTACTTGTGATCTCTCTCTGTCAAATAAATAAATAAAATCTTTTAAAAAAAAAGTTTCACTTTTAAAAATAAAAATTAGTGTGAATTATGGTCATTATACATGAAAGTTTAAAATATTTTGAAATGCAGATTTAAAAAATGGGATCAAGAAGTTATTACTTTAATTGCTAATTCAGTTTTTTAAAAAGTCACCCTCTAAACTCTAACTTCAAAAGGAGACCCTTTCGGGTTTCAGCAAATTTTCAGTAGGAATTGCTTTAATGGGGGCTACAGTAGCTGCATAGTTAGCTAGCAGCAGGTTATTCTGATTCAAATTACATTCCTATATACTTTCTTTTTCTGTGATTAGCTTTCGTTATGCTGTCTAATTCAGTATGTGAAAAAGGACCTTAGCTTTCCAAATTAGAAACTTAGTGAAAAGAACTTTTTTCCCTATGAAATAGGGACATGGCAAATGCTTATTAATATTTCATGGAAAAGATCCACTTCTGATTATATACAGTTGTTTTTTGGTGTTCCTTTTTCTAGTTGTTTAAAACCATGTCACTGAGGAGCATTTAAATGGCTCAGCTGGTTAAGTGTGGGACCGATTTCCTCTGTGTTCAGCAGGGTCTACTTGAGATTCTCTCACCCTCTGTCAAATAAATAAAATCTAAAAAAAAAAAAAAGAAAGAAAGAAAGAAAGCACGTCATTGAGCCTTTCTGTTGAGTGATTGTTGAGCCCAGTAGCAATCAGTATTGCTTGGAATGGGGGGTGGTTGTGGGGCCGGGAGAGGTAGGTTTGGAGATTAGAAGTCAACAAGCAGCTGCAGCCCAGCAATGTCGTTTGAGGCCCTGCAGCCTCCCTTTTATCTGTCCTCTTTTAAAAGTAGGCTTATCTGAGTTTATCTGCCAGCACTGACTAATTACTAAGGAACTGAACTATGGTAACTGAAAGTGTTGTTATTTGTTTTACGTTTGATTATTTTTTTCTGAACTCTAAAGGAAATCAACCTAGGAAAGTGCCTTCTGGGCTCTTGACACAGCTTTGTGGTAGGACTGATAGCTGAACTAGATGCTGGCAAGTAGGTGGCCCCCTACCAACAAGCCCACGTCCTTTCAGGCTGGGGCAGCCCCTGGAGACTAGAACAATGTGGTTGGTCCCCTGGGTCTGGTTCCCTCTGTTACCACTGACAGTTTATTTATTCCTGAAGGGATTGAACTCTTCTGGGCTGTTCAGTACCTGGAAAAACCCCAAAGGGTGTTTCCTGGAACTGACCCCTGAAAGTGGAAGGGCAGGGTGTGGTGTGCATCAGGGTGTGTCTGCCTCCTTGCCGGACCTGGACCTTCGTGGGCTCTCTGCCAACATGGCTTCAGAGCTCCTGAGGCTGGAAATGAAATCCTGGCTGTGACTGAGGGCAAAGGGTTTTCGGTACTTCCAAGATGTGTTTTCTATTTCCTACCCGCAGTGGCTCGGATCTGGAATTGGCATTTTGTCAGCTTGGGCCTAGTGGATTTGGGAGTAGAAGGCTGAGGAGAAGAGAGACCCAATTAAGTGACTTGCTTGACAGGTCAGTGGGTGGTATTTGGTAAATGCAAGTATAGTTAAAGTCAGCAACTATTACTGCATACCAATCCTATGTTGAAAACAAAACCAAACAAAACAGAAAACCCAAAGCAACACAAGCAATGTAAGCTTTTGAGTTCTTTTGTTTTCCTTTTGGTGCTACAAAAGGAGTGGGAGTATGGTCTTCTTCATTCATGACATTCCCATGTGATTTGAAGCTTACTAGTTCTCTGCTTTAGTAATTACAATCATTAGGATAGTTCTTTGAATGGGAATTGGCCACTTCCACAAACCTGGATCCCCTATTGACGGAGTTTTGGGTTGCACTGACCGTTTATGATAAATAAACTACTTAGAAGCCAAAGTATTGGGGTTGAACATTTGCTGGTTTATTTAATTCTGGAGTTAGCTTATATCGAAGCCCCAGCACCTACTTTTGCCCCATCCGCGGATTATTTCTCATTGGAAGGCAGTATAGTCTCACATTTAAGGCAGGGGCTGTCCAGATTCTAGCTCTGCGGCTGCTGACGGACATGGCCTTAGGCAAGTAACCTGAGACTCTTCATTTGTAAAAATGGGATGGAAACTGTACCTTCTGTCTGTGACTGCTTTGAGAACTGAATGGATAGGTCTTCCATAGGAGGTATTAAGCAGAGTGCCAGGTACATAGTAAGAGCTCAGTGCATATTACCTGTTGTTTCTGATATATCCTTATCAACAGCAGCAAGTAGTAATAACAGTAAAAAAAAATATATATATGTATAGTATATAGTACTTCCTGAGCCAAGGATGCATGCTGACATAATTTTCAAATTTTTAGTAAATTTAAGGATAAAGAATTTTTTTTTTTTTTTACTGAAGTTTGAAGTTTGAATTGAATAAATAATAAGAGCATTACAATTTGAGGTCATTCCCCCAAACAAATCACTTAGAGCTCTGTAACTCTAATTAATTAATTAATTATGATTAATTTTTGAACCTTTTATAGGTACACAGCATGTCATTCATGAGGCCCTAAGCCATATTTATTCATTATGTACAGAATGCTTACTACTGTGCAGTTAATTGGTCACTATTCTTTGCTGTACCTAGTACATGAATTTAGAGTCCTGGTTTGATTTCAGGCTTCCTGTGCTTAGCAAGTAGATTTCATCCCAAATGACAATTTTGACTGATGGACGGTGAAGCTGGGAGAGGGGTTTTGGAGCTCTGGCTGGGATGAGCTGGGAAACAAACAGTGTGATTGACTGTTGATATCTGACCTGGCTCCAGAGCAGGGAGGACCAGGGTTTATGCCATGTATTTGCCAGCCCTGTCGTAGACTCTTTCAGATTTGCATAACTGAACGTAGAGTATTTTGAGTCTGGGAGCAAAAGGGAAAAGAAATGGGAGACACCAAGTTGAATTGATGGGTAGACAGTATCCTCTGCAAACATCTCACCCCGATCTAGGGGGAGGGCAGTAGAGAAGGGCCAGGATCTCTGTGTTTAACAAAGGTGAGTGAAGAAAGTGATTATTGTGACTGTGAAGCTGAACACTGAACTTTGATGCTTGCTAAACATTTGTGGGAAGCTTTCCTAGGTGGCAGCTGGGCAGGCGGATGGTGGCAAAAGAGGTTGGGGTTTTGTGGGAGAAGTTGATAGAAAGAGAAGGGGAGAAAGACGCTGGGATAGGTGGACTGTCAGGTATGACTGTCTACCTTGCTGAGCCCTGAGCCTGTCTACCTTGAGCCTTGCTCAGCCTTGCTAAGCCTTAGAGCCCTGGAAGGTCAGGTGAACAGTTAGTGTTTTGCTGTGCCCAGAATGTGGTAGGGTTTTTCCTACAAGTTATTTAATCATAAGGATGCCTCTACAAACTGTTTATTATATCCATTTTTCAGATGAGAATATTGAGGTACAGGGTGATTGAGTACCATGCCTAGGATCATTCAATTCAAAGACTCCAGATTTGAACTCCTCCCTGTCTTACTTAAAATTTTGTGTCCAGTACTTTTATCTCATCTTACTCACAAGAAAAGCCCCTGCTCGGAGGCCAGCGAGAAGCTGGGTCTTGCAGACTCAGAAACAGGCTTGGATAACAGGGTGTGAGCTCAAGTGAAGGAGAGAGGAGCAGTTCCAGGGGTCCCCACTCAGCTGTTGAGCAGGTGACTGTAGCTGCAGTGTCCTTGGCATGTGAAAGCAATGACTTTGCTCCTGCAGAGACTGGTAAGAGATATAAGAAATACGGGTTGAAATGGAAAGCTAATATTTCGTAAGGATTATGACAGTAATGGAAACGACAACTCTCATTCACACTGTGTGCAGGACATACTCAAGGCTTTATGTTTGTTTTTTGTATTCCTCAAAGGAACTTGGCTTGGTAGCCATTCATATTCATTCCCACCCTCCTTTACTCTATCTAGCAGAATAGGAAAATGAAACTCAGAAATTTCAAATACCTTGCCTTGTCATAGAATCCAGAAGGTATAGACACTACATCTGTGTCATCCATTTTCCCAATGGCCATGTCCCAGAAGAAGGAGTCAGAGGTTAGAGAGAAACGGAGACGGTCTTTGAAGACACTGTCGAATGTTTTGTTGGATGTCCTGAAACCAAATGTATGATTTACCTCAAATGCAGTTGTCTTGGTTTATGTGATAGAGTAGAACTGACTTGATGTGTTGAGCTGGAGGGAGCAGGATGGGATGGGAAATTCATGGGGTAATATGGGAGAAGGAAAGGTTGGCCGGGATGAGGTCCAGGACAGATATTTAATCCCTTGGGATCTTTTGGTCAGCATGAGATCTACTGGGACAAATGATGGTGGTAGTGGTAGAAGTGTGTTCTCTCATTCTTTCCATCCAGGATCCTCTGTTCTTGGGAGACATTTTCTCCACAGGCTCATCATTCCCTGTTTTCTACCCTGTAAAGAATGTGTCCTTTTGGGTGGAAAGAATTTATCAGTATATTGCAGCCTACTGTGGGAGTTCAGTGCAAGAGTGGGTAGAAAGTGGGAGACCAGAGGCAGGGCTGTTAGTGGTTGTAGGGGAGGGACGGAGGGCCTGTAGGAGTGCAGACTTTCACTGTGTGTAGAGGGAAAGATGCAGTCAACGTGCACAGGAAGGCAGGAGGGGCCCATAGAAGTAGGAGGACATTCATTTACCTCATCTGCCCCGTTTAATAATTATAATTTTTGTGCTTTCCATATTGTCAGCCATCTCTCTCTCTAAGATCAGATTCTTTACATGTAATTTACTGAGAGAGCCTTGTAGCTATGCTTTGTAGAAGACATTTATGTGATATGAATAAGATGATAAGTGGAAAGAAGGTGAACTTTAGGAATATAATGACCTGGGTTCAAATTATGGCTCCGGTGTTTTCAGTGGCAAGATGGCATAGCAAGTCTTTGAACTTCTCTGGATCTCAGTATCCCCATTTGTAAAGTTGTTGGAACTTAATGACAAGGCAGCCATTAATAGTATTATGAATTTCATTTATATTTAAGCCTCTACTAATTCTCTGACCTTTGTGAATTTTCAACTCTAAATAAGCTATCCAGATTTAATTAAGGAAAAAAAAAATTATTGTTCTAGCCAGAGAATGGGTCCTGAGTTAAATGGAACACATCTGTGTTTATTAGGGTCCGTGTAGGCTAGAGGTCATAGTCTAGTTGCAGAGGCTAGAACCCCTTCTTTTTTGAGTTAACACAGTGTTTTAAAATGTTTTGAGCAAAGATTTTAAATCCTGGGGAATGTTTTTCTCACACATATACAATCTAGAATTCCTCCTCTTCTTGAGACATCTGTAAATCTCTTTGACCCCAGTGCCTTACTCCATCATGGCCTGGCTGCATCAGAGTCGGTTAGCGGTGGTCCCTTCACCAGGGCATGCGCTCTTGGGGGTCTCCATACCCCCTACCATTCCCGCTGTCTTCCCAACTCTGAGCTTCTTGTTACTGAGCTTGTGCGTTCTTTTTCCTATAGTACAAAGTATTTCTTCGCATGTATGTTTATCAAAAGTGGGAAACTACAAGATTATATTGAGAGGGTTCTATGTGTTTCATGAAGAATGGAGGCCAGTGAAAGTTTCTTTGTGGAAAGGTGGAAATAATAGTCCTAAATAGTTATTCGGTGATTTTTGGCTTCATTACTTTATGTTAACTATCTGACTCCTATGGGCATTTGAATGATTCTGAGGAAACTAATTATTATGGGAAGTAAAAAGTGTCTATTTCCTGTCTGTGTTTGGTGCTGGCCTCTCAGTCACTCTGATATCTGACCTGCTGCTTGGAGTCATTATACTCCAGGACAGAACTTCCTGGAAAACCTTAAAAATGAACTTGATCTTACCCTAAGCGAGGTTGCATCAGCAGCATCACTGTAGTCATTTTGGTGTGGGTAAATCTTTATTGGGGGGTTGTCCTGTGCATTGCAGACGCTGAGCACAATGCCTGGTCTCTACTCACTGGGTGTTTGTAGTACGCCCTGCCCGCAGCTGTGGCAGTGAAAAATGTCTCCAGATATTCCCAGATGTCTCTTAGGGGCCAAAATTGCACCTGGTTGGGAACCCCTGCTCTAATCTATAGTAGCAGAGAGGAAATGCTCACAAAGATTGCCTTAAAACCGGAAGGAACTAAAGAGATCATTTGATTCATCTTTCCCTTCTGATGAGGTGTGAGCTGTTAAATTACTAGTTCAAGTCTGCACTGACTGCCCTTGTATTTCTAGAACAGTGCATTGTGGACCTAGAATATTGCACTGGGAGTTGGGAGACTCAGTCTGGTTCTGGTGATGACATTTTCTTTTTTGTTAATTCTGTGCCTGACATGGGGTTTGAACTCATAACCCAGAGATGAAGGGTCATAAGCTCTACCGACTGAGCCAGCCAGGTGCTCTCCCCCCACCCTTTTTGCTGCCATTTAATCACCTTTCTGTTTTTAGACAAGAAACTAAGCTTTTCTGGGCTCCAGGTTTCTCCTCAGGCTATTATTGTTGTTTTTAATTGAGATATAATTCACGTACCATAAAATTCATCCCTTCCGGTTGAACCTTTCATTGGGTTCTAATATACTTCCTCTGTTATCGCCATATCTAATTCCAGAACCTTACCTCACTTCAAAAAGCTTATGTCCATTAGCAGTCACCCTCCATTCCCTCCTTCCCCCAGCCCCTGGCAACCACTGATCTCCTTTCTCTATGGATTTGCCTGTTCTGGACTTCTCACGTAAATGGAATCCCACAATATATAACTTTTTGTGTCTGGCTTCTTTTATTTAGCATAATGTTTTCAGAGTCCGTGTATGTTATTGTATGTATCAGTACTTCATTTCTTTTTATGGTTGAATAATATTCCATTGCATCAATATACCACATTTTGTTCATTCATTCATCAGTTGATGGACTTTTGGATTGTGCCTACTTTGGGTCTATTATGAATAATGCTACTGTGAACATTAGTGTGATCATGTTTTCAATTCCCTGGGATATAGACCAGGAGAAGAATTGGTGGTTCATATGGTAACTCTGTGTCTAACTTTGTAAAGAATTGCCAAGCTGTCTTCCTGAATGGTTGTTCCATTTCTATAACAAAATGGTTCTTCCATTTTGTTAGCAAGGTTTGAGGGTTCCAGTTCCTCCACATCCCCACCAACACTTGTTATTGTCTGTCTTCTCGTTTCTAGGCATTTTAGTAGGTGTGAGGTGGTATTTCCGTGTAGCTTTGCTTTGCATCTCTCTAATGACTAATAATGTTGATGCTTTTTAAGAACCAGTTGAGAGCCATCCTTTGAAGAGCTCTTCTAGCTTTGAGTTTTTAAGTTTTTTCTTCTAGTCTACATATGAACCAATATGATTAACACAGAATTGGGTCTTTAGGGATATCTATTTTGGAAATTGATCGGGTTAATCTGTTTTCCTATGTTTACAAGTACTTTTTATTTCACAGTGTTTAGCCGTATTCAGGATGCAGAATGGGTACATGGCAGGATCCTTTCCCCTCCCACACAACTCCTATACTGAGGAGAAACGGTAAACATGGAAAACAGAGGGTAATACAGAGTCCCGTGGAATGTAATGCTAAAATGATCTATCTCGTAGGTAAGTCTCAGGGGCAGATGTGTTTATTTGAATGAGGACAAAGTCATACCAGAGCTAGATGGAAAAATAGCATCCTCTTGGGAAGGTGGCTGTTCAAGAAAATTTCACTAGAATACAAGTGGCCAGTGGAAGAGAGTTTATTTTTTTCCCCAAAATATTTTATATGAGCTTGTGGCCTGGAATAGATGTCACCCTTCCTGTTATTTTTCATCAAAAGAATGAATTTGCTTTGTATGTCTGTGCTGCCCTTTGTTTTAGACTAGATGACTCCTTTTCTACGGATATGTAGTTCCCATAGTGTGAGAGCTAGACAAATGGAGGCTCTCTAGTCAGTTCCATGGGGCCGTTTTAATAGCGAGCTTGGTTTTTAAGAGATAATTAACAGGGAGGAGATGATTAATAATTGACTTTTTGAATTCCTTTTCTATTAAAGGGGAGAAAAAGGCCTCATCCTTTTAACAAGATTAAGTCTGTGTGTTCAGTTCAGGGAGCTTAGAAGAACTTCATTGGCTCCTAACGCTTACAGCTTCAAGGCCTAACTTTTTGGCCTGGCATTTGGGACCCTCTGTGATCTGAATCTGACCTACCTTTGCAGTGTTTTCTCTTTCTGTTCCTTTGACTACTATATAAATACACCAGGCTTTTTTTTACCTTCTGCCTTCTATGCCTTTTCTCCTAACATCCCCTCTGCCTGTGCTCACCCTGCTTTGTGACCAGATTCCCCTCCTTTCTTTGAAGCCTGTACCATTTCCCAGTGAAGTCTTCCCCACGGCCCTCCCTTTCTCCTCCTCCCTCCAAACTGGGAGGACTCTGCTTCTCCAGGCCAACATGGTGCAGCCAATGGAACTGCTATCCTGGGGACTCCACACGTTCCACCCTTGATTTTAATTATTTTGTACCCAGGTTGTTTGAACTGCAAGTTCTAAGTTCTTTGAGGTTACAGCTGTTGCATTCATCTTTCTATACCTCCACATTTCCTTTAAAGAACTTGGCATGTAGCATTTGCTGAATGAATGAAAAAGAGATATTGTTTCTACAGCTTCCACATCACAAATATTGAGCTTATCAAGAGTTCAGGACCATGCCAGAGTGGGACCGGCGTGGAGCCCATACATGGAAGTCTGCCCTGGAAAACATAAAAGGCTGCGAGGGACATGATTTATAGGTTTCCCCTGCTACCCAGAAGTAGAACATTCCTATGAAACTTTTTATAAGCCAAAATGCCATCAAGGAAAGAAGCAGTTACCGTTCATTTATATGAAAACAATGTTGAGTGTTCCCAAACCCAAGAAGATAACCTCTCTTAGGCTTTTTTGATACCTGAAGACACATCTTGCTAACAGATGCCTACAATGAATAGAGCTAAAGCACAGATGCTCAGAGACACCGTTCAAAGCTACGGAGGCTTGAAGCTGAGCTGCTGAGTGTAGTTCCGGGGAAGGAGCTTGGGGGCGCCACTCCCGCTGCTGGGGAGCGCTCTACTTCCATTAAGGCTTGCTGCCAAACAAATGCTGAATGCTATTTTTGCTTTTTGCCTTTTACATCAAGGTGAAAATCCTCTTTGGACTTTTTTCAGTTAGTGAAAATAGGTACTAATGTAGGCCTTTTATATAAAAGTGAAGTGGCATACTGTGAACTTTGAAAAAGCGGCAGTACCTGTATTTTCCTCCTTCTTAAATAAGTGGCATGAAGAATGCATGTTATGAGAGGTGATTGTATTATACTATTCCTTCTCTTGCGCAGATATAAGAATTCTAGAACGCCTGTGTGGAATGACGCTGGAGACCTGGAAGGAAGCAGAGGGGCCTCTGAGGGGCAGTTGGCTATTCCACATACTGGGTGACTGGGCCGGGGGCTGGCCTTCAGAGCCTTACCTCAGACAGCTGAGTGAAACCGGCCACAGCTTCTGCTCCACTGAGGGCAAAGGGAAGCTCTGAGAAGTACCAGCTTTCTCCTGGAGGCAGAACGAGAGACTTCCAGAAGCCAGTTTGAGGCTGTAGTTGGTATAGGGTAAAACAGCAGACTTTTTTACACATAAGTGACTCTGAGAATGCCAGTGCACCACATCAAAGTACAAAAATGGATTATAATGATGATTCTTCATCCAGAACAGATTGAATCAGGTTGGGCATGTTTTGCTCTGATGTGCTCTGCTGAACAATGCAGGAACACATGGAGTGCATTTTAGAAAGATTTCTGAACTAAAATTAGTTTAAAAAAGTAAAAATAAATTTGTGTTTGAAGGGATGTGCTTCAGTTATACAGAAAACCACAATCTCCAGTTCCAGGAGAAGGTAACTTACTTGCTCCTACCTCTGTCCCCCTTGTTACAACTCCTCTTTTGCCTTCCATCTTCTTTCTCCCTACCTTAAGGTATAATACCTACCTGTAGGCGCCTTTCCCCCACTATCCTCAGAGCTGTTTGATTTATTATATTCCTTCTTTTTATATTTCTGGCACTGTGCTTTTGTTCTTTGCTTACACGTCCCTGAGCTTCATAGCCCCCCCTCCTCCCACACTTCCCTACAGAGTCCTGCCCGGCCCTATAGGCACCCCTCTGTGACTGCCAGTTTCATATGGAAGTTAATGGTTGGCAAGCCCTGTCTCTCCCCCCCACCCCACCCCCTGTTAGACTATGCACTGCATCAAATTAGAGGCCTTGTTTTGTCACCTGTGTTCCTGTAGTTCCTAGGACAGCCTAGCACATTGCAAGGTCTCCACAAGGTCTCATAAAAACCTGTGAGTAAACAATTACTCCTTGACCTTTTAAAGAGACTTTAATTTTTCTTTGTGCTGGCTCCCAGAGTATTCTCTCTCTCTCTCTCCTTTGTTAATTTCTCCACTTAACTCTTGAATCTAGATGGAATGGAGAATTATATGGCTGAAAATACAGAGAGATTTGAGATGGAAGCACCAGAATTTGGAGGTATTCCTCAAGATTTCATTTTATCTGACAGTTGTGTGAGACCCAAACAGAACCAAGTGTCTAGCTGAAGCTGGGTGAGAGTTTTTAGCAGACAGGGCACGTAGATTTGATCAGAAGCCCAAGGTCGGAAGATTAAGCTGATGATGTGGCCAGTCCAAGACAAGAATGGGTCCATAGAATGCTGGTAAGGGCATCCAGATTTTCAGGGGCACCTGGTGGCTCAGTCGGTTATGTGTTTGCCGTCGGCTCAGGTCATGACCCCCGGGCCCTGGGATTGAGCCCCCACATCAGGCTCCTTGCAGGTAGTCTGCTTTCCCTCTGCCTGCCGCTCCCCCTACTTGTGCTCGATCTCTCTGACAGATAAATGAATGAATGAATGAATGAATGAAATCTTAAAAAAATAAATAAATAAAAGAGCATCCAGACTTTCTCTTAGAGGTATCAGTTTGTGCCTACAAAGGAAATGTGTACTAATTATATGATGCGTCATAAAATGTAATTGTGAAAATGATTTGCTGTCCCTCAAATTAGTTTTCAAATGTAGATAGAAGTAGTTTCCAGATCATCTCTTAGGATCACTTTCCACACAATTGAGGATTAACTGATGCAGAAATGGGAACAACATATTCAAAAACACACTATGTACAGAGTAGCATCTCCAGCCATTGGTAAAGGCATGGCCTTTGGATGAAGGCCAGTAATTCTTGCCTGTGGAAAATACTGTCCTCAGCAGGATTTTCTCCTTACTGCAGAGGATTTTGACTATTACAGCAAGTTTTGCTAGACCAGCTTTTCTGCAAAGTATTATCTCATTAACAGGCGGCACGTGTATGAGCCATTGTGTAAAACTTTCATTTATAGTCTCGTAAAATCGTGGCATCCTAAATTCATATTTTATACTTGACTGACTTTTTTCTTTCAGGAAGTAAACATGTAGTCTTGACAAAAAAATGTAAAAACAATAAAATCAAATCAACCACATCTTTCATTCCATTTGCTAATGTTTTATTATGGCCTCACATTGGTAAGTAATACAAGTTGTTGTTGTTTTTTAAATTAATTAGTTAATTAATTTTTAAAGTAAGCTCTATGCCCAACGTGGGGCTTGAACTCATGACCCTGAGATCAAGAATTGCATGTGTATTGGCTGAAGCAATCAGGTGCTCCTGTTCTTTTTTTGTTGTTGTTTTTAACGCAAACAAGTTTTTTTTTAATGCAGACGAAAAGTAGTTTAATACTTGTGTTGGTGGTGAAAAGAGCCGTTTACATTGCATCAAGCAGGTGGGGAAGGAGACAGATTAGCTGACAGGTATGTGATGAGCAGCTCCTCTGAAGAGACCCTACCAAATCCCACTGGGGATGCAGATGTGATGATCTCTCACCGTCTTCAGTCTTCAGAGGAATTATGGTTGCGTTGGGGAACATGTCAGATACGTGCAACTGTTACGAAACCGTGCCAGGCTGTGTGTCCTTCTTTGCTGGGTTGGCAGTGACTAGGAGTATGGTGGGACTCTGATGAAGGAGATGCTCTGGGAAGGCAGTGGTTGGTGCAAGTCAGGCTTGCTCAGCCTTGGTACTGTTGACTGTTGTGGACAGCTTTCTGGGTGTTGTAGGATGATTCACAGCATCTCTGGCCACTGCTCACTAAATGCCAGTAATACCACCTGGTGGTGAGAACCAAAAATGTCTATAGACATTAAGGAATGTCCCTGATGGGAGACAAAGTTATTCCCCGTTGAGAACCACTGGGTAGGCATGGTTGAGCACAGTGTGGATTTGGGGCTAGGCTGTGAAGAATAAATAGAACTTGTATAGGAAGTGTGGATAGTGTGGGAATGGAGGAAACATTTACATAAAGACCCAGTTTCTACAAATGCCAGTCTTGGAGTAGAGCTACTCAGAGTATGACTTATGGACCAAACTTTGTTGCTGATATTAGCGCTGCAATTGAAGGTAAACATTTAGGAACTTTTATAGTAAGTTTACACAGTAATTTATGAGTTTGGGTTTTTTTTTTTTATGTTATAGTAATAAAAACTTTAGGCTTCTCTCTCTCTTTTCTTTTTTTAAAGTAAACTCTACACCCAGTCTGGGGCTTGAACTCATGACCCCTAGATTGAGAGTCCCACCTTCTACTGAGTGAGGCAGCCAGGCACCCCTAACCTTCTCTTTCTATGTCTTTGTTAATTTGTTTCTCTAGAAATTTATTTTCTGCAAGTATCAGTCTGTGACAGATTGGAACATTAACATGAGAACAACAGCAAACTGATCCTTTACCACTGATGCTTGAAGAAGCACCAAGGCTGTGATCAGACTGAATTTAGTGTGTGTGGTGGGGAAGTAGATGGACTAGGCATGGTTCAGTTGGAATGTGAAGGCAGACTGGTTTGTGAGATCTTGCAGGGAGTCTGACACATCTTGGACCTCATTCTCAAATCTTTTCACGATGCATGAATGAAAGTCTCCAGGTAGAGCAGAATGGACCGGGAAGTCAGGAGAGGCAGTCCAGTGGACATTTTTGAGATGGGAGCAACTTTCAGAAGGAGGTGTTAATGTCATTTAGCTTGTTTCTATACTTTTTGTCTTTCAGTTGCCTGTTATCTCCAGTTAGAAACCTTTTCTAGTTACTTGCCCTTGAGCCATGATTTTGAACTGGTTAATTGCCCCTTTGAAACTTTAATTTAATGTATACATTTTAAACCTCGTGTGTCAGATTGTGGGTGTCCTTTCCTTTTGGGATTTGTAAACACTTCAGTGTTTTTGGCCCAAAGTAGCTTTTGTGATAATCAGGCAGTGCCTATACCTGTACCTGAAGGAAAGGAAGGAGAGTACATATGGCCCCTTTGCATTTTCTGTGAGTGGAAAAGGTCTGTCCCCTTTGTGGTTTTGTTCTGGTGTTGGTGACCTTATAATATGGAGTCTTATTTGGACTTTGGACAGCATTGATGTGTGGTTATGGAGGCTGACTCATGTCCTCTCTAGAAGCCTTGCAAAGTTTAGTTGGCTGAGACTCCCATCTGCCACTAACTTTTCTTTTATTGGACTTACTAAATATACTTATTTTATAATTTATATCCGATAATTTCGATATCTGAAGTGTTCATGGGTTTTTTTTTTCCCCCTCCCTTTTGTTTTTGTAGCTCTGGTTCATGATTGTATTGTGTTTCTTGGTATGCTTAATTCTTGAATTTTAGCTGTTTCCTTGCTAATACCTTAAAACTAATTGCTGGAAATATTATGTGGAGCTTAAAGCTTTGTAATTTCACTCAGGATGATATAATGGGACAAGAGTTCTTGGTGTCTCAAATCCTAAATGTCGGTCATTTAGCAGAATGGAGAAGTGGGTGGTGAGCTGCTCGTTAGGAAATCCGGGTTCCAGCCCTGACTTATGCTACTTACATAGTAAATTATTTTGGGTTAGTTACTTAACTGACTTCTCTGTGGCCAGTTTTACCATTTTGCAAAAGACTAGATTGACAGGCCATTGAATGATTGTAGAACAAATGACTGATTCCAGGATCATGGTCTAGGCATCGGCAATTTCACATCATTGTTTCTGCAACTTCATCGTTTGCTGACATAGTATGCAAGGTCCTTGAACGTAAAGAGGTGTAGCGTATGTTCCCTGACCTCCAGAATTTAAAATTATGTCTAAAATTTTTGTCTACTCGACTAGGCAAACAAAATCCGCTAGCTCTTAGAAACAGAAGGAATTTGAGTAGCATGTTCTCCCCAAGTTCAGAGGAAGTGGAAGATACTCCGGACATGGGATGGGACTGTGAGTGGTGGGCTCTAAGTTGGGCCTTGTTAGGAAGAGTAGGACTTACATGTTTTTTGTTGTTGTTGAGTTTTTTGTTTGTTTGTTTGTTTAGGACTTAAATGTTGAGAAGGCAAGAGGACATTCCTGGTGAGGGAAACAGGTTCGGTGGCTGTGGGGAGGAAGTAAATGTAGGCAAAGGAGAGGTGGGAGATGGCATGAGGAAGTTGGGACCTCAAATGCCAATCCCATACACCTTAGCCCTTCCCCCGTGCCTCCCACCCACCTCACTCCAGCAGTAGGCACCCACTTGTACTTTCTGTCTATAGAATAGCCCATTCTAGACATTTTCTATAAAGGGAATCAGGTAGTATATGCTCCTTTATGACTAGCTTCTTTCACTGAAGTGTTTTCAAGGTTGGGCCACGTTGTGGCCTGTATCAGTACTTAATTCATATTTATGGCCGGATAATGCTCAATTCTATGGATATATAATGCAAATTCTTGAGCCCCACCCAAGCCTTACTGACTGAGAAACTTTGAGGTTGACTTCCTTTCTACAGTCTGTTTTGATTAGCCCTCTAGGTGATCTGGCTGTATTGTGGGTGGAGAGCCATTGCTTCAGGGTGAGTGGGGGAGGGGCAGGAGGCTGGGCAAGGATTTTTTTTCTTTCATCTCAAGGATAATGGGAAGTTACTGAGAAGTTTTTTTTGTTTATTTGTTTTGTTTTTGTTTTTGTTTTTGTTTTTTTTGAAGAGAGGTTTTTAAACAGACATATGAAGCCATTAGGTTTATGCTTTAATAAAAATATTTTAGCTGCTCAGTGAAAAGCAGTTTGGGGGAATCTGGTTAGAAGAAGACACAGAAAAACTGTAGACGAGAGACGATGGCTTGGCAAAGGCTTAACGATGGCTTGGCAAAGGCTAATGGGAGTGAAAATGGAGAAATGTGGATGGGTTCAAGAAAAATTTGAAAAGCAGAAAGGCCATGACTTGATTAATTGTATCATCTGGGAGAGTCAAAAAGATGAAGCCCAGGTTTCTGGGTTGGGCAAGTAAGTGGGTGGTAGTACCATTTCGAAGATCTTCTGAATTTTCTGGTTTTCTTATATGTGACTAAAATTTTTAAAAAATTTTATTTATTAGAGAGGGAGAAAGACTGCATGTGCACGTGCACAAGGGGGTGAGGGGTAGGGGGAGGGAGAAGCAGACTCCCTGCTGAGCAGGGAATACCATATGGGGCTGGATCTCAGGATCCTGGGACCATCACCTGAGCAGGGCAGACACTTAACCTACTAAGCCACCCAAGTGCTGAAGTCTTAGAATATAAGTGAGGTTCGGTGGGGTGAGGTCCGGAGCCGATGACCAAGAAAGAATTCTTGAGACATCTTTGGTGCAAAATGGTGGTTTATTAAAGCACGGGACAGGACAGGTAGGCAGAAAGAGTTGCCGGCCCGGGGCTGTGAGGCGTGGTCAATTATATACTTGCAAGTTGCTGAGGGGGTTAGGGATGGCTTAAGTCTCTAAGGAATTTTGGAAGCAAGGTTTCCAGGACTTTGAGGGGCTGTTGTTTGGAAAAATGTTATTCATTACCAGTAATAAGACCTTTTCTTGAGATGTATATCAGTGGGCCATATGTTTGGGAATGATTGTCAACCTGTATCTTGGAGGGTTTAGAGATAGAGTTTCCAAAGGAATTGTTAAAATAGACTTAAGGATGGTTGGGGGTAGGGGTCAGTCAGGCTAGGATTGCCCTTTGCCCTTAGCAAAGACTCCAGGTGGAGATAATTGAGTCCCTAGAGGAATGTCACTCTGCCTGTTTTAAGGGCTTTTCAGTGGGTAAGGAAATTTAATAATTTTTTTCTGCTTCTGTTTCCCACATCACAAGTGCCCCATGTGTGAGTAAATCTTAAGCAGTCATTCCTCTTCCAAGAATCTGTACTTTCTGACAAACTCCAGAGACAACAATGTGAGTATATACTATCTGGAAAATTCTCTTGGGATATGTGCCACATATATCTAGAACCCTAAGTGACATTAATATGTACTAATACTGTGTAAGCTCTACAAAAAATGTAAAATGTCAGAGAATGTAAGTAAATAAAGATGTAATCAAGGTGTTTGGGCTCCGGTGTGTGTAGAAGTCTAGCCAAACAAGGTAAATTTGCATAATTTAGAGAAAAGAGATGATGGGGTGTTCTTTTGAGAGGAGAGATGAGATTTTAAGCCTCATTCAGTTCTCAACAGGCCTAGGGTGTGAGCTGAGGTGCTCTGGCTGGATGGCGATATGTGTGACAGTGTACATCAGGATTCCACAATTCCGGAAATCTAAGAACATGAGACCGTGTAGCTGTCTTTCTACGATGTTTATGAAGAGTCAACGAGAAGTTGTAAAATTCTGAAAAGATCGTGATGTGTGCTTGAGAAGAACATTCTTGTCTGCCTTTAGAAGGGAGTGGGTAGGACAGTAAATTTCTGAGAGGTATGGCCAGCAGCACAATAGGGACTTTAGAAATGGGGAGAAATGGACAAGAGAGGAGAAGTAGCAGTTTCAGGACTTGGCAGCTGAAGGAAAGAAAGGAGGAGATGACCTCATGGTTACTAGGAAACTGGAGGAAGATCTGGCTTTTGGAACCCCTGATGGAGCAGTTGGGAGAGAGGGGGCTGCTGGGAGAGATGCTGGCCTTAGGTTTTCACATGAACAAGGAATCATGTGGGATCAAACATGTAAGTGTGGTTTTGAAAAATATAGTTACTAAGCTCGAGGGGGCAGATTTTAGATATTCCTCCATCTTTTAAATTTTAATTCAGTTCTGGTACTGTCCTACTTAGTTATCTTTTAAAATTATGCCAAGAATTAGAAACAAATAATGTCTCACTAACCTATGATCTGGAATATGAAAGGAGTTGACTAAGCTGCTCTGAAAATACTTGTTCCCAGTCAGAAAGTACATACAGGTAGCATTTTCATTAATGGTGGTTAGATCTGAGTTCATGGGAAGAACTGTTGGGCCAATGGTGGGGCAGTAGCACCCTCTCTCTGATTGGTTCTGAATTATTTCTTTAAGCTCAAGAGCAATAGACCATAAACTCGGACACCTGCCCGAGTTTCAGTTAGGGAGCTAAATGAACTGACTGGACCTAATTACATATAAACCCTCTTGGTCTTAATCTGTATTTCCAAAAGAGAGACAGCTGTGATTCACAATAACAAAGGTGTTTAAATCGACATTGGCTCTGGGTGTTAAAATAAATACACCAGTAGTGACGTTAAGTCTGAGGGCATAGCATGGGGACATTTGTTAATTCCTCTTTTCCTTGACTGAAATCCCTTGTTCTCTCTGTTCCACTTTCTAGTTTTAACCTTTGCATTCCTTTTCTCAGTTCCTGTATGCGGCAGAGATGGGAGAGTCGAAAGGTTATTCTTGTGAACACACAGCAAGGACTAGTGTCTGTTTGCCCAACCCCGTTCTGCTCTGGACAAGCCTCGGTTCAGAGGTCGGCTCCGCTCACTCTCCAGCTGCTTCAGCCGGATTCCCCAGGAAGATGGGAGCGTGTGTGGGAGCACGAGCCTGGATGCAGAGTAACCCCTCAGGGAATATGTGATCCTAGTGAGAAAGGGTTATGGTAGTATTTAAAGGGAAACTCAGTCTTACTAAAATGTACAGTCCCAAAAAGAGTGGGTCCTACGTTTAAGTCAAGTAGTAAAGTCTGGGCGCTGTCGGTGCTTGAATATTGGCTCCCCGTAACTCACTGCTCACTTGGGAAGTGAGCTGAAGTAAGGCAGAGGTGAGCGTTTACCCCTCTGCTGGGTACAGTGCCTGACACCTGAGAGACCTTCAGAATGTCCTGGCGGAATGAAGAAAGAGAAGCCAGGTGACTGGAATTGTACCGGGTCCGGGTATCCCCAGTGACCAGCAGAACACGCTTGCTAAAGAAAAAACAGAGGATGAGGTTAGTGGCCTTAGGATAAAAATTATAAGGCGGTTCCTGGGTAGCTTAGTCGGTTAAGCATCTGCTTTCAGCTCAGGTCATGTTTCTGGGGTCCTGGGATCTAGCCCCACATTAGGCTCCCTGCTCAGTGGGGAGCCTGTTTCTCCCTCTTCCTTGCCTGCCACTCCCCCTGCTTATGCCTGTGCTCTCGCGCTCTCTTTCTCTCTCTCTGTCAAATAAATAAAATCTTTAAAAAAAATACAATAAAATTAAAATTATAATAATAGTAAACGTGTATTGAGTTCTTTCATTGGGCCAGGTACAACTCTGGGAGCATTATGTCATTTAATTTTCATCACTGCCCTTTGAGCTGAATTATGATCTATAGATTCTCACAGATGGAGACACAGAGGCTTCAAGGGAATAAGGAACTTGTCCGGGGTGATCCTGCTCTTTCTGCCTGGCCAGGACTAGAATGTGACTCAGAGTTATGTGGCCCATATGAGGATCAGGCCATTGCCCTTGGCATCATTATCACAGTGTTCCAACCAGCATGAGCAAAGTGCCACATGAACCAGGGCCCTGCACAGACCTCAAGGCCAGGCTTGCTGTGGGCAGGTTTACCTTCCCACCTTCTTTATTCTTTATACTGCCCCTGTTTTTAGTGCTCCCAAACTGAGTATGAGAGGCGCCCTTCATCTAGTTTAATCACAGGTGTGTGGTTTTCATTTAGGTGTTATCTTTGTAACAATGTTAAGTTTTGGACTTGTAGGTGGTTCTCTTGTCATACTGGGTCATCAACAAAGTTGTATTTTGTTAATAGAAACAGGAAAGTTAGGGGAAGGAAGTGGATTGGTGGATTGACTTTGTGACAGCATTGTTTTTGTTGTTTTGTTTTAGCCGCCAAGTTTGAGGTGATGTTGTTTAGCTGTCAAGTTTGAGGTGATGTTGGGACATTCAAGCATAAATTTCCATAAAGGCTTTGGAACCGTGGGATTGACCCTGTGCAAAAGGCCAGTTTTGAAATGCAGATTTTTAGATATCTTTTCATAGAGGTGATAGTTGAAGCTGTGGAAGTGTGTCTAATAAGAAGAGAAAACAGATTATAAAAGATGTTGCCCAGGCCTTAAGATGTCTCTATTTTGCCAGATTCAGGTGCTGTAAGTGTATGCTAATATTCCTGTCTTTTCTGACTCTAGTTTTTGTATTATGTCTCATTTATGTTAACCCATAGAAAATATATTAGCAGTATAACATGCTGCTATATTTACAGTGAAGCAAGATTAGATTTTTAGGATCTCTTTATCAGTCTGGTGGTAACTTTTCCTCTCCCAGGCATGCTAGAATGCTTCTAGGCAAAGGATGTTAAGATTTAACCCACAGTTTTAGAAAATACGGTGGATTTTGTTCCCTCCGTTTTTGCTGGTTTTGAAGGATAGGAATTTGCAAACTTAACTTTTAAAACCTAGTATAAGAAAAAAGGTACTGAAAAATTAGATTAATAGAATTTAATGTTTCTCATGTTTGGAGTAGAGATCTGCCTTCTGACTTGAAAATTATTTAGACTCAAGCATTATAAAGACTTAAACATTATAATCTTGTGTGCATGCACACGCATGTTTCCTCTGGTCCCCATGGCTTTTTTAGTGTAGTCATCTCTGGAGTTTTTTGATCACATACCCTAATCCTAATAATAATTAAAAAATTCCTTAAGCACATATTCCCAATATGTGTATGCTTTAAATAAGTGCAGTCTATATACTACCATGCTAATAAAAGGTGTGCATCATAAAATGTCCACAGAATAGCAGTAAAAGTCATGGGATGCAATTCAAACAATATTGTTGATTGTGTTTTTAATGATCAAAATTTTCTCTCATCAAAAACAGTTTTTCTTAGAATATTGTGAGCTAACAATCAATACTACAATTTGAAGGTTGGCTTTAACAGTTGTCATTGTTGAAAAGGTAACTCCCCAAGAATCCATAGATTTAGATGGAGGATGAACATCATTAAAGAACAGCGGTAATCATTTTTCTGATCCCATTCATTAGTCATGCAAAAGCTGTTAAATTTTGATAGCTGAAATTATACTGTCTTCCCTGATGTCAGTAAGTTCCTGAAAACCAGTTGAAGAATTTTACATTTTTACACTGAGAAATTTAAAAATTCTTGTGAAATTTTCCATTTGAAACACTTTAAATTAGAAAGTTATATTTATAGGTTTTCATACTGACAGTTTTTATAGATGACAAGCATCATTTTCAGTATACTGACAGTTTTTATAGATGACAAGCATCATTTTCAGTAACAGAATAATGATACCAAAATAATAATATCAAACATTTCCTCAAATCCATTCTGTAAAATAGTTACTTGATAAAGTATATTTACCTTGAATGGATGAGTCAAGAAAGAAGAGGGTGTGTGTGTGTCTGTATGTGTGAGAAAGGGTCTGATATATGTTAGTATGTTAGGTAGCTTACTGCTGATACACTTGTCATCAGGAAAAAGTCAGCACATTTGGAAGAATTTTCTTTTTTAATTAAAAAAAAAAATCCTTAGAACATACTTAAATTTCTAATGGTAGAATAAAGTTCTAAACATTAGTACTTAATAGAATTCATGCATGCAATAAGATAACTCTGAAGATTATAAAAACAAAATAATTTTTGATACAACCAAAATATCCTACCTCAAATGCGTATGTTATGACAACTGTATTAAATATGTTTCTAAATCTTGTATCCTTGGAAGAGAGTATAAAATCTTGTATCCTTGGAAGAGAGTATAAAAAATACTTGCTTCAGGCTGAAATCATGGGAGTTATTTAAAATAAAAAATTATTAAATTGCGAAGATGACTTACAAAAATGGAAAAAAGAAACCAGTGCAAATTGTTTAAGAAAACAGGACCAAAAATATGGACTGATTCAAAAGAAAACATTAAAAGTATTTATTCAAACTGAGTAATATTTATATGGTTAACATAAACATATTGAGTGCCTGTTAAATAGCAGGGACCGTGCTAATAAAACACAGATGAAAACACAATTTTTTCCATTATTAAAATTTTATTGCTTTAATTTATACCATATAATACTGGCTGTTTCAGAAATCGTCATGTATTTCATAATCCATCTCTATCTGACACTCTGATTCCTTAAAACTCAAGTTTCAGTCTCTTGCTAGACAGCCTCTCTCATTGTTATCTTTGACTTGGTAACCTGGTATTTGCTTTCTAGTAAGATAACGTGCAACAGACACCAGACACATTGAACTTGGTGTGTGACCTCATGTTTAGTTAAACAGTGTGAGAACGGTGACAGCCGATGGCTTCTTGGGGTTTAGTCTCCAGCCTGCTCTACTCCCCAGCAATGAAGCTTATTAGTGAGTGTCGGAGTGAGGAGTGTGTTCACCTGGTGCTAAGGGAGAACCTGGCTAATGTGAGCTTAAAAGAACGGAAGTGTTGGTCTCTCTCTAAGTCTGCAGGCTGATTTGTTCAGGGCCTGTGTTTCTAGGATTCTCTTGGTCATTTCCTGATGTTTACCGGCTTAGGGTGGAAAAGTTGCCTCCATACCTCTTGCCCTCACATTGAGGTTCCAAGCAGGAGGGAGGAGGAAGGGCGGGGGTGAAGGGCCTGGCATCTGAATCCCTCTCCTTGATCAGGAGAGCAAAGCCTTGTTCAGAAGCTCAGCAGATGTGGGCTCACACCTCAGGGGCCAGAGCTGGGTCACAGGGCTACCCAGGTGCCAGGGTGCCTGGGCAAACTGGAACTTTGGTTTTCCAGTCTTCACAGACTGAAAGAGAGGTAACTAGTCTAGTGTCTGCCACTACTTCCTGCCGTCTGCATCCTCTTTCTGATAGTATAGTGCCTGGTGAGTCCACCAGAGAGGTATTAGTTAAAGAATTTGCCATGTGGGGTGCCTGGGTGGCTCAGTCAGTTAAGCATCTGACTTTGGCTCAGGCCATGATTCCCCAGTCCTGGGATCAAGTCCCATGTTGCTCTCTGCTCAGCGGGGAGTCTGCTTTGCCGGCTCCCTTGGCCAGAAGCTTTTGCCTGCTTGTTCTCTCTCTGTCAAATAAACAAAATCTTCAGAAAAAAATAATTTGCGGTGAAATTGTGTTTCTTCGAGATACTTTGCTCAGTTGCTGGGAAGTTCCTAGGGCCTTTGACAAGGGAAAGATCATGGGTCCTTTCCTCCCTTTGTGGTGGAAAGTTGTCTTAGGGCCCTCTCCTTCTCCTTAGTTCAGTCCAGCACCTCCATGGTAAGTTTTGTCAAGTTACTAGAAAATTCATACTTTCTGTTTTCTTTCCTCTGCCTTTCACTTTTTCCATGGGAGGTATATAAAAGGTTTTAATCAGTCCTACATCTACCTCAAGTCAGAAAAAAGAAAACTGTATTTGAAGTGTGAAAGTAAGTGAAATAAAGAACTGTTACATCAAATACCTAAAGCCTTTGAAAGAACCCAGAAGGCACTTTGTATATATTTTTGCAGAGGGTCCCATCTAGGGTAAAGAAAGGAAAACCAATGTGTTTGAAGGAATGAGAGTTGAGCAAGACCCTGGTATTGCTCAGCTCTTTTTGTATTTAATCCTCTCAGTGAATCTATGAAAAAAAAATGGGTCCGTTTCACACAAAAGTGGCAACCAATGTTGAGAGAGAAACTTTGTAATTGCCCCAAGGCTACCCAGGTGACAGGGCCAGGATTACACTCGGAGAGTCTAACTCAAAAATACACACTCCCCGTCCTCCCTGCAGTTTTCCTTGTTGTCTTCCATCTGTACTTCATTTCTCTTTAAACTTGCTCTCCCACAATTATGCACATTAAATCTCTATTAAAAAAACAACTGTCTTCTTCAAATTGATTATTTCTCTTTGTTTGCTAGTGGCTCCCAAGGTCCAGAGGTGCAGCATCAGCTGTGTATATCCCGGAGTTGACACATGACTAGACATGTCTAGAAGCCTATGGAAGGATTCTAGCAGGGGCTCCTTAATTACCTAACATAACCGTCAGCCTTCTGGGAAAGAACTAATCCGAGTAGAAGAGAGAGTGGAGGAGTGCAAGTTTACTTAAAAGTGCTTCCGAATAGGGGTTAATCTGACTCAAGTGCAGTGTAATTTATTTAGCCGGTCCTCTTATCCAATCCCAAGGGACTCCTGGAGCCAGGAGGTTGCCCAGTGAAAGAGCTACAGACATCTTCACTGCGATTTTCACGGGTCGTTGAGTGTTCATGCCAGGTCAGCCCATTCAGCAGCACCAGCCCAGACAGTTTATCGCCTGGGTGCCGGTGGGGGTGGGTCACCAGGGCTTGGGTAGGTCTTGCTTGCCAGGGTATGGAGTTGAAAGGGTAAACATTATTTCTTTGTTTGGGCTGTGATAACAAAATTGACTGGGTATCTTAGAAACAGTATAAATTTATTTCGTACAGTTCTGAAGGCTAGACGTTCAAGATCAGGGTGCCAGCACGGCTGGGTTCTGGAAAAAGCCCTTTGCTGCTTGCAGACAGCAGACTCCTGGCTGTGTCCTCACATGGTGGAAGGGGGCAGGGATGCTCTTAGGTCTCTTTCATAAGGACACTAATCCCATTCATGAGGGTTCTGTCCTCATAAAATAATCACCTTCCATAGGCCCCCACCTTCTAAGATCACCACCTTGGGGGTTAGGTTTCAACATATGAATTTTGAGGGGAATACAGATCATTTATTGATACAGGGCCTCTTAAAAAGCTTGGTTCAGAGCTTTGGAAATATTGGGGGAAGTGGATGGGAGTGAGAGAACCCCATGGTAGCTGTTGGAAGCGGAGACAGGGAAATATTGGTATATTTATTTGCTTCTTTCGCAACTTCCATCAATTTGCAGATATACCAACAATTAAAACATTTGGGCCAAACAAAGTACGACATTATACACTTGCAGTTTTTAAAATTAACTGACAATAACATTTATTCAAATATACAGTCACATACAACTTTCTTCTTCAGTATCATTGTCAATGTTGAAAGCAAAGCCTTTTTCACATTCAGGGTCTATAGACCGTTCTGAATTATTTACGTAATTTACAGTTACATGTAGCGTCCTAGACACACTGCTTTTAAAAATCATACAGCTTTAGCATTAATTGAGAAATATTGACGTTTGATCTACATTCCTTTTTGGCTAAACTTCAGTTACATTTGTTCCTAAATTAAATTACCAACTCCGTTTGATCTCTAGAACATCACCTGGAAATCTTTGATGTTCAGGGCTGGAGTGATAATTCTTTAATCATCCATTCAGTTAATATTTACTGAGGGCCTCCTGCTTTTTTTTTTTTTTTTTTTTTTGTCAGCACAGTGTCTGTGCTGACAGAAGTGACGTTGTGGAGAGAGGTGAGCCTAAAGTCAAGTACAGAGGCTAATAAATAAAATTTTAATAAATTTAGACAATAGAACTTGTGGTGGTTAGGGAGGACTCTCCGTGGTAGAGCATCCTAAAGGACGAGAGAACCAACACTGCTGAGAGTCAGGATGAAGCCTTTCTGTCACCCTGGCCCTTCCATGTGTGAAAATCCCGTCTGTTCGTTAACAACCATGTAGTGAGTGTTTGCCACATGCCAGACATGCTTCGAGGCCCTGGGGATACAGCAGTGAACAAAACAGGAGATAAAATCCCTGGCCTGGTGGAATTTATATTCTATTAGGGGAGATAGGGAAATAAATATGGAAAACGTACAGTATGTCAAATGCTAAGTGCTGTGGTAACAAATGGAGCCTTGAAGGAAGTAGGGAGTTGGGGAGTGGGATGCTGGAAAAATGTAAAACCTGGTTGTCAGGGAAGGCCTCATTAAGAAATTGAACTTTGAGCCAGAAATGGGGATCTTTGGTCTAGTTCAGGGCCGGCAAACTTTGTAAAGGACAGACTTTTTCTTCAGGTTTTGGGAGCCCTGTGCCTCTGTTGCAGCCCTCAGCTTTGCCACAGACAGTGTGGAAATGAGTGGTTGGAGCTATCTTCCAATACAACTTTATTTATGGACACTGAAATTTGTATCTCATATGATTTTTACGTGTCATCAAGTATTATTTTTTTTTTTGACCCCATTAAAAATTATCCCATTTTTGACCGTGGGCTATCCAAAAACTGTTATGAGCTAAATTTAGCCTGTGGGCCATAGTTTACCTTCCCATAATCTAGCCTAAGAGATTTTGGATTATCTGTGCCTTTTAATTGCTGTGGATGATGTGTAATGGTGTATGTTTGAATAATAAAATCCAACTCTCATGCTTTTCTTTCTTTTTCTGTTTGGGGTCCAACACCTTTTTTTTTCTTTTTTCCTTTTTGGCAGTCATTTTGCGAAAATAATAAAAATTCATCTGTTCATTCAGTGACATACTCATTTCACTTAAATTTATGTATTACGGCTTTTATTTCTAGGCTCTGCTATGCAGTAATAGCTTTTATTTTCATACTTGTATTTCTGAAGACATTTTAAGTAGCAGTTAAGAATTTCCTTCAGATAAAGCTATAGAAAAACTGGACAGAGTGGCTTAAGCAATTCAGGGTTAATTTGTCTAATACAGAAAGGTTTAGAGCTGGCTGCACAGCATCAAGGACCCAAGCTCCTGTCTTTCTGCTTGGCCATTCTTAGCATATGGTGTTTGTTTTCACAGTTACAGAATGGTTTCTGCACCTCCAGGCACCACTTCTGTATTCCTTCAAGAGAGGAGGGAGAAGGACATAATGGACTTTGCGTTTTCATTCATTAAGTGGAGCCCTCCGGAGAACGTCTGCCTTGTCTCTCTCATTGGCCAGAACTGTGTCATGTGATGACCCTCTGGTTCCGGAGGAGTCTGGGTAAAACAGGGTTTTGTAGTGGAGCGCATTGCTTTTCCAAACAAAACCAGGCTTCTGGTACTAAGAAAGGAAGGGAGATGGGCTACTGGGTAAAAACCAGCATTATCTGCTGAGGCTTCTTAGTGTGTTAAAAACAAAACAATAACAACCCCCCCCCCCAATTATGTAGGTCCTTGATCACAGCTGAATTGTCATGCGTAACAGCGACGGTAATTCCACTGTTGCCCCACAGTTTACTTCTCTTCCACTTTCACTTCATGTGTCTTTTGATATTGATTGTTACATCAATATCATTTACATTTTGTACATTTTGTTTCAGGATAGTTGAAATGGGAGGATAAAGCTCCTTGGGTCAAGGAGGTACCAAGGTGGTATATGTTGGTGTTATTTGAATTCTGGGTTTCTGCCAGCACGTGCAGCGCCGTGGGCAGCTTTCTGTTGCCACGTGGGAATCCTTTCTATTACCTGGGGTCCCACCCAGCAAGCCGTCCCTTCTTCAAAGTCCCCGCTGCCCAAGCTGGCCTGTCCCCCTGCCACATAAGCCTGGGCTTACGCAGTTCCAGGTCACATTCACCCCAGCAGGTCTTAAAAATAGCCAGTAGTGGCAGCTTGTGACTCATCTTCCTTCCTGATGCTAATGCCATAGATACCCACTCCAAAACTTCCTGCTCTGGGTTAAATTCTGCCCTTTGTTTATTTGAATGATTTGCTGTAGTATTAATTTTCTGTGGCCTTAGCTCTTAAGAAAAATTGATTTTTATTTTATTATTTTTTAAAGATTTTATTTATTTATTTGACAGAGACAGACACAGTGAGAGAGGGAACACAAGTAGGGGGAGTGGAAGAGGATGAAGCAGGACCCTGGGATCATGACCTCAGCCAAAGGCAGACACTTAACGACTGAGTCACCCAGGCACCCCCAAGAAAAATTTCTTTTTAATCATCTGGCTTTTCTTAGAAGTTTGAATAAACATGGAGGCCAGTTAGAACAACATGCTCTGACTCCTGGGGCTTCATGTCCTGTTGGAAAACCTGATTTATATAAAACACCGCATCTTGGGACGCCTGGATGGCTCAGTTGGTTAAGCCACCGCCTTCGGCTCAGGTCATGATCCCAGAGTCCCTGAATCGAGTCCCGCATCAGCTCCCAGCTCTGTCAGGGAGTCTGTTTTTCCCTCTGACCTTCTCCCGTCTCATGCTCTCTCTTTCTCTCAAATAAATAAATAAAATCTTTGAAAAACAAAAACAACCAATCCCACAAAAAAACACCACCACATCTCTATGGCTATATACTACTGTTCCCTTCTATATGAAGCTCTTTTTCTCAACATAACTTTCTTCTATTTTATCTTTTGGATATTGACATATTCACACTGTTCAAAAACGTTTAAAGTTCTCACTCCTACTTTGTTCCTGTCGCCCAGTTCCCACTCCCCTAGCCTCTAGACATCTATTTCTGTTAGTTTTTTATATAACTCTCAAGAATTCATTTTTTAATTTATTTTTTATTTTTTTTTTAATTTCTTTTCAGTGTACCAGAATTCATTGTTTATGCATCACACCCGGTGCTCCATGCAATACGTGCCTTCCATAATACCCACCACCAGGCTCACCCAACCTTCCACGCCCCGCCCTTTCAAAACCCTCAGATTGTTTTTCAGAGCCCATAGTCTTTCATGGTTCGTCTCCTCCTCCAATTTCTCCCAACTCCCTTCTCTCCTTCTCCCCATGTCCTCTGTGTTATTTCTTATGCTCCACAAATAAGTGAAACCATATGATAATTGACTCTCTCTGCTTGACTTATTTCACTCAGCATAATCTCTTCCAGTCCCATCCATGTTGCTACAAAAGTTGGGTATTCATCCTTTCTGATGGAGGCATAATACTCAATAGTGTATAAAGATCACATCTTCCTTATCCATTTGTCCGTCGAAGGTTATCGTGGTTCTTTCCAGAGTTTGGCGACCGTGGCCATTGCTGCTATGAACACTGGGGTACAGATGGCCCTTCTTTTGCCTACATCTGTATCTTTGGGGTAAATACGCAGTAGTGGAATTGCAGGCTCAAAGGGAAGCTCTATTTTTAATTTCTTAAGGAATCTCCACACTGTTTTCCAAAGTGGCTGCACCAACTTGCATTCCCACCAACAGTGTAAGAGGGTTCCCCTTTCTCCACATCCTCTCCAACACACGTTGTTTACTGTCTTGTTAATTGTGGCCATTCTAACTGGTGTAAGGTGGTATCTCGATGTGGTTTTGATTTGAATCTCCCTGATGGCTACTGATGATGAACATTTTTTCATGTGTCTGATAGCCATTTGTATGTCATTGTATGACACAGAAGTGTCTGTTCATGTCATCCACCCATTTTTTGGACATGATTATCTGTTTTTGTGTGTGTTGAGTTTGAGAAGTTCTTTATAGATCTGGATATCAGCCTTTTGTCTGTACTGTCATTTGTGAATATCTTCTCCCATTCTGTGGGTTGCCTCTTTGTTTTGTTGACTATTTCCTTTGCTGTGCAGAAGCTTTTGATCTTGATGAAGTCCCAAAAATTCATTTTCGCTTTTGTTTCCTTTGCCTTTGGAGACATATCTTGAAAGAAGTTGCTGTGGCTGATATTGAAGAGGTTACTGCCTATGTTCTCCTCTAGGATTCTGATGGATTCCTGCCTCACCATACACAAAGATAAACTCAAGAGTTCATTTTTAACATAAATAAAAGCAAATACAAATGTGTTCCTTTATTTTTTCTATTTTTAAAAAGTGTTCCTAGTCTTTGCACAGTTCTCTTCCTTGTTTTTTCTATCCCCCCCCCCCCCCCGCCCACCACTTACTAATGTACTCTGGAGAGCTTTCATGGCAGTGTTAACGGTACATACAGAGCTTCTCCTTTTTTGTTTTTTAGTTGTGCAGTATTAAGTGATCGCTTTGAAACACAAACCTACTCCTGCCTTCTCTGCTTTCCTCTTTTAAACCAGAGGTATAATTATTTACATTTTACTCCCTGTACTACTGTCAGTTATCACCTTTGTTAGTAACTATCCTTTGCTTCTTGAGCATTGTTAGTGTGTAATGATGCGTTTGAATTTCTTTTTTAAACAGCAGCCAGTTAGTTCCTTTCCCTCTGTTTTATTACAATACGACTGACATAATATTTCATAAGTGTAAGGTATACAACACAATGATTTGATATATGTATATATTGTGAAATGATTACCACAGTTAACACATCCATCACTCACATCATTTGAACTTTAATATTGTGTGCTACATCTTTCAAATATTGGCTGTAAGGAGGGAAGGGTGTTGAGCCGTGAACCCTTTCACACATTGCTAATGGGAACATATATTGACATGGACTTTTTGAAAAGCAGTTTAGCATGTGTTCATCAGGAGCCTGAAAAATGTCTCTACCCTTTGATTTGAGTTTCATTCATAGGGCTTTGTCACTAAAACAGTGTTGAAAGTTACAGTCAAAGATTTCTAAATAAAAATGTTCACTACATGATACTTCTAGTGGTGGAAGTTACAAGTATTCTAAATACCAATAATTGAAAATAAGTTAACAAAAAACATGTACATGATGGATTGCTAAGCACATATTTCATGCCTTTGATAAATTTTTAATGACAGGACAGTACACAGGGTGTGCTTTTGAGTTAAAGGGGCAAGATGCGCTATTTTTGTTGAGGGTGATCCTGTGAAAGGAACGGCCAGTTGAGATATAGGGGATTATAGTCCACTAGTAAATGTGTGTATGTGGTGGGGGGAGCTAGGGAATTGGGGATTAAAGAAGCTATGTATGTATCTTTGATATATCCTAGTATTGAGAGTATATGAGTTTTTATGCACTCACATTTTGGGGAAGATGTAGAGGTGGGATGGATATTATGTGTATATACGTTATATGGAAAACTCAAGCGTGACTGTGTCAGTTTCGTTTTTGATCACTCTCATGAACATTTGAAATGTGTTGCATATGTAAAGCTCTACATATGGACGTTAAATCCAAACCCCTTCCTCCAATTAGATTTTGAGAGGATTGCAGCTAACTTCTTGTTAGGTTGTTTTACAATTTCCAAACTTATAAAAATGCAAATACATTGCTTTCATAGTCAAAGGAACTGGATCATGAAGGGACATTGTGCTATGCTAAGAAATGCGTGTGTTCTTTCAAGGGCAATGGGGACCCACTAAATAAAGAGGAGAACGACATGATTGTCTTAACAAGAACACATACTAAGACCTTGATCAAAATAGGTGACTATGGGGTGCCTGGGTGGCTCAGTGGGTTAAATCCTCTGCCTTGGGCTCAAGTCATGATCCCAGAGTCCTGGGATTGAGCTCCGCATTGGGCTCTCTGCTCGGCGGGGGGCCTGCTTCTCTCTCTCTCTGCCTGCCTGTCTGCCTACTTGTGATCTCTGTCAAATAAATAAATAAAAATCTTAAAAAAAAAAATAGGTGACCACTTTGACCTCAGCATCAGCCTTGTTTATCTTAAGCCTTATAGGGCTATAAAAGGAAATTAAGCAGGATAAAAAATACTTTGTTTGCAAGCCAGTTTCAGAATAATACAACTACATTTCTGAAATTGTGTACCAGTGAGGGAAAAAAGGTAACTTTTTCAGAAATTAGAAAGAGCTTAATTCAAGGAACTAAGATAATACATCAAGCTACCATACAGTAGTTCCCTTGTTTTCTGATACCACCAAGTGTAAAGATTCCTATTTGACTAGCTTTGTATTTCTGTCCATACTAACTGTGCAATCTTGTTAGTTATTCATAGGCTTCAACTCAGTGATCAAAAACTGTGTGCTCATGGCATACAACAGATTTCCATCTCAGAAGCACATGTCATTGAGGCTTTTGGGGGGAAGGTGGAGGAAATTGGTAGGGCAATCAGTATATGAATGTTTGTTCTTCAGACATTCTGTTTTTTGGATGAGAGGTCTTTCTGGTGACTTAATCTCTCAAAAAGATTTTTTTCTATGGCCATTATAAAATTACTTCACCGCTTAAGTTTGTTCTCCATGTACATTTCCCAGATTCACTTTAGAAAAAGCAAGCCTCTTGAATCATGTTCTACATGCTGTGTTTAAGATACTATTGTCACCCTGTCTGAATTATTTAATATGTGCCCTTAAATAAGAAGATTGATAAGATTTTGAAAACCTACAGATGTGTTTGCTGCTCTTCAAGAGCATACCCGACTCCTGGTGACTGAAGAAGGAAACATGAAGATGAGAGGAACAAAAAGGGTTAAGTTCAAAGTAAGATGATGCTTGTTTATTTTCACCTTAGAGGCAGAGAACATTTTTCTCTTGTGAACTGATGAAAAGATGCTTTCATGACAGTGACTACAGCTGTGGAATATCTGAAAGAGACTGCTGAGGGGAATAAAAATGTTGCTGCTCCCGGGAATCGGTGAAATGTTGACATCTCAGATGGGCTATACATGGTTTTCAAATGGTTTTGGCAGAGGGAGCTTTCATGATTGTAAATGTCAACTTCTGTAAGTGGGAGGGAGAATGGTTATGGCTTACTGAGAACTGAGTCCCTCACCTCATACATAATCTGATCCTTCCAGGTTGTGCCCCAGAGTTCTGGGGAGTCTAGGTGAAGAAATCATTATGTCAGGATTTGCCTAGACTTCTGCTGGATATCCAGTGAGAGGATGGTGCTTGGTGCCTACGGATATTGCTTTTTTTTTTTTTTAATCAGTGATCTCTGACAATAAGAAATCAAATCTAGTTCAATTTGGAAATCTTTACATATTGTTTCAGATGAGCCTGTCTCCTTATTTGTTTGTCTTCCCTCTTTAGATAAAGAAGAAGCAGCAGGATGTGGTTAGATTTCTGGAAGCCAACAAGATAGAGTTTGAGGAGGTGGATATCACGATGTCAGAAGAACAAAGACAATGGATGTACAAAAACATCCCCCCAGAAAAGAAGCCTGCTCAGGGCAACCCTCTGCCACCTCAGATATTTAATGGTGACCGATACTGTGGAGTAAGTAACAGATTGTTATCACACTGTTATTCGGGTGATTAGAAACACGTTACCTAGAGTGAAGTCGGGTTTTTTCAGGGAGGACTGTGACCTCCTCACCCTGTACCATTCAGGTTCACAGTGTAAAAGAGGGTGTATGAGTCCAAGGACACAGACGATGTGTGAATGTGAGTGCATGCTTGTCTGTCTTCCTGTCTCTCTGCTTGAGGAAAGTGGTGGGAAGGGAAGGGGAGTGTTTGTGTTTAATGTGTTCTAAATTTTAAAGCAGATTTTTTGATTAATACATTTTGGGGGCAGAATGGAAGGGATAGTTGTTCTTGAATCTTTACTCCTCTATGTTATAAAAAACTGCTAATAGCCAATTATAAACCAGAATTGTTTTTTGTTAATTTTTTTTTTATGGTAGTGAGTCAGATGGGTCATTATGAACACCTGAGATACATTAGGTGCCTTCTTTCTGTATGTAGCATATGAGAAGATGAAGTCACATTTGTCTAATTATCTATTTTACTTCTCCCTGGGTTAAGGAAAAAAAAACCAAGCAACTTCTTCCTAATGAGTAGTTAGGATTTGCCCTTTTCATACTCAAAGTGTATAATTAAGTGTTTATTTTAGGACCTGTACTACAGTTCTTTAAGGGTGGCCTGGAGAAGGGGAAGGGGCTCTAGTACTGAGATGTTTAAGGTGAAATAAGTAGCTGGGTTATATTGGAGTGGAGAAAACGGATAATGATGCTTTAGATACCTTGAAAGGAAACAGTTTCCCTATGCATAAGAGAGAAAGAGATGTTGAAATGTAAAATCATAAAGATTGTGCACAGACTTCTTGAATTCATGTCAGGTTAAAATCCTGAACATGGCGCTAGATTTAGATAGTTCTCGTTTGACTTTATGTTTGTGTTGACACCTTTGGGAAGTCATTTCCCTTAAAGTATCAGTTTTCTCATCTTTAAGCAAAGAATGATAATATCTGTCTTACTTCCCAGGATATTTTGTGACTATAAAGTACTTTTTAAGAATAAAGCTTATTGTTTTAATTGTGGAATTTTTTACATTGTGATCTCGTATTTTGTTAGGGGAGTATGTGGTAATTGAAGGTATATCCCATTCATGATTACAAACCCTAGAAAATGAACTCTCATGTCTGCAAACTGAAATGAGGTATAGCTGACACTGTATATAAACTGTACAGTTCAAAACAAAGCAAAACTCTTAGTCAAATAGTGCTATAAGACTTTAAAATCTAGCCGTTTTCTGTCCCTCAGAGTTCTCAGGTATGCGAATTCCTTTGTTCTGGTTTTGTAGTTGAGTCATAATTCTACTGGGTATAGAATTCTAGGTTGGGAAGAGTGTTGGTGGTTTTGCCTCATTATCATCTGGTGCCTAGTGCTAATGGAGAAGTTTAATGCCCTTTTCCTTGATCTTTTGTATGTTTTTGCCAGTTTCTTCTTTCCAGGTTTTTAATGTCTCTTATTCATAAGTGTATCCTAAAATTTTTTGGTGAATTACCATAATGTAATCTATATTATATGTACACTATGTTACACAGTTCACTGTGCTGTGTGTTCAGTAGGTCCCTATTATCCAAGAATTACATGATTATTAAATATGTTTTTATATTATTTTCTTTGAAAAATTTCTCCCTGCTTTTTCCCCCTGTTCTTTTTATCTAGAATATGTATAAATTTACATGTGAACTTCTTATACTGATTTTCTTATATTCTTATCCTTTTCTTTTGTATTGTCCTCTTTAACTTTTTGTTCTACTTTGTGGAAGATTTCTTTAACTTAATCTCTGAATTTTTTCATTGAACTTTTATGTCATCTTTTTTTTCCTTTCTTACATCCTGATTTTTTCTTTTTAATAATGTGCTTTTATAAGATGAGTATAAGATCTTAGCTCAGTGTAGATGTTAAATATGATTTCTTTAGGTTTTCTTCTCTTAGTAGTACTGTTCTTGTTCTACTAATTCACTTTTTTTTCACGTGCTTATTTTGGTCTTTTCTATCCTCAGATATCTGGTGATCCTTGTCTTTTGTTTAAGAGTTGAGGCACTAGAAAGCTAGTTAGAAGCTGTGTATGTGCTCATATATATGTGTGGGGGCTTGTTTTCTACCAGACTTCTCTGTAGTTTGACTGGGTAGCCTGTTATATTCTTGTGGTAGATACGGATAATAAAATCTGCAGGTTTTTTCTCAGTGATGATTTAATTTTTCTGGAGAATGGCTCTTCAGTCTCTTGCTTTGGGGATATCAGCCAGGCTACTGGAGTTCTGGACCTATAGGCTGAGAGAGCTGGAGGGTTTTGCTCACTGCTATTCACCTTCACATCACTGTTTTCACCCCCCTACCCTTCCATGCTGCTTGTTTGTAAGTTTATTGCTTTCCAGAAGCCATATTTATGAATAGTATACCTTCTAGTTCCTTTGGAGAGAGTGAGGTACCCTGGAAATCTAACTGCTGTGTATGTAGATTTTCAGTCTCCCTGTTTTCTGCCTTTGCCCACTCACCACACCTTCACAATAGCTAATGCCTCCATTCCTGACGTCTCGGGGGGGCCGCCCCCTGCAGCTTGTTCAGACACCGAGGTTTGATCTCTTCTGCTCTCTCATGCCCCTCACCATTTCTCTCCTCACTGCCTGCATAGGTGGTGGTTCAGAGCTATAGCAGTCTCCTAGTTTTATTTTATTTAAATGGTGTTTCTGTTGTTTTTTTTTTTTAATTCTTGTTTTGTTGATTTTTCAAGATAAAGGAGGAAGAGACATCTTTGTCTGTCATCATGAAAATAGAAGTCTATTTTTCAGAGCCCTTTTAATACAGGAATGTATTGAATGAATAAAAGAATATAATGTGAAAGAAAGTTAATTCCTTACCCTTGCTTTCACTTCTTTATGACTTTCTAAATTTCTGTGTATCTTTGGCTTACAGAGTCTATGGACATTTTTTTCAGATGGACTGTGGGGGCTGACGGTTAATCAAGTTTAACATTGATTAAACTGTGCTGGATAAATGGCATCCTCTCTGACTGAGCAGTGTTAGTCCCGTGGGGATGGTGACAGCAGCACTGGTACACACTCTGTCTTTATAGTTTGTGCTGGCGGAGTTTGGAAGACAGTGTCTGCTCTTATCACCATCAAGTCAATTCAACTTTGACAGAAGCAAAAGCATTAGAGGGCAGCTAGCCATGGTCTCATTCATCCTGCCTACTCCTGTGTGCCTTGCTTTACCTAGTGACAGTTTAGGAGTGGTCTTATCTGGTTGGGTAGCTTGTGGAAACCTGCTGCGTTGCAAGGGACAGAATCCAGTGAGTGTGAAGATTCTCCTGTTCCCCAGAATTGGCTGGAAACTTACTACTTTATTTTAGACTGGGTGAGCTAGCCATGGGAGACATAAACAGCTGCTAAGCTACTTGGTAATCAGTGCAGACCATTTCCTTCTCTCTGCCCTTTAGTATTTGAATAATCTGCCCGTAGGGAAGAATTCCACCACTGAATGGGAGCTCATTGGCATTTTCAGTCACTTCTTCTCACCCCAGATTTTGAACATTGAGGGGATAGGGCAGCAACACAGGAGCAGTTGGACAGGGGTCTTGGGGTCAGGAATAGCCATGGCAGGTGTCCTAATGGGGCAAATCCCTGGTGTGGCCGGGGTGTGTTCTTGGCCACCCAGACATAGAAGTTCATCTTATAAATTGGTTCTCCAGCTTTAATGTGGATTCACAACTTCCCGCTCTACTGCCATAACTTCCTGTCCTGTTAAGTTGCTAATGTCCATTTTAGTTGTTTGTAGTCAAGAACCGAAATTGCACAGACTGGTTGTTCTTGCTATTTCCTAGGAGTATCCCTACCATGAGCAAGATTCTTCTCTGGAAATGGGTAACCTAAAGGTAAACCATTTCTAGACTTTTCTGATGGGTTTTACAGTATCTGATTTGGTTTTTAGAAAGCCCATGGTCCTCATGTTCAAGGTTTAAGCTTTGTCTTCTCTGTGTGTGGAACTGGCATGTGTGGAGTGCACCAGAAGTGAAAATGGCACACATCTGCACTAAAGGAAAGTATCTTCTCCCTTTTCATTTCTTTTCTCCCTCCCTATTCGGTGGAGGGTGGGGAAGATTTGGATTTTTAAAAATACATTTAAATTAAATTAAATAAATGTTAAAAATATTTGATTAAAATCATACATTGTAAAAGTTACTATCTTACTTTTAGGTGTACAGTTTAGTAGTGTTAAGTATATTCATTGCTGTAATACAGATACCTGGAGCTTTTTCATCTTGCAGAACTGAAACTCTGTACCCATTAAACAACTCCCATTTGTCCTCTCCCCCGAGACCTTGATAATAGTCGTTCTGCTTTCTACCTATGAATTTGACTATGTTAGATACCTCATAGAAGTGAAATCATGCAATGTTTGTCCTTTTGTGACTAGTTTATTTCACTTAGCATAATGTCCTCAAGGTTCATCCATGTTGTTGAATGTCTTAGTCCATCAAGACTGCTGTAACAAAATGCCACAGACTAGGTATCTTGCAAACAACAGAAATTTATTTCTTACAGTTCTGGAAGCTGGAAGTCTAAGATCAGGGTGATAGTTGGGTTCTGATGAAGATGCTGTTCTGGATTGTAGACTTCCAACTTCTAGAAATGTCCTTACATGGTGGAAGGGGACAGGGACCTCTTTTATAAGGGTTTTAATCCTATCCTTGATTAGGATACCCTCTACCCTCATGGCCTGATCACCTCCTAAAGGCGTTTAAGCGTCAGGATTTCAGCATGAATTTCGGGGGATACAAACATTTAGCCTATAGCATTGAAGCAGGTGACAAGATTTCAGTTCTTTTTAAGGCTTCTGTTGTGTGTATATATCCATTTTTTAAATCCATTCATTCATTGACGGATTGGGCTGCTTCCACCTCCTTGCTGTTGTGAATGGTACTGCTTTGAACATGGGTTTGCAAATATCTCTTTGAGATTTTACTTTCAGTTGTTTTAGATATATACATAGAAGTGGGATTGTTGCATCACATGGTAGTTCTATTTTTAATTTTATGAAGAACCATCATACGGTTTTCCATAATGGTTGTGCCATTTTACAGTCCCATCAGCAGTACCCAAGGATTCCAACTGCTCCACATCCCCATGCATACTTGTTTTCTTTTTTCAGTTTCATCTTGTTTTGAGAGCAGCCATCCTAATAGGTGTGAGGTGGTATCTCATTGTGATTTTGATTTGCATTTCTCTGATGATTAGTGACATTGAGCATTCCATACACTTAATGGTACAATTGTATATCATTTTTGAAACAATGTCTATTCAAGTCCATTGCCCATTTTTAAATCAGGTTATTTGATTTTTTGTTGTTGAGTCTTAAGAGTTCTTGGTATATTCTGGATATTAACCCCTTACCACATATCTGATTTGCAAATATCTTCTCCCATTCTTAGGTTGACTTTTACACTGTTGATTGTATTCTTTGATAAACAAAGTTTTAAAATTTGATGTAGTCCCATTTGTCTATTTTTGCTTTCATTGACTGTGCTTTTGGAGTCATACCTACGATCATTACTTGCCAAATAGTTTCGGGTTTTATATTTAGTCTTCATTTTTTAGTTAATTTTTATATATGGTATAAGATAAGGTTTCACCTTAATTCATTTGCATGTGCATTTGTTTTCCTAGCACTGTGTGTTGAAGAAACTGTCCTATCCCCATTGAGAGTGGTATTGGGGCACCTTTGTTGAAGATCATTTGATCATATAAATGTGGGTTTATTTTTTGGACTCTATCAGTAACAGTGGTCCATGTGTCTGTCTTTATGCCAGTACCACACTGTTTTGATTACTGTAGCTTTGTAATATGTTTTGAAATCAGGAAATGCAAGTCCTCCAACTTTGTCCATTTAATTGGAGCCTAGAAGTAGACTAGAGATGGGTTAGAATAATCTCAAGGAGGTGCAGAAAGGCTGAATGACCCGCAGTGGTTCCTCGTGGCCTCTCCTCTCCTATTCTTTCTTTCCCATCAAGGGAGACAAGGAGATATGTTAGTCTTCTAACCATTGGTGGAGGCTCAGAAGCACAGCACAGAATACCTAAATGTATGTAGTTGTATTGTTTCTACATTTTAAGTGTTTGGGCATCTTTTTGAAGCATGCAGAACCAACTCCCTTAATGATCAGTTTTAAAATCCCTGATTCATACATATGATTTTATTTTCTAAAAATCGTATATTTGAATTTGAATATATTGAATTTGAACATATAAATATATATCTCCACACATAAATGTAAGAAATGATTTTCAGCCAGAAATCTTATAAGAAGTTGTTGGAAAGAGATTAATATTTAAAGAGATTTTCTTATTGAATTGGTTTTCCAACATTATTATTGTTGTTACTTTTTTCTCCCAGCACTAAAATGAATATGGAAGTAGAGAATATTTGAAAAACGAGAATAAGAAAGGGGGAACAATAAATACTACCTTTCAAATACAGCTGCAAACATTTGGCCTATACATGTTCTCTTTTTTTACCAGTTGATTTAAATTTTTAAAGTCACATTTTTTGATCATACTGTGTATACCATTTTGTGCCCTGCTTTGTTCTCTAACAGAAGTAGTTTCCATGTCATTATAAGCTTGTTTTTTAGAGGTTGCATCTTATTCCTTTGGGTGGATTATTATAATTAACTTAATCATTCCCTCCCTGTGGGCTATTTAGTTTGTTTCTAGTCACTTGAGATAATAGTTTGCAACTGGCAAGCTCTTTTGAAGAATGCATTAAATTGAATGTTATTTTGTAAAGTACATTCTCATTCAAGCTATTCTACTGTTTTTCTTTTCCTTAGAGTCATTTTTCCTTCTTTCTTCAGGAGGCTTCTATCAAATAACAAAAATATTTTGGGATGTACTGTTATCAAGAAATGAAGGGTTATTGTTGGTGGCCCTAGAATCTGGGTTCAAGGTGAAGAAGAAATCACTTGGGAAAATGAAAACTAGTAAAAGTTAAAACAAGTTGAGTCTCTCAGGGCTCAGGGGTGCCCAAAGTCGTAGAATAAAGACTGCCTGTCTGCCCAAAACAGCATTTCACTTGAATATTTTGAGTACGTTACAAAACGTATTTTTTAATGGCAAAAGAAACACAGACACGTTATGGGGCAGGATGCCTGATTTCCATGGATTTTTAAGATTGAACAAGGCTTTCAAAGAAATTTCACTTTTATAGGGGCTGCCTCCAAATATATCCTCCAATATTCTAGATCAAGGGTTGGGCCAACTGATAAATCAGTCTTTTCAGACCACCAATTCTCTGCTATATCTTTTTTTTCATTTGGTTTTCTTTGTCTTATTTTCTAGTCATTGAAAAATGTCAAACCATGCTTAGCTCAGAGGAGGGGCCATCTAGAAGGTCTGTTGTTTCTTCTGCCTCCTGGGGTTCTTTAGAGGCCACATTTGAGAAACACAAGATTAGCTGAGTCTCCTCTGAAAATGAAGTATATCGTCTGGCAGAATGGAGTAGAACGTAGTGATAGAATTTTGACCCAGGCTGAATTACTGGCAGTAATTGTGTGTTACTGCAACTCTGATAGTTGGAGTCAATAAGGAAAAGTAAAAAAGGAAAGCTGAAGTTTAAAATTTTCGTTATTCATGGGAGATTGTGCTCTGTCTCTAAAATATGGATGTTATTTACATAGGCTTAATGACTACATCATCTACAAGTTTATGTAAGGCAAAGCCCTGAAAGTTATCCCAGACTCATTTTCCTCACCTCAATCCCACTTCATTACCAAATCCTGTAATTTTTATCTCCTATGGAATTCCACCCTCTTTTCTCTCCCAGCAAACCTGGGCCTCATTCCTGTTAGGATCTTTATCTCAGAATTTTTTTTCATGTAGCTCCATTCAGCAGTCCGTGAGGTTCCTTGTGTTCACTTCAGCAGGCTCTGTGGCATATTTACCTTAGTATCTGCATGATGCTAGGAACCCAGAACATACTTAACCAAAAACTGGTTGTGTGAGGGGGTGAATAGCTGCACAGATGTTTTCAGCTGAGCAGGTCGCTAACCTGTTCCGTTGGGTCCCGCCTTGTCGAAGTTCTGAGCGTTCGCATTCCCATTTTATTAATAACAGTCAAGTCTCAAGAGGAAGCTCACTGAGGTATCTTCTAAATTTTACAATTAACTCTATTTAGAAAATCACCTCTGTTGGACACTCGCCTCTCCTACGGGTAGAATTTTCTTAAGAAACTTAATCTGAATTAAATGCAAATTAAGATAACTTATCGAATCAAGAACAATCTTCAAATGTTTTACTGTAAATAATCTTATTTGACATCCTCACAGATACTAGGAAAGGGAAAAGTCGGGTGGTGGGGAAGGGGTGATAGAAATTCCTCTCTATCTCTTGCTGATCAGCTGTCTGCCCAGAAGCGTAACAATTTAATTAGATATTCTTTGCGGTTTTATCTCTTATATAACCGTAGTTTTTATTCTTCTATCTATAAATGCTTAATCTCCCTCTTTCACCTCAGTGAGATGTTTGCTGCAGTATTCTACAGTGATGAATCCCTGGGACGTGTCTTTCATGAAAACGATGGTTTATGCCGTGAATATTGAAAACCTTCATCCAGACAGGTTCTGGCTGCCCCAGCTGCATGTTTAACGGTGTATCTTAAATAGGATCACGTTGGAGGTTTTCTTTTGGTTAAAATGTTTCTCTTTCTGAGCCTCATGCAGTTAGAGTTAATGAAAAGAAAACAAAACTGTTAAAGACGCGAAGGCCGTGTTAATACTATCACATGAAGACAATAAAGGAGGGTCAGAAGTGAAAAGTCAGTTTTCCTCTGCCCTGCTTTGTAGGTTCCCCCCACCCCGAACTCCCAAGAGATAGCCTCTCCTGTGAGGTTCGGCTTTGCAGTTTTCTTGGTTATCACCATTCTGTGCCTGTATTCCTTGATATAAAACTTTAGAGGGCACGTTTTTCTTTGAAAGATGAAGAGAAATCTGCATTCTTAATAGCTTCTCTCATTTCTCCCCCACGTTGATTCCCCCCGACACACGTGCACAGCATTGCTAAAGCTTATACGTCACTTTCTCCTCTCTGACTGGAATACTATTCTAAAATATAATAATAAAAACATGTTTAACATTTATTTTGGTATGAACCTATAAATGCTAATCTCTATAGAGCTGTTGTGTCCACAGTCATAGAGGAGGGTATATTATCCTATTTTACGAAATCCCTGTGGCTTAAAGGAGAATGACATAAATGTCATTATCCAAGAGATTCTCTTAATTAATTTTAGCCTCTTCACTTAACTCCTCTGGGTATTTCTTAAAATGTTATTGCTGGTTCCTTTTCCTATGTTTAACACACAAATTTTTTTTCCCATTCAGTTTCAGTTAGTGCTTGGGTCGCTATATTTGCTCGTTCTGCTATCTTGTACCAGCATGGTCAGAAATGTTAAACATGAATTAGGAATTTAAAATCCTCAGCTTTGGGCTTACCCATATTTTTGGTGTTTGGCATAGAAATTGCTGAATGAAGCTGTTTTAGACAAATACATCTTACATACCCTACCAGGATTGGAACTGTCTACTATTTTTTCCTTCTATATCAAGATTTTATAAAATACAACATAGCATTCATAGTCCTTAACTACTAAATCAAGATATTCTGCTCAGAGGCTACCCTCAGGCTTGAAAAATTTTAAGAAGGAGCCTCTGCTCATTTTCAGCTGCAGCAGCAATAACGTTGGTTGTCTTAGAATTTAAAAATTTTTTTTTCTTCTTTTGGGTAAACCAAATTTGCTTTGGTTCAGTTAGAACCGACTGCTGCCACCATTTCCTTATAAGCCATGTAGTTTTTATTCCGCACAGCCTCCTGTTTGGATATGCCCTTGGCATGTGGAAATAATATGGGTCTGTCACTTAATTGTCATTGAGCTAGCGTGGGAAGCGATGCAGCCTAGCAGTGTGGCTGCTGTGGGTTTTCCTCACTGTTCTCCTAGGGAACACTAAAAGGGCAAAGAACTTTAAGGTCTTTGTCTCAAATACTTGTCTAGTTCTTAATAGTCTAATCGTGGTGTACAGGTAATGTACTTAAGTGAGCTCTGTGGAAGAAGGAGGCTGTTGCGCACAATACCTATTGTAGATTTTATCATGAGCTTATAAATTTTCTGACATTGGTTTTCACTTGAATGCAAACAGAAGTTTAGGTGACAGAAGCTTCCTCCCCCCCTCCCCCGCTTCTTAACAGCTGTTTAGCCTTCTTTATTTTTCTTAAAATTGCAGCATTTAGATAGATGTTCCATTAGTAATAGTGCTCAGTTATGTTGATACCTGTATAGTCCAGAAATTTCTCTTTTCTTGCATTAGAAACAAAGTGAGTTTTCTTCTTTTGTCTTACGTGTAATGAAAACGTACTAGCTTCTGAAACTGGGCAATTTTATCTTGAATATGCTTTGTATATTTGTACCCTTCTCCAAAGGTAATATTAACTGATCATTATATTGTACAGTTCCAGAAGGTTGGTTTTGCTGAAATATGTAACTTGTAGATGTGTATTTATAGACATTTCAGAAAGTGTCTTTGACTATATGGAATTCAGTAAGTCTACTTTGAGACTTTATAGTGAGTTTTTAAAATACAGTGCTTTTAACTTTTGCAGTACAAACCTTAATACATCTTTAAAAATAGAAGCCTGATAAATGAGATGAATCTGATAAGAAAGCAGAACTTTCTCTTTTATTGGGTAATGCCTAAGGCCATAAGAACTTACATCTTAATAGGAGGTGATTTAAAATTTTCTAATACTATTTTACTCTTAAATTAGTTCAGTCATACTGTTTAATTTATTATCTCTAAAAGGAGGTATTAACTAGTAAGAAATCCTAGATTTTAAATTATCAACCACCTATCTGCCTAAATATGACAAAAAAAAAAAAAGCTGAAAACCTTTTACATTTTGAGATTCATCAGACTTTTAAATATCAGAAAATAAATTTTTTACATAATTTTTAAGAACCCATAGTAGGGTAGGATTCACTCCAATTATGTTACTAGCATAAGATTACCTAAAACATGACCCATCAGTCATCATTAATTAGCAAACACAACTCATTCATCCACTTGACAAATATTGGTAACCTGGTGTGTATCAGGTACTATTCTAACACGCGCTTTTAAGAATTACTGCCCTTAAATTATTCTGCTTTTAAAGTTAATTACCAAATCTTATATTTGTCGCTTTGAAAGGAGTTAATTACCTAAAGTGACAATTTCTAAGCTATTGGGAGGATCCAATTCAATATTCAGGTAAGAAACCCCCTAGCCATAGTGATGTTAAAGCCAGAGAAAGTTTGCATTGAACAGGATTTGAACCCAGATCGGTAAAATGGTATTCAGCTATTTGGAAATACCTTTGTCACAAAGAATATTTGTAACAATATTTTCAGTTCATGGGACTTTGCCTAAGTTCTGTTAGACCCGTATTATTTGTGACATAGTTTTCCTTATAAAAATAATTAAATTTTCCATGAACTACGAAATCTGTAATATCCTAGAGTCACTAGAAACCTCCAGCTGCCTAGCTGATATCTTCTTCACTTGGATGTCCCATACAGTTGCTCAAACTGCACATTTTGAAACCACTTCAGCCTTATTCTCACATCTGCTTTTTCTCTGGTCTTTTCTGTCAAATCACAAAGGTCAGAGCTGCTTTAAGTCTTAATTCTCTCTAACCCCCTCCCCCGCAGTTCTACAGGTGAGTATGGTCAGTTCTCCCTCCAAAATCTATCTCCAGTCTGTCCACTCTTCTCTCTCTCCATTATCGTTGGTTGGGTTCAGGCTGCCGCCTTCTTACCTGATTACCACAGTACTCCCTTGACTTTTCTCCCTGCTTTCCTTCTTGTCAGCCTTTCTCTGAGCCATTCTCCACACAGTGGACTTAAAGATTTCATCTCCATTTATTTAGAGTATGCACGTGAGCGGGGAGAGGCACAGAGGGCAAGAGAGAGAGTTTCCAGCAGACTCGCCACTGGGTACAGGGCAGTGTGGGGCTGATCCCAGTACCCTGAGATCATGACCTGAGCCAACATCAAGAGTCAGGTGCTAGGGCGCCTGGGTGGCTCAGTGGTTAAAGCCTCTGCCTTCGGCTCAGGTCATGGTCTCAGGGTCCTGGGATCGAGCCCCGCATCGGGCTCTCTGCTCGGCAGGGAGCCTGCTTCCTCCCTCTCTCTCTGTCTACCTCTCTGCCTACTTGTGATCTCTGTCTGTCGAATAAGTAAATAAAATCTTAAAAAAAAAAAAAAAAAAGAGTCAGGTGCTTAGCGGACTGAGCCACCCAGGGGCCCCTAACTTAGCTACTTTCTTAAAGGAAACTAAATCATTCTGCTCCTTGCCCAGAACCCATACATGATTTCCTTTTGTACTTAAGATAAAATTGAAAATCTTTTTCTTGGTGTTACACAGTCTGGCATATGCTCCTCCCTGTCAGACTTGCCAGCTTCACTCTTCACCAGTGCTGTTCCGGGTCCCAACCCTTCACTTGGTCAGCTCTTCTCCTCCTTCCTGTTTCAGCTTAAAATGCCACTTATTTATTTATTTATGTATGCATGTATGTATGTATTTGACAGAGAGATCACAAGTAGGCAGAGAGGCAGGCAGAGAGGGGAAAGCAGGCTCCATGCCGAGGAGAGGGCACATCGGGCTCGATCCCAGGACCCTGGGATCACGACCTGAGCCGAAGGCAGAGGCTTAACCCACTGAGCCACCCAGGTGCCCCTTAAAATGCCACTTTTGACGTAGGTTTTTTTGCTGAGCCTCGCTTTTTAGATATATTGCTCCTTGTCAAGGAAGGCTCTCTTCGGCGGTGCACTGTACTAGGCCTGTTCCTAACTTGCAGGGGGAGCTACCACCTGAAGATCTACGGAAGGAAGAGCGAGTGGAGGGCCTGAGGCTGAGAGGATCGTGAATTCAAATCAAGCTGCCTTCAAAACCACATGACACTCAACTTGCTAAAGCATTTGAACAAGGGAGTCTCTATACAGAGTGAAATAATTCAAAGATTTTTGTCATCATTGAGGCATCCTTTGCAGGAAGCAAATCTCCATTCTCCAAGTGATGGACTCTCATTCAGATTCCTAGACAGGTTTCAGAAATACTTGTGATGCCATTGGCTCGGCTCAGCAGCGAATTCATTAGAACTCAGTGACTGAAATACAGGGTGCCCCATACCTGGTTTCTTTTTGGCCAGGAAGCATCAGAGTCCAAAAAGCATTGATTTTAACGTCAGTGAGAATTGGCCCCAAATCTCAGCTCTTTCACGGATTGCCTGTCAAACTTGGGCAGAATATTTCTTGACTCTGAGCCAGTCTCCAACCTGGTGGTCTGTGGTGGGGATTAAATGAAGTACTGATTTTAAAGTCCCCAGCACAGAGCAAATGGCTCCACTGATTCTGATCACTCTCTGCTTACATTGAACCTTCGGAAAAAGTTATCCAAGGAACTTCTACTGAATTTTGAGACTGCTTTACCTGGACTTAGAAACCATATAGTTACATCTGTGCAAACATTTGAAAAGAAACAATTGATGAACACATTGACCAGAATTCCTTCTTAGTTTCTCTTGCGAAAGTAGGAAGAGAAAAATGATTCTGTGTTTGAGGCAAAGATAAATGTTACAGAGGATATAGTTTCCTCTAGGTTTTATTTGATCTTTTTATTCTCTCTGAAGACACAGTCTGAAAGAATGTGGAAAACTTCAAAAGCAGAGTAGAAGCACTTGCACTGACACATGGAGACCTTTATGGCTTTCTGTTTACCCGGTGATTTTTTTTTTTTAAAGCCCTAGATAACAAAATTTAAGAATGGAATTGGGAGTCAGCCTTTCATATTGAAGCACCCGAAGTAAAATCTTTTATCAGAGTGGTTTCACACAAATAAATGTTAGTTTGGCACAAGAGGGAGAGGGAACGTGTTCTGATTTCACTTGTCTTGTCAGTGTTTTACATTTTAATCCTGTCACAGGCCTTGTGTTAAAAACATGGTACACCCATCGTCATACTCAGAGAAATTTTTATGCTCAAGCAGAGCCAATCCAGTAGATTTATGTAGGCCTTCCCTGGCCTGCATGAAGCAGTGGTGCATTTTTTCGTTTCCATAAAGAATTTTTTAGAAGCACCAAATACTGATATTGTTTGCTTTTTTTTTTTCTTTTCTCTTCCTCTTTTTTCTAGGATTATGACAGTTTTTTTGAAGCAAAGGAAAGCAACACGGTCTATTCATTTTTAGGCCTGAAACCACGGTTGGCATCAAAGGTAGGGAAATCTTTTCTTGATTTAAAATTATCTTTTTTGAATTGTGTCTAGCGGTTGAGATTGAAGGTGTTAAAGGAATGCGTGTGTAGTCTCCTAAATTTTTAAATTTTGCTTGCTCAAGTGCACGGTCAGGGACTACCTGGTGTAAAAACACAAAGAAGTCCAGCTTTTTTCCCTCCCAATTTTCAATTGTTGTATATTAGAGTTTAATTTTATCTATCATTTATTTATAATCTATATCCTCTTCTTCCAAGAAGAATTTAGGTAGTAAGTGCTTTCTATTTTAAAGTGCAAGTTTACATTATTTTACATTTTTTTGAAATAGCAGAATCAAAGCCATATTTTAACATTTTTTGCACATTTAACTCCTGTACTTTGGAAGGGAGATGGTCTGTAATAATAAATGATCAACTTTGAAAAAAACACTAAAATTCCTAAACTAAATCAGAAAGCTTTTTGAAGCTACTTTATTACATCATATGTCTTTGAAGGAACATAAAAGGCTCAAGCTTTTCTAGTAGTAAGACCAGAAGTTAGATATATTATTACAAGTTTGTGAAATGTATAGATTCACTTCCAAAATAAAAAATAGGGTTTCTTTATTAAATAAGGTAATATTTTATTTCCCCCTTTAAAAAATACCATTTTCTTCTGATTATGAAAGTAGCCTCATTTAGGAAAGGTTCATTTAAGAAAATACAAAAGTATAGAGTAGAAAATAAAAATCACCTATTATCCCACCACCCAGAGATAAGCATGTTAACTTTTTTGGGTATATTTCCTTGTAGTCTTTTTATACAAACCAGTTGAGGTTTTGATTCTTTTTCAAATTGAGACTGAATTCTAAAGTATCTATTTTTAACACTAAATTGAAATGAAAGCGCAGTACTGGGTACTTTGATGTCTGTAAGCAATAGGTCTCTTGAGGCTACCCAGGATCTGTACCATTTCTGGAACACCTATGGGAGGAAAGCAGAAATTATCAATAATATAAATTTTATACCAACACCTGCAGTTCATAGCCGATGTGAAATCTTGCTTTGTTTTTACATTACTAAGTCCACAGATGGTTGTGGGTGGTTTCCATGCATATGTTTTAAACAGTGGCAAAACCCACACATATAATATTTAAAGGTTCTTAAAACTATTTTTATAAAGATGGAACATTGGAATACTTGTTAGGAAAATTGTAGTGTTTTTACAACATATTTCATCCAAAAATATTAAACAATCCAGATTTATCTTCAAAGACCTGGAAAAAACACGGGTGGGAGTAATCTAAAGGATATATAAATCTAGTGGACATCATTATCTCTGCAAAAAAAAAAACCTTAAAAAAAAATACCATGTGCCTGCCATCTTTGTTCTCATTTTTCCCTGAAGAGGCAGATTCCTTAGAGACTCTGAAGACTGACTTTTTTACTCTTTAAAAATATTTATTTTCATAAATTTCCCAGGAAGTCTATAATCTATAAGTATGCATTTTCACATGACCTGTGGTCACAGTATTAAAGTTGGTCTTCCGATGCCATTGACAACTGCTTGATTTCAGTCGACCATTCCAAAGGCATTAAAGGCCCTGGGCAACCCCACCCATTCAGCCCACCACATTCCAGCCCCTCAGTGGGTCATATGAGCAGGAGCACATGGAACCAACCTGCAAGTCCATAGTGCAGTGTTTGTGCAGTCTTCTCTCGTGAATCATTCAGGGCCTTAAGGGCTAATGGCAACTCACACTTGGCATAGGAGAGAGGTGAAAATATGTTTAAGAGCAATTCAGCTTTTACCGCCTTCCTACTCACATATTTTTTTTACTGTGGTAGTAAAACACACTCAATCCACAATCTGCACTCAAAGGCCTAGACAGAGCATTCATGGGTATAATGTACTAAAAGATGGATGCCCCCTTTTCTCCTTTCCTTTCCCTCCCTCTCTGCAGTATATGTACATAAACAGTAGGTCTATCTATGTACTATATACATATATGCCGAGGAACATATAAAAAACACCACTAGCATCTGTAATTGCTCTTACACAGTGAGGAGAGAATAGAGAGATGGTAGGAAGAAAATGTTCACAAGCCCAACAGGCCCAGGTATAAGGTAGACTCTGGGCAGTTCTAAGAAATGGACAGGGCAGAGAAAGGTGAGAGGTCACAAAATGGTGGCCTGTAGGACACACTGGGTCTGGATGCATCTGTCCTACACAGAACTTTGAAAAGAATTTAAATGTGTTGCTCATATTTAAAATACAGGTTTCTCACTTCTCTTCTTTCAAAAAATTGAAAGGACAGAAACCCTAGGGGAGCCCACTTCCTCTTTGGCTAGTTGGAGCCAGTAGAAGCCAACCCATCCTGGGTACCTACCTAAGAGAAAAGGGAGGCCTTTTCGCCAATAATTTTCAGGTGGAAAACCATCAGGTTTGTTGTTTAATTAGACCTAAAGCAGAGCCTGGAGTAGAAGTTTCTGCTTTGGGATCTCTGCCATTCAGAGGTGATATTCAAAATACATAATAGCTAGTAAATCATGGTCAGTCAGTGCAGTCATTGGAAACAGGTGGCTTCCTTTCTCCTTTCATACTTGGCAGGTCAGGTGGGTACGATTGCAATCTATGCTGATCCCGAAACCTAGGATTTGCTTTCATCAATCACATGGGGGTGATTTCTTATGATTTCCAACATCTCCATTCCTGACATCATTAAAAATCATTGCCGGGGTGAATTTTCTTATCAACCCAATGCAACAAGTGACCTTTTTTTCTTTTTTTAAATAAATAGGCAGAACCTTAGAGAAGACGAGTGGAAGATAACGGAGATGCATTTTGGAGCGCCCCCTGGTCCTCAGCACACACCTGCTTACCTAATGCATCACTGTGACTAAAGCCACGTGCATCATCAGTAACTTTGCTTGCCATGGAAAAGGTGTTTTTAGAAGACATGGGTATAATGGGGTTGCATGATTGCTTAGATCCATATCAGGACTGTGGTGGTTTTTCCCTTATTTTCAAAATTGCCTGCAGTTGCCTCATTCACCTGGAGGTACTCAAACCTGTTACAGGTGTGCTTCCTTAATGACTGAAAGATAAAGTGGGTGGCACCATTGGAGAGAAGATGTTGGATCTGCCCTAGGTTGTAGTTGATGCCAGTATTGCTCAGACCTGCCTCTCTTTAAGCAGCCTGGATCATATCCTTGATATGTAGTAGAATCTTTTGATCAGAGAGGAACAAAGCAATGCTGGCTAACAAAAGGCTGCAGATTTTTGCTGCAAAAGTCACAACTGTCACTAGTCCTGGGCTTCGTAATAGCACCTATAGATCAAGATGTTCTAGCCTCCTTTGGTAACGGACACTCTTATTTCCATAAATCCTCCAAACTCCTACAGATGTTTCCAGAAATCACTGTCACAACAATGTGTGATCAGGACCAAGTTACAGGGATAAAAATAGTTGGTATTTTGGAAAATATAGGCTTCTTCATCTCCTGCAAGGGAAAAGTTTTATTTAAATGTAAAAGACAGCTTAGAAAAGATATATTTTAGGAGGTGTCCTAATTAGATAGTAAATTTATAGGGAAATGATCTGACTCCTATCTGAAGGGATTTTCAGCTCTAGCAACTTCTTTATGCACAAGTAACATATTTTTAAATGCAGCTTCCCTAACTAACAGCTGCTTATTCTATTTTGTGAATGGATTATATTTTTTTTGAGAAAGGAAGATCTTGGCTAGATATATTTTGTGAGCCCTTAATGAGGCATACTAAAAGATACTAATATTGGTGTACAATTTCATTTTTTTTCCTCAGTTGCTTTTCACCAGACCTTTAACTGCTTGCTACTGTTTCTGGCCAGTGTACAGTCCCAGATTTTTCAGGGTAATGTAGATACATGTTCTCATTCCGTGTATGGATACCAGTGAGCTTTCAGAGAAAGGGGCTGTCAGAATAGCTCTGAATTTTAGTGGGCATGTAGAATCTCTCTACTCCCTTCGGAATGGATGCTGAACATGTCTACTTCCTTCAGGCAAAGGTTCCTTTTCTCCATCCTTGTCCCTGCTTATGGTCTTTAGAGTTTTTGGTTGCCAGACATAAACAGCCTCGAATAAGATAAATTCTTAGAGGGTTGCCTAAAATATTCTGCTTTCCTCAGCATCGTGATGCTGGACCTGTCATTCAGATTCTGAGCAGGATGTAAGAAATTCAAAGTACATAAGAACGAAAGCCCTGTCACCTGTGTTCTCTCACCCTCCAACTAACTAAATGTGGACCACTCTAAAGGACCTGAATGCTGACGTAGAAACCCCAGCCTGAGATCTGCAGCCCAGGACTATGTTTACGACCCTAAGAAGAGCATGGCCGTAGATTTCGGCTTGACTGGAACAAATACACGATCCACAATTTTCTCTCCAAGGAAAGCTGTTGTGAAATCATGGGTATTACTGCTTAGGTGGCATTAAAGAAGATCCACGTCACATTCCATCTGATAAATCCCAGGGACTATCCAGGAATCTTTTATTTTGAACTGGATATTGTGTTTGAGTCAGTGCGTCTTCTGACAAGGCTTAGAATTTCGTTTGCAGATACAACAGTTTTAAAAAGCTTAATGCCACAGTGGTCTAACTTCATTTAGTCTGCTCTTGCCAATGAGCGCAAAGAACCAACTTGGTAAGATCCAGGCCTTGCAAGTTAGATTCTGGGGTTGTGGGATCAACAAGAGACTTGCTAGACAAAGACAGCTCCTCAGATCTATTCATCTTAAAACTTTTGCTTTACTGTGGTTATGGCAGGACCCGAATGGGTCTCCTAAACAGACTAGTTGGATGGCATTGCTAAATTGTTACCGGTCGCACATCGTCTTCTCATCACCTCATTATTTTAATAATAATTATTATTATTTTTAAATCAGCATAGAAATAAGAGAGCCCAGCCCTGGCTGGTGCTGTACTTGTTACGAGGGAGGTGGAAGCACCCTGTGTGGCCTTTGCTGCAATACCCAGGCTCCGCCGGGCACTGCCCTCTGGGACCACGTTGTGTTCAGAGAAGCTTGTCTCTTTCCTTGTACTGTTTTACCAGCTAAATTCCAAACATGTAATGATTTCCTGTTTCCTTCTTTAACTAGCTGCCTTTAGATTTGAATATTCACACACTTAAAAACCTAGGAAAGAACTAGGTGGGAGTTGCAGACGTAGATGTAATATCAAAGGCATTTCAGAACTTTTATTTCCTGGAGTAGGCTCATTGGGACAAAGGAAATGTGCTGCTAAAAATAAAATTATGCCAGTTTAAAATTAGATAAAATACAGAGTGCCATCCTGCTAGGTATATGCAGACCAAAAGAAAATTTAGTTGGGGAAATACTGATTTTTTCCAAATTCCGGTGTTCTGTTAAAATCAAAGAGAAGAAAAGGAAAAATTTTTTTTCTCTATCAGATCCTGATATATTTTAGATTTGTTTCCGTTTTATAGATTCCTTTAAATACCTAGCTGTTTTGTATTCCATGAATTTAAAAATGAACTAAACTTGTTTTTGTCTTCTGTTATTGAAAGGTACCAAAGCCTCTTTCTATTTTGCTTTGTTTTTTTAATTTGATTTTGCTATATAGGGTTTTGCTTTTTCTAGAAATACTTTTCATTTAACAGCGTTTCTTAAGTGTCAGGGCCCTCTTTGATCTGCATAATTATTATTTTTAGATTTCAGTGTGTATGCGTTTGTCTTTAAGGGCCCTGGTAAAACCTCAGATTTTATATTCAGCATTAAAGAGAAATAAATTCCAGAAAACACATATTCTGAAAATGGAGTGTTTGTCCCCTACCATTTCTTATATATACCTTTTCTAATGTCAGTTCTGTGTTTGCTTGAAACCTTCCTGTTCAGTTGGGATGTTATACTTCTACTCCTGTTCCTGAATCTCATACCTGAATGCTGCAGATTGCTTGTAAAAATGCGGACAGAGCATTTGACCATTGGAGGAGACCAACATGACGTGGTTCTGTGTGTATGTGTTATGGGAAGTGATCACAGAATCCTCTCAGTGACCAGGACCAAGGACGCATTAGATCTCTTGTTCCCTTGGTTGGTTCCAGTAGATGATAGTGCTTTCCTGCATACACTGAAGCCACAGGCTGGTGGATTTGTTCCCTTAACTGGGTGCAAAAAACCAAGTACAGTGTAGCCGCCACCCTTAAATAGCCAGGCCTCCCTTGAGGCAGCCCTCTTCGAAAGCGGGAGAAAACATTTCTGAAGGCAGAGTCTGAGGCTGATCTCATCACTGAATTATCTCAGACCTTAAGCACTGAGACAGAAGGAGGGTGAAGGAGGAGAGAAAAGAGAACAGACTAAGCTTGACGGAAATATGCCAAATCGTGAAGCCAAATAAGCCAGGTCATTACTGCCCACTTATACCCCAGATTTTCAGTGTTCCCAGTTCTTCTAGAAGTGCGGGTCATCCTTTCAGTCAGCATGTGTTGAGCCCCTGGACTGGAGTGGGTACTGTCTGAGCAGGGCAGGAGTCTCCACCGTGAAGGAGAACACAGTCAAGGGTGGCCATTACTGCCGAGTGATGAACAATAGGGTCGAGGTCAGCTCCTGGCACTCTGTTCGTCGTGAAATGTTATGTGTAATCTCCTTTGCTTGTTACAGCCCTTCCAGGTTTTAAGATTATTTCTTGCAATGGAATATATACACGTACATACACACACACTCAAATATAAAGAGAACAAGCGCCTGTGTGCCTGCCACCAGCTCAGTGCCTTGCCTTTGAGGCGCTGTGTGCTCTTTTCGGACCCTATCCCATCCCTGTTTGAGAGTGGGAGCCCCTCTCCTGAAGTCTGCAGATCATAGCCTTTCTCCCCTTTACCGTTTTACCTCCTTTATCCTCTGTACCTTTAAGTAATAATAAATGGCATTAAACTGTATTCTTCTGTCACTTTACGTTCTTTGCAATTGGGCGTTATCATTTTGGAACAAGTATCCTGGTTTCTTTTCACTGCTAGGTACTACTTCATTGTATGACTGTATCACAGTTTTTCCCTTCTTCTGTTGCGGGATATTGAACTGCATCTTTCTTTGAAATAGAAAAAGGCAGTGTTGCTATGAACATTCTTTTATATGACTTTCAGTGCACATAGCCAAGACTGAATGTATACCTTGAATAGAATTGCTGTGTGGTACAGTAAAGCACATTATCAATAGATATGTTCTCCAAATTGTTCTCCAAAGTCATGCTACCAGCTCACACTTTCACTGGTATCCTAGAATTTTCAGTACTCTAGATCCTGCCCACATTCGGGATCATCGGAAATGAAATGGAGTTTTTGCCAAGCCGAAAAATATAACATGGTATCTCATTGCGGTTTCATTTTGCACATATTTGATTACTAATAGGTTGAATGTGTTTTATTATGGTAATTCCTAAGTAGGAATTTGGAAATTCTTCTTTGTGTCTCCTACCTTTTTTCCTACCGTGTTCTGTTTTTTAATTATCAATTTGTAAAAGTTCTTTATAACTTACCTTTTATCAGTTAATGCTTATTTAACTATTTAAAGAGAAATTATATTTAGAGTAGAAAAATCTTCTGAAGCAATTACCAGAAGTATGAAAAGCATGTGAAGCTTTCTTCTATTTGGAGAAAATAAAGTTAAGTGCATATATTGTGTGTTTTTATTGTGTGCTAATTTTCAGCTTGTCCACATAGTCGCCCAGAGAAGCCCCTCTGTGCTCTAGCAGGGTTCTTTCTTTGAAGCTTATCGTAAGGCTCATCAATTCTAGTTATTTGGCAGGAAATTAATATCATTTGGTTCTCTGCTACAAAATTTTATTGAAAGGAAATCTTTATATAGACTGCATATTTATATATGAACATTTCCTTAGTTTACCAAAATGTAAGATTACGCTAGGCCAAAATGATAATATACTTAAAAGGACATCAAAAAAGTTACTTTAAGTCATAGATTGTTTTGAGCCTATACTCATAGTTAAATAATCCTTAAGCTGAATGAGATCTGTAGCCTATGAATATAACCCAGTGTGTTGTGCTCATAGCATGTTTTCATGTGTGTGAACTGACTGGTGGGTATAAGAATGAGAAACTACCCTGCAGCCTTATCTTCTGAGGCTCTTGCTGCCCAGGGACAGCATTTTTAATAGATTTTTAATAGGATCCTGGCATGCTAGAAGATGTAGTATGAAGGAAAGAATGTAAAATAACTTACTGATAATTCTTATATTGACTGCATTTTTAAATGATCATATTTGGGGCATATTGGGTTAAATTAAATATTAAAATGAATTTCACTTTTTTAAAGGTAGCCACTATGAAATGTTAAATTACATGTATAGCTTGTGTTATAGTCCTCTTGGATGGTACTATTCTGTACCAACCTCTGCCTGAATTTACAATAGAATTTACAAAACCTTTAAAGGGTTTTTGGGGTTTTTGGCATAATGCTGCTGCTTTCATTTGTAAAATGAAAGTGTGAACATCTTTTGGAATATAATTTTCTAATACTGCCAAGAAAGATGTTTTTCTCATTTTGCTTTTTTGTCCTAGCTTGAAGAACTTTTGTAGTGAAGAGGGAGGTTCTTTTTTTTCCTGGGATAAAGAGTAATCTGTGTGTGTGTGTGGTAATATGGGGCATCTCTCTGTGTATCTAACCTCTTGTTCCTTTATTGCCTTTACAAAGTGGTGTCTCCTCTCTAATTGGTCCACATCTGTGAACCGTCATGGTGGTGTGTGTGTATGTGTTTTTTTTTTTTCTTTTTTAAGATTTTATTTATTTATTTGACAGACAGAGATCACAAGTAGGCAGAGAGGCAAGCAGAGAGAGAGAAAGGGAAGCAGGCTCCCTGCTGAGCAGAGAGCCCGATGTGGGACTCCATCCTAGGACCCTGGGATCATGACCTGAACTGAAGGCAGAGGCTTTAACCCACTGAGCCACCCAGTCGCCCCCTCTTTTTAAAGAGGGAATTTAATGAACCATACAGATGCATCTATAATCTGCAAAACAGTGATAAATATCAATAGGATTTTATCCTAGATTTCCTAAAATGTTGTATCTGTATCTGTAAAACTCATTTGAGCTCATAGGAATATATGGATAATCTACTTTTTACATATTTCTCTCTGGTCTCATTGCCAAAGATTAAAACAGAATGTGAGTATTAAGGGAAAATATCTTCCCTTTTTTGCTCAGGGTTTTAAGCCATTTTCTTGTTGCTACTCTCAGTGAAACGGTTTTGGGGGCAAACCTATATTTTGTCATTAAAAAAATGGACGGCGACAGTAGTTGTTAAGTAGGAGAATGGGTTTTGTTTTGTTTCTTAAATTTTTATTTACTTGTCAGAGAGAGCAGCAGCAGGCAGAAGGAGAAGCAGGCTCCCCACTGAGCAAGGAGCCCAGTCGGGACTGAATCCCAGGACCCTGGGATCATGACCTGAGCCGAAGGCAGATGTGTAACTGACTGAGCCACCCAGGTGCCCTGGGTTTTGTTGTTGTTGTTGTTTGATTTTGTTGTTGTTGTTGTTCACTTATTTTGTTTGGGACCCTTCCCTGAAATGAGAGTGATTGTATTATAGTCCTCGTATGCCAACAGATGCCAACTGTGTTTCACATAGCTGTTTTGTATGTTGCTTTGGGGCTCATTATTTGTCATTCTCATGAACTGCCATACGTATGTAGGATTTATCTTTTCAGAATGGATCGAATAACCCCACAGAATCTGTCTGAGATAAATTATAGATGAACATTTCTCATGTTCATTTGATGTAGCTTACTGATATTATCCCAATGGGGTGGTATTTTTCTTCATATCAATCCATTTCATGCCACATATTAATAATTCCTAGACTGAAATACAGATTCTGGGCTCTGGATTCAAAGCCAGATTCAAAGATGACTCTGAGATCAATAGTTGGGGCAAAAAACCCCGTAATTTGGCATTGACTCTGTTATCCTAGACCGGATTTACCTTCTCTGTCTTTACCTGATTTACCTGCCTGTCTTTAATGGTAAACCACTCAACAATCTGCTCCTAGCCACATCCTACCAAACTAGTACAGGTAGTAGAAGTGACGACAGCAGTGATTTTTACTCTCCAGATTGACAGGCAGAAGGAATGCCTCCAGCTGCAGCTTCCCTTGCTCTACCATTTTACATGCCTAGTGAGTATTTATTATTACACCATCAGAATCAAAATGAGAAACTGAATCCTGACAAGTTTCCCATTCTAGTCATGAGGTGACCGGGCAAACAGAATTTTAGCAGTTACATATCTGGCAGGTGAAATGATTACGACAGTCAGACTTGTGGGTGGCTTCCGAATGACAGCAGGAAACCTGTTCCCTATCATTGACTCATTTAGAGACCAGGCTGCCTCTGAGACAATTCCAGAGGGGTTCTGTCCTCTAGAACCCTAGCACATAAACCGGTACATCTGCAGTAAGGGTGGACAGACCTACTGCTGGAATCAGACAGATATGCAGGCAAAATGACAGGTTGTGATAGGGGAATTTGGGTGGGAATGGTGTCTACCTCCAGAGATGGCCATCTTCCTGAAAATGGGTAATTTCAGGAGAGAATAGATTTTAGATGATGGGGAAGATATGTTTTCTCCAGTGTTTTCACCATTACTGAAAACATTAATGCATTTTCATTGCAAGTAGCTCTTTATTGAATAGTATTTTCAATAGAGTTAAAATATACATTCTAATTTTTTGCTGATTGGAAGAGCATCCTTCTCATAATTTGTGGTAGAACTAAGAGTCGCCAAATAAGCTGTCCAGCCAAAGCCCAAGAACTCCGTGCTAGTAAGTCATACTTTTTTTTCTTTGTATCTCAGCTTATATATATATTTTTTTAACCTGGTAAACATCTGAGAAAGAGAATAGCATTTTCCCATTTTAGTGAGGGTATAACCACCGGTCACCAGTTAAACCCAAATTTGTTGTTATAAAAACCAGAACCATTATCTCTTCTGTATGAAGACCATTATGTGAGTTTGTTGACACCCAGTGTTGATATTATGTTTGTGTGATGTTGGTGAAAGTGTAGTACTCTTTGTAATTTACCTGTGAGCATAAATGTTCACTGCTTAGTATCTCAGAAGCTAACTTCTGGTATGTTTTTTTATTTTATACCATTTGTTTGGGTCAGCTTTATATTAAGAGACGAATTACTAGTACGTCCTTTTTTAACTTGCATATGATAAATTTCTTACATAAAAGCTGACCCTACAGTCAAATAAAATACATGGATTATTAGTATGTGTTCAACAGTCTAATTGATAATTAAAAGTATGGCCATGAACTAAGTCTAGTTTTTTTCTTACTGTATCACTAGTAACGCCTATTCCTTGGGTTCTTTCTGCTGACAATTACCAGTTGCTAAGTGAAGTGTGTTTTTATCAGTCTGTAACCAGGCAAGAGGTAAACACCACATGGTTATTTGCACAGGAAATTAAATATAAAGAATTCCCAAGCACTGAGAAAGGAGTGACTATCAGATGTAAGAACACTATGTTTTACTGCAGGGGTAAGGGAGAATACCCAAGGAGGGACAAACTTGGGAGGGAAGTGGGGCTTCAGAGCTCCTGGTGGGGGATGGGTGTCAAGGTTGCAGCTAACTGGATGATGGCACCGAGGTTAGCTGGCTGGTCTCCAGTCACGTGCAACAGCAAGCAACCTCAGGTGCGGTCAGGGGCCCGGGAGCTCTGGCCAGGCATGTAGGCTTGCAGAGGGAGTCAAAATGCAGGACAGACAGGAGACTAGAAGCGTGTGTCCATGTCAAGGGGGCTGAGGGAGGTTATTGCTGGGCCAGAGCTCCAGGTCTCTGTGGGACCCTATGCTCTGTGACACACCCCCCCACCACCACCACAAGAGAAGGCAGCACCATCAGACCCACACGACTGACCCACTGTGCTCTCACACAGGAGAGCCTCCAACTGAGAAAGCTTAACATCGGACTCATGTGAGGGAGACATGCTTAAAGGGATTCTGTCCACGATTACAGAATGTTTGAGGGTTAATTTGGAGCTAAGACATGATAAACCAATAGCTGGCATGTATCATAAATGAATTTCCTTAGTGATTTCTCTTAGGGAATTAGGCATGTTTATTAAGAGCAAAAGGATTTTCAGTGTTTTGTGACGTTTAGGCAGTTTAAGTGACAATTTGCATTACAAGCAACACTGATGACTTGCTGTCAAGTATCCAAAACTTCATTGTATGAAGTTGGAAACTCAGTCATTACCTAAGCTGGTGAACTTCATGTCACAAACACAAACATTACAGAAAGATGCAAATCTTAGGATGTGACATGACTTCATGACTTCTAGTCTTCCTTACTTTGTGGTTCTCAGTTTCACGTTGAAAACGAAGTATTATTTAAATGAAAAAGCATGATGCGGAAGTATATGTTTAAAGCTTCTAGAAAGGACTCTTCATGTAATCAGTTATCAGAGGACACACACCAACCTATTTTTAGAACATTGGTCTTAGCTTTGCACTAGAATCTCTAATTCCTCAACAATAAATACCAAGAACCCAGTACTTCCATGAAGGACATAGCTATTGACTCTTAAATCTTCTTGTTTTTAATTTACTCCTATGGCAAACAGAAAATTGAAAAACTTCTCTGTAAAGTCTGACCTATCCACTCACCCTAAAAGATTTTACCTCTAATGGAAGACAAGGAAGAAGTTATTAGGAAATAGAATGTGCCAGATCCAATTAAATCCAATGATTATGTGCATTCCCAGACTCTCAGTTCATGGTGGCTAGTGATTAAGCGAGTGGGTAGATGGAGAGATAGATGATCCTGCCAGATATTCTTCCTTTTATTAACTTTTAAGTGAACCTGAAGTGAAAGAGAAATTAATTTTGCTGAGAAAATAATTGGCTTCCAAGGATGACCACTCCAGAACAGTCCATTTCTTACCTGTGGCTCTCTCTAGCCTTGCTACTGGAATGCTTGCTGTGCCCGTTTTCTGTTTTGATTTTTCTCACCGGTACTTGAGGCTTTTGTGTGACACTGAGACATGTTTACTAAATCAAGAGTAACAAATAGATATTCAGAATACCAACACCGTTCTGGACTTGATTGGGAATATAAAAATAGCTTCTAAGAGCACCTGGGTGCTCAGTGGGTTAAAGCCTCTGTCTTGGGCTCAGGTCATGACCCCAGGGTCCTGGATGAGTCCCGCATCGGGCTCTCTGCTTGGCAGGGAGCCTATTTCCCTTCCTCTCTCTCTGCCTGCCTCTCTGCCTACTTGTGATCTCTGTCAAATAAATAAATAAAAATTTAAAAGAAACTTAAAAAGAAAGTAGCTTCTAGTATTACCTCCGTCATAGGATCTCCCATTGTTGATGTGATGGTGGTGCCGCCAAGCCCACCTGTAAAAAGGATTGCTGCAGTGGTGGGTGAGGAGCCTCACTAGAGACACTCTGCGCCATTTTAATTCTTGGGCTCTATGATATGGATTTTACAGGTGTCTATAAATCAGTAGTAACATTAGTCTTGGTTCCAGGAATGAATTACTCTTACTCCACAAACCCAGAGTTTGCCTTCTAATAACACACAGGCCAGGGAGGTATTATTTTACAGAACGATTAGCTCACAAAACATTCTACTTTCTCTAATAGGCAAATGGAAGGGTCACTGCTGGCTTACAATAAAAAGAGACCAAAATCGGATATTAACTCTTATTATATAACTGCCCATTTTTTCAATGTGATTGATAGTCTTTAATATGTACTCTCTCTCTCTCTCTTTTTTTTTAACCCTTAACTAGCACAGCAAATTCAGTCACTAACATAACCTTTGGGTTTTTTCTCTGTTCAAGGAAAACCCCTGGCCTTCCTGGGCTCCTTATTAATTTTAACCCTAAAGTCAGAAATCAATACGAATTGCTTTTAGAAGCCCGACAGAAGTCTGCCAGTTTAGCAGTAACTAGATATAGCCCTTAAAATGAGCTAACTGCTGTTCAGTATTTTTCTTGGGGAGAGCAAGTGGGTGGATGATAAAAACAGCATGTTCTCTTGTCTTACAATAACCTTCATTATAGTCAAAGTTCTTTGCCTAACGGTAGCTTTGGTTATATTGAAAGCTTTCAGAAAATGACTGTATAAATATTAAATGCAAGATTTGGAAAGTTCTCATTTTCTTTATGTGTGTGTGTGTGTGTGTGTGTGTGTGTGTGGTTTTGTGTGTGTACACATAGGTCTGCTAAATCTTAGTTTAAAGAAAAACGAGGCAAGAAGTATCTTTCAACAGAAAGTTCTTCCCAGTTATTCAATGTAAATCTTGCCATAGCCTACAAAATGTGACCTATAGCAGCCATCAGAAGCAAGCTGCTGTGATTACAAGGTCAGGGACAAGAATTGCAGGGAAAGGAGGAAAGCAGAATAGCAGAAGGTGGGGGCAGAGCCACAGCACAAACAAGGACACGTGAATAGAGGAGGCCGTTCTAGTGTAAGGAGAGAAAGGGAAGCAATGGAACTGATTTTTGTAAAAGTCTGTCACACGTTTTGAAGTTAAAGCAGACAACTCTTCTGGATTTGGCAAGGTGGAGAAAAATGATGAAATCAGGAAGGAGCAGTCCTGGAGGGCAGGGTTTTCATCTTTATGAGCCCTTCTGAATTCTCCCACCCAGATTTTGAAATACCATATATTTCCATTTATTTATGTATTTTTAAAGATTTTATTTAGTTTTGAGAGACAGAGAGAGAGCAGGGGGAGTGGCAGAGGGAGAAGCAGACTCCCCACTGAGCTGGGAGCCTGATGTGGGACTGGATCCCAGGACCTTGAGATCATGACCTGAGCCGAAGGCAGACGTTCAACTGACTGAGCCACCCAGGAGCCCCATATATTTACATTTATAAGTTGTAAAATTTCAAAATGGGGAAGAACCGAGTATTAGTGACTAGTGAACTTTCAGAGTATTTCCAATACTCTGTATTGGAATATATATATATATTGCATATATATATATGTACATATATATATATACAATATATATACATATATATAGTATATATATATGCATATATATATATACACACACACACATATATATACACACACACACACACATATATATATATATATGTGTGTGTGTGTATGTTTCTAAATGTATCCACTCTTCAATGTTTGCTGCTTTCCACCTGGTTTGAAAATCAAATCAACTCTGTAGCCTCCAAAACTGTATGCAGATCTAAAGAAAGGGAAAATATTAAAATGGTATTATACAAGAAAAACAATTTTTTGTGAATTTATGGAACTGAATTCCTCTTTAATGAATATTCTGAGAGCCCAACAAAATCCCCCATGTTCCAGTGCTGATGTGGAAAATAAAACAAAAGAATAAAATTAAAAAGTCACTACATCTATCATTTATTCTCTTAGTTTGAATTTTGCACAGCAAACTAGAGCTAGAATGGAATATATAAACATATATGTAACAGAGGAAAACCATATATATATATATTTTTTTTTTCTGGATAATTTGAAAAAAACTACATGCTCTGCCTGTATATATGGGGCCAGACACCCTTCAACAGGACTTGGCAGGTGGCGACACCTAGAGGCCTGGCAGCTTAGCACAGTCAAAGAGCTGTTGGCATTTCACTTGTCACCATAGTGATTAAAAAGCCCTGTGAGGATAATGGTGAAAAGGAAATGTACCTTTTTAAAAGTCTTTTTCAGTACACATTTATGTACGTTAAACTGGAAATGAAGGTCTAGGGAAAGGAAAACTGCACCATTTCAGAAAATTACCTAAGTGGGTCAGGAAACACGTGTTCTCAAAGGAGATGGTCATTCCAGCACCTCTGGGGCAGGCAGGGAACAAGGGGTTTGGGGGGAGGGGGAGGCTGGGGGCAGGGCGCAGGGGCTGATCGCCAGGTTTGAATTTACTGTAATGCAGTGCTTATTCTCAAATAATCTCAGAGTTCTAGGGAATTCAAAAGTAAACCATAGACCAAATAATTTTTCCCACAGCACCAACCATAGGATCTTGCACCAAGAGGTGATAGAAAATATTTAATGAAGTGTGACTTTATGTTTTGGTGGAGTGATGTAGTGGGAAGCCCCCCACCTCCCTGCCCAGCCCTGACCTAGCTGGACCAAGCAGATCTCCTAGAGCCATTGCCTGCAGCTTCCCTCACAGCTCAGGGAGAAAGAGCAGATAGAGAGAACAGGAGGACAGAGAAGATGACCCTGAGGCATTTTTTTAATTCAGGCGTTCTGTAAAAGAACATTAATTGAGCACCATATTAGTTTCCTACTGCTGCTGTTGCAGCAGATTACCCAAATTTAGCGTCTGGAAACAATGTATCTTGGGGTTCAGGATGTCAGAGGTCCAAATGGGTTCTTATAGGCTAAAACCAAGGTGTTGGCAGGGATGCATTCTTTTCTGCTGGTTCTAGGAGAAAACCCATTTCCTTGCCTTTTCTAGCTTCTGGAAGCTACCTGCCTGCCTTAGCTCAGGACTGCATCCCTTGGCCTCTCTTTTCACTTGACATCTCTCTCTGATTCTGGCTCTTCTTCCATCTCAATAGGATCCACGTGATGACATTGGGCCCATCTGCAAATTCCCTTTGGCCAATGTAAAGTAACATATCCACAGGTTTAGGGGATTAAGACGTGGCCATCTTCAGGAGGGGGACAGCATTATTCTGCCTACCACAAGCATCTTATAGGTGAACACTGTGCCAGCCAGGCACAGGAGCTGGAAGGTCTCTGCCTCTAACAGGGTGGGGATGGGGGTTGTGCAAAAAACCAGATCTTCCAGCAGGACCAGCGTGTTTACGTAGGGAACTCAGTAAGAAGCTAGCTCCGCTGAGGCAATCCGTTTGGGCGTCCTAATCCCAGGTGCCATTCGACCTAGATCTGAAACATCAAGGAGAGTTAGCTACGGGGGTGAGGAAGGGAGTTTTAAGCAAAGCAAACAGCATATGCAAAAGTACAGAAGGGTGTAAAATAGTGCAGCAGCTTCCATGATTAATAAGATGTTGGCTTTTGCTGCCGGAAGTGGCAGGAGATGGGGGCAAACCTAATGGCTCAGCTTCATTAGGAGAGACTGTTCTTCCTATGATGAGATCTGTTCTGGGCTCAGAGAAAGGGGAGGTCGATCTTCTCTCACATAAACATTACTTTCCAGCGTCTGTGGTGTAGGAAATTATGTTCAACCCTGATTAAACAGCCAAATGTATTTTAATCTACCCTTTTATTAGCCACTTCTAATGATAAAAGAAAAAGGAGTCATAAAGCTGGAATGAAGATAAGCAATTGATAATCCAATGAAAATATTAAAAGACAATATCTAGAGAAAGATGCATAATATATTTTTCATAAGACTCTTAATATAGTTCTGTTCCCTCACTGCTGGCCTCATGAAAATTTTAGTGAGATTTTCATTAAGAAAAAAAGATTGCCATGGTAAAGACCCAAAGGTGAATTGTTAAGAAATGTGAAACAAATGTGATATTATTGAACCATTTCACACTAAAGAGCTTGTAAAACATGTATTCCTCCGTTATTATGGAAATTTTATTTGATTTTTCTCTTTTGAATATAGACTAATCCCCAGCTGGTACTTCCTGAAATTGGCCTACAAATGAAATGAGAAATGTGGCTAGAAAACCGTGAAGATCAGTGGATCAAGGTGGAATGAATGCTTGGAATGACTGAGGCATCACAGGTGTTTTCCCAACAATGTCAAGAACTGCAGCTATCACATTGAGCAGGGAGCAGACTATAAGGGGCTATGGGATTCGGACACAAATCTAGAACCCTTGCTACTCAAAATGTGGTCCAAGGAGCAGCAGCAGCAGCACATGGAGACTGCCACACCCCAGCCCCAGTCAAAATCACGTTTTAGCAAGCGACTACTGATTCAGAGTCAGGCTGAGGTTCAGAAGCACTGTGGGAGATGGTGGAACGTATTAGAAGATTTCAAGCAGCGTGCCCAAGAATCATGTTTGCATTTGTAGAAAACCACAGAGTTGGCAGTGAGAGAAGATGGGCTGTGGGGAAGGGTGATCTGTGGAAGAATAAAGGTGAAGATCAATTAGAAAGTGAATTCAGGGGGCGCCTGGGTAGCTCAGTGGGTTAAAGCCTCTGCCTTCGGCTTAGGTCATGGTCCCAGGGTCCTGGGATCGAGCCCCACATCATGCTCTCTGCTCAGCAGGGAGCCTGCTTCCTCCTCTCTCTCTCTGCCTGCCTACTTGTGATCTCTGTCAAATAAATAAATAAAATATTAAAAAAAAAAAAAAAAAAAAGAAAGTGAATTCAGGGTTGACCGGGTTGGAACTAGAGTCATGGCCATGGAGATGCCTCACTAGCTGTTAAGGAGAGGGAGGAGTGAAGGGTGATCCCGTATTTTCTGGTTTCATTGATGGATACAATTAACTAAGATAGGGGAAATAGTGAGGCTGCTTTCAGATAGAGTTTGAGATGCAGGTGAAACACCCAGATGGTGGAATTCTCCATTGGACGGTACAGTGGCTGGGCTGAGTTAGTTCAGGAAGGGAAAATGAATGACCACCCTGAGAAGTAGGAAAAACAAACAAACAAAGAGTGAAAATACTGTATGGAAGGCTGAGAGAAAGAAGAGTCTCAAAGAAAGGTCAAACAAGCACTAAAACACATCCTTTGGATATGACATTCTGGAACTTTGGGGTGAGCTCCTTAGTATTTATATGCCCAAAAAATGTGAGAAAGAATTGCTGAAATTGAGAGACAGTCAGTAGAAATGGAATAGGACCAGTGAATGCATAAAGAAACTTACTAAGGAAAAAAAATCTAAGTTGGGGCAAGTGGACATATAATAGCAGGTGTGATTTTAAGGATTCTTACGGCAGCAAGCAAGCCACTTGAAAAGGAGAATCCTTCAGCCAGAATCTTATAAAAGCCAACTGAAGCACAGGGAGCCCAGAAAAAAAAGAAATAAAAGTGATAAAATGGAGATCAGAGGAGTTAGAGGCTCTATGGAGATTTTTACAGAAGGAAAACAGAGAAGGAAGTTGGAAATAAGTGATCAAGACAGGGGCGACTCTAAACTGTGGCTGTTGAGAGTATCTTCAGTTTTGTGCTGTCTCATTCAGTGTATGAAGTGAAGCCTGCCTATTGTCTTGCAACACTAGTAACTTCTCAGCTGGCTGTATGCGCTACACAGTGTGTGGGAAACTCTCCATCCACTAGGCCTCCTGTTAATTTCGCTGTATTTTCAGTCTCGGTGTAATTCTTTAGTGCATTAAAAACTGGGTGGGCTTCAAGTTATTGTACTTTCTTAATGTTTCACAGTCCATGAGCTACAGGGATGTTTTTATCATGGCAATTAATTTAGTGTCTTCAAAAAATGCACACTTTGGGGATCTGTTCAACTCAGGAAGCAAAACCCACAGCAAGGCTTCTATAGAGGTCAAAGGCAGAGCCTCACAGACACCTGGGTGACTAGATAGAGATACACAGATTTTGCCTTCTGGTCTAGTCTAACTCACTAAAACCTGATTTTGAAGCTATACCTTTGTTTCCCTAATTTTTATGTTTTTTTTTTTAAAGTAAAACTAAAAATGACAGAGTAATTACTATCTTTGTAGGAGTCTCTCTTTTTACTCAATCATTACATACAATAATTTACTCCTATAAACAAAACATCATAAATCCGAAAGGTTTACAACTGCCGGCTAATTGGTTTAGTTCTCTTGTTGGCCAAACAGGCAGAACTCTCGTACGTGATCTTCATTCAACACTCTTTGTTTACAGTCATCTTTCCTAGTTAACACATCTCCTTTCCGCTTGCATAGTGTACATAATTGATTTCACCCAGTACCTAACCCAGATTCTATCATCTTTCCTTAAACCCACCTTTATCAACACACCAGTACTTCTCATTGGGTAGCCTGGTGTTTATTATCAGCCCACATAAGCAGCACTTTTAGCCAACTCTAACCCAACGATAACATGGATGTGAAGCAAATAGAACCCACCCGTCTTGTTAAATTAAAGCAGGGACAACAGAATACTGATTTGAGGGCTGAAGTTAAGCCGTTAGGCACGGCTGGGTCATGGGCTCCAGCCATGTTGCCAGAGTTCTTTCTCTCCAACTCTCTGCTCGAGTCTGGGTCTGGCCTCATCCCACAGTGTGTACACCATGCTGAAAGAAAAACAGCTCTGGGTTCCCATAGTCCTTAAAACTAAGAACCATATGTCAAATATCAGGGAAGACCTTGACCAGTTTGGGTCACATACCCACCATACAGAACAGCTTTCCAGAATCACATGGTGTATGGAGAGGTTCCCCAAAAGAAAAGCTGGAAGGCTATTGCCATTTGTCAGTATCCTTGCTGGTCGTATAAAAATGACAGATATCTGCAACATCCCCCCAAAATGAAGGAAGTTAGCTGTTTGGAGATGTTCTGAAAATGATCAGAAGCCACACAAATCAAGAAGCAGTTAAGACCCTGTGAATAGCAGGATTGGATTTAAGGTAGAGTTAGGGACATGACAGTATAAAAGAAGATCATACCCTAAGTGATCACAACATGATACCAGAAGTAATATAACTAGGAAGAGAGAGGTCTTTACAGGGAAAGACAGTTAAGAGCAGAAATGTCATTGAGCCCCAGATGGGGCCCTGACACAATGATGCAAGTTATTATTTAGCAAACACATTGAGCGCCTACTATATTGTAAGTCAGTAGCTCTCAAACTTTTTGACCATGAGCCATGTTGAGAAATACATCACAGATATCAATTCCCCAACACATACATACCATATACTTATAATAATAAAATCATATTAAACAATATTTATTCTTTTAATATACAGGGCTCCCTGACATTTTTCATTCAGCCTATTGCATATTTCTAAAATTCCTGTGTGTTAGTTTGCCAAGGCCGCCATAACAAAGGATAACACACAGAGTGGCTTGAACAACAGAAATGTGTTTTGTCACAGTTCTGAGGCCGAAAGTCTCAAATCAAGGTGTCAGCAAGGCTGGTTTCTTCTGACACCTTTGTCCCTGGCTTATAGACAGCTGTCTTCTCCCTGTGTCTTCCCATGGTCTTTCCTCTGTATGTGTCTGTATCCAAATTTCCTCTTCTTATAGGACACCAACCTTATTGAATTGGGACCCACCATCATAGCCTCATATTAACTTAATTATTTCTTTGAAAGTCCTGTCTCCAAATACAATCACATTCTGACATACTGGGGATTAGGACTTTAACAAATGAATATTAGAGGACACAACTGGGCCCCTAACATACTGATTTCAACCCAGTAACTTAGTTTCAGAGCCCTCTATTGGGTGTTACATGCAGTTTGTAATCACTGTCTAGGAGAAACAGAGAATACCTTCCGTCAAGTAACTTGTTGTCTGGCTCAGGGCTCAGTATGCGTTCTTCTGTAAAAATCCAGATAGTAAATATCTTAAGCTTTCCTAATCACATATGGTCTCTGTTGTATATTTCTTTGTTCTTCTTTATAACACTGTCATTCTTAGCTTAAAGGTTGTACACAAACAGACTACAGATTTGATTTAGCCAGGGTACCAGTAGTCTAACTGACTGCCCACTTGGCAGGCACTTCCTTTAAGCCTCATAGAAGAGGACACCACATTAAGATAATCTAATTCCTCCATTCTGATTCTAATTTTCCTTAAGCGACATCCAGAAATAATTTGGTTTTCCAAGTAGATTGTCCAAATTCTACGAAAAGATATACAGATCAGAAAACAATATTCTGGATTACTTAGCTATTTTTCCAGTTTCAAATTAATAAACTGACAATCCGATTGTCATGTGTGTGTGCATATCTGTGTGTAATGTGTTTGCTTCAGTGAATCAGTTCAGTTCGGCATACACTGAAAAACTAGTGTAGGGACTTGTACTCCGAAAGCTAAATCTTAGAACATGGTCACCACAGATTGTGCCATTCTAGGTGGCCCAGTCTAGAAAAACGTGCATCATCCCTTTTCCCAGCAGTATCAACTTTCTACAGGGTCAAGTGATTAAATAGTGACTGACTAGAAAGAAAGGCCAAGATCTGACTGAGACAATGCGTTTTATGTGCCAGAAAAGCGAGCATCTGGGTTCTACTCCATCTTACTTTTTTTTTTTTTTTTTTTGGTCCTTTTAGGAACATCCATCTCTTTGCATATAGACCATCTACAAAAATGGCTGCCAACACATTTTCCATCCTTCTACCTGCAGCAGACCACTTACCCCATCAAGAGATAGAGTCTGTTTCCTTTGCCTTTAAATCTGGGCTGGCCTAGTGACTGGCTTCGTCCTGCACAGTATGATGGAGGGTGAGGGGTAAGGCTGCTCTAACTCCAGGCCTGGCCTCTACGACGAGGCCTGGCAATTTCTGCTTTGCTGTGGTGGGCGCTAGCTACTGTGTAAAGAAACTTAGGCTACATTACTGAATAATGACAGACCACATGGGGAGACCTCGTCAGCACCTGGCTGAGGTGTGGGACATGGGAGTGAGGACATCTTGGGTGTTCTTCGGTGTTCCCCAGCCCCAGCTGAGTACCTGGGTCATGCAGCTACCCATGTAAGCCACATGATGCCATGTGGACGGAACCTCCCAGCCAAGCGGATCCATCCCACAGAATTATGGGAAATAATAAATTGCTTTTTATTAAATTATTAAACAATTGTCCTGCATTGGAAGACAGCACAATGGAGGAAGAAATAACTCAGGAACGTTCTCTCGGTAATCTGATGCTACCTTGTCTCTGTCAAGAATAGTTTGGGCTACAACTATTGATTACAGGGGCTTAAACAACATGCAGGTTTACTTCTCTATCCTGTGAAAGCCTAGAGACACTGAAATAACTAGTCGGAAAACACATCGCGCGTTACAAATTTTTCTGCTGTGGTCAAGAACATGCCTTTTCCAACAGTAGTTCTACCACCTCCCCTGCCCTCCCCTGCATTGGTGTTCTCAGTGTTAAGTTACTAAGCCAATGTTCACCCTTTCAGAGTTGCCCCCACACTAACTCTGAATAGAAGCACACACGGATTTTAGCGTAGAACACCTGAGGGGAAAGCTCCCCAGATCTAGTCTCAACTTCACTGCTTCAGGCTTGAAGAGAGACTGATTAATGGTAAGTATCTTTCTGGAGAACCACGAAGCCTCTGATTGGATCACCCAGCAATCACTGAGGCTAATTTTGTCACAAATGTTTAGCTTCAGGGCCTTTCATGGCACAACTTTCTTTCAAGGCTGCGGGTAGAGGCCTAGCAATGTGCTCCCATATCATCATATATTTGTATAAAAATAACCATAAGGCTGGCCACGACTGCTATCTTTTTCTCTTCTAACATACTCTCTGCCATCCTTTCTCTAGTGTCAAGTATATCAGATTGGCGAGGGGCTAAAATATGGCTCAGTGGAGGCGGGACTGGTGAAGCACTTAGTTTGAGAAATATTTGTGTGGTTGGCAGTCGCTTCTTTGTGCAGGGATATTCCTGCTAGCTGGCTCGGTGTGGGATGAGCTCCAAGAATACTCCCACTTCCCACTGCGCTGACTCACAGCACTGCAGTACAACGACAGGGCCAGAGGTGGAATCATGCTATAAACACATCCTACTACAGTTGCCACTGAAGCATATGGGCACAGAGGAAAAAGGTTTGTGATGTACCAAGCCATCAGCTGGTCTGTGGAAAATTTTTCCTATCATCGGTGTGGAACATTACAGAGGATTCTGTGCTCACTGATACCATGCCAAGAGAGTTCTTTCTGTCAGGAATGTAGGCTATAAATAGGACATATAATTATGAAAGCACTACACACTTTTTTTCCCCCACTTTTTGATGGGAATTATGCAAAATCAAATGTAATGGAATTCCTGTGTTTGAAAATACAAACCTGTAGTGGATTAGTGAAGACATCTGTACATGATTTACACATTTTATGTGTCCTAACATATCAGATATAGTCCTGGCAATTTTGATACAGGCTGTCCTGCCACAGTCCGGTGGCTCCAGAGAAAATGACCCAAATAATAGACTGGTATCAGTTCAAATCATCATTAAGATTAGTAACTCACTCCAGAAAAAAATCTGAAATGCCCTAAAATCCTACAACTCATGTCTTCCATTTAACTTTAGAGTTCTTCAATTTGCTAGAAATTTTCTAATTTTAGTATATGTGCTGCTGAAGCAAGCACTATTAGAAATTTTCTAAAAATATATAGGCCATTAGCAATGTGTTGTGTAGTTAGAAAAAAACTTCTAAATTACAATTTTTTTTAAAGATCAATCATCTCTGCTAGAAGAGTGAATTATTTCTAAGTTTTCTACAGAAAGTCGAATTAATAAAAAATACTTTTCAAATAAAGAAGTAATCAAAGAACATACCACCAAAAATGTAGGAAAAGGCATTATAGATATGTTAGACATTTAATTATCAGATATATGCTTGTTTTTGGATTTGGGAATGTTGGAATTAATCCATTTTTAAAAACGTGTATTTTATGTGATAGTCTTTCTTACTTTAACCAGTGTTTACTTTCATACCTAATTTTCTTTTTTTTAAAAGATTTTATTTATTTATTTGACAGAGAGATCACAAGTAGGCAGAGAGGCAGGCAGAGATGGAGGCAGGGGGAAGCAGGCTCCCCACTGAGCAGAGAGCCTGATGTGGGGCTTGATCCCAGGACCCTGAGATCATGACCTGAGCCGAAGGCAGAGGCTTTAACCCACTGAGCCACCTAGGCGCCCCTCATACCTAATTTTCAATGAGCTCTAGGCTCTATAATGTTTGACTCAACTCCTGAACAGTAGAAGAAAATCTCCAAAGTTCAGCTAAGTAAGAATAACCTGTCCTCCCAAAGAACAAAGTTTTACATTATGGTGTATAAATGTGACACTAACATTCAAAGTTGGTGCTTTCTGGACCAAAGACACAGCCCTCCTAGAGCTATAGCCAGGGAGGCTCCCAGGCTGTGTGGAAGGTCATCACACTGGCCGGCCAGCCGCTGCCCTGGCCTGTGCTGGCATACGTGTGTTTGGCACTTGTGCCATGTGTTCGACACATTTGTTACTTGAAAAGAAAATGGTGCTCCTTTTTGCTTTTTGCTTTTTCCTAGCCAAAGGGAGTGTTAAATAAACTAAAATTCCATCTACATGCATATATTTATCCCATAAAGAGTGAACTTTGCTATATATACCTTCATTTTCCTGGTTACTGGCTTGAAAATAAACATTTGTCTCAGAGCAATTCAATTTTAAGCAGAGAGTTGAGAGGCATTTAATTATCAAAAATAATTATTACCCAAAATAAGTTCTTTTCATTTGAAAGTATATTCCCTGGACAGTATCTTGACTCCAAATATGTTAGGTTAGCAAAAAATGTTTTATGCATCACCCTCTAATTAAGGCTCAGGAAGTGGTGCTCCCAGCAGACAAGGAAAATATTCCTTTATTTTGACATTGCACCATTGTTGAATTTATGGAGTTGGAGTAAGCACCAGAATAACTATTCACCACTTATTAGTATTCACTGTGGGAACTTGCCCTGAACTTCATGATTTTAAAATAACCTATTAAATAAACTAGACATTCAAATGTGTTTTATTTTCATCTGAAAGATGCACAGATAATTTTTTCTGAGCTAGTAATTTGTGGTTTCTTTTGAAGTTTTGTTTCTTATTTACTTTTGGAAGGGTTTCCTAGAGTTTTTATAATCTAATCCTAATTGCCTAAGAATGACATCAAAATGTAATGAGAAGAATTTAATCCAAAAGTTATTTTTTTGATGGAAAATGGAAGAGCTCTGACAATAAACCAGTTGCATAGTAACATTTTATTTTTAAGTTTAACCATCTATCTTCCCTCTCCATTGGTAGAAATAAATCATGGGAAATTAGATAATTAAATCCTCTATTCCTTATAGAATTTAGCTTACTTGTAGTACAACCACTCTATTCTATAGAAATTAGTCTAGAAACATATTTCAATTTCAATGCCAACAATTCCCATTCATTCTAGTCACTGATGTAGTTGTGGCATCATCACCAAAAGGTTTTGATGTTTTAGACAACTTCATAAACATAAAACTCTATACCATCCACACAAAATTTACTTATACAAAGAAACAATTAATTCTGTTTACCAAGAAATGATTCAAACTTTTTGTTAACATTCTGTTTTTTAATAAGCTCCTTTCCTCAAGTGTGCCGGGTCACACATAGTGGGTATTTTCAATCTCATACCTACAAGAAGCCATCTTAATCATGGGATAATTTTTACTTATTTATTTTTTTCCGGTCAGTTTGTTCTCACGCAAACCCTAAGTATGTTTATGGTCAGTGTTGACAAGAACCTCCGTGTGGGGTGTACCTGACCTTACAGCTATTCATTCCAAGCCCATCTGATCTGCTCAAATCAGGGCTCACTGATGTGGCAGTGAAACTCTTCTTTAGAGCATCCCCATGGGGAAGCAGTGACTCCTAGTAAAAATCATACACGATGCTACATCTGCTGGTAAAACTAACAAAATGATTACTCTTCAGTTTATAAAAAATAATTTTGTCTTATTGGAGGAGTCAGGATTTTTAGGGATGGTCACCAACCTAAATGGTAAAAAGCTTGGTTCTTAAGGGCAGTATAAAAACAGTAGCATCTACTATTAGCCATTTTAGTTCAGTCTCTGCAGTGCAAGTCTTTTGGTTCCTTTTATCATCTTCACAGGCAAGGGGTCATGGCCTTTCCTATGTGTACTGATCATCTCTTAGGATGGTATTCTCCAAGAATCATGGCTCTGATCACTGCTGGTCAGCATTACTAAGGGGGATGTGGTCATCTGTTCGCTGCAGAGATCAGTGGTATGGCTGTTCGTTCACACTGAACTGGTCAAGAGAGAAGGTGGGGGAAAAAAGATGGTGACTGTGCTATGTTTTTTCAGCAGTAAATAGATGAGACTGTAGATAGATGGATAGATAGATATAGATATATAGATATACATCTGTATATCTACATCTGTATATAGATATATACGTCTATATAAAGATATACATCTACATATCTATAGCTGTATCTGTATATCTACATCTGTATATAGATATATATAGATATACATCTACATATCTATATCTATATCTATATCTATATCTATCTATATGTATATATTATTCACTGAGGATCATTACACTCTCTTCACCACCTTCTTCCCAGGAATCTGGAGAGAAGCTCTGGAAAGGCTGTGTCAGGAGCCAATAATATTACTCAGGGCTCTACTCAGAATGTCCCACTCCACCCTATTCAGGCTTGGTAGTGTTAGCAAATGTTCTATGAACCTCTCCCCTCTTGAATCACTACCTTTTTAATTCTAATCCTTTGTTCAGAAGAGTAAGGGACATCTGTGATTCCTCAGTCATGCAGGATACTTTTTAAGGAGCCAGTTGTCTGGGCCAATGCTTCTACTCATTATCTTTTCGAAGATGTTCACCAGATCCTTGTGTAAATAAAGCCATTGACTGTGTTGCCAGCAGTTGGCTCTTCCATGTTGTGCCTAAATTCATAGAGCTGGCTGCACAATTCCCACCTTTATTCTTGTACTCATGTTATAAAATAACCTTGGAAGCTCTAGAAGATGTATCTCTTAACACAATTTCTTTCCTATCTTGTAAGGTCTAAGGTGTGCACTATTTCTCACTGTTCATCTCTCTCTTACTAGAATATCAACAGACTTGTCTGATTTCTTCATGCTCACCTAACTTTTCCCTGTGCTATTTCTTTGATGAATACCAATTTCTTAACCTTTCTCTTTACACAAACACACTGCGTTTCCCCTTATCAATCTGGGAAACCGTTTATTCTGGCTCTCAAAACCTTCCCCAAACTCCTGTCTCTGTCCTATTTTTCTTTATTTCCAGCTTCTCCCCATCATATCCACCTGCTTCAGCCTAGCTGACCTCTCTTCTTTTAGAGCAATCAAAAGAAGAGAGCTCTCTCCACCTAATGCCAAGCCATTGCTTGTCCATTTACCCATCTGAAATACCTTTCTTCTCTCCTCTCCCCCCAGTCAGCCTTCAAGCTGCAACCCAACTCCTTCCTTCTTTCTTTACGATATCTTTCTTGACTACTCCTGCTGATTCTATCCCATCCCTAGTTCTATAACTTATTTCCAGAATTTCTCATTTGCCACATTTATCACCAATAATCCAATATGGTTCCTTATCTCCTCAAGGAGATTATGTGTGGTTTCTTTTGGAGAATAAGGGCCCAACTTTAGGCTTCTCATCCTTCCTTCACATTGACTTTAGCACAGGGCCCTCCTTTAGGAGGCACTAAATAGGCCTTTGTTGAACCATCTGGTACTGGTCTACTCTGAATCACAGATGGACACTTGCCTGAAGTTGAACTGATCCTCAGAAAGACTGGATGATTTTTGTCTTAGGTCACACAGTTTTCTTTTCATCTGTCCCATTTTTCCTGCTATCATCAGCAATAAAAATGTAGACATTTGCATTTGATGTAGAGGTTTCCTTCCTTTTAAGTAATTCTTTACTCCTCTCATCATCCCTAATCTTCTAAAACCTCCTCTTTTAATGGTTCCCCATGAGGAAGCCTTGTTTTAGTGCAACCCATTCCTGGCCTGAATGTTTTGTGATATCTGGTATGTAAAACCCTTCTCTCCCTATACTGATGAGATAGTACAGGAGTTGGGAATTTCTCCTATAAAGAGACAGGGCACAAATAGTTTAAGCTTTGCAGGCCATTTGGTATCTGCCTCAAACACTCAACTCTGCCATTGTCACACAAAATCAGCAATAGGCAATTGTAAACAAACGAGGTGGCTGTGTTCCAACAAAACTTTTTATGAACACTGAAATGTTAATTACATACAATTGTCCTGTGTTCATATTATTCTTTTTTTTTTTCCACAATCGTTGAAAAGTATAAAAACCATTCCTAGCTGGTAGGCTTTACAAATATAGATAGGGGGCCAGATTTGGCCTGATAACTCCTGATACAGTATATTAAATTGTAGTCAGGGTACTTTAATTAGAGGTAAAGTTGGCTTGAGCCTGGTTCTCTGGTCTATGGAATTTCAAATCTGTCCCTAAGGTTCCTGTCTTCTTGGTGACATATGACCTCCTCCACTTCTTGTTCCCTCTTCCTTATGTCTGGCCTCTTTTCTACACCAAGCTGACCCCCCATATGAAATAAAGCCCCTTTAATGAGCTCCTCAAAAACTCCCACCCACACAGGTCATCATGAACAAAATAGACTTTACTAAAAGTTTCAGAGAAGTTTTTCACAAAAATCTAAGACAGTCAATGAAATAGGACATTATACTTCTTAAAAGGTCATTCTATCCCTTTACCCATCCCCCTTCCCTCCCCCAAAATATTATGTCTTTTTTTTTTTAAGGATTTATTTATTTGACAGACAGAGATCACAAGTAGGCAGAGAGGCAGGCAGAGAGAGAGGAGGAAGCAGGCTCCCCGCTGAACAGAGAGCACGATGTGGGGCTCAATCCCAGAACCCTGAGATCATGACCCGAGCCGAAGGCAGAGGCTTTAACCCACTGAGCCACCCAGGTGCCCCTATTATGTCTTCTTTTAAGAGGACTGGTTCAACTTTTTACAAGAGCAATATCTTTTCTCCCCTTTTAAATTTTAGGCATCCATCCATTCATTCATTCATTCATGATGTATTTATTGAATGTTTACTACAGTGCTGTCTAAAGAAACTTTCTGTAATGATGGAAATGTTTGATATCTGCACTATTCAATAGAGTAACCATTAGTCACATGTGACTACTGAGTATTTGCAATGTGCCTAGTGAGACCAGGAACTGAATTTTAAAATGTATTTTATTGAATGAATGGCTAGTGCTACCATCTTGGATAGCCCAGATCCAATATGTGCAGGCCACTTAGATACCCAAAGAGTTCTATTCATACTCAGTTCCTAAAATTTAGCACAAATTTGGGACTGGGCTTTCACTGCCAGTGTGCAGGATTTAATTAAAATGCTGTTTCATTTTGGCTGTCTTGAAATCAGTAACGTTCAAAGCATTCATTCTTCACTCATCTCATGTAATTGAAGATATTCCCTGGCTTCCAAGGTTCTCCCCTATTTTCCACTTCAGTAGTATACAAATGCAAAGGTTCATTTCCCTCAAGGGCACATTCCTCACAAAAAGCACATCTTCAACCATGTGTCCAAATGCTATTGATTCCAGCTGTTTTTTTTTTTTTTACCAAGTACATAGATATAACAGCTGGTCTTTGTTTTTAATGCCTCTCCATTTAGGCTAAATATTTCATCTTAAATACCTTTTTAGTATGTTAACATGGGAATGATCATATGAAAACTATCCTATGGAAATATTGATGGTTTGTACACAAAAGGATTAATCTAGGTGGATTAGGAAGACTTCAAAATAGTGCTAGAGTATTTCTCAGAAATGTCGATGGATGCTTAATTTAATCACTATAGATAAACACAATCCCTTGGGTAATGAAGCCATGCTTTGGCATTGTCACAAGGATATAATTAACCTGTGCATTATAACAAAGCTGGAATCATTGTTACCACGCCACTTGGGACATTCTGCCAGAGATTATAATATTCAAATATATGTAGATCTTGAAGAACCTTGAGTCCACAACCAAAGACTAAACTAGTGTTGGAATCCACTGCAAAATTATGGCTCACAATAAGATAGTATCTAAGAAAGCCAACATATTCAGGAGACCAGTTATGTTTAGCCTTCCCTAGTTGTTTGAGTCATATAGCAAGTGGTAGAGCTCAAGATACAAGATATTGATAAGTACTTTCCAGATTAAAGAATAGATTACACATAAAACACCCAGTTAATATCTTGTTATACAATAAGCAACTGACAAATCTTAGTTCCCTTTTCCCTGACTTTGCTCCCTGGCCTGTTAGACTTTAGTTCCTAGGGAGGTGCATATCTAAAGGAGCCCTCTCCCAAGGGTACTACAACCAGACAACCCACGTCTCTGGAGTAGAGGTGCCCTGGAAGGATTATGAGATAGGACAGAAGTGAGAAGTGGCTCTGACCAATGGTTCCAAACAAGGCCACCAGCAATAGGAAAGGGTATTCCTCTCTACTGTCAGTTTTATAAACCCAGAACACAAAAAAATTCTTACAGGAAATGTTCCAGGAATCATGAGCTCAAATTAAAAACCAAGCTCAAATAAAGCCTTCAAGAGCAATGGATAGTGTGGTGGAAAGAATACTGCCCAGTAATCAGGAGAACGGGGTTCTAGCTCTCTTCTTTATGGATCCAAGCTGAACACGTTGACACTGAGTCTTAATTTTTTATCTATGAACAATGGGTGTTAAACTAGGTGGTCTCAAGGTGGTATGACTCTTTATCATTCTATAATATTTTACTACAAAAATGATTTTGGTAATATTAATCCTATTAACAAAACAGCTGTAGCAATATCTTTAGCTGCATTTGAGGAAACAGTATCACTAGGGCTCCCTGACTCTCACTGTGGTCTGAGTCCCATTAAATCAGGCCTGACTTATTCTTTCACACAGTAGACACTAGGGTCTGTCTATAAGACCTTTAGGGACCATGAAAATGTTGTAGTTTTAATTTCTTTTAAAATCAGAAAAAACAATGAATGTAATAATGATGAATATGTAATAATAAATGCAGCCTTGAGTATATTGTTTTTATACTGATTCTGTCATAAAGTATAATTTAAAATTATTTTGTTTAAAGGAGAAAAGGGTCCATAGTCATAATGTAGTCCTATCCATTATAGACTCTGATGTATAAGAATTTATAATACTTTTGATTAGATAAAACTTAAGAGAGTCTATAAAGGTCTTTATGCTCTAGGTCCAGTAGTTGGCACTTGGTGGTAACGCTTAGAAATAAAGTTACATTTGAAAATTAAACTAGCAAATCAACATAGTGAATGAGACTAATAATTTACAAAAGTTACTTAAAATGCCAGAAGCTTTCAGGAAGAGCCAATTAGGATATCTGTGGTAGCAATTACAACAATTATCAACCATTTATGATGTACCAGGTGTTGTGGTAAGTGCGTTATATGTATTAGTTCATTTATCCCCACAACAACCTTATAAGGTGAGTATTATTATAAACTCACTTTACAGAGGAATAAACAGGCTTATAGAGATTAAGTTTATTTGGTGAATGTCACACATTTGATAAATGGCGGAAATGGAATTTGAACATGGAGTTTGATGTGGGAGAACACAATAAGGCCGCAACAAAAACCCCTCACCCTATGAAAGTATATTCAAGCCCCCAGGGACTAGCAGAGCTCAGCACAGGGGGAGAGAGTCTGCATGGAGCACGGGGAAGTAGATCATACAAGGTGGACTCCAAATGGATGAATCCCAAAGATGAAAAGTAAAACGTGAAGGCTAATCAAAGAAAATGTTATTTATTTCATGACCAAGTATTTGATAAAAACCTCTTGAATACAAAGCAGTGGAACCCTTATCCCTCTGCAGATGAGCATGATTCTCAGGTAGGTAATTTTCAATGGGACTTGCATGAGAGAATCTTGAAATTTTTTTAAAAATTAGCAACAGATTGACAAGGGTGTAGTAATACAATTGGAGAACACTTGCCTTCTTAAAAATTCAAGTTTGCAATGGTTACAGATCAAAAGAATGAAGCTATTTGAAAATACTTATAAGAAATGACCATTCCAACAGATGGATGGGAATCATCAAAGAGAGACCCAGCAGAGGAGGAGACAGCAGGATAGTGGTAGAGAAGACCAAAACCAAAAGCTTCTCTTAGCCACAATGCTAAGTGTTCTAGGGATTCCTAGTGAGATAACACTGGAAGTTATTATAAATATCATAGCACATAGTGTTCATAGTTTGTAGTAAAGAATGATGCCCAAGCTAATTTAGAGTAATTTGCTTACAGTCCTTATTCCATATGGTCTTCATTAAGTTATTCTCAATTCTTTTGTGATTTTTTTTTAAGTGTTGGATTGATGACCTTCTCTAATGCTCTCAGAGCATTAATGTCTGGATCAGATGGACCTCACTCAGTTGGCATATTAACCATGTCTTCTATTTTCTGACTGTTTGACATCTTGGGAGCCTTGCTTTCCCCAGAGCAAGTACCCTTCTCAGGATTAGCTAATTCCTAGAGACAGCAAACAACTCACCTGTAAGCATACCCTTCATAAACAAATCAGCCAATCTAGTGTCTACACCCCTCAACCATATCCTTTAGTGGACTCTCACACTCTGGGCCACTGTCTGTCTGCCCTAATCACCCCAGGATCAGGTGGCCAATAACCAGGGACACCCACTATGCCCCAGACCCTGCTGATACTATTTAAAACTTCTCAAACCCTAACCTACTTCCCTGCCTCTCCAGTTCCTTCCCATGGAAACCATAATAAAGGCTAGTGCCCACATTTTTCCCTTGATCCCTTCGCCTTTTGACCAAACCTGGTTCCTCCTTACGTGGCCCCCTATGGCATGGTATGCCCTCTCCTTCGAGGAACTCTGAGTATACAAACTATTTTTTCTATGGCAGTTGTCTCCTGATCTTTTGGCTTTGCCAAATGCCTGATTAACAACAAAATATGTATTTTAAAGTGATTTGTAATTGTCCTTAAGATTCTGGTAACCTGGGTGGGAAGACCAAGTTAGACGCTCTCTTCACTGAATACTACCTTAGCCAGCTTTCTTCTTATCTGTGTTGGGATATACATTACTAAGGACATTAGTGATGTTTTCCACACTGGCCATAGAAGAAAAATGTTGATAATCTGACCACTAGATAAAGAATTTCTGTGATAGGATAAAGTGGATGAAATATAGTTGTATTCAAGACTTTGATAGCCACGAGGGAACACAAAGGAGAAGAGGGCCATGATTTGGGCATGACCCTTTCAGTGCTATTCAATGAGAGAATACAGAATTCACACCCTCAGAGAGAAGGGAGGGTATGAATGCATGGTAAATTGAAGTCAGGAGCATTAGCTGGCACACAATAAGGGCAAAAATATTTAAATATGAGGAATATGAATCACTCTCATGGGCCAAATGGAGATTTAGAGAGCGGGGCAGGAATCAATTATATCTCAGTACGACATGTTTCAATTCACATAGTTTAGGAGACAAGAGGCCCCAGGCTGGATTGGGGCCTCTAGTCCTCCCCTCTCCATGTCACAAAACCAGAGATCCCTTTTCCCTTCCAGATCCCACTGCCCCTGAAGGGTCAGTAGATCCAGAGAACAGTTGACTCACTCCTCTGAAAGCTAAGAGAAACCTGGGGAAGGAGTCAAACCCTGCTCCATGAAATGGGATGGAGACAAGATAACAAGGTAGAGAAGACTCTTCACCATTTCTGTAGGGACCAATAGTGTTACTGTTTCCTCATCTGCCAAATATGGATAACAGTAATGCTCTCTTCTGAGAGTTATTGTTCATTGAGGGATATCTGCAAGGTCCAGGGCCCACACTGGGTCCACACAGCTGCTCCTTAAGAGTTAGCGAATACAGACAGGGGCGCGCAGGGGGTCCCGAGGCCTCCAGGACACAGCAGGGAGTGGTCCCCACGGTTGAGGCCGCCAGATCCTGCCACTCACTTGGCTCTGGCCTGGGACAGTCTGACAGGGCAGCCCTGGCCCCCTCCCCTGCCCTAGAGCCCTACCTGGTGGTGAGGGAAGAGGCAGTTGAGGCAGCCTGGGTCCATCATGGAGTCAGAGGCCCCGAGCCTGAGCGGGATCCTTTTCCAACATGCACGTGCGCGCTTGGAAGCCGAGGGGGTCGAGTGAGCCCAGTTGCAGGCTTAGGTGACTTCCCTCCACGGAGAAAGCAAAAGGCAAGGCATTGTCTAGACAGACCTGGTGTGGTGGATTGAGATGTTAGAATTCGCGCAGAAGCAGGAAAGGGCCAAATATGATGAATTGAAGTTCAGTATTGACCTTAACCACAGGGAGAAGAAACCAGAACTGTCAGAACAAGTGTCCGATGGCCCCGTGGAGTCAGTCACCCTGGAGAATAGCCCACTGGCGCGGAGGGAGGGGCAGCAGGTTCTCCAACAGTACCTGGAAGAAGTAGGCTACATGGACGCCATCGTGGACTTGCAGTCCAGGTGCGTGAAGTCCCTACTGGGCCATTTGTTGGAGCTCAGTGGGGCCAGAGAGCCCAGAGAAGAAGTCTGCGGGACCACCTCGGTCCCTGGGGGGATCAGCAGCAGTGAGTTGCTGCTGGTGAAACAAGTGAACAGACCAAGAAAAATGTGTCAGTCAAAGATGGCGAAGAGCGCTTGGGGGGACTGGGTGCTGGAGCAGATCCTCTTCCTGGGGAACTGTGAGGATGGGGAGAGCCATGAAGACGACCAGCCCAATGGTGTGCTGCCCAAGAAACAATGCAGGAAGCTGCCTGCCAAAGCTGGTGCCTGCAGTGGAGGACCAGGTGGAAGAGGAAGAATGACTCTGAGGATGCCATCGTTGGGTTCTATTTTCTGGGCTTGGGAAAGGATGGGGAGTCCTCTCCAGACCCTCGAAGATGCTCCAGATAGGGACCCACTATGAGCTGCAAAACCAGGGGGTCAAACTCTAGAGAATTTCGGTCTACCTTTGAGATGTGTTGAGTAGATGCCCTCATCTAGAAGATTCCAGACCTCAACACAGACCCCTAAGATGGTTATGACCTGAGTGTGCTGAGCCATGTCCTTCCAGAAGGCCATGCAGAGGCTGTGTGTTGCCCAACCTTTAGTCCCCGCTCCCAGTGCGTACCCTACTCTTCTGTCAATGGCACCCATGCACATCCAGGACCCCGGGAGCAGCAATTCGACCCGCCTCTGTACTTTTCCCACAACCGGTGATCATGGGCTCCCCATGAACAGCAATTACAGGATCCACATCTCAGTGGTCTTCACAAGCACTGAACCTGCCCACATGGTGCCCTTCTTCTGTTCTGATGGCACCACTTTTATGACCTTGACACTGGCAGTGTCCTCCTCACCCTGGAGTCCAAGAGGAGCAGCAGCCCCACCCAGATCAACCAGGTGGTGAGTCGCTCAACCAGCGACCGTGATGACAGAGGCATCCATCTCCTGGACCAGTATGCACTCTGACGCCCTGGCCAAGGTCTTATAATACACACCTGGCTCAGTTCTGGCTGCCATGCTGGCTGGGGAGTGGGCTAGGCAGGTGGGACCAAGAGGACTCCCAACCTCAGTTTGGAGGCTGAGAGGCCTGACCTCTTCCTGCCTTCCTCAGAGTCCGGTGGTGCTTTCCCCCAGAGACCCTCCCCCGTGACCCACCCTTCCCTAAGCATCCAGCCTGGAGAGCAGCCTCCTTCAGGGATCACCCTCCAGGATGGCCTCTGGGAGTTTCCTCTCTGTGCCCTGAGGCCCAGCCCTAGTATCTCAGCTGCCTTCTCAGGCATAGCATGACCCGGGAAGGGTATCCTTGGGGATCAGCTTTCCCAAGATGCCAGAAGGTTCCAGGTACTCTCATTGAATCCCCAAAACATCTTTTCCATCTTCCCATACCTGGGTGGGTGCTGTGCTGGGAGGAGACCAGGTGCTCCTGCTCTGGTTTCCGCGCGCCCCCCCCCCCGCAGATGCCATGGAGTCAGTTGAACCCTGGACGTTCTCAGTGGGAATACCAGGCCTGGCACACACCAGAAACTTTCTCAAGCCAATACTCCTACCTCCAGTTCCCTAAACACAGCTATCCAGAAACTACCCAATGCCTCCAAGGCCAGTAACTTCCTTGGGAGCCGATAATGGCCTCAAGGGAGATGCTCATCCTTACTTCCCCTACCCATAGAAAGCTTTCTCTTGCCTTTCCTTGGGGCATGGAGGGTGGAGAGGGTTACCCCATAACTCCCTGTATATCAGTATAGATGGGATTATAATGGAGCCCCACCTCCACCTATGTTATCACTGTGTGATATAGTCTGTCTTCTCCTCTCCTGACCCTCTACTCTCTTCCTCCATTTATTTCATTTCCTTTTTGGGGTTCCACCCTGAACTCTTGGGCTCTATTCCAGGTTTATAAGCTTCATCCCTTCTGCCCTGGACTTAGATGTGAAATTGGTCTCTGTAAGCCCTTTGGAGTAAGAAAGAAAAAAGTTAGCTATTGCTATCATCTACATTGTTATTATCTATTATCTTCATTTTACAAATGAGGGAACTGAAGCTGCAACCAGAGGTTACTGGTAGTAAATGCCAGGATGAGCTCAAACCCAAACCCACACACCCAACACTATACTGCTTCTTATGCAGCAAAAGGCATTCTTTTTTGTGGGACTGCAGTAAGACCTGTATGATTTACCTTTTTTTCTCCCCCCTTCCTTTGTTCTAACTCCAAGCTTGTCAAGCAGGCTTCTGATGCCTTCCTGGGATCCTGGTGTCAGAGGGGGTGCTCGGAGTAACAGAAATTAATCCCAAGATTAATGAATTGACATTGTGCTAATACAAACGAAGTTTTTGCTTTGCTTTTTGGCTTGTGTATCACTCTATCCTGAGAACTCTGGGAGAACTGGCAAAATTCAGTTCTGACCCTGGAAAGCTGGTACACAGACCTTAGCTGTGGTGAGCATGACAAGGAATCACCACGTTGTGCATTTGCCCTTTGGCCTGGTCAGTCTTTTTACCTCATCCCTCTCCACCTGTCTCATGCACCATGAAATTTTCCTGACAAGGCCCCAGTTTATTTTTCCATCTAGGTCATTCTACAACCTTAATATGGGTCAGTAATTACTATTCTTATTGATGCTGACATAAGTTCCCATCTCCACAGCTGTTTTTAATCCAGTGACGTTTTAAATGTGGTCATGATCCCTGATTTTTCACAATTTAGAATTCCTTGAGAACATTCATAGGAAACCAAGGATGTACTTCTGAGTAAGGGGAGTGGAAGTAAAGAGAGACCTCTGTGATAATCCTCCAACTGCTAGAGAGGAAATACTGGTATTGAATCAATGAAATTTATTTGCTTTATCCCACATTTGTGAGAATATTGGGAATTACTGTCTATAGTTGGTGGCATCAGATGACTAGTTTTCTGGTACACTTAAGTTCAAGCCTCTGTGGACAGGTGTTGGTAAAAGGAATACAGGAAGCCTCACCCAGGGCAGATGCTTCTCTCTCAGATCATCCTGACATCTGGAACAAGATTTGGCCTTCCCCTGAGGCTCAGAGAAGCGTAAATGTTTAGATATACCCAGGCTTAGTACCATTTTTCAGAGAAGGTTTCCTATCTTTTTTTTTTCTTTTTTTTGGAGGAGCGAGGCAGTCTTTGCTACTGTTCCAGACAATAGTAGACACTACATAAACATAAATTTGTTTATGTGGAAACAAACAAAACCCTTCTGTGGGTAAATGGGGAGAAATGTTCATCCAATCTATTACAAAAGACGATAAAAGTAGTTGTGCCACAACGTAAATGAATTTAAAATTCAATCTTTTTGCAGATAAATGGGGAAGTTATTTTTACTTTATAAAGTTAATTCCTCACAGGAAGATTCCTTTAAATGCTGGATATTGATTAATCTGGAATAACACAGAAAAAAATACACATAAGCACAACTTCAAACACATCTTTTTCCTTCTGCCCTGTGTCTATGTTCCAGCCACAGGGCATGTTCCTCGTTCCTAAATCTTCCATGCTAGTTCATGCCCCGGTGCCTTTGCACAGGCTGACCCCTTCACCTGGACAATTCTCTCACACACTCTACCTGTTGAAATTCTACTCAGATTTCCAAGCTCTTTCCAAGTATTAACACTCATATGACACTTTTAAAGAGAATTGATCTTTCCTTCATGTCTTTCTACATCTTCCGTGGGTGTTCACACAGAATACATTTTCTACTTCTTAATTATAATTTCTGAGTAAAAGGACCAAGGTTAGACTCTGTGTACTTCCCACTCCTACATGTCAAGTAGCTTGTCTTACATAGAATGTTCTCACATTTTTCCTCCTAGGTACCACTTACAGAAGAGTATATGCCTTCAGACTGCTTTAAGATGGAATTTCTCTGAAGCTGTTCTTTCTCAAAAAATTCACGTGGATTTTACATTCAGATCTATCATGTAGTACTCATAATGTTAATATAAAAATGTTTAAATTTTCTCCTGTGTAAAATCTAGACTCTAGGAACCACCCCACAATTTATGCTTTACATAGTTAGTCTTTCTAGCACATGGCCCTTGGGATATACTTCTCAGTTGAAAAGAGTATAAGGAGAAGCTTTAAAATGTTTATTGAATTGAATTAAACAAGTGTAATGTAATGTAAAATGAAGCATTTGTTCCAAATGCCAAATAATTGAGAAAATATAGTCAAGACAGAGGCTGCCTTGTGATTATTAAGCTTAGAATAACATTTCAAAGAATTATTTAAAATAGCTTAAGCTACCCAAAATGCATCATTCTCACATCTGCTAATGCTTCCCCCTCAACCCTTCCAGTTCTCACATCCAACTTGTGAAGTGATTATGTTAACCTGCTTGCAGCTAGCTGCTCTAAAAACCTACAAATTCAGAGTCCCACAAAAGGCCCCTGTTTCCTTTAGGAAGATATTTTAGCCTGTGAGCTTCTGGACCCATGTCTCTTTCTGGAGTTATGTCAGAATCAAACAGAAAAGACTTCATAAGTAACTGACACCTAGTATTAATATCTTAACTACCTGCTGAGAGGTATAATTCAGTTTTAATGGACATCTTTTAATGGATTTTAATGGAAATCTCTAAAAGAGTTTTCTAAAATAGCCTGAGAGAATACCAGATTACCGGAGGGAATAAATAAATTGCTGATTTGGAACATACAGTGTAAATAAATAAAACACCCCTAACTCTTACCCTCTGCTGACAGATACTAATGGCCAGAAATTTGAAGAAATCATTTCCTAAACAACATTCCTATGGCCCAAAATATGCTCAATGCCTCCCAAAGTAAATATCTTTGTGATAACATAATAATAATGGAATCCAGTATAATATAGAATTCTCTAACTCTGTTGGGAAATGGGTTTCATGCAAGAACCAGACATTGTTTAGCATCATCATTTCGAACTACGTCAAATTGATAATTGCAAAGGGTACTTTTAACCAAGCAGGGTTACCCAAGCACAGATGTGACCCATTCCCTTTGCATTCTTTACATATCTCAGCAAGATCTTTATTCACATTTGCTGAATGGAAAAGGGAAGTAGACCAGCACCGACAGCTACGTGATGGGGGTTCTATCTCTGCAGTGGTACCTCCCCCTCTAGCTCCTAAATTCCTCTTCTAATCTTGCATGATGTACTTGGCTCAGGTGTGACACGAGTGCCTTTACATTTTCCTCTCCTTGAATATCTGCTTGTGTTTTTCCTGCTTTGCCTGCTTACCAAACTAGCAGAGACATGATCTTCTTTTAGTCTGGCTTGACGATGTAATGGAATGCTTGACGTCCATTGCTCCTTTCAAGCTTCCCTGTTCCTTGCATCAGGACTCTCTGAAACAGCCATGCTGTCATTTATGGCTTGGCTGTCTTTCTGGAGCTGCCCTTATTCTAAGTATTTTCTGTTGCACTTGGCTGAAATTGTATATATGCAGTAAAATCACTGAACCGAGGAAGATCTGCCCGCCTGTTTCTCCCACGAGGCAAACAGCGTCCGGAGGAGCAGCTCATCATGGATCCAGTGATATTTCAATCACACTGTGACCACGCAGGCGGGTTTAATCAACTCCGCCACATGCGTAATTCACAATGGATCCCTTTTGTTTCACTTATCATCAGAATGAATACACACAAGAAGCTCATTTAGCCCCCACCATTTGTCATCAGCTGCCCTATTAAACATTGATTTTATTTTCCCAGGTCAGAAATGATGAAATCAATATCTAACATGGCAGGTTTGTATTTGCTCATACTTTTCATTCAGATTCCCTGAGTAATTTTAAAACATTTTACATCACATAAATGTTTATAGATTTAAATGTCAGTAAAGGTTAAGAGGTAATTGCATATGAAACTGACTGCATTAAATTTTAAAGTGAGAATGGTTTTTATTAAACACATATGGAGATATTATATTATTTTATTGTTATGATCCACTAACTCACTCATTAGTTAATTTGTTCATTATTCATTTGACATATGTTAATGCAGCATTTAGTACTTTTTGGAGTGTTTGAAAGTAAAAAGTTAAACATTGACATATAAAAGTGTTTTTAAACTACTAAACTTCATAGAAATGTTGTATCTGGAAGTCCTTTTTGTGTTTCAAATATTCACTCATTCACAAAATGTTAGGCACTTAATGTGAACTGTGTACTGCCCAAGCCCTGTGGTAAGAACCATAAATTCACAGACAGGTAAGAATCAATCCCCCTCCCCCCACAGCCTCTGCAGGAGCTCAGAATTTGGTGGGAAAGAAGCAGGCACAGAAAAGGTCAGACTTTGGTAAAGAAATCATAGATGAGGTTCTCTGTGGTAGACTTATAGGTGGTCTCCTCTTCCATGGGCTCTACAGAGGGATAGAGGAAGCAGAAAGCAGAGAGAAGATCAGCTCTGAAATGGCCTAAGGTATTTAGGAATGTTGAAAATTATAGTGCCTGGAAAAAAGTAATAAGAAAAGTGATTAGAGAAATGGAAAGAGGAGCCAAGATGTGAGAGTCTGTTTGTGTTGCCTTGACTTCACCCTTCAGTCATGGATCCAGCTGCCATTCAGTAGCTTTGTAATCGTGTGTAAGGCCCTTGGTTTTTCTGAGATCTATTTTCCCTATCTATCAAATGGGGGTAATGATACCATAGTCCCAAATAATCTCATGGGACTGTGATGAGATTCGGGTTAAATAATGTACAAGAGTCATTTTTAAGACAGTAGAACATGACACACAAAAGCGGGATTATGATTATGATTATGATTTAAAAGCTGAGGTAAACTTGACTTCCTTGGCAACAAGTCATCAGAAACAATCTTCTTTCCTGGAGTACCAGATAGTAATAGCTACTTTATAAGCATATAGTAGAAATGTATTTAAACATCAATTCCTTGATTGAGAATTGACCAAAAAAATGTCTCTAAGTGAATTGACTGAAAGTAAGTAGAAAACAAATAGTTCATAGCCTCTGGTGTGGATGGTGTTCCTAGAGTTATGCTGTATGTTACCTGCACAACCATACACGAGGGGCTTTGACAACAAAGAGCTTTGATAAGAGTGAGGAGAGAATAGTGGAAAAATCACTATTTGAAAAGATTTGAGCTAGCATTTTCCAGACTTGAAAGACATAATTTACTGACCAAAGAGCACACTAAGAGTACTGAGCATGATAAAGACAAATATACACTTCCAGCTTTACCACTAATTGATTGTGGACACTTACCATGGTTCTTCAATTCTCAGTGCTCTGGTTTCCTTATATATAACATTAAATTATTTATTTATTAGAGGAGAGAGATCATGTATAAGCAGAGGGGAGGGAAAGAGGGAGAAGGAGAAGCAGACTCCCCGCTGATCAGGGAGCCAGAGTGGGACTTGATCCCAGGACCTTGGGATCATGACCTGAGCCAAAGGCAGATGCTGAATGAACTGAGCCACCCAGGTGCCCCCAGAACATGAAATATTAATGCTACTTTCTTCATAAGTTTATTATGAAGTTCAAGTGAGTTCATATCTGTGTATAGCACACTGGTACAGAGCAGGCACTCAAAACGTGTTAGCTATTATTACAAAGAAATGACAACTAGATTGACAGCCTTATCAAAAAGAAAAGAGAGAGGACTCAAAATCATGAATGAGAGAGGAGAGATCACAACCAACACCACAGAAATATAAACAATCGTAAGAGAATATTACAAAAAATTGTATGTCAGCAAAATGGGCAATCTGGGAGAAATGGAGAAATTCCTAGGAACATAGAAACTACCAAAACTGAAATGGGGAGAAATAAAAAATTTGAACAGACCCATAACCAGCAAAGAAATCGAGTCAATAATCAAAAATCTCCCAACAAACCAAAGGCCAGAGCCAATTGGCTTCCCAGCGGAATTCTGCCAGACATTTGAAGAAGTTAATACTTATTCTTCTTAAACTGTTCCAAAAAAAAAAAAAAAAAAAAAAAGAAATGGAAGGAAAACTTCCAAACTTATTCCATGAGGCCAGGATTACCTTGATTCCAAAACCAGATAAAGACCTCCACTAAAAAGAATTACAGGCCAATATCCTTGATGAACATAAGATGCAAAAATTCTCAACAAGATTCTAGCAAATGGAATCCAACAGCACATTAAAGGAATTATTCACCACAATCAAGTGCGGTTTATTCCTTCACTAGAGGGGTGGTTCAATATTTGCAAATCAATGTGATGCATTGCATTAATAAAAGAAGGACAAGAGCCATATAATCCTCTAAATAGATGCAGAAAAAGCATTTGACAAAATACAGCATCAATTCTTGATAAAAACCCTCAAAAAAGTACGGATAGAGGTAACATACCTCAACATCACAAAGGCCATTTACAAAAGACCCACAGCTAATATCATCCTCAATGAGAAAAACTGAGTTTTCCTCTGGAGTAAGGAACAAGACATGGATGTCCACTCTCACCATTACTATTTAACATAGTACTAGAAGTCCTGGCCTCAGCAATCAGGCAACAGAAAGAAATAAAAGTCATCCAAATTGGCGGGGAAGAAGTCAAACACTCACTATTTGTAGATGGCATGATACTCTCTGTAGAAAATCTGAATGGACTCCACCAAAAAATTGTTAAAACTAACACATGAATTGAACAAAGTCACAGGATAGAAAATCAAAGTACAGAAATCTGTTGCATTTCTGTATAGAAATAATGAAGCAGCAGAAAAAGAAATCAAGAGATCGATCCCATTTATAATTGTACCAAAACAATAAGATACCTAGGAATAAACCTAACCAGAGAGCTAAAAGAGGTAAAAGATCTGTACTCTGAAAACTATAGAACACTTATGAAAGAAATTGAAGATGACACAAAGAAATGGAAAAATGTTCTATGCTCATGGGTTGGAAGAATAAAGATTGTTAAAATGTCTATACTACCCCAAGCAATCTCCACATTTAATGCAGTCCCTATCAAAATACCACCAGAATTTTTCACATTTTCACAGCACTAGAACAAACAATCCTAAAATGTGTATAGAACCACAAAAGACCCAAATAGCCAAAACAATAGCCAAAACAATCCTAAAAAAGAACAGCAAAGTTGGTTCTGGACTTCAAGCTATATTATAAAGCTGTAATCATCAAGACAGTATGGCAGTGGCACAAAAACAGACACACAGATACATGGAACAAAATAGGAAACCCAGAAATAGACCAACAACAGTATGGTCAACAAATCTTCAACAAAGCAGTAAAAAATATCGAATGGAAAAAGGACAGTCTCTTCAACAAACGGTGTTAGGAAAACCAGACAGTGACATGCAGAAGAATGAAACTGGACCACTTTCTTACACCATACACACAAATTTAAAATGGATGAAAGACCTAGATGTGAGACATGAAACCATCAAAATCATAGAGAAGAACAAAGGCAGCAACCTTTTTTACCCCAGCTGCAGCACCTTCTTTATAGATACATCTCTGGAGGCAAGTGAAACAGAAGCAAAAATGAGCTATTGAGACTTCAAGATAAAATTCTGCACAGTGAAGGAAACAATCAACAAAACTAAAAGACAACCTATAAAATGGGAGAAGATATTTGCAAATGACATATCTGATAGAGGGTTAGTATCCAAAATCTAGAAAGAAAAACTCAACACTCAAAAAACAAATTATCTAGTTAAGAAAAGGGCAGAAGACATGAATAGATATTTTTCCAAAGAAGACATCCAGATAGCTAACAGACACATGAAAAGATGCTCAACATCACTCATCATCAGGGAAATGCAAATCAAAACCATGGTGAAAACCACCTCATACCTATCAGAGTGGCTAAAATTAACAACACAGGAAAAAACAGATGTTGGTGAGAATACAGAGAAAAGGAAATCCTCATGTACTGTTGGTGGGGTGGAACCTGGTGCAGCCACCCTGGAAAACAGTATGTAGGTTTCTCAAAAAGTTAAAAATAGAACTACTTTATGACCCAGCAATTGCACTACTGAGCATTTAACCTAAGGATACAAAAATACAAATTCAAAAGGATACATGTATCCTGATGTTTATAGTAGCCTTATCAACAATACCCAAACTATGGAAGAAGGCCAAATGTCCATCAACTGACAAATGGATAAAGAAGTGGGGTGTGTGTGTGTGTGTGTGTGTGTGTGTGTGTGTATTTATGATGGAATATTACTCAGCCATCCAAAATAATGAAATCTTGCCATTTGCAATGACATGGATAGAGCTAGAGTATATTACACCAAGTGAAATTTTTAAAAAGACAAATACCATATGATTTTACTCAGATGTAGAATTTAAGAAACAAAACAGATGAACATATGACAAATAAAGAAAAACAGAGGGAAACCAACCATGAGATTCTTAACTATAGAGAACAAACTGAGGCTTGATGGAGGGAGATAGGTAGGGCATAGGCCAAATGGGTGATGGGTGTTAAGGAAGGTACTAGTGATGAGCACTGGGTATTGTATGTAAGTGACAGATCACTGAATTTTACTCCTGAAGCCAATATTACACTGTATGTTAAATAACTAGAATATAGGGGTGCCTGGGTGGCTCAATGGGTTAAAGCCTTTGCCTTCAGCTCAGGTCATGATCCCAGGGTCCTGGGATTGAGCCCCACATTGGGTTCTCTGCTCAGCAGGGAGTCTGCTCCCCCCCACCGCCTCTCTGCCTATTTGTGATCTCTGTATGTCAAATAAATAAAATCTTTAAAAAAAAAAATAACTAGAATTTAGATAAAGTTTGAAAAGAAAAAAGAAAAATGCCAAAAATTACATCTGTCAACCCAGAATTCTATACCCTGTTAAAATATCCTTGTTTATTTGCAGAATACTTCAGTTAACAATAGCAGAATATACTTTCTTCTCAGGTGCATGTGAAAACTTCACCAAGATAGACCATGTCATTGGGCAAAAATAAATAAATACATAAAAATAACAAATTGAAAAGAATTGAAATCATACTAAATATGTTCTCTGACCATAATGGAATTAAACTAGAAATCAATAAGAAGAAGATATATGGATAATCCCCAAATATTTGGAAATTAAAAAAAAACTCTTCTAAATAATACATGGATCAAAGAAATCTAAAGGAAATTAGATAATATTTTGAACCAAATTAAAATGAAGATACCACAGGGGCGCCTGGGTGGCTCAATGGGTTAAGCTGCTGCCTTCGGCTCAGGTCATGATCTCAGGGTCCTGGGATCAAGTCCCACATCGGGCTCTCTGCTCAGCAGGGAGCCTGCTTCCCTCTCTCTCTCTCTCTCTCTCTGCCTGCCTCTCTGTCTACTTGTGATCTCTCTCTGTCAAATCAATAAAAATAAAATAAAAAAATCTTAAAAAAAAGTAAATAAAAAAAAATGAAGATACCACAATGTCAAACATTTTGACTGCAGCTAAAATAATGCTTAGAGACAAATTTATAGCATAAATCTTATATTAGAAGATAAGTCTCAAATCAATGCTTCATACTTTCTCCTAAAGAAACTAAAAGAACTAATAAAGCAAGCATAATGAAGGAAATAACAAAGACCAGAAATCAGTAGTATTGAAAAGAGAAAAAAAACAAAACAAAAAAAATCAATGTAGTGAAAATCTAGATTTTTTAAAAAAATGAGTAAAAATGAACCTCTAATATAAAGATCATCACTATAAAGATAAAGATATATCACTGCAGAGCTTGGAGACATTGAAAAGATAATAGAGTATGAAGGGGTGCCTGGGTGGCTCAGTGGGTTAAAGCCTCTGCCTTCGGCTCAGGTCATGATCCCAGGGTCCTGGGATTGAGCCCCGCATTGGGCTCTCTGCTCAGTGGGGAGCCTGCTTCCCCCCTCTCTCTCTCTGTCTGCCTCTGCCTACATGTGATCTGTCTGTCAAATAAATAAAAATCTTTAAAAAAAAAAGAAAAGACAATGGAATATGACAATAACTTTATTCCCATAAATTCTATAACTTAGATGAAGTGGAGAAATTGCTTGAAATGCACAAGTCACAAAATCTTATTCAAAGAGAATTAATAACTAGAATAGTACTATATCTTTTGAACAATTGGATTTGCATTGCAAAGTTTCCAACAAAGAAAGTTCTAGGCCCAAATGGTTTCATTGGAGAATTCTACCAAATTCTAAGAGGAAATTACACCAATTCTACAATACACTTTCAGAAAACAGAAGATAGTTTCCAACTCATTTTATGAGGTTAGTACTATCTGATACCAAAACCAAAGACATTACAAGAAAAAAAAAAAAAAAACTAAAGAATGATATCTTTCATGTCCAAGATGTAAAAATATTCAACAAAGTATTAGCAAATAAAATCCAATGTTATATAAAAAGGATAATTTACTATGACACAAAGTTGGTTCAACCTCAGAAAAATCAATCAATGTAATTCACTACATTATCAAATGATACACAATAAAAATTCTTACAGAACTAGGAATGAAAGGGAACTTACCCAACATGGTAAAGAGCATTTACAAAAAACCCTACAGCAACATTATACTTAATAGCATGAGACTGGACACTTTCTTCCTAAGTGGGTACAATGTAAGGATACCTTTCTTACCATATTTATTTCATATTTACTCTTGGTATAATACTTTAACTTTTAAACAGTGTAATAAAACAGGAAAAAGAAAAGACATACAGATTGGGAAAGCAGTAGTAAAACTCTTTCTATTCAAAGATAACATTTGCTTTGTGGAAAATTTCAAGAAATCAAAAAAAATAAAAGCTTTTAGAACTAAAAGGTGAGTTTAACAATGTCACAGGATACAAAGTTAATATACAAAAGTCAATGGTATTTCCATATAGTAGCAATGAGCAATTGAAAATTGAAATTATAGAAAATTGTCCTTTACAAAGAATTTAAATACTAAGTATAAATCAAACAAAATACACACAGATTCTCTGTGCTGAAAACTATAAAACACTGATGAATAAAATCAAAACAGACCTAAGTAAATAGAAAGAGGTGTCATGTTAATGGAAGACTCAATATTGTTAAGAAGTTAATTCTCTCTGAAATGATCTATAGATCTAACAAAATTCTAAACGAAACTCTGACAGGATTTTTTTTTTTTAGGTAGAAAAAAATCCTAAAATTTATAAAGAATGGCAAAGAAACTAAAATAGCCAAAATAATTTTGTCAAAGAACAAAGTTGGAGGATGAACACTACCTGATTTCAAGATTTTCTATTAAGCTACAATAATCAACACAGTAGGATAATGGCAAAAGATAGACTTGTAGATCCATGGAACAGAATCAAGAGGCCAGGTATAGACCCACTGAAATAGAGTCCATTGATTTTTGGCTATGAGGCAAAGGCAATTCAACAAAGAAAGAATAGTCATTCAGCCATATGCAAAGAAAAGAACTGTGACATTATACATATCATTCAAAAAGTAACCCAAAATAGATTATAAACCTAATGTAAAAAAGGACACTATAAAGCTTTTAGAAGAAATCATAGGAGTAAATCCTTGTGAGCTCAAACTGGGGAAAGATATCTTAGAAACAACTCCAAGAACGTGACAAGAAAAGAAAAAAATTCTTTAACATACCTCACCAAAATATAGAAACTTTTGTTCTTTGAAAGATGATATTAAAAAGCTGAAAAGCCAAGCCATAGACTGATAGAAAATATTATAAAGTATACATATGACAACTTGTATCCAGAATATGTTTTTAAAAATCATAAAACTTGACAAAAGGAAAACAAATAACCCAATAAGAAATGGGCAAAAGATTTGAGTAGACACTTCACCAAAGAAGATTGATAGGCACCTGAAAATATATTTTTTTGAAAAAGATTTTATTTATTATTTGAGAGAGAGATTGAGAGAATGAGTGGGAGGAAGGACAGAGGGAGAAGCAGACTCCCTGTAAAGCAGGGACCCTAACAGGGGACTTGATCCCAGGACCCTGGGATCGTGACCTGAGCTGGAGGCTTAACCAAGCCTCCTAGGCACACCGGCACCTAAAAAGATACTTAACATCATTATTCTTTGGGGGAAATTCAAATCAAAATCACAAGATCCCATTATACTCCTATTAAGGTGGCAAAAAACAAAAACAAAAACAAACCCCTAACAATATCAAGTTCTAGCAAAGAAAAAGAGAGTGGAATTATCATATGTTGGTGGTGGGCATCCAAAATGGTACAGCTACTTTGTAAAATAGTTTGGCAATTTCTTATAAAACTACACATGCAATAACCATTCAGCCCAGCAATTCCACTTCTGGGTATTTTACTTAGGAGAATGAAATAAGTTCATACAAACATCATACACACATGTTGGTAGTTTTATTCATAATCACCAACAACTGGAAACAACCCAAATACCTTGCAACTGTTGAATGGATAAACACAAATTATTACTACAGACAACAAGATGGAGGGAGCTCAAATACATTATACTAAGTTAAGGGACAACACACTATTTGGTCTCTAGGCCCAATTCAAACCCATTTATTCATTTAGGGATTGTCTGTGACTGCTTTTGTGTTACTATGGCAGATTTGAATAGTTGCAACAAAGACCATATGGCCCACATGGTGTGGTAGCTAAAAATATTTACTACCTGGCCTTTAGAGGAAAAGCTTACCAATCCCTGTGCTAAGTGAGGGAAGATAGACACAAAAACTACATGTTATATGGTTCCATTTATACAACGTTCTGGACAAGTCAAAACTACTGAGATAGAGAACAAATCACTGGTTCCCAGGGGTTGAGCTCGGTCACAGGGATTGACCATAAAGAATCAGTATTTTGGGGGCGCCTGGGTGGCTCAGTGGGTTAAAGCCTCTGCCTTCGGATCTGGTCATGATCCCAGGGTTTTAGGATCAAGCCCCGAGTCAGGCTCTCTGCTCTGGGAGCCTGCTTCCTTCTCTCTCTCTCTGCCTGCTTGTGATCTCTGTCAAATAAATAAATAAAATCTTAAAAAAAAAAAAAAAAGAATCAGTATTTCGGGGGGTGATGAAACTATCCTGTATCTTATTATGGTGGTTGTTACACAACTGTCTGCATTTGCTGGTTAACATAACTGACAAAATGGCACATCCCTCCCCCACCCCCAAAAGTGAGTCTTCCTGTATGTAAACTACAAACTAAATTAAAAAAAAAAAAAGACAGAAATAAGTGGTGTAAAATGGCACATATATTCGTCTGGACTTTTTGGCTGCAAGTTGCAGAAACTTAAATGATTTTTAAGCAGGAAAGAAAAGAAAAGATTCATTGCTCAGAGAGCTGGAAGAGCTACCTTCAAACCAAAGGCTGGGCTTCAGGAGCCAGAGCTGAGAGGTAAGACCCACAGATCACCGGGGCCAGGATTCTTTTGGGTCTTATATTCTCGGTTGCTCTCTCCTATTGATCTCCTTGTGGCAGGAAAGCTTTCCCTGGCAGTCCTAATTTAGTAAGCCAGAGAAAGAGAAAATTTTTCCCTCTAAGTGTTTATTTATCCACTCCAGGGAAAGATGATGACCTTTGTGGCTACAGACTCACACCTTGATCAATCACTGTAGCCACAAGGGAAAAAGCACTAGGATAGCTAACCCCACCTCTGGCGACAAAGGACTGAGTTCTGTTTTGAGAAGAACAGGATTAGAAAGCTTCTCAGGCAGGGGAAATCCAGTTGTAGTTTCAGTCAACTTCATTAACCACAAATTAATAAAATAAACACAACATCTCGTGAATATCTCTTTATAGTTTCACAATTGTTTCTCTATGCTAGGCAAACTTGATTTGCAAGGCAGGTCAAACAAAGGCATTTGAAAAAGGTTTTGAGGCACTTAACCCTTGGAGTCTGTGACTTAATAGGACTGGGAACCTATCTTAATTAAATGTGAAAATATTCGTTTCCAGTCCCAGTGGATTTCACTGAAGTATTGATACTTCAAAAAAATGATAAAAGGGAAATGGCCTAACTCTGCTGGTGTAGCCCAAACTAAAAGACCTTATTATGTAAACCAAGCCCTATTGTATCACCTTTCTGATTAACTTTTTTTCCTTTGAAGTACCAGTCTTTAAACATTTTGGAATTCTTTTTTAAAAATCAGATTGAGGGGCGCCTGGGTGGCTCAGTAGGTTAAGCCTCTGCCTTCGGCTCAGGTCATGGTCTTGGGGTCCTGGGATCGGGCCCTTCATCGGGCTCTCTGCTGGGTGGGGAGCCTGCTTCCCTTCCTTTCTCTCTGCCTGCCTCTCTGCCTACTTGTGATCTTGTCAAATAAATAAATAAAATCTTTTTAAAAAATAAATAAATAAAAATCAGATTGAGATAGCCTCTCTTGGTTAAAGATAATAGATGTTTAATTTTAAAGATTTTCTTAGGAAGCTATTAATCATGATGATTGAACTCAGTTTAATTTTCCTGCCACTGTGTCAGTGAACCAGAACCAACATTCTCTTTAAATAGAAGGTAGACTTTCAAAATCTTTAATTTTTCTATTTTCATGCAGTGGATATTTTAAAGACATCGTTAAACAAAGTATAAGTCCTCTTCCAAAGCAAAAGACATCTAAGCTTCATTGATTTTTCTCTTTCCCATTCTGCGATAGTATTCCAAGGGCCCCGCCTAGAAGGGTTGGCTTACACAGAGTAGACCACATATCCACAGATCTCAGGTGCCTAAATTGCCAACCAGATCAGGAGGGGAAAAAAAAAACAAAAGCTGGCTTCCCTTTGCTCTGGCTTCTGGCTCAATTACAAAGAAACAGCCTTGGCTGCTCATTTGCCTTGCATTGTCTTGCATTGATGACTTCTTCCCAGGAGGGAACCGCAAAGAGAATCATTCACCCTCAAATACTCATACTTTCTAGCCTGGGGAAGCAAAAGCAGGCGAAGAAATTGGAATAGGACTTGCCTGAGAGAAACTCTGAACGCTTTCAGGGAGAATTTATGTCACATACTCTTAAGTTTTTAAACCTAATTTAGTAAGTATACAGCTTCCTTGCAAAATAACACTGAGCATATCAGCAATTTTTATCTTTTCCTACTGGAAATGGAAGCAAATTTCCCCCTTACTGGCAAATCCTGTCAGTATTACAGCAGTTGCAGAGAAGTTAATCCATCATATTTCTTTCTCCTGTGCAATAAAGTTATATTATCACATATTTTAAATTGCTCTACTAGTCTATCTTAAAACTACAAGTTTAAGTGATATAGAATACTTAACATTTTTTTTTTTTTTTTAGTTTCCTACTTTAACTTTATTAGGGAAAGTCATTTTACATTCATACGAAGTAATGTCAATCTGGTATGATCAAGTTTAATAGAAGTGATTCAATAACTGGTCTACTTGTTCTATAATTTGTGGTGATTGTGACGGGCTGATCAAAATCCTTCTTGTCTTTTAGAATTGAAGACAAAGGCTAATTCTGAAAACAAATGGTATTAAGTACCTCCACATTGAAGGAAGGAATATTTAAAAGTATGTCTAAGGGTTTGTTGATTGACTTTACTGATACAAAACCTCCATTTCAACCCTAGCCTCCCGGGTTGAGATGAGATGAGATGGCGCAGAGGAAGAGGCTGGGTGGAAAGCAAGTTTCTGAGGGGAGGCTGAGGAAAAAGGGGTTCAAGCAGTGGTGTAACTGGAGGCCCACCTACGGCATTTGACACCTAGATTGGATAGTTCATACCCCCTTCCTCTCTATCATGAAAGTATTTTAGGGGACACCTGGGTGGCTTAGTTGGTCTTTTGACCAACTATGACCTGGCTTTGGCTCAGGTCATGATCCCGGGGTCCTGGGATCGAGCCCCACATCAGGCTCTGCAGGGAGCCTGCTTCTCCCTCTGCCTACTGCTACCCCCTGCTTGTGCTCTCTCTCTGACAAATACATAAATAAAATCTCTTTAAAAAAAAAAAAGTATTTCAGTAATCATCACAAACTGAAATAAGCAATAATAACCGACTGACAGAAAAGAGATGCAAACAGTGAAAAATGCTTTACTGATTTTTGTAACTATAACTATGCCAGGAAAAAAATAATTAAAAATTAATAAAACATTGCAAAAACAAGATAAAAGTAATGGATTAATCTATTTTAATTATAATGCAGTTTTTGAAAAAAAGGGGGAAATTATGCCTTCAGGTTGGTCTTGCACAATAATGAATGACATTACAGTTTCCATCTTTAAACCTTAATTTTGTCAAAACAGATCTTCTGCACACATTCATGTTTTGCCAGATTTGTCAATCTACCTTCCTTTCCCTCATGGTTGGTTGAAGAACTACTTTTTTGTTCACTTTAATTTCAAAAGCTTTTTTCACATGAAGTAATACAAATAGTAGTGAAAATTCTTAAGTGTAAGGTTAAGTTCAGCAGAGATTCATAAAAATCCCATTTCACAATAAATTCCAGCAATTGCCATACTAAACATGTCATTGTTTCTTTGAGATCTATTCTAACAGCTTTTATAAAAGTCTCCAATCAAAAATATTTCACTTATCTTTACTATAAACTCAACATAAATTTATATCATATTCCATAAAAACTGAAGGTTTTCCTTCAGCAAAAATTAGAGACATTATTTTATCTCTTATTTAGTTCTTGATAAGAAAAATGAAATGGTTCAATCTCAGCTTTTGTGGCAATGTAAGACCAACATCTTTTGTTATTTCTTCTGGCAATTTTCTTTAAAATTTGACTCTTTTTTTCTATGTAAATATTCATTTTTGTCTGTGTTGTTGGGAGAAAAACCTTTTTCTCTACCAGCTTAGGTCTGAATGGTCAGGGGTCTGCAAATTAATTGACAATAGACACATTGATGAGACAAAAATGTACAGTTCATGTAAAAGTGCTCTATGGAGACATCTAGGATCAAAATTTATATACTAGCTTAGTAAGGGGAGGGGGCGCTGAGTCAGAGCTTCAAAGAGTGGGAGCTTCTGATGCAGGTTGTTTACATAATTTTTTTGAATATTCCAGTGCCCAAGGACAGTTGCCTCTGTGACAGATGATTCTTATAAGCTCTGCTTTAGTCAGATAAATTAAGATACGGTTTCTTCCTGCATCTGTTGTAGCTCAGAAGTTTTCACTTTGATAACATTTTGGTGGTCTTTCTTTGGTCCTTTCAATGTTATGTGCCATAATTATAGCTTCTTTCAGAATTTCTGTGTGTTGATCTTCAAGCAGCAGTTTTAAAGTCTGCTGTGTCCCTGTTGTTCAAGGCTGATTTTCACTGTTTTTAAATATTTTGGGGTCTTATTAACCTCATCTAAAACTTCACAACCAGAAAAAAGATAACTCAGGAAAGAAAAATCTCATGCAACACAGAGAAATTTTAAGCTAATCCTCTTGGGTCCACATTTTCTTTCAGATTACATAGTACTTTGAAGATCAAAATTAACTTTTCAAACTTCTTTTGACTATGTATGTAGCTCCATAATGAATATGCCATCTCATCTGGGAAGATCTTTACACTGTTTTACACACATTCTGCACTGGTTTTCATCAATGAGGTGAAAATTAAATGAATGAATACATTTTGTCAAAGTTCCAAAAGAGCCACTCATAAAGCAATGTTTCCAAAAGAAGTGAACTCTGCAGAATTTCAAAGACTAATTTACACAAGACCTACATAAGGATGGGGAGTGATTTCTTTGATTGGTGCCTGACATCATTGTGAATATGTTCTGTAGTTCTGGCTTTGTCATTTCATTGACCATGACAGATTGACCATGATTTTGCCCATCTGTCATCATTTAGTTGTTTCAACAACTCTTCCGTGGGCTTGCAATAGTTTTCCAGAAATAGCAAAGAAGCCCAAGAATTATTCCTCTATTCAAAGTTCATCATCTTCAATATGGATGTACCTGACCACTTCGCACATCTGATCAGTGTGTGCAACATGGGGAGTGCAAAAGTAATTCCGAAGTATTGTGCTCTTAAAATATCTTCTACTCCTGAATGGTACCACTGACTCAATGCTTTGTTTTCTTGATTCATTCCTTAGTTAACAACTTAAAAAGGGGGATATAGTTCAACTCTATAAAGTTAGAATTCAAACCCCATAAAATATTGCATGTGCACACTAAGATGTGTTCTTTCCAACCAGACACATCACACGTCACACTTTGCAGTTTCACTGGTTTACATGATAAACAAAAATTCCAGGTGGTCACATAGAATAACAGAATTGAAGTTCTCCACTTTTATTTCCTTCCCTTTACCATAGTTGTGTTATCATTCAACTTTGAGTCTTTGGCTAAAAGTAGGACTATGGAGTACCATAATGGTTGTGTCTAAACTGGACCATTATGAACTTATTCTTAAAAGAAATGCATCTTACAGAATCCTTGTGTGTTGGCAGCTAGTTGATCAGTGAAGAATTCTTCAAATTAACTTTCATATAGAATAAATATTTATTAAAGGATAAGCAATAAAAATGTATTAATTTGGGGGGTGCTTGGATGGCTCAGCTGGTTAAGCAGCTGCCTTCCACTCAGGTCATGATCCCAGGGTCCTGGGATTAAGCTCCACACTGGGCTGAGCAGGGAGCCTGCTTCTCCTTCTCCCCCTACCTGCTGCTCTATCTGCTTGTGCTCTCTCTCTGTCAAATAAATAAATGAAATATATTTTTTAAATGTATTAATTTGAAGCTTATGTGTGCATGGGCTTACACACACACACACACACACACACACCAATAATTGTTTAGACTTAAACCAACAAAAGATATTTATAGGGGGAAGTATTTTATCACTAATGTTATTCAGAATTGCCAGTCTGAGGTGATAATAAAAAGCATACTGACTTAGAGTTGGTTTTATTATTGTTTTTAAATTCTCTACAGTTAATGTATTGTTTTATTTCCTGTACTGGACGGGACCCCTCCCACCACCTTATTCTTTGTATAACGTTTGTCTGTAAGGATTCTCCAGGGAAGAGAATCATTTTTAAGTTCTGTAGTCTTGCTTAAAAAGGGGGAACTCGTTTGTTGTTTCTAGATAGAGTATTTACTTGACGTTGGGCTTGCTGATGTGCCTTCACGTTTCCAAATGGGAGAAAGAAAGTTGCCACAGTGGCATAGCCTGGTGGTAGAACGGACAAGACTGTCCCCATGTTTCTGAGTTGTATGCCTGTGACTGAGGCCTCAGAGTTGGGTTATAGTGCTTAAGGAAATTGTTTGGAAGAAGTCTAGATAATGAAACTGTTAGCAAAAGAATACAAAGAGCAGCCATGGATCTGGGCTGTCCCCTTGATGACAAAAAAGGAAACCAACTAGCTCTTACCACCTCTTAAAGACCCACTCTCCCATGTCTTCCCATCTAGGCCTATGGAGCCTCAAGCTGGTCTGTGCTAGGTAATGAGGGTGAGATGGAGGAGGGTGGGACATAATTGAACATTGTCTGAAATTTTGAACATAACCCTGAAATTTTAAGTGAGGAGGATTAACTCTCAATAAGGAAAATGTCTTAATAACCAAGCATGTTTGACAAGTTATGGCATCAGTCTAAGATGTCTTTGAGGGAGTCTGTTATCTACTGGGAAAAACATATGCAAGCCAGATGCCAATAGAAATGAATTAGAAGATTTGGGGGAAAAAAGTAGAAACTTTCATTTTTGTACTTGGATAAGTTAAGATTCCTCACTGGGCCATTTAAAAACAGTTACATTGTGCGGCACCTGGGTGGCCCAGTCAGTTAAGCAACTGCCTTCTGCTCAGGTCATGATCCCAGGGTCCTGGGATGGAGCCTCACATCAGGCTCTCTGCTCAGTGGGAAGTCTGCTTCTCCCTCTCCCACTACCTCTGCTTGTATTCCCTCTCTCGTAGTCTCTGTGTGTCAAATAAATAAAATCTTTTAAAAAATAAAAATTAAAAAAAAAAAACAATAACAGATACATTCTATTGGGCACAAAATGTGTTGAAACAATTTGATCCCCAAGCTGCTGCTTGGTGGGAACCTAGAGAATGTTTTCCTGACTGGGTCCCTGTTCTAATTGTCCTTTTTTTCTAGGACTTGGCCTATGACCCTCTTTCAGAGATTTGTTCTGCTTCCCTTGACATTAACTTTCACGCTTTGAGTTTATACCATCACCTAAGGTTTCAAGAATCCCAAATGGTGAACCATTTAGTTCTGGAACTATTTCCAAAAATATGTGTGTGGGTCCAACATGCACAAAAAGTCTTTCTCAAAAACTAGCCAGAAGTTATTGCATGAATAATGGCAACTCATCTTTCTTCAAATAACATGACTTCCCCCTTTTTGTTTTCCAACTTTCTGCTATATCCTATTTCTTTTTCTTTCCATTTGTTCTGCTCTGTATTTCCCAGAGGAGTGCCCCATAATTTTCTTGTGAACTGGATAATTATAAAGTTTAAATGAGTTCTTTTTATGTGAACATCTCCCAAAATTGTTAACATACTCAAATTTCTCATTTAAATAATGACTAGAAATTGTTAAATTTGAGTTATGTATGCATAAAGCATTCCATCATGGAACACTGGAAAATCTTTTGAGGCTATTGATTGTCTTGGGCTAAAAAATTGCTTTTCTTGTCTGTGTTTACAGGAAAAAAAAAAGAACCATGCTATTTCAAAAGTGTTTTGTCTTTGGGCTTATTTCTCTCTAAATGTGTAGCTGTTGAGTACTGTATCTTTTGTGATAAAGATTGTAAGTCTATTGTAAAAAAAGATGCTAGGCAAATTTTATCATAGCCATTATTAGCTTAGAAGTCTTTGAAAATTATTTTTTAGGTTTCAGATACTCATGACAATATATTTGCTATAATTAGGAATAATAGAGGAGGATCCTAGGAAGGCAGAGATTGTAATTCCTCATTTGCCATCATAAGCCATACTCCGTAAGGGCTTTTAAGGTTCTGGTGCATATGTGTTTCCCAATTTAAATGTCCATCTGAGTTCACCTCCTGGATTCTGTCAAAAACCATATTTTCCCACAGGTCCCCAGACTTCTGTAAAACTAGGTCACATAATACACCCTCTAGGAATGAGACTCTTCTCACAAGTAAGAGATAAATTGGCTGTCCACAGGACGAGACTTAAGACAGATTGGGCCAATTGGTCTCTTGGCACCTTTTCATAAGCCCAGGGAATGAAACAATTTTTTTGGAAATATATTATCTGTATCTTCCAGAACTCCAAATAAAACAATAATGATAATCTCGTGTTTGTAAAGCCCTTTATAGTTTACAACATATATTCATGTTTTAAAAGTTGTTCCTCCTAGGGTGTCTAGGTGGCTCAGTCGGTTAAGCCTCCACCTTCAGCTCAGGTCATGATGTCAGGATCCTGGGATCGAGCCCCAAGTTGGGCTCCCTGCTCAGCAGGCAGTCTGCTTGCCCTCTTCCTCTGTCCCTCCCCTCCACTAGTGCTCTCTCTCTCAAATAAATAAAATCTAAAAAAAAGTATTCTTCCTCACAGTAATCCTTTGAAGTCAGTATTATTATCCTTATTTTGTGAGACATTAATTTACTTTCTTAATATGGAAACCGTCAAAGCCTAATCCCAGGTCAGTCAGTGCTTTTCTCTCATCCACAACCTTAGTTCTATCTGTCATAGATGAATCTCTCATTGAGAAGACTTAGGACAACCTCCTAGAATACTTCTCTGCCCTCAGCACACAGAAACCTCTGCATGACTGATGGTATTATTGCAGTGACCATCTCAGCATATAAAAAAGGGGATTTCTCTCCGCAAAGTGACATCATCTCCCACATGAGATGGGACATTTAGATAATCAACCATTTTAAAGTTGATAAACTTAAATTTTAAGAGAATCTCAAAATATAAGCCATTAAGATACAGGATAAATTTCATATCCTCATTCAGTTTGATCCCAATTGAAAGAATCCAATATCCTCTTCTGCTCACTCAGTGTTACATTCCTCTTCCAGTTTCAGTGGTTGTGATTCTTCTAACTCATCCTGCTGCTCCACAACTAGCTGAGTTCAAGTCCAAAGAAAATCAGGGACCTTTTCTGTTTTGTCATTAGGGGTCCAACTGAGGCCCTTGGAGTAACTATTCTCTTATTAGTCATCTGGCCCTTGACTTAGCACCAATGAGTTTGTTTAGGGAAATATCCAGAACTCTCAGCCCCGATGGTTGGCACTCAGCCTATTTCTAGCCTTCAGTGGCTAGACTCTTAGAATATCACGCACCTCTAGGACAAGGCTAAGAATTCCATCTTGTTTACCTTTATACTTCCAGTAGTGAAATTTCTAGTAGTGCCTGGCACCTTCTAGTGGTTCTACCAACATTTACAGAAGGAATGAATGAGAAATCTGTGTGTTCTCATCTTATGGAGGGAAAACATTACAGTGACAGTGTTCAGTGAATTGTTAAAACACATGGTTGTTAGTACAGAACCAGGACTTGAAATCAGATCTGTTTACTCCCATTCTAATGTGTTTCTTCTGACATGTGTTGGTAGCCCTGTCAGTCATTTCTCTGTTCCTATTCAGTGCATTCCCAGAGGGCATATTTCCCTCACTTTTCCTAAACTCAATGAACTAAATGACTTCTTCTGTGTCATTTCTCAGCCTCCTTCCCCCTAGAACTCATAACTTCCCTAAAAGTTCTACTGCTTTCATCATAAGAGATGACATCCCTTACAGTTCCATTTCACCTTGGCAACATGGTGCATCAATAGGAAAAAATCATTTAACCCATAAAAGCAGCTATGAGATGTTCATATCACTTGCCACATGAACAGGATAATGATTTTACATGTTTCAACTATTTATTTCATTACAAAATAATAACTTCAGTGAAATTTCAACCACTTTGGAAAGGGTATAAAATGAAAAGTAAAAATCCTACCTCCCTTCATTGATTCCCGGTGTTTCTTTCCAGATGTGAATACTATTAACAACATCTCATGTGTACCACCAGGAAGCTGTCTTGCAAAAATGAGCATATACATGTATCTTTTCCACAAAAAACGCAAGGGACATTCACACTCAAAAATGATGTTAAGTGAAGAGAACAAACTTCAGAGTGATAGAGGAATAAGAACGCAAGTTGAAGAGGTAATTACATTGAGGCAAATGTAAAAAGACCCACAAGGGGCACCTTAGTGGCTCAGTCATTGAGTGTCCAACACTTAATTTCAGCTCAGGTCATGATCTCAGTGTTTTAAGATCAAACCCCATGTTGGACTCTGCGTTGGAAGTGGAACCTGCTTAAGATTCTCTCTCTCTCCCCTCTGCACTTTCCTCCCATCCAAATAAATAAATACATACATACATACATACATACATACACAAAATAGTGATATTGTATTCATGTTACCTATATATGTATAAAGTATAAAAACGTATTAATCAGGTACACATTAAATTCATGTAGTTCCTTAGAGATGACGACTAAGGTACAAGGGATGGAAAATGAAAGATGAAGGGACTTCAGATTTGTCTGGAATTTTTTTTTTTTTACACACACACACACACACACACACACACACATTGAAGGAAATATGATCAATGTTAAGAATTGCCAATTTCAGGAGTAGGCTCAGGGTGAAACTTATTCTCTGTACATTTTTAAATATATTTCAAATAAAAATTTTAAAAGCAAAGTAGATTCTCTTATACATACTGTTCTGCACTGTACTTTTTCCATTTAATCATAGATCTTGGAGAGTTTTAATCATTTTAGCATACACAGATCAACCTGAGTTTTAAATGGATGCATATCACTGGACCATACTCCTAAGAATGATTAAAATGGGAAATTTTATATTATATAATCTTTACCACAATTTTTTAAGTCACCAAAAAAATGGTTGCATGGTATTTCTTTTTATTTTAATTATTTTAGCATTCTCCTGTGGATGGACATTTACGTTGTTTGCAGTTTTTAGCTGTTACTACTATAATGAATCTAAACATACATTTATATTTTATCACATACATCCAACTGTAGATAAAAATATATTTTTTTAGCTTAAGATTTTTTTTTATTTGTTTATTTGACAGAAATAGAGATCACAAGCAGACAGAGAGACAGGCGGAGAGAGAGGGAGAAGCAGACTCCCCGCTGAGCAGAGAGCCTGATGAGGAGCTCTATTCCAGGACCCTGAGATCATGACCTGAGCTGAAGGCAAAGGCTTAACCCACTGAGCCACCCAGGCGCTCCCAGATAAAGATATTTTTCAAAAATGAATTTGCCTCACTACAGAATTTTGATATGAATTTTAGACCAGTCCTAGCTGATATAAATTTTAGATGACATTCATTTATAGTTACAGAATTTAGCCAAGGTATTTCATTCATGGACATTATTTCTGCTTTGGGGCAAAACTGTTAGATTTTAATATTTTTAAATTTAAATTTTGGCTGTTATCATGATTTCGGTTAAAATTCCACTATCAGAAATATTTTTTAGTGTTGGATTAAAGCTTAACCCTGACAAAACCAATCTCCAGTCATTTATGCCTTATCACAATTGAATTTATCAGCGCATTTTCTGAGATTTATAAATAAATAAAACTTGAAGACAGAAGACATTACAAGGGTAGAATAAAAAATCACCCAAAAGCAGAGGCCCCCATAGGGCAACTTAGCTCCTACAAAACTGTGTGTAGGGCAGACCCAAATATTTCACAAGTGTTTTAGTATATTGACACCACACTGTCACTCAACTCTCAAAGGAAATTTTTAATTTATAGCAGTGAAGACTTTGAAGTTTGTGTTAGCTGAGTATAGATTTTTGAGATTTCTGTTGCTGCTAAAATTGCCCTATACATTTCTGTTCTAAATTTTTTCCCCGGGCTCTATCATTAGAGGCACTATATTAAACACTTCTATTCATTCTCACTTTTAGGCTTTCACATTTCAAAGATACTGTAAACTATGGGAATAAGCATTTTCCCGGAAATTTGGGTGGATACACACTGTTTAGTGAGGCCCATCATGTGGCCAATGCCCACAACGGAAGTGCATGGTTGATATTGCAACAGTACAGATTTCCATCTCTCTCTCTCTCTCCACACACACACACATACTGCCACCACCACCACCACCACCACCACCACCAACCACCACAACCTTGGAGAAAGCACTGGCCAGCATTTCTCCCATATTTATAGGCATTTTAATATTATTTTAAAACTATGGTGAGGAGGAGAGGAAATTGTATGTATTTTTTAAACAGAGTGGAATGGAAACCAACTGACAAATGAACAAAAATACCCATTCTTGAGAGGTTTAGATCTTGATTCAGGGGACTATGATCTTAACATCAGCATGCCTAATAAGTGCAATTTTCCCGTGAAAGGAGCTAGCCTTCCCTTCCTGACCCCATCTTCCTTGCTCACAGAAACTGCAGTCTACTTTTTAAATGTATGCTTTTGTTTTCGCCGGAGCCATTGGGAGTCTACAAATTCTGTCATGTGGCTGTGTTCAGTAGCCCTAATAGCTGTGATGGAAGCTGTGTGTCAGGTCCGATGAAGAGGGAAAATGGAAAAAGAATAGAACACGTTAATATCCTTTGGCGGAAGGGTGGGGGTGGTGTTCTCTTGCTGTTGGGAGACAGATGTAAGCTTGGGATCAGAAATGCAGATATGATTTAATTATGTTAAAGTCATATTATTTTTGCTATGCATGTCACTTCAAGGATTTGCATGCTATTGGCTGTCACTCGGTTATTGAAGAAATAGCTTTAAATTTGGGCTCTGATAAAATATTTTTAAAAGAACAAAAAGATTTTAAAGTCTCCAGCAAATGAACTGCTTTTTTGGGAAAACTGGATATATGTGCTATTTACATTTAAATGAGTCACCCGGCATGCAGGTATGTATACATTCGTGTATAATTTTAAATGACAGGCTCCAATTTAATGCAGAAGCTAGGGCTCATTAGTTCCCTGAGAAGGATTGATTCTCCATAGCCGGAATGGTGCATACAGCTCTTAGATAATTTGTAATGAATTGAATTTTCCTTCAGCATACCTAATTAGTGATTCTTTCTTTTGCTACTTGAAAGGCTATAGACATTTAAACAGATAAATGTTTGGAAATCTGTTAAGATGCCAGAAAAGTATTAAGCCTTCGTGTGCATGGGCTCCAGGCTGGGGTGGAGCGGGAGAAAGCATAGGAAAAGAGAACACTTCATTCTGGAAAAATTAAGTTGTCAGGGTTTTGCTTTAAGAGCGTCATACGTTTTCTAACTATTTGCAGAATTACTTGGCAAATTTTATGTGAGGGATGTCAGCCATGAACCAAGTCTTCTGGTTGCTTCTTGTTCTTTTACCTGGCTGACTGGCTCTTTAGCGCCCCTCGTGGTAAAGCATGGGAATCCCGGGGGGGCATTTCTTCCTCAAAGTTCTGCACACGAAGAGATTGCTTTTCACTACAGGGACATGCAGACTGAACCAGTTCAAAGACAGATCTTGGGAAGTAGACTGGAAAGTAGATCTGGGAAGTACACTAACAGATCTTTTAAATAAGTCTCTACTCTATTCATAAAAGTGTTGTTCTCATGGACCCAAGACCTTGAAATTATTTCTGCCAACTCTGAAAATGGATGCTATAGTAATTCAGACTTTGTCTCAGTTTTTCTTGGAATTATTGATTGTTCCAAAGCTTCACATGGCATAGATTAAATATTTAAAAGTTGAAGTCATAATTTTAATGACTTTCCATCTTAAGGTAAATTATAACTCTGTCCTGTTTCTTATCACCAAAAACACCATATGTATCAAACCATGCCAAACACCAACAAACAATCAGTCACTGCTCAGGAAATGTAGTGGAAGTCAAGAAAGTAGAGATAATTCAGTAGCGGTTTAATGGTGTGAATGAATAGAGAAATGTTCAGTGTCTATTGCCGTTCAGAGAATAATGAATCCGAACACATATTATCAAGTCAGATGGAGATTACATGCTGTGGCCATGGGTGAGGAGATAGAGGAGTTTTCATTGAGTGGCAACAGAAAGGACGTGTTTTTCCACATTAAAATGATTTGGACCAGTAGATAGCTAGTCTACCAGTGTTGGAATAGAAGAGGAATTGATCACCTCTGAAGTCAAGATGTTTAAGAAAAGAATTTTTGTTCTGAACCGAGTTGGCACTGACTTTGTCTCTGAATTTTCCAGGATTCCATTTTGAGCAAAGTAATAATAATAATAAATTAATTTAGAATAGCAACAAGAAATGCATAGTGTTTACTTAAGAGAGAGGAGTTCCACTTTTGTTTAGTAGTTTAATTGAGGAGGTTTCTTTCTTGTTTTCTTTTTTAGATATTTTCTTTGTCACAGTCTGTGTTTTCAAATTTGCAAGACTCAAAAGACATCTATAATTATTGTTGATAGAACTAATCATTACGTGATGCAAGATTCTAACAAATTTAAGTTCCTGCAAGAATGAACCACTCAAAGCTCAACAGAGGGAAATTCATGCAGATACACGCTCTACCAGCCTCACTCTGCGGGAATAGGACAGCTGCCCAAAAATATTTGGAGAGTTCTCATGTGGAAAAGCCAAAACAGGCCAATGTTCTTCAACCTTCTTCTTCTTCTTCTTCTTCTTTTTAATAATTACCTCCCTAAAGAGCCTTTTTAGATATTTTTATTCTAATTGCCCCACCCTCACCATGAAATAACTAATACAACATATACACTCTACATCTGTTTATGCACTCTATGTATTTCTGTGCTGGATACATAAAAAGAGTTAAGATTCCTTTTGCTTCCTCTCCCAAAGAATTACTTCTCTTCTCTTTGGGGGCCACATTGCCCCTATTGAGAGAATGCAGGGATAGACTGAAATGATTACAGTAGCTCTGTCGAGTGAAAACAAATCCAGACTCAGCAAGGAGTGATTATTCAAAGGAATTACTGCAAAGGAGACAAGGGACATGATTTCCAGGAGCGTGGGCCTCAGTTAAAATTCAACGCTCTCACTTCCTGAGAAGCCTCAGAAGGACAGATTTCTAGCTCAATGTAAAGAAGTTCTAAGAGCCAGAATTTTCTGAAGGCAAATGGGTTGATGTTCCTGGACACTGATTTTGTTTGAACAACTACTGACTGACCCCTCAACCTGGATGCTGTAAATCATGAGTCACAAGCTCGATTCTAGACACAGACTGAAAGGCCTGGCTGAGTCTGGGTTTCTGTGGCCATAACAACACAAGAAACCAAGACTATAACTGTCCCCTTTGGAAACTACCTCAGGCATTATCTTACAAATAGACTTCCTCAGCAAGTTTAATCTCAAATATAGGATATAACACTGTGTTTGAACTTTTCATTCTCCATACCCTGTAGGGTCTGGTTCTGTCCACAGGTTCAGAGGAGGAAGCAGAGACTTCAAATCCAAAGAAGCTAGGAACCCTCAATCCCAAGGGAGAAAACAGAGCTAAAACACTAACAGGTAAATGGAGTCCTAAATTGAAGAGGGATGAGAGTCTCTATAAGGCTGGGGTAGGCCTGGAATCTGAAGGAGGGAGAAAAGAGTAACTCCAGATGAGTTAAGAGCCAGTGGTTAATTGTTGGGGAAGTCATGGACACTTGCCTACAGCACCATCTCCCAAAGGAGCTATCCCAGGTGGACCAGGGGGCTGGCAAGGCAGGACAGGAAAGTATACATTTATGACTCTCAAATGCTCTCACTCCATGCCTTCCGCCAGCGTACTTAATTTATCCAACTGGGCCTCTAGGTCTTATCTGCCAGATGCCCTACAAAGGACCAAATATTCTTGAAGGTCCCTTTCTGGTTCAAAAATGCTAGGGTTTTGGATTCTCTCAGATCCGCCTCATTTCTTTCAGATTTTTGTTCTTATGGAACATCAACTATCATTGATTTTTAAAAGAAGCCTCATAAATACAATATGATTTATATTCCCCATTTCTCACTTCTTCTGTGAAGTGTTTCTCTACTTGGATTATCCAGAATTGCATAACTAGTTTTGGGGTTTTTTTTGGGGGGGGGTTGTTTTTTGTTTTTTTACTTTTCTTAATTGAAAAAGAAATCTTATGGGCTACGCAGGTTTTGTTTTGCAATTTAATTTTGTTTGGACCTAATGTCAGTAAAATAAATACTGAAAACACCAATTTAATTTTTGTCACTAAGTAAATTTAAACTTGTTCTATTTAGTTTCCAAAGAAAGACCTCATGAAGAAAATACCTTCTGTATTCTCATAAAAGTATTGAATTTTAATTACATATGGAATTTGGCTTCATATCATGCATAAAGGGATAAAACCACATTGTAGAAAATTAAAGGAGCAATTTAGAAAAAAATTTCTCTTGAAGTATTTTACTTAAAATCTTCAGCTCTGAATTAAATAACTACTTAATTTCTTTAGATAACCAAAGAACACTTAAATAGAAATTAAGAAAATTGTTTTGAGGAGTTTGCAGTTTGAGGAACCCATTAAATAGATTTTATTGATCTTCCCTTGAGTATACACAGACTATTTTAAATCTTATACCCTAACTAGTTAATTCAACAATTGGGTCCCTATTATTTTCCAGGCGAGGTGCTAAGCATACAACAGTGAGTACAGCTGGTCTCTGCTCTCAAGGCCTTAATCCTCTCCTGCTCCAACAAGGCAGCCGGGCAAATGGCTCAGCTGGTTGGTTGTGCCGTCTGATTACCTGGGTCAAACTACATTTTACTAGAGTAAGAGATTAGACGAGTTGTTGACTCCTTCACAGTTTTAATGCCTTCATCTGCAAAACTGGGGTAACTAGGGACTCCCATAAGAATGTTCTAGCTAAAATGTTTAGAGTGTGTTAAATATTTAGAACATGCTTGTGATGATCTTTCTGATTTATTCACTTGGTTAGGCTCCAGCTCCCAGTTATTCAACCAGACACTAGTCTAGATGTCATGGGGAAGGGTTTTTGTAGATGTGATGAAAGCTACAATCAGTTAACTTTATCCTAGGGCATCTGGGTGGCCCTGACTCATTCAGTTGAAAGGCCTTAAAATCAGGGCTGAGGCTTCCCTGAAAAAAAAAAAAAAAAGCAGTTCTGCCTGTATTCAGCAGCTTCAGCCTGCACAGGAGCATTCCAGGTTGCCCTGTGGGTGAGTACTTTAGTAAGAAGAGCCACCTTCCTTACATGAGAATGGAAGAGCGCTTACTTCCTCCATTTCTCTCCTCCTCAGGAAGAAGCAGAGAGAGAGCCCTCACTGGAACCCAACTGTGCTCTCACCCTGATGTCCTACTTCCCAGCCTTGAGAACTGAGAGAAATAAAGGTCTTTTATTTCAGCTACCGCTCTATGACGTTCTTGGAGGGCAGCCAGAACTACCAGTCAGTGGGCCACAGATTCTGCCCAGATACGCAGGAGTTCCCTTCATTCCTGTCCTCCTTGAGGCCTACTTACTTGGTTATTTGTTCTGTGACCCACTCAGCAGGCTTTCAATAAGCTCTTCTGTTTTCTTTTGTTTAGGTTTAATTCCTTGCAACTGAAGAGCTCTAACTGATACTTTAGGTTTGGCCCTGAGGTCTCTCCTCATGGCACCTTGGTCTTCCTGGGCATCCCGTACTCTCACGGCTTCTGGCACTCCCATGTGTTCTGCATCCTCATGTGTGTATCTTCAGCCTGGATCTCCCTCAAACGCTCTACCAGCACGGATGATTACCCAACTGCTCTTCTCTTGGACAGCTCCCACCCAAAACCCAACATGTCCCGAAGTGAACTCATGGACGTTCTCCCCAATTCTGCTCCCTCCCCTCCTCCATTCTCTACTTCAGCGATTGATAGTGCCATCCCCTCAGTCACTCAAACCCAACACCTCCTCCCCTTCTCCCCCCTCAACAGACTAGCAATCTCCTGGTTCCGATGATTTCCCCTCTTAGTACCTCTTCAATGCCTTTACTCCTCCCTACCTTTATTTCCTGCCTCAGGCCCTCAGCATGGCCTGGGCCACTGTGGAAGCCTCCCCACATTCCCTTATTCTCACCTTCCTCTCCCTCCCTGTCCACCTGAGCCAACCCACACACCTGAGACTTGTTCTTAAAGCAGTATCTGATCAGTTCTCTATCCTCTTTAAAACCCTTCTCCCCGGGACGCCTGGGTGGCTCAGTTGGTTAAGCGGCTGCCTTCGGCTCAGGTCATGATCCCAGCGTCCTGGGATCGAGTCCCACATCGGGCTCCTTGCTCGGCAGGGAGCCTGCTTCTCCCTCTGCTTCACTCTCACCTCTTGGCCTACTTGTGATCTCTCTCTCTCTCTCTCTGACAAATAAATAAAATCTTGAAAACAAACAAACAAAACCCCTTCTTCCCAATGACCTAAGTAAAAAAGCAAACTCTGCATGGCAAACAAAGCTTTCCAGATCTTACCTCTGCCTGATTTCCCCATCCCTCTTTCCTCACTGCGATCCCCTAAATTCTAATAATGTGGCTGGAACTGCATTTTACTTAAAAGGTCACATATTCTCCCTGTTCCTCCAATCCATCTGTACTTCTGCTGCTCCCTTTGCCTGGAATGGCCTCCCCCACCTGTCCCCGGCCATCTGCCTGGTAAACACCTACCAGTCTCTTTTTTCCGAAAGACCATAATGTTTTTCTTATTATAAAAGTAACAGGTATTTGTTGCAGAAAAAAAAAAAAAAGTCAAAATGTACAGAGAAGTGTAATAAAGAATAAATATTACCTAAAAACCCACCACCCAGAAACAAACCTAGAACCAGAGTGGGTGGGCATACACTCCCATCCTAGCTTTGCAACAAAGCCATGGCGGGCAGGTAGAGAACCACTGGGGAAGGACCAGGATCTGCCTTCTGGAGCAGGGCCTGCATAGGTGGGGTGGCACAGGGAAGGTCAGTCGTAGTATGATTTCAGGTAAGGATCAGGTAATCTGGACCCTCCCTTCTCCCATGGCACTGTTAACCTTTAGTCATGGCACACCCGTGTGTATAGGTATTCTGATCGATAGACATCCTTCTAGACCATTTCTTCTGTAAACACTCACTCACCCACACCTACGCCCCCACACATGCCGGATATCCCCTCTCTTAACAAAATGCTGTTTGATAAACCATTTCCAAAAAAATAACCATTTTAAGTAAGTTCTAATTCTTCACTGGTTTCATAAAACTACACTCTAATGAATATCCCCATACACATTCTTTTGAGCATTCATCTATTTCACGAATTTAAATTTCAGCAAGTGACATTTCTAGCTGGAGGGTATATATATACTCATTTTAAATTTTAAATTTTAAATTTTAAAATTTATTGTCACACTGCCCTTCAATGATTAAACCAATCTTCATAATTTCTTCAGTGTGTGGGAGTTATTTTATCCTAGCTTATCATTAATTGGTATCAACATTCTTTTAATCTTCACTAATCTAATAGGTTTAAAAAAAAGATCTCTCACATTAGGTTCAATGGAAATATGTTTTCAGACTATAAAAGTAATGCACACTCATTCCTGTAAAATATAACACACCATGCAGGCTGCTATCAATTGATTGTGCTGTCCCTCTAAAATCCGGGTTGAAGTCCTAACCACTGGAAACTCTGAATATGAGGTTATTTGAAAATAGGGTCTTTGCAAGTATCATCAGTTAAGATGAAGCCATGGTGGGCCCTAAATCCAATGACTAGTGACTTTACAAAGAGAGAGATTTAAAGACACAGACACAAGCAGGACAGAAGGCCAAGTGAAGACAGTGGCAGAGATTGAAACAATCCATCTTTAAGCCAAGAAATGCCAAGGATTGCCAGCAACAGCCAGAAGCCAGAAAAGACAAGAGAGAAAGAGCCCCTAGAGCCTTCAGACTTCTCCCCTCCAGAACAAGGAAACAATAAATGCTGAACCACTCATTGGTGGTTGTTGTCAGCCACCCAGTTTATGGTACTTTGTAAGGCAGCCCTGGAAATGAATACAGAGGCCTAAGGGGATAACCACATTGACGGTGTGATTAATATTTCAAGGAGGCCCCTGAATCTTGTTCAAGATCAGTCTAGGCACTGACCCCTCCATGAAGCATTTCCTGAACATAGCCGGTAGAATTTACCTCCATGCAACCACTGGACAGACCATGACCTTGGTAACTAAAACTATGCCACGTGAATGTCTACATGGATCTACCTTCCTCCACTAGGCTTCTTGAAAGAGAGCACTGTATTTTTTTCCATCAGCATATCTTCAACCTCTAAAATACAACCTGCCACGCAGTAGGCACCTAATAGTTGTTCAGTGTTTGAATGATCAGTAGGCCAAATGGCCACCATGTCATGCAAAGTATAAGCTTTGGAATTGGACCAACTTGGGGGTGACTTTCAGCTCTTCGTGATAAATGACCTGGGACACTTCTCTGTGTCGCAGTTTCCTCCCTGACCTTGGCTTTACCTTCCTCCCTTCATAAGCTCCACTCCAGCCACGCTGGCCCTGATGTACGTGACTTGTGCTACATAGACCTTGGCTCTTGCTCTTCCCTCTGCCTGAGATGCTCTGGCCCCAGAATCTGTGTGCATTGTTCCTTCTCTTCCTTCAGCCTTATCAGGGAGGCTTTTCCCCTGTATAAAATAGCAACACTCCCATACCAGCACCCTGCTCTTTTTCCTCCATAGCACTTCCCACCATCTGGCACATTATGTATTTATTCATTTATTTTCTAGATGTCCCACCACCCCTATTACCATGCAAGCTAGTTGAGGACAAATGCTTCATGTACCTCATAATGCTTAGCACATAGTATCCCTCATAAGCACTTGTTAAATGAATAAATCCACTTTTGTTTCAGGGGTCATTTTGACTTCCTCAGGAGAAACTGAATAACTCTGAGACTGCCATGGAGGCTTCTCCATGAAGCAATGTTGTTGAATAAGAGCTCATCAGATGAAGCAATGTTGTTGAATAAGAGCTCTTCAGATGGAGAGGCAAAGATGAATATTCTAGACATAGTGATGAACAGGAACAAAGGAGGAGTAGCCATGCAAGCTGGGGGAACTGTGATAGGCTGGGGATAGAGTGGAGATGTGGGCTGGACAGAGTAGAATAACTAGAAATGAGCTGGGAAAGTAGAACCAGATTGTCAATAGTTGTGTGTGCCTTGCCACCTTTTGCCAGGGACTGAAGAACTAAAGAAGGATTTTTAAGTAATGAAATTATAGGATTCTTCTACGTAGATACCTCCTGCAGCAGGTAGGTACACACAGTGAAATGAGGTTGGGCATGTGGTGACTATTTGAGAGGTTTGGGCCCAATCAAGATGGACTCAGGGAAGTCTGGATGAGCTCATTTACTTTGCAAATAAGGAGAAAGGTTCTGATTTTAAGGGAATTTTGTAGATAGATAGAATTAAGGGAATTTTTAAGGGAATTTTGATGAGCAATTGAATATGGAGGACAGTTTCTAGTTTAGAAGGGTAGTTGGGTAGTGATGCCAAGGTTAACGAACAAGGGAATTTAGATCAGGGAGTCTACGGGGTGGGGGTGGGTAATAAACTGAAAAGTGGTATTGTATTGGGGATTGCAGGAGCCAAGGGAAGAATTTTAATAAAGAGAATGATCAAAACTGCCAAGTCAGTAGAAAGGTCAGCCAAGGGAGAACTGAGAAGAAACAAGAGACTGATGTTATCCAAGAGCTAGACAGTTTTAGGAACAGGCATATGGAGCACTGTAGTGAGGGCAGTGTCTAGACTACAGTAAGTAAATGGCAAGTTACAACTTCAAAGTATGAAAGGAGGCAATACCACTTCACATTGTGGGATAGCTATTATTATTATTATTATTATTTTGTTGTCATTGTTGAAAGCAAAAAACTTTTTATCACTTGTTACAAGCGGGGAGACAAGGAGATAGCTCTCAAAGCACCACCTCTTTACTCATAATTCCTTTTCTGTGGAGAGTTGTCATGTACAGAGCTGGGCTTGGGGAAGGTGCTTGTCAGCTTGGGATTCCCTCACGGAATGTGGGCTTTGCCCTCATGACTCCTTTACCCACGCTTCTTTCCTTTTCCGTCTCCTGCCTGGCTCACCAGCTGGCAGAAGATGCAAGAGGAGAGGGTCTGTAAAGTATCCCCCAGACTGAGAAGGCATTTTGAGGCAGAAAAAGCAAAGCAGGCAATTCCATACAGTTTACACAGAGTTTCATTCAGAGACACTCACTGATGGGGAAGATTGGGTGAACGTCAATCCAGAGCTGTGCAGCTATGCTCTGTAAAGTCCCAACTGTAGTCTACAGATTTTATAGAGTAAGGGGATGCCAGGAGGACATTGTAGTGAGATCAGAGGGTTCCCATGCACTTCAAAGGGTTTGCATGCTCTTAGTTGACAGCTAACATTTGATTAGATCTCATGGTGCCACCTGTGCATTAGGACGAGGAAAGACTATGTTATCTCTAACAGATTCAGGGGAGGCCGAAGCAAGCTGCTCTACATTCCAGACTTGGTGAGCATTTCTAAGATGTACACATTAATTCTCCAAGGGGCCTGGAACATTAGCTATTATTTTTTTAAAAAAGAAAGAAAATAATCAGTGTTGACAAGATGTGGAGAAATGGAAACCCTTGCATACTGCTGATGGGAATGTTCAACCATGCAGCCACTGCCAAAAACATTACAGTGGATCCCTCCAAAATTGAACATAGATTTATCACATTTCTAATTCTATGATTTCCATTTCGGAGTATATACCCCAAGGAATCAAAAGTAACGCCTTAAATGGATATTTTTATATCCATGTTCAGAGCAGCATTATTCATAATAATCAAAAGGTAGAAACAATCCAAATGTCCAGCAATGGATGAACAAATGTGGTATCTACATAAAAGGGAGTTTTGTTCATCCTTAAAAAAGAATGACATTTCAACATGGGCTACACATGAATGGACCTTGCAGACCTTACGCTAAGTGAAATAACCCAGTCACAGAAGAACAGATACTACAGAACTCCATTATTATGAGGCACCTAGATTAGTCACATTCCCAAAGACAGACCATAGAGTGGAGCTTGCCAGGGCCTGAGGGGACAGAGCAATGGGTAGTTAGTGTTGAATGGGTACCGAGTTTCAGGTTGGGAGGATAAAAAAGTTCTGGAGCGGGATGGCGGTGGTTGTGCAACAATGTGAACGTACCTCATGCCATGGAATTCTACTCAAACACGGTTAAATGGCAAATTTTATGTTATGTATATTTTACCATAATTTTGTTTTTAAAAAGGAAACAAGACAATGATTTTGTGATAGTCCTTCAGGTCCATTTTTTTCTCTTTTTTTCTTCTTTTAGAATGGAGGGAACTGGCTTATGTTCATGGTAGGAGAGATGGAAAGAACTAGTAGAAGGCAGAAACTGCAGATCAAGAGAAGAAGGACTATGAATTGTGTCATTTATTACCAGAGCGACTGGTACAAAATGTCACATCTCCTTCAATATTCAAAGTGGCTGAAGTCTCCATTTGGCTACTACAATAATGTCTTTCTTCCTTTCCAGGATCTCTCCTTCCCTCCTCCACTTCCAGTGATTAAACTCTTCAGGGGTTGTTCAAACCAGGATTACCAAACCTGCATGCGTAGAGTGGTAGGAAGCAGGGAGACTGACGGAGCAGCCTCCTGGCTACAAGGACATCCTAGGCTCTGCAGCTGTCACAGCTGTGGCCACAAGGTGGCACTGATTCTCCGGCAGCCCTCGCTATCCCTGACCTTGGAAAGTGGGGAGGAGGTGGGGCTGGGTAGGATCAGCACACTCCTGGAGGCTGCTGGTAGGTTCCACCTCCGCCCCCACTCTTGTGGGGGGGATCTTGAAGATCCAAGTCCTGCTCCTCCTTTCTCTGGATCCTCTCCTGACTCGCTGCATCCAGGGGTCTCTCTCTGAGACCTGCCCCATTGTGACTGAGCAGTCAGCTCTCAGCAATCTTGCTACCAAAGGTTCAGTCTATGCACCCTCCCCTAGACACACTTCCCAATCCTAGCTGGGTTCAGGAATCTTACTTCAGTTGCATGAACTCTGAGCCCCATAATGCTGCCCTCTTCTTCTTTAGAGCTTTCCTCCCTAACCCCGGAGTACAGGAAATCCCCTCTCTCTATTTCTTAGTTCTTCTCACAGAAGGAAGGTGCTTTTCAGGGTACAAACTCCACCAGTTTGTCAGAACATTGACTGAGCAAGCCCTTCCCTGAAAAATGGGGAGGGCAGAAGATAGATAGTACGGATGGAAGAGCCCGACTTTGAAAGAAGGAAGGATACATAGCTCTCCTTCTGAGAAAGAAGAGAAGGTTTAGGTGGGCAGGAGGAAGGGAGTTTGGGAGACCTGGGATCAATTTTCCTCCATATTTTCATTACGAAATAGAAACAGATGTCATGTCCAAAAAAATGAGAGTAGTAAGGTTGAGGCACATTTGCAGAAAAGGAAAATTGCAGAGGGAGAGACCAGTTGGCTGAGTCTTGCACAAGTGTCCATGTGATCTTGGAAACAAATTGTTTACTCATTTATGTATTTAAGACATAAAAGGTAGGGATACATCAGTGAACAAAGTAGAAAAAAACGCTTGCCCTTTGGAAATGTTCTAATTGGGGAGGGAGACACCAGGAGGGTTGAAAGAACTAGGAGGTCTTGACAAGAAGGAAAAGAGACTTAGTAGAATTTGTGAGTGGGGGAAGTAGGAGCTTTCAGTGGATAAGCAGGAGGTCTCTGGGTTAGAATTTGAGATGTCACGAGTAGAATAATTCAAAGTGATGACAAACCAGGAGTGTGCCCTTGGGAGTGAATTGCTAAAAATGGCCTGATATGGGCTGATGCACGGTGCATGCCCAAGTAAACCACAGCTACAACCGCATTCCTCTATAAGGGGTTTCACATTATATTGAGGAGCGCAGGAAATTTCTCTCATGTTTTACCAACAAATGCACAGTAGAATTTAACATGCTCCCTATAGCAGTTAAGAATGCATGAATGCCTGCCAGCAAATATTATAGGTAAGGACCTTAAATTTACTACCAATCTATCCATTTCTCTTATAATAGGTGGATTATTTTGTTCTCTTCTAAAAGGAGGATGCCTATCTGTCTTCATGAAAATGTTGGTGAGAGGCGGTGTGCAGGTGTTGAGGTTGTAGTGACAGAGAAGTGTATGGAAGTTTGGTGAGCTAGCAGCTTCCATTTCTCTTTTGCCAACTCCTGACTTGAAGGAAGGACGAATTGCCAGGAGTGGCAAGGTGAAGTGTGGAAATCTCGAGCCAGAACTGTACATAGTGAGACCTAGGCTAGTCTCCTTTACCTGGGAATGGTTTCCCAATTGCAAGTTCCCTTCTATTTTACCACTAAGTACACCAGCATGTCCTCTGCTGTCTTATGAAAGAGAATTTATTGTTGGAGGATGATGATACATGAGTATAAAGGAATGTGACTGGGTGGAGGGGAAAGAAGAACAGTGATGACTCATATATATTCATTTCTTACTTCAACAAATACGTACTAAATGTCTACTAGTCATGTGCAGACATATTGCAGGTGTGGGGGCCATTCCTGAACAAAACAAGGGTTACTCTTTGAGAAGACAGGGAATGCATAAAGGTGATAATTTGTAGGGGTGGAGTTAGAAGAATTTGAGGGCTGATCAAGGAAAAACATAACTGTGAGAGGCAGGAACACACAACAAGCTCTACTGGATGGCACTTGGTCGGGGTAGCTTGAGAAGGGAGGTTCCTCACAGCACAAGACGGTCTAGTGATTTGTAGTGAGGGGGCTAATATCTGGAAGGAGAGGAAAGCAAAGGAAGCCCCAGGAAGGGAGGGTTGGAAAGGGGCTTCTGTGTCTAAATGATTTCATTCAGCAGCATGGTGGAAAGTCTCTGGGTCAGAGAGCTCTGAAGCTCAGCAGTGGCTTGGAGCCTTCTAACTATAGGGCCCTATCTTACCAATGAACAACAACCGTTGGGTGAGGCTTTAAGGGGTGTACAGAACAGGCAGGCTCTAAATGGCTGGAAATCTGTGTGGCTGGGCTACTTTTTAAATAATTGGATATACAAAAATTTGAGTTTGGCTCAAGCAGGCTTTTGAACTAACAGCCTAGAGGCCAACACACAGAGGACATCTTTGACTCGCTTATAAGCACATGTGCTAAGGAAGAAATAAAGCAAGGTGAGGAGACACAGTGTCGCAGGAGATGGTGTCTATTCTAGATGAGCGGTCAGAAAAGGCCTCTGTGGTAAGGGGACATCTGAGCAGAGACATGCGTGAAGTAAGCAATTGACTGTGCCATATGGAGACCTGGGACGAGAAAGTTTTGAGTTTTGTTTTGTGCTGAGGAACAATGTAAAGGTCAGTGAGGTTAGAGCAGAATAAGCAAGGGAGACAGGGGTGGGAGGTGAGGCCACATTACTTAGAGCCACACAGATCACATGCAGGAAGGATTTTATTCTTAGTGAAATGGGAGCCCACTTGACAGAGGGGAGCCATGACCTCATTCACATTTTTTTAAAATTTTTTTCCACTCACATTTTAAATATGCTTTGATGTTCCACAGAAACATGTGTTATCCAGGGAAGGAATGGCAATGGCTTGAACCAGAGTGGATATTGGGGAAGGCCATGAGAAATTAAACTCAGAAATTTTAACAATAGAACTCAGAGATGTTCATGAATGGAGTGTGAGATATAAGAAAAAGAGAAAAGGAGTCAAAGATGACCAATATCTTTGGTCCATGAAATTGTCCTGCACCTGCCATATTTAAATGCTAGACAACATGGGGTCTGTACTGTGCATTTTACCCATTTAGGTCTCAGAGAAGCTATTAGTGGAGGCAATATAGTATGGACAGGAGTAGAAGTTATGAGAGCAGATGACAGGGGATTGAATGCTGGTGCCCCCCTTACTACCTGTGTGACCCTGGGCACACTTCTTAACTGTTCCCATATCTGTAAAATGAACAGAACTCTGAGATGCTGTGAACATGAACATATATAATAGGTAGAAAGTGCTTAGTGCCTGATATATGGCAAGGGCCCAACAGATGTACGATGATCAGTGCTCAGGCAAGAACTTACAGAGATAGGAAATTTACCATTAGGGACAGGGGGAGGGACAATTTCAGGTGAAGTGAATGAGATTCTTTTGGTTTGTAACTTCTCTGAGAAAACATCCTTCATTCACAGAATGGCTATATATTTGCAGGGCCCAGTGCAACATGAAAATGCAGGGACTCTTATTTACATTAAAGTGTGAGTTTCAAGATGGTAGCCAATGAGCATTGCACCAAGCAAAAGGCCCTTGGGAGTCAAGGCTGTTGCATACCCATGAAGTCAGTGCCATTCATCAGAGGTTGCTCCAACTCTTTTCCTCTAAGAATTTATTGCCAAGGGCCTCTCAGGGTCTATGGGCCTCTCAGTGTCTGTTTGACCATTTCTGAGTCAAACTGAGGGAAACTGGTGGCATAATTCAGTTGTGCACTAGAATCGCAACCCATGCCACCAACCTGTTCTGTCTCAGAGGCCTTTCTCTTTGGCTTCTATTACCATTTTAAAAAGTGCCTCACTTCTCTGTATGCTCTTGAATAAAATTAGAGCCTCTTAAATATATTGGCTGAGCTAATAGAAAGACGAAAATAAGTAAGTGACACCACAATTCCCTTGAGAAGATAATGCTGAGTGTATACACATTCCCTATATTTGGGTAGTACCTTATACATTTGAAAATGCTTCCAAAATAGTAGCCATGGGAGATGAATGATATTTTAGAGGACACAAAAGTTCAAAATGTTTATGTTGTTTTCTCAAAAATCACTGTTAGTGGAATTACTATCATCGGACACCTGGTCCTCTCTACTTCTGGTCCTGCATTTTTAACCAATTTGCAAAATAAATAGAAACTAGAAATGATCTTGGTCTCTCAAGTTGAGTTCATGTGAAAGGTACTAAGATTTCATTTTTTTTGATAAGGAAAAGTTGAAAGCTTATCCTAGTTTTCTTTTGAATGTCGAATGTAATTCCATAATATCAAGCATTTTGTGTATTTTTATGTCTGTAAGGTCTTGAGAGATTGGCCTAGGTCAGTTTTTTTCTCCCTTCCTCCTTTTCTCCCCTTTCTTCCTATCTTCTTTCTCTCCCATTCTTTCTTTCTCTCTTTCTCCTTCCCTCTCTTTCACCTTCTTCTCTTTCTCTTTCTTTCTTTCCTGCCCACCTTCCCTCCCTTCCCTTCCTTTGTTTCTTCCTTTTTTTAAGAATGTCTAGAATATGCTTTACATATAAATGTCTTTAGCCAGTCACTTTGGATGTAGAGCCATGGTTTTTAGCTAGGGATAATTTAGCTCCCAGAGGACATTTAACAATACCTGGAGACATTTTGGTTGTCACATTGAGGAATGCTACTAGACTCTAGTGTACTCTCAATTAGAATAATCTTTGGGGTGCTGGGGGGATATATTTAAGCTGCCCAAAACTTAAAGCAATAAACATTTTTCTGTCTCACCAGTTCTATGAGTTAGGACTCTGGTATCCTAGCTCAGGATCTCTCCCAAGAGTGCAAGTAACGGGTTGAGTTGGGGCACAGATTTCAATCAGTGGAGGATACACGTCCCTGCTAGAAACAGGTCTCCAGTCCTCTCTAGATTGTTGGTTGGAGACATCAGTCTAGCACACACTAAAGTTCCCACATAAAACCAATGTGAGGATCACTGGGTCCATTTCAGAGGCTGCTCACCCCAAGAGACAATTCAGCGGTATGTGTCAAAAGCATTAAAGAAGTATGCATTTCTTTGGCATATTGGTTCTAATTCTCAGATTTATCTTAAGGAAATAATTAAATGAGTGCACAAAGATATGAATACAAGAATTTTTTTTAAAGATTTTATTTATTTATTTGACAGATGGAGGTCACAAGTAGGCAGAGAAGCAGGCAGAGAGAGAGGAGGAAGCAGGCTCCCCGCTGAGCAGAGAGCCCGATGTGGGGCTCGATCCCAGGACCCAGGGATCATGACCTGAGCCGAAGGCAGAGGCCTTAACCCACTGAGCCACCCAGGCGCCCCTACAAGAATGTTTTTTCACGGGCTAGCATTTGGTAGAATAAAATGGGAACAACTAAATATCAATCATCTTGTTTAATTAAGTTGTGTTATAGCTACACAACAAAATAGTATGCAGCAATGAAAAGTTATATAGATGCAGGCATGCATGGTAATATAGAAAGATGTTGTTGAGCTATTACTGAGTTTAAAAATCAAATTGGGAATAATCTTTGAAATGCATACTTTATTTTAATAAAGTCATATATATACACAGGAAAATATTCTGGACAGACTCTACCATGTTGACAATGATTATTTTTTTAGAGTGATAGGAATATACCTTTAAAGTTTTTCTATTCTACTTAATTCATATGATTTACATTTTCTACAGTGAAGATATAATATTTCATAGCAAAAATGAACCAATACTTATAATAAAGTAATAAAGCCAATTTTGTTTGCTGACAGTCATACTGTACATTTAGACTGTTCTTAGTCCATTTGGGGCTGCTACAACAAAAATGCCATAGACTAGGGTTGCTTAAACAACACAGAGATACCTCTCATAATTCTGGAGGCTGTGAAGTCCAAGACTGAGATGTTGGTGGATTTGTTGTCTGCTGAGAACCTACTCCCTGGTTCAGAAACAGCAGTCTTGTCCCTGTATCCTCACATGGTAGTATTAGAAGGCGGGGAAGTTCTCTGAGGTCTCTTCTGAATGGGACTAGGGAGATGAGCTTCCCCCTTACAAACTAATCACCTTCCAGAGGTCCCATCTACCAACATTATATTGCACTGGGGATTAGGTTTCAACATATGAATTTCGGGGGGACTCAACCATTTGTGATTCAGTCCTGCCAGGGCTTTCAGCACCCTGGAGAGTCCTCTCCCCCCACCCCACCCAGTTCACTGTCAGCCTCCCACTTTTGAGGTCCTGCCCAGATGCCTGAACATGGCAGCAAACAATCAGACCCAGACCATTCTTCCTTTCTCTAGGGAAGGTTCTGCACGAGGCTCTTCCAAAGCCCCCCTCACAGCAAGGGCTGCACTACCCTGCATCCTAGGGGAGGGAGGCTATCACTGTTACCCAGGTAGAGAGGAACAACACCACGACACGTGTAGCTAGCAAGCATGAGAGGCCATGGTTGGAGACATGGAATGTCATACTCCAGAGCCTTCCTCTGACCCTTCAGATATTTGTGTGATGTTGACACTCCCTTGTCCTGTCAAGATGAGCCTGCAAATGAGACATAGCACTAATTTTTCATTTTTAGCACTCCTTTGAAAGTTAAAACACTTTATTTTTGTCTTTGGAACACAAAACCCTTATTTTCTATTAACAAATGAGAAGTAAGATAAATTGCATTAAGCTGTGCTGTCAGGTCTTCATTTCGATGAGATTATTTCTGCTGAAACATTTAATTGGGCATGGTTTGTGCATTGACAATAACCAGTATATTCATTCCCCAGTGAGCTGGGAATCAAATCCTCTGTTTGAAGGAATCATTTATATGTATATTACAGGTTCATTAAATAAAACAAGTGAAACCGTGGCTGCACAATATTACCAAAATACTTTGCAGAATGTGTTGCAATTCCTTTATTGCCTGATGTAATTAAATCCATGTGCTATAAAGTAATACAGAAAATGGTTCCATTCCTTTCTGAATGAAATACATTCTTTTCAGTTTCAGAAATTAAAACTGGAAAATGCCTATATTTAAGGCAAAGTGCTTTCAAAACTAATCCCAAGGAGGAGAATTCTTAATATGGCAGGTCGTTAGAAATGTGAGTTATTTCCTACCAGGCCTTTCTTAAGCTTCAGCCCCCAACCCTTTTATCTGATTCTGAAACTGCCTCAGACATAATTGGGTTTCCTAAGACCTGTTTCTCTCACTGGACACAATTGTGAACAAAGAGGACTGAACTGGGAAAATAATTAAATTTAATGAGAGACACTGGGGGAGTGTGAGTGGTTTCCTCTGTTTTCTTTGATCTAAAATAATGAATGTTCATGCAGCAAATAGAGCAGAAAGATTACAAACATCTAGTCCTAAACAGGGGTGGCGCTTTTATGCAATCTAATGAAATCTCCTTCAACAAAGCCATGTTCACAACTGGGTTTGTTCAACCGTGACAGAACATCCTGGAGCTCTGTATTTTTAATCTTTGTTTGTACCAACTAAATTGTACAGAATATGCTCTGTCCAAGGTACACGAAAGGTATGCCTCCAGTTATTTCTATCCCTTCAGGTTTGGGATGTAGAATTTTCTCCTTTAGGTGTTTTGAGACCTTATTTTATTTTATTTTTTTAATTTAATTTTATTTTATACCCTTTGTATGAAGACTATCCAAACTGCACTTTCTTCTGACACATGGCAGGACTGTGCGCTCCCTCGGGTAATGATAATCGCAGGTTTATCACTGAACAATGTCACACACTTCCTCCCACTCCATTATCAGTAGCCTCACTGGCCACTTGGCCTCCACCTGACTCTCAGGGAGGCTGGAAATGTAGTGGGTCAGCACTAACATCCTGACAGTGAATAAGCCTCTGCCGTCTAATTTCCATACAGTACTCCATCACATGGCTGTGCCCTAAGTATTTTAAGCAATTCCTTATTGTTAGGCATTGTGGTGATTTTCCATTGCTATATATTATAAAGAACATCATGGTTTAAGGGGGGAAGAAGAACCCTAACAGTTTATGCACATTTCTGGTTACTTTAGGATAATTTACTAGAAACAAATTATCTCCCCAAAGGAGGCTTCCTGAACTTTATATAGTGATCATCAACCAGGGAAGATTTTGCCTTTGTCCTTCCCACCAAGGGATATTTGGCAATGGTTGAAAATATTTTGTTGTCACAACTTGGGTTCGGGGTTTGGTGCCACTGGCATCTGAGTAAAGGCCAGAGATGCTGATAAACACCCTCCAGTGAACAGGGCAGCCCTCGTGATGAATGATTTCACAGCCCAAAATGCCAGCATGGCTGAGGTTGAGAAACCTGTTTTAAACTACAAACATGTCCTAAATGAGTACCTAAGCCTCAGTAGCATACATGTATTTCCTCCCCCCACCCCCGCCCCCTGCCAGTAGTAATCCTTAATGTTAGTGGCACCTGGAACTCTTTTACAACTATTACAATGAAATATGAAACCATATTTCATTGAGCAAAAGCTTTGTACATTTGGATTAGAAATTAATGCTCAAATAGTCCTTTATGTCCTTTCTAGTTTTGTACATGCTGGTAGGGTCTCTCCGAACTATTAACTATTTAAAAAAACTATTAACTGTTAAAAAAGAGTAACTATTAAAAAAATCCAGTTATTTCACTGGCCTAGAAACTCATCTCCATCCTAACCTAAATAAAATCTAAATGATGCCTTTTATGAATGACTGTTTATAGTTTTAACCCCAAGGTAAGGAACTACATTTTTTTCTTTGTCTTATTTTTTATTGTTTTATTTAATTTTCAAAATTTAAAAAATATGTAATAATTTTGGGGGGAATTTGAGTATTTACTTTTACCTTAGCATTCCCTGTATGGCAAGATATCTTGATTTTCCACACAGAGCAGTAATATAGTCTTTTTAAAAAGTTCTTACAACAGGGGAACCTGGTGGCTCAGTGGGTTAAAGCCTCTGCCTTCGGCTCAGGTCATGATCTCAGGGTCCTGGGATTGAGCCCTGTATTGGGCGCTCTGCTCAAGCAGGGAGCCCGCTTCTTCCTCTCTCTCTGCCTGCCTCTCTGCCTACTTGTGATCGCTGTCTGTCAAATAAATAGATAAAAATATTTTTTAAAAAAGTTCTTACAACAAAATTAAGTAAAACAGGGTCAATTGGAAGTAAAATATTTAATAATAGTGTTGATGGAGAAGAGAGGTCATAACAACTTGCATGGTTGTAGTTAGAATGAAAGATGTCGGAGAAGTGATTTAGCCATGCCCAAGAGCCCATTTTCAGGGGCCTGGAAACTGGATGTATGGAAACTGGAAACTGTCCCCTTTCACGGTCAAGGGGACAGAAGGTGATTCTCCATCCTGGGTGCACATTAGAACTACCCAGGGAACTTCTAAAAAATGGTGATGTCCAGGGGCACCTGGATGGCTCAGCCAGTTAAGCATCAGACCCTGTTTCAGCTCAGGTCATGATCTCAGGGTCACGATTTCAGGGTCATGAGATGGACCTCTGCCTTGGGCTCTAAGCTCATCGCAGTCTGCTTAAGATTTTCTCTTCCTTCTCCCTCCCTTTCTGCTCCACCTCTACTCCCACCATTCTCTCTCTCTCTCTCTCTTTCAAATAAATAAATAAATAAATAAATAAATAAATAAATAAAATCTTAAAGAGAAAGAAAGATGGTGATGCCCAGACCCAACTTCAAACCAATTAAATCAGCATCTCTAAGTGCAGGGCCCAGGAATGGGCATTGTTTAAAGCTCCCTTTGTAATATGCAGCTGGAATTGAGAGCCAGTTGTACAAGCCTCCTCCCTTCTCTTCATGATGATTTCCAAGATGAACTTTTGGAAGTATACAGCTTAGCTAATAAACAAGAGGAAGAGTAAATTCAGTTTTTATACCTTTGACTTTGAGAACTACACTCAGTTTTGCCATCTTGTTCTAGAATACCCCAACCCTCCACAGTGACAGCCTCCTCAGGCCAAGCTGTTCCCACCTCATGAGGATGCCCTCCTCGGCCCCCTGGGCTCTGTAACCTCGCTACGGGCTGCATAAGGAAGAACAGAAAGGCAGCAATAATCAAAACACGCTTCCACTTGTCCAGTTCTTACTGTATACTAGCTTTTGCTGCAATACTTCAATGAACATTATCGTACACACAGCATTTTGCACATGTGAAAGTGCATGTAAGACAAAAAGCTACATGAGTACCTTCTTTGTAAAAGTGGGATTTGTATATACACTCTTCAGCTTTTTATTTGGAAATGATCTCAAATTCAGAAAAGTTGCAAGAACGGGCCAAAGAATTTTTCTTCCTGAACTGTAGGAAAGTGAACTGCAGAATATGATGGCACAGCTCCCCAATACTTCATGTATTTTCTGCAAACAAGGACCTTCTCTTATATAACTGCAACACAGCCACCCAAACCAGGAAGGTGGCACTGATACGTTACCCATCCTAGCTTTCATTCAGCTTTCGCCAATTATCCCCAAGGCCTTTATAGCAAAAGGGTTCAGTCCAGAACCACAGGTTGCACTTAGTTTTCTCTTTAGTTTTCTCCACTCTGGAAGAGCTCCTCAGACTTTCCTTGCTGCTCCTACCCTTGGTGCTTTTGAAGATTCCAAGTCAGTTATTCGCAGAATGTCTGTAGTTGAGGTTTGTCTGCTGTTGCCTCACGATTAGATTCACCCTTATGGACTCCCCGAAGTTTCGCTGCAGTCTTCTCTTTGTGTGTTACCAGGTGGGGCATGATTTCAATTTGTCCTATGCCTGATGTTGTGAATTTTGCTTGATTAGGGAGCTGTCCACTGGGTTCCTAAAGTGACTCTCTCCCCTTGTAATTAATAAGTATTTTGTGGGAAGGAATTTGGAAACCATGTATTTAGCCCATTCCTCTTCAAACGTTCAATTCATTCATTCACGCATCTGTATCACCCTGCCCTCATGGATTTCTAGTTCATTCACTAGGTTATCCTCCATCTGTGTCATTACTTATTGCCATGTGGAAGTTGTTCCAGCCTTCATCAGTGGAAACCCATTCAAGCTGGCGTGGTATTTCATAGATCATCCTTTGATCACATCCTTGTTTTCTCGAATCACGAGATGTTCAGGCTCAGCTTTTGATTTCTTTGCGCCCAGCCCTGGTATCATTCCTTTATCCAAGGACTTTTGGATTTCTTTCATACAGCAAGGTATTTACAAACCAAAATCCAGGCACCAGATACATTCCTCGCTACAGAGGGGTTTCAGCTCCAGGCCCTCTTAGCGGACACAATGAGGGAATCTCTATGTACACACATATACACACTCACGTGCACACACACATATATGGTAACGTCACACTTTTTTTCTATAACTACGTCTATATACTAAAAACCGTGAGTTCACACCAATATCCTCAATTCCAATCCAACACCACAGGGTTCATTCCAGTCTTCCTTCCCATTCTCCAAGACTCCCTTCCATTCTCCAAGACTGAGAATCCTGTCTCCTGTTATCCTTAGTATATTGACTAATTTGATGTGGGGACACCCTCCTCACTCCATTAGGATGCTGACCCTCTGTACTGAACTCCTGCTGGATTTTAGTGGCTTATTCTGGGTCACCTCTCCCCCCGCCCTCTGCCCCCTCATCCTTCTTGGGCTCTGGAGCCCTGTGCCAAGCTGCCCCACACCGTGCACATGTCTTCCTTGTCCTACTTGCCCTGAAGTGGATGGCTCTTACTGCCATCCACCCACTTAGATGCCCTCCTCACTCTCCTCGTGGGCTGCCACCCTATGCCTGTTCACCTTCTTTCGTGGGTCCCCTCTTTGCCTTGCTCAAGCTGCCCCAACTCCCTCTCCCCACCCTCATGCACTGAGACCTGCTTAGCCACACCTAATGCTACATGAATTTTCAATTTTGAAGTTTATCCCCAAATGCCATTCAGAAAGGCTCTTACCACCTATGTGAGAGCACCCATCTCCCCGACATCTTCCACAATGGAGCGTGTTAGCCCACTTGCAGACCTTTGCTATTTCGAAAAGTGAAAAGTTAAATATCTTACTGTAAATTGAACTGTATTTCAAAAGAAGGTACTTTTACAAAAAACAATTAAAACTCATATTCTCATTAAAACTCAAATTTATGATTCCATTAGCATTCTTAGTCTTTGATAGTAAACATCAAACTCAGTAAAAGGCTGAAATCCCTTCAGTTATATAATAGCATATTTTCTTTGTTTAATAACTAAATTGAGTGCCAGAAACATGTTAGTCCCAGATTTAATTGAAAGGAATAGTGAATTTTAATGTCTAACGGGACAAGAAAAATAACACATCAACAGTCTGTTTTGACTGAAAGAGTTGTGAAATCAATAACTAATTGTACTTATGTCACTTTATCTGGGGAAAAAAATTGGATTTAGAAAGGAAAAAGGCCTTATCACATGATAATAATGGAAGGCCTAGGTCATTTGATTCCATGTCAAAGTTTTGGAGAAAATCAGAGTGCTACAGCATGACCTTGATCTCAAAGCAGCTGCCAGCCCACATCTCATACTAACCAGTTGTGGTCTTTAGGGAGCATCAACAGTTCATTAGAAACAGCATCATTCACAACGAAGCCCTTGGTACACAAGGCAGCTAATGCAAGCTGTATTCTGTTTACCCAGTTAGCAACACTGAGAGATCTGCCAGATTTCCCTGTCCATTGTCCCGGGTCAGATCAGAGCCTCATGCCTTTACCAGGCCACTGTTTTCCTCTTTTAGGGCATGGTGGAGGTAGAAATGTGAATTTTAACAAGCTCTCGAAATGAAATGTAATATATACCAAGGAATGATGTCACTTGTATTCACAGTTAGCAGAATCTTAAGGGGAAAAAAAAACCTTCATGATAGCTTCAGTTTTGTATAATTTCCTAGATTTCACCAGATAACGAGAAATTGTCCAAGGCTTTCCATTTGGGGAAGCAAGAGGGCATTCTTTAGTCACACCCCTGCAACTCAGACTCAGGGTTTGTCAGAAGATATTCTGGGATTTTATAAAAATTCACTTGGCCCACTCCATAAGAAGAGGGCATTCACAAGGTTAAATTAATTTGGCAGCTACATTGAGGAGACTGAGGACATCAGCAATACCTCATGTATCCAGCATTATCGGATAGAACAAGGTTTTCTCTGTGGGTACATTTTCAGGATAGCAGAACTTTCCAGATAATTGAGGGGATTTAAATTTAAATATTTTGTTAATGCTTTTTTCTAAGTGTCATCATTCGAGGGATTCTAGAAGTAGAAAGTAGCAGAAAGAGGATCCTGTTTAAAGTTCTTATTTTTCAGATGCGGATACTAAGGTGTCGTGGGGTTAAGAAATATGCCCAAGGTCCCAAGGTCCTGTCTGGAGCAAACTGGGGTTGGAAGGTCATGACCAGCTATCATCAAGCAGGCTATAGCTTCATCCACCATGATGCAAGAAGTAGGGTTGCAGGGGTCACTGAGATTAATTATGGGAGGGGTCCCTAGGTGGCATGATCAAGACTCAAGGGAGTAAGGGAGAGAGAAAGTTGGAAAACGGTAGCATTTATTGGAGAACTTCTACTTATCCTTTAGGTCTCTGTTCAAATGCCACCTGTGTGTGAAATCAAATGCGTGATCCAAAGGAGGAAGCAATGGTGAAACAAATATTTGTGTGCTCAGCGCATCCAGCATTGTCTGACATATGGTAGGCTCAAAAGATAGGTTAGTGGAGTAGTTCAATAAGTACTTGAGTGAATGATAAATGAAAAGCAAACACAAACTGTCATGATTTAGGGTCATCTTGCAGACAGTAGGGATTGGCTAAGGATGGACAGGCCTTGGGGCTGGTCTCTTCCCATTGGGACCCAACTTTCCTGAGCCTTTCCAAGTGCTTCTGATTTGGTCTCATCTCTCACTCTCAGCTCAAACTTCTAGAAAGCTAAGCTTATTAAATCACTAAACATAATACTTGGAAAAACAGCAACAGGATTTATTGATTCCCTGGAGGTGGGGGTAGGGGGATGAATGATTCCGTTATTTGTTTATTTTTATCATATTTTTATTGAGGGTCTACCATGTGCTTTATGCTGTTAGAGGATCTGTGAATTCAACAATGTTCTCACCCTCGTGGATCTTACATTAAAGTAGGACCAGAGACTAGATAGAAGGGAGTATAATAAACTATAAGCTTATGATGATGAGTAAGACTAAGCAAGGTAGGGGGCTTGAGAAACAGAGAGGGACTAGCACTTTAGACGTCTCTCAGAGGAGGTGACTTTGAAGCAGAAACTTGTTTTGTCACACCTGCAGCTTCTAAGAACATCAGTGTCAAGGGAGACGTGATGGGCCAGGAGATTGGTTGGATCTGACGAGTGGAAGCGAAGGACCCTTCAGAAAGCGTTGTCTTCCTCTTTCCCAATGTCTCAGCTCTGAAGAGTATGTCCTGGTTCACGGGCTCTAGTTTACATAACTTTCATTGGAATTTTTATTAACCAACAAACAGCTTCCCGGTCTATCCGAGCCATTAAGCAATGAATTTTCAAATCGAAGGAGCTTCAGAGGCCAGTTTTACATCACTGCTTTAATTTCTTGTTTGTCAAATTGTATAGATTTCCAATGCTGCAAAAAGGGAGGGCAACTGGACAAGGAACACCTATAATTCCTGTAGGGATGCCTGTAATTCCCTCTAGGCCTTTTGATGAAGGTTTTGCAGTGACACGTAATAAACTGCTTTCCTTTTCCTACACAATAGAGGAAGTGGGAATTTGAGGTTCTAAGTACTGTTGCCCTCTTCTCTGTCCTCTGGCTCCCCCACCATACCCCTGTCTATTCCGGATACTCCTCTGAAAGGCAACAATGTCTAAGGTGAAAACTATTTTATGCATCAGACAAAAAAAAAAAAAAATGCAATTTAAAATACTCTGGACTTCTTTCAGAAGCAGGAGACCCTTGAACAAATCTAGACTTGTCTCTGTGTTTTTATCGCCAAATAATTCATTAAGGTAAATGAAGGAATCCAATAAATGTATGTTATCTCTTTTATCACCTGCATTTTGAAATTAAATGCGCAAAAGTGCTTAGAGTAGATGTTAGAACTCCTTCCTGAGGAAGTCACGTGATCTCCTCTACCTCCCACAAATGCTCCTTTTTATAACCAAGAGCCATTTGTTTGCTCTTAATAGCAAATAGCACACTCCATCCTCCAAACGGCCATCTGCTCAAGACTAGCGTTTAATAAGGACTAAAAAGCTTTAGTAGCCAGTGATAATACAAAGGCCTTCATGAGGCTGATGGAATTGGATTGTCTCAGAAAACCATCACTAGAGTGTCAGTTTCCTAAGTAGATTAGACTGGATCGAAGGCTGTATTGCAGGCTCTTTCTATTCTGGAGAGATCTAAATCATTACAATATCTTCTATGGATAAAGTTTTCTATATAGATCCTTGAAAGGAAATAAAGCACTTATTAACCACAATGTACCAGCCATCAGTCAAAATCCTCCCGCAGCCATTCATGGCACAAGATGCACTTTATAGGATGCTGGAGAGTCTCATCTCTCCCAGATGTCAGTGGCAGGTTCTAGGAGGAGAGGTCTGAAAGTCACCTGAGATGTAAGGGATGTGTTCTTCACTTTCGGGGCTCATCCTTTGGAATTTTTCTTTCAGGCTGAAGAAAATGTGTTTGAGGCATGGCCCCCAACCAGTCTGTGTTGGGGCTGCCCACAGGAGGGGCACCTGCTTGAGTGGAAACGATGGGGTGGGGACATAGGTCTTCTTGCCATCTATTCCACTAGTGGTCCTCAGATTTTATTGTATATCAGAATCACTGGGAGGCCCCACCTCCAGAGTTCTGATTCAATGGGTCTCAGAGACCAATGGCAGGATAGGGGGTGTGGGGAGAGGTGAGAATTTTCATGTCTAACAGATTTCCAGGAGATGCTGAAGCTGCTGGTCTGGGACAACACTTGGAGAATCACAGCCCTAAAGCGTCCCTTTAGAACTCCTCAGGAAGAGGCTGGTGGCTAGCTGGGAATAAGACCTTGGCATCTGTTCTCTACCACCTTGGGTACCATTTTTTCTGATTCTTATTCTGTGCTGGCTGGTTTCTCAGCATCTGCGGTCCTCAGCAGTCATTGCCATCCCCAGGTTTGGGTTCCCTCAGCCCCTGCTGAATCCCTCTCCTTCTCTTTTCCATCTCATCACCTTCCTCCCATTCTCAGAAGCTCCTACCACATCCCACTCTCCACAAAGACTGCCAGACCAGCTCATACCCTCATTTTTCTCTCCTTTTCTTTAGTTCTTCTGGGGTTTGCACCCTGCAAGTCTCACTTGTTTTCAGACTGATTCATGGGTTCTTCACTCTTCAGCTAGATTGTAAGCTGCGGGCAGGCAGGGCTTGCAAGTCACAGTGGTATTCACCGTATCGAGTGTTTACCACGTGTGAGGCATTGCACCAAGCAGTTTCCTCACATTAACCCACCCACTAGGTACCCCTTTTGCAAGTGAGGAAAACTGAAGACTAGAGAGAGTGAACAACTCATCTAAAGTACCCCCCACAGGTAGTACTTCCTGGGGCCAGGATGAAAGCCCTGGCCGCCTCACAACCCAGTTTGTTCTGAGGGGCCTTCGGCACTTCCTGAAAATCACTCAGCAGAGCACCAGGCCTCCCAGCACCATGAGCTTTCTGTAAGGGCAGCCAAGGTCCCGGGGGGTGGGGAGGAAGAGCAGACTCCCAAGTGTCACTGAGGGAGCTGAGCAGACACACAGCCTGACTTCCTTTGTCATCATTTTACCCCAGCCAACGCCTTTTGCATGGTCCTGAGCACACACAGGTGAGGGTCACAGACTGGGCATGCAGAGTGGCTTTCCAAAGTCGATTTTCTTTGCACCGTATTATTCACCGTCTAGCATCCTTTTCTTGGACGGTGGCCCTTATTTCAATGGGTGGGACAGACTTGTGAGGGCGTCCCATGCTCACTAAACAATCTCTATGCTGTAAGATTCACTGCTCATTTGGCCCCTTCCTACCCCTGGGACTTCGCACAGCAGGGCACACAGTATATACCAATGGCCAGATGTGAAAGATCTGATGAAGAAGATGCAGAAGATGAAATCTTACACCAAGATAACATTTATGACCATTTTCATAACACTACCTTTAAAAAAATTAAACCAATAATGTTAATACAAAGTATAAATAATTCCTTTGAAAATAATTTGCCTTGAAAACTGTACAGTATGGCAGTTATTGTCTTGTTATTCTTTTGGTCCAAAGCAGATCTTTTATTTTCTTTTGGCAGATCTCTTAATTCCCATCAAAGAACATGTTTTATCAGTGCACTGCGAGGCTTGAGTATGTGGATAAGGTTCCTCTTTTAGTGTGAGAAGCTCCAACATTTGTAGTTCAGAGAATGACACACAAGATTCATTACATATCAAATTTCTGAATATACTATGTGGTCATGCTTGTCAATATACTAATTTTTCCTCATACCTAAATCAGACTTTTCCCCCCTTAAGCCCTGAAGTATATTCTTCTATGTACTCCTGTTTTCTGCTATTTAAAAGAGAAAATAATCTCACAGGCAGAGAGCACTACACTGAAAACCCCAGAGAACCATTTCAATCCACATCCCTTTGCTGTCCCTGGGAGCACCCACGTGCCAATGCCAACAAGTAGGTGGTGCTGCCAATGGGGACGGTCGGCCGGGCAGACTGTGCCCAGCTCACCCGGCCAGGTTCATGGACACCAGGGTAAGGGATGGTGGTGTCACTGTGTAAGCGACATTAGGAAGATGGCGGAGGATGGCGTCCCTCAGGGAGAACGGGGCTAAAGGAGGAGGCAGCTGGCCCCAGTCCTGGCTGTGGCTCTCCAGACTGAGGTGAGTAGAAGTTCTTCTTTCTCAAAACTGCAATGAGGGACATGCCACCAATGCCAGGCCCTGGGAACCAAGGCTCCAGTCTGAGAACTGGCTGGTGGGCAAAGCTGTTTCCTGTAGGACCATGTTTCTGGTCTCACTACATAGAATGTCATTAACAACATTTTAGCCTAGCCTACCACCACACACACACACACACACACACACACACACACACACGGATGGTACTTTCTCAATCACCTGTTCTAATGTGTGAGAGGGATAAGGAGAACAACGAGTACTTGCCCCTAAACTTCATTTTCGTTCATGCTCTCCCTGTCAGCTCCACACTATTTCACCAGAGCTTCCAGCAAGTCATCACCTTGTGGAGATACCCAAACTGGCTTCTCTGGGCCTCTAACTTCTCAGGGCTTTTTTCCGTGTTGGCAGGCGATGTAGGAACCTAGAAAGTTTCTGGAACCCCTACACCAAAGGGATTGCAGATTGCTCTCTGGTGGCTTCCTGGAGGCTGGGTCCATAACTGGGCCTCTCCTCTTAACCAAAGCATCAGGCTTCATCTAGAAACACCACAGTCTTTGGTGCATAACACATTTTGTTTCTGGTCAATTAGCTATTCTTTCTCCCTCATCCCAGGCTCGTCTTAGAAAAGCAGGTTAGCTCTAACTGTGATGATCATGAGGCGAAAAGTGCGTAGGTGCGAAGGCGTGTGTAAATTTAGAAGCATTGCCACTTTCCTCCAAAGCTCTTTCTTCCTACTGAAATCAAGAGGAGAAAGCTTGTTAATTTCTTGGTTAAAATCGTTTCTGTCATTTTACTGTGTACTTAGCTCCTGCAAGCAAATGTGTAGCTTTTTAGCGAATTGTATCAGCTTTTAGATCTGCAGATTTCAGAAAGCTGCTCCTACAAGCTTCTAAACAAAGTACCAGTGAGATCGATGCTGCTATATCTGGCTGCAGCGTCAGATCCCAGGTGCCTGAGTGAGTTTTGAGCAAGAAATTATTTAATAGGAAAAAAAAAAGAAAGTCTCCGTTCTTACCCAATTCCCTGAATATCAAATGCTTTTGCCAGAGTTCTCTTGTTGTTGGTATAATTTAAAGAGAGTCATTTATCAATTGCCCTTCGCTTTTGTTTTGATTTTACTTCCTATTAATATATGGGTGGGGGTGGCTGGATGGTCTTTTTTTTTTTTTTAAGAAATAGATTTCTTTTTAAAGATTTATTTATTTGACAGAGAGAGATCATAAGTAGGCAGAGAGGCAGGCAGAGCGAAGGGGGAAGCAGGCTCCCCACTGAGCAGAGAGCCCAATGTGGGGCTCAATCCCAGGACCCCGAGATCATGACCTGAGTCCAAGGCAGAGACTTAACCCACTGAGCCACCCAGGTGCCCCTGGGTGGTCTCTTGACAACTTGGCTTTGTTGTAATATCTATGCCCTCACCCACAGTTCACCTCCGTGTCTCAGAGGAAAACCGGGAACCTCATTCCTTAGGAGTTCTTTCCCTATGTTCCTCCGGTTTAGATCTGGCCAGTAAAGGCACCCCCATGAGATGACCAAGGCAGTAAGGATGGAGAAGCCAGTTTTCCTTGGCACCAGCTGCAGGCAGACGGGCAGACACTGGGGTCTTTGGCGGCTCTGGTGGGGGGGCTGTCCTGAGAAACAGCTTAATCACTTCGGCAGCCCAGCCCAGATTTCCCTTGAGATTCCTGCACTTCCAGACGTTCCCAGAGCCCGCGTCTGCCCCTTACCTACCCAGCCCCTCTAATGGTGTGCAAGCCTTATTTCCCCTCCCATGTCTTGGTGGAAAACCTAGCACAGCTTCCGTTTTCCAGATTGAACCCAGAGTGATACAGGGGCAAGGGGTTCATTTGGTCATGCAGCTCTTTACTTATAATGCAAACAAGGAGGAATTCTAGTATTTCTTGAATGCACATAACTTACATTTCCATGTCTTAAATACTGGGGACACATGTCAAAGATAAAATCCTCACCTTCTAGTAGTTCCAGATAAAATAGAGATACAATGATGGCCATGAATATAAGAAAGTGTGTGTGTCAGCACAGTAACCTAAAGTGCGTGCCTGGGGAAGACTAGATCAGGGACTCTGTTGGAAGCCTGGAAATTATGTGAGTTTGTCTTTCTTTCCAAAATCTTCTGCCAGAAATCCTCAGCAGCTGTCCTTCCCAGACAAGTGCTAACCTCCCTGACTGCATTCCTGAGCGGCTCTGACAGACCATCCTGCCAGGGGCAGTGTTGGCACTGTCACCATGTGCCTGGGGCACCGGGGGAGGGAGACGTGTGAACACAGAAATTCAGTGTTTAATGTTCTATGACTTCCTGCACATTCATGGGGGACTCCTGGGAAGAATTGGAGGGTGACAATAATGACCATGAATAGTGTCATAAAAGGGGCATCTGTCAGAAAGATTTGAGCTTCAAGAGACAGAAGATGCTGGCCCAAACCGGCTAAAACTACAAGGAATGGAATGTATGCGCAGAGGTGGTGATGTACCTGCCCAAGTTCCTCCCACCTGCTCTGCTGTCCTTAGCACCCATTCTATTTTCAGGATCTCTTCCTGATGGAAGCAAGATGGCCGCCGCCTTCCCAAGTGAGACATCCAGAAACAAAACACCATTGGGTGGCAAAAGGGAGCATGGCTTCTGGTGTTTGTTTTCTTAGAAACAAGGACAACTTTCCCCAAAGTCCCCTCAACACACCAACCCTCTTACATGTCCCACTGGCCAGAAGTGGTCACAAGCCCACTCCAAAATCTGTCACTGGAGAGAGAACAGTATCAGACAAACTGGCTTAGTTCAGTCAGGATTGAACTCTGGACCTGGGAATCCGTCTCCACCTTTGTGTCATGCTGGAGTGAGCTAGCCTGATGCTGGAGATTTGGAAAGTAAGAAATGAGACAATATACGTTGGCTTTTCTAGAAATGGGTCAAGGATAACTAATGTAAAAAGAATCTGGGAGGAACCCTAAGACTTGCCAGGAGTCTGCTATTCATGACATCTACAGACCTTTCTGTAGGATGCACAATTTGTTTTGCACCACCACATTCAAGTGTCTTTTGATTATATTGTACGTCGTATACATTTGCATTCAACTATTTCTGGAATTCTACTTTCAATTCTGATCTTAATGAAAGGAATACTTCTTTACCATGACAAAGTTACTGTCAGAAGAGCAACTCAACATGGTACTGAGGTCACAGAAATAGGAGTCCATCTTCAATAATCTCCACAAGTTGGCTTTGATCTATTTTCACGCATATCTCCTAATCCAGGTACCAGCTGGGAGGATGGGGACAGATGGAAGTGGAAGGAGTCTCTAGGTGGACTTGCTGGGGCTGATTCTGTCTATCACTGGAGACTTTTTCTTGAACATTTGCAAGAAGGCTGGAGCTAGGTTTTCACCATCGCTATGGTTGGAGAAAGCTGAGCCCTTGAGTAGGAGTGTTTTAAGTTTCAAGACAGAGGGACAACCAGAAAATATTCCTACCATTAAGACTATGCATACAGAGACCTTTCCATATAAGGAGGCAATGCCAGTCCTGACAGACCTGGAGATAACCTGGTCCAGTGTTCACTAGATGATATTAGGTGTTCTGCAAAAACAGAGGTCTCATAATTAATTGTGCTAGGGAAATGCTGGGTTAAGCAAGGTTAAACAAACTTTATGTCAGTCTCTCAGAGCTTTTGATATGGTGCCATAAGTTGGGGTTCTCTTAAAGGAGACAATATATTCAGTGTTTCCCAAACATATATTCAATCACAGAATACAAACAGGAATATAGTGAGATTGATGTGTGGAAATCACTTTGGAAAATGCTTCCCAGGCCCTTTATTTTACAGATAAATCAACCGAGGACCTGCTAGCTGAGAGTACTTGTCTAAAGTCACCCTATCAGCCAGATCCCTCAGGAAACCAAATCATTAAGAGGTCAAAATAAAAAATATAAAGTAATAAATTGAATGTGGGCAGAATTAAGGAAGCCAGCAGGTGTGGTGCAACACCCAGAAACTAAAAGCAACAAGAAGCCATTGCCACCCCATCCCTGAAGGGGAAGGGAAGGAGTGAGGAGTGAGGTTATCGGAGTCCAGTCCAGAGCTGGAGCCACAGCAGAGGGGCTGCCTGTCAAAACTGCCACATGGCAGGAATGAGGAGGATAAACTTCGCTTCCCTCCTGTCCTCCCTTTGGCCAACCCTGGCTGGAAGCCAGAGGGCCAGGAGCCTTGATGCCTCCTGTAGAAGTCAGGCTTCAGGCACAGAACCGAGCAGAGGAGAGCCGATGGTATATCCATGTGGCAAGTGAGGAATAGGTAGCACAATCACACAGCTGGTTTTTTTATCTTTTTCATTTTTAAAAATGTTTACCTCATGTTTTATAAACTTATCTGAGTTTACTTAATACAATTCAAGATGATGGGTCAATTATATCTCAATAGAAGTGGGAAAAACTCAATGCATGTAATACCAAACAAAGACAAAACTGAAAATGGAAAGCAGTGGTTCTCAAACTGTGGCCTGGGCCCTCTTAGTTCCACAAGGCCCAGTTATAATAATCATCTGACGTTAATTACCTTTTTACTTTCATTCTCTCAAGTGAATAGTGAGGTTACCCAGAGGCTTCCTGACCAGCGCTGATGTCATTGTTCTGACAGCTAATGGAATGTGTGCTTGTGGAGTCTCATGTTTTAAACTCACTCCATTTTAATTTCAATCCCGTAGATGATAAATATGACCCACGTAAAAAAAAAAAAAAAATCTCTTTAAGGTCTTCAGTAATTTTGGAAGAAAGAGTTTCCAAGAATGAAATGTCAGAACTGCCAGTGTGGAGGTAGTGAAGGGACCAGATGTGCCCAGGTCCTTGATATCCTCACGTTAACCACCAAATCTGCTCTCAGGTTCTCTGGTGACAAAGCCTGTAGGAAATGAAGCTTACATAGAAGTCACCTCTAGAGCCTGCGGTATGACTCAGGTATATTTTCCAGCAACAAAGTGCAAGAAGATTTTGCATGTAGTTCATGTACAAAGGTATATCTATTTAAATAGTGATAGGAGGGATACTAGGTAATAAAAACAACAAAATATTTTTATTACAAGGGTGGTGTATTAGTTTTCTGTTACTGCATAACAAATTACCTCATTCTTAGGAGCCTAAAACAACACCCACTTATTATCTCATACCTTCTGTGAGTCAGGAATCTGGGCATGACCTAACTAGGTTTCCTGCTCAGGACCACACAAGGCTAAAATCAGTGTCAGCTGGGCTGTATTCTCATCTGGTGGCTCATTTAGGAAAGGATGTGCTTCTAAGCTTCCTCAAGCTGTTGGAAGAATTCATTTCCTTGTGACAGTAGAATTCGTGGCAGCTTGCCTCCTGAAAGCAAGCAATGGCGAGATGCTACTTCAAGTCTTTAACTTGAGGGAGGGCCCAGAGACTCTTTTAAAGGGCTCACTTACTTAGGCCAGGCCCACCCAGGATAAATTCCTTTTTGTTTAACTTTATAGTCAACTGATAAAACTGCTCTTAACTCCACTGGAATGAAAATAAAAAACAAAAACAAAAACAGATAAAATATAAAATCAACTGATTAACAACCTTAATTATATCTGTAAAATCCCTTCTCCTTTGCCATATAGAATGATCACAGGAGTGATATCACATACTTTTGCCGCATTTTATTGGGTAGAAGCAGATCACAGGTTCCACCTACACTGGAGGGGAGGGAGTTAAGGTCATGACTCAGGGGCGGTTACCCTATGGTGTGTCTGCCACAGGTGGGAACGGATTCAACCATAATTAAAAGTGTCTTAAAACAGATACCTGGGAGTTAGTTCAGGGCATGACAGCCCTGAGCAGAGCAGAGACTGAGCAGAGACCTTGGAGAGAGTATCTTTTCCAGCAAGATCCCACATATGTGAACAGACTCTGAAGCAAAACACTGGGATGAAAATTCAAACTCACTTCCCTGGGCAAATGAGAATAGTAGCAAAGATGATGTAAAAGACGATGACTCAGAATCAAAACTGCACCAGCATCCTACAGTTCTGCTACTCTAGTCTAATCATCATTGGCTAATACAAACCATTCTAGGAAAGCAAACTAGAATCAAGAACCATTATCCTGAAGGGTGAAGGGATGTACATGGATTTTTTAACCCCTAATACACATCTTCAAATTTTTTTAGACTGTATTTTGGTAGTTTCCAAAACTCTTCCTGAAAACTGTTGAGAGAAAAGCTAACAGGATTTTTAAAGGATTAGCCTACAGCTGGGATGAACTATTGAAGGAATTTTCTAGACTAGCCTGGGCCTGGGGATAAAAAAGACAGATGGTTGAGGCCACCTTTAAGGCCATGATACAGAAACAAAACCTGTAGAATTAATCAGGGGAGCTAGTCCATCAAGAAAGGGGAGACCACCATTTGCGAAGATGTAACTGCTAGAAGCTCCCCACACTCTGTACGCTGTCTGCTCAAAAATCTTGACTGAGGGGCGCCTGGGTGTAGGTTAAAGCCTCTGCCTTCAACTCAGTTTATGACCCCAGGATCCTGGGATCCAGCCCCACATTGGGCTCTCTGCTCTGTGGGGAGCCTGCTTCCTCCTCTCTCTCTGCCTGCCTCTCTGCCTACTTGTGATCTCTGTCTGTCAAATAAATAAAATCTTAAAAAAAAAATCTTGACTGAAAAGGGAGATGCAGATAAAGATAGAACCCCCTGAAAGGGTCAAAATCCTAAATCTTGTTAGCTGTCTTTGTTACTCACTAGGGCCCTCTGAGATGTGAGGCAGGCCTGGCCCCCAGATGGGGAAGGGGGAAGGAGAGAGATGGTGGACCCCTCCGAAGGGAGGCAGAGAGCCTCAGCAGCAGACTTTACTGACTTCAGATGTTTTCCACAGTGGTTGCTCATTTTTGTTCTAAATAATTTGCTGATGGCAAAGTGGATATTTTCCCAACAACGTTCAGGAAATAGAAAACACAAAATTCTGTCTCATTTTCATTATATCCTGTAATTTAAGTCAGTCTGGATGTATCTGTATTCTTCTCCTTGTCCACTTTTTCTGATATGGCTTAAATACATCTGGTCTGGATGTATCTGTATTCTTCTCCTTGTCCACTTTTTCTGGTATGGCTTAAATGTTTATTGGTTTTGCTTAAAAAGCAAAACCAATAAACAAGTACTTACCAAATTTTAACAGAGCCATTTATTAATAAACTCAGTGAAAAATAAACCCTGGCAAAGTTTTTTTTTTTTTTTAGATTTTATTTATTTGACAGAGAGAGATCACAAGTGGGCAGAGAGGCAGACAGAGAGAAAGAGAGGAGGAAGCAGGCTCCCTGCAGAGCAGAGAGCCCGATGTGGGACTCGATTCCAGGACCCTGAGATCATGACCCGAGCTGAAGGCAGAGGCTTAACCCAATGAGCCACCTGGGTGCCCCCTGGCAAAGATTTTTAAGCCTGAATTCCATTAATTACAATAGTCATTATTTGGAATTTGAATTCAGAGGCATATTACCATGATGTCTTGAAAGGAATTTACATTAATTGCTCGGCTATTTTTAATATCAACAAAATGTATAAAATGCAGTAATAAGTGGGGACTATAGTACAATTCTGTAAAAGAATAAACCAAAACTTAAGAGTACAACAAAACAAAAGAATAAATAGGAGGATGTTTTTCTGGCATTTCTGTACAGGGTTGAAGATAATCTGTTAATCTCTTAGTCCCACACACTTTTATTTCCCTCCATGCCTATCAAAAATTTCTAAAACTACTCTAAGATTGGTTATCTTAATGATTTTTGTGCTCTCTCCATTTAAATGTGTTTTTTCAAAACAGCAGCTATGGGGCTCATCAAGGTAGGTGAACTGGTTATAATAACGCAGGTCCAGTAATTAAATTATTGTCCTGCCACCCCTAGAGCTGTGATTTGAAAGGATGAAAGGTTAATTTTTCCATCAACAACGTCAGTTTCATCCAAGCTGTTCTTCAGAGTGCCATATGCATTTAAAAATCACATGTTTAGATTAATCAGAAGAAAATGGAGTTTAAGCCCGTCATCACAGTAACATGGATGGATCTGAAATTTAGGGAGCATCTTCACTATAGAAAATGAAGTCCACTGAAAACAGATCTAGAAATCATCAGGTACACAGAGAGGTACAGATATAAAATCTCCACCGTGTGAGTGTAAAGCAGAAATGTCTCTAATAAATTAGAGTAAACAGCAGCTGAACTGTCCCCGCCGTGGCTTATCTGTTCAACCTACCAAGGAAAGAAAGTTAGCATTAATTGGTACCCTCAACGCTCTCTCAAAGGAACAGGCACTTAGAGCAATTAAGTCAGATGTGGAAAAACAGCTCTGCATTGAAAGCTGACAGCAGGACTCGGGCACAATATACATAATGAGTGGCTGAGGATTTTAATGGATGGAGGCTTGGAGACTAATGGACAATTAATGTAAAACAGATGACTTCCCTCGGAGATGACAGTCTTTTGAAAGGCGCTTCACCTGCTGCTCAAACAAATGCTGCTAAAATGAAATGATAAAAGGAACATGGTCTTATTTAGCTGGGCTGGAGCGAGTCTGTGTGTCCCTGCTTTGTCCTTGAATATTCTCAAAAACCAGGTCAGGAACATACCAGTTCCTGCAGCTGGCGGTTCCAGCACACACACACACCCCTCCGCCGCCCCCAACTGGCTCCCCCACCTCCTCCCACACGACGCCCTGGGTGGTCCGAGATTGCAGGGCTCTGTTTTTCACAGACCTGCTCTGGGGGAAAACGACAGGGCACGTAACACTGTTAACAGCCTAGCTTTTAAAATGACAACAAACCACCCCAGCTCCAGAATTGCAGCAAAGACCTGCTGAAGCATCTTAGAAATTTTAAATCATGGTTTCCTCTCAGCTAAGCCATTTTAATTGTGCTTACTGAAGTCAGAGAGCCAGGGACCTTCAAGTTTGAGCTTTAAAACCACAGACGGCATCCTCCTAAGAAGGGGTCGGGCACCAAAAGCATATACTTAAGTCAATCGTTTGGAAAAGAGAAATCCATTTCCTATAGAAATAATGCTGCAATGATATTTAAATTTCCATGTGATCCCCTGTGAAGTCTATTTAACTTGGAATGAGGCTTACCACACATCACCTGAGCCTTGGGTTGCAGGAGGAGAAAGTGGGTGTTTTTTCCCTTTTTCTTAGCAGGAAATGGGATTGGGCTGAGCTATAATTTTGAGATACAAGCTAATCCTTGACAATTTTCTATCTTCAAACATCCTTCCCCTGCGTTCAGCCCTCAGGAAATCAGTGTCTTTATGTAACATAAGCCACTAGGCACTCCACCCCAGTCCCCACTCCAAATGCACCTATTGTAGAACCTATTCCCTCTAATTTTTCTTCCATTTGCTCAGAACAGTATCTCTCCACCAGAAGTTAGAGGTGAGCAACCTGTGTGGGCTCATTTACACCCCTGCATGGTGGCCCGAACACTAAGAAGTCTTTGCCTCTTACAAATAAAACAAATTGCTTCTAATACTACTTGTATCTCTAATTGGCAGAATTTCTGAGAGAAAGGTTCAGTGAAAATTTCAGGTAGATGAGCCATTCCATTTCTAAGTATCTAATTTTAAAGTAGCTATACAGGCAGGAGAAAGGTGCAAGGATATTGGTTATGACGGTGGAAATTAGAAACCACACGAAAGTTAACAGGAAAATGCCTTCCGTGTAGTACACTCACAGGGCGTACCATCACACAGGAATGGTGCGTGTCCACTAGAAAATGAGACAAAGTCACCCTCTGTTCACAGCCTGCCTGACTTCGGCCACCAGGTGTTGGGCAAGAGGTGCACTGCTGTGCGGAGAAGCCCCGCCCTCGCCTCCCAAGTGAACCGAGCTGTATCAGGACCGAACTTCCTTTGAAGCCTCAAATACTTAATACATGTGGATTATTTTTTGCACAAGCCAGAAGTCCATTTCGTGGATGTGGCGTTTTCTCGAAGTTGGGTAGGCAAGAAATATCTGTTTTCTCTGAGTCAAATTATATTTGACTGCCATCCCCTACGCCACTGAATTGACAAGAAATTCAGTTATTTGTGTCCTCTCCTCCCAGGATTTATGTAAAAATCTGGGAGGCTTATTTGGGGCCCAGAAAATTAGCGAGTATCTCTGTGTCACCCATGGTTCGGGTTGTCACTGTCCAAGGTCCATGTGAGGAGTGGGTTCTGGGCCAAGCAGCTTTCCTTCAAGCCCCATCCTCGCCTGAGCTCAGCCCTGCCCTGGGGCACGGGGTAAGTCAAGAAGTACAGGACTTAGAGCCCTCCAGGTTTTCCCTGGGCATTGGAAATGTCCCTTCCCTTAGTTGCAAGGCCTTCCCATGTTCCCTCAGCAGACACATTTGCTCATCCCTCTCACACAAATACAAACTCCACAGCATGACTGTCTCGATAAGCTCAGGCTTCTGAAAGTGAAGGGAGCATTCCAGGCTGCCCGGAAGAAAAGTTACCTCAACACAGTAGTTCTCAAATGTGCGGTCCTGGCCTGCAGCATAACAACTAAAGGTACCCTTACGGTTTGAAATGCCAATCCCTGGACCTTGCCCCAGACTTGCTGCATTAGAAACCGTGGGAGCAGAGCCCAGCACGCTGTGTTGTAAGCACTGCTAGGCCTTAAAGCAAAGTGGGCTGTCTGCTTAGGCCCTCCCACCACCAACCACCCAGAGCAAAAGGGCTTCAAGTCCTGCCTACCTCCTTTAGGTGGGGGAGCAAAGAGGAAAGGTAAAAACAAAAGAGCTCTCATTCTTTCTCATGCTTCTACAACAATAAAATAACAAAACAAATACCCTAATTATCTCTCGCCTTTTATAAGGCACTGTGTAAAGTACAGCCTAGATTTATAAAGGAAGAGGAAAGCTGAGAACTCATCACATCCTCACCTCTCCAACAAATCCTCACCCCCACCTTCCAGGTTTAAAAATTCAGGAGGCTTTATCCTGAAAAAAGAAGCATGCTGAGAAATAAAGGTCAAGTGTTCAGACTAGGCTGTTCCACATCACCATGGAATGTAGAAACGTGTGAACACCCTCAGAATTTCAATTGGCTCTCCTTTTGCAAGGATTTTTATGCTAACCAAGGTGGAACCAGCATCTAACTTCCTTGTAGTAAAGAATTTCCTACCCTCCCCCAATATATTATGCCAGATAATAATTTTTATTGCATCATCTTATTTCAACTTTGTTATAAGGTTTGATTCACGCAAAAATGGAAAGTCATTCTCATTCTTAAGCCCAATTAAATCACCATTTCCTGATTCATCCTCCTGCTGCCCCAGATATTTCCAATATATTTCAGACCTGAAATTTTCTGAACTGCTTCTTTTCCAAGTCATTTTAAGATCCTAGCATTAAAACATAATTACATGACTGAAAATACTTTTGAAGCCGGCTCAGTGAGACTTTTTTTTTTAATAGTGAGGTTTCCGAATTTCATGCCTCAGGATGGTTTTCTGAGCTGTGTATAACTCGAGAGCCTCTCTCTGAGCCCATTAGTCACCTTACAAAATTACATGAACTCTTTCAGGCCTCCCGGGGTAGCAACGATTTAGCAATAAATGAATGGATTATGCTTCATACAGTCATATTTTAAAACAGCTTATATTAACAACCAAGACTGTTGAGGGTTTTTTTTTTGTTTTGTTTTGTTTTGTTTTGGCTTCCGAGATTACAGTCACGGCTTTTACTATCAAATACAAAATTCACTTTTTATAGAATCATAAAGATATTAAAAGCCAAATGGAGTATTGGTCTCTAAGTTTTACTTGAGGAAATCCAGGCCAGAGATCAATTCAGATCTTGATCAAGGTCACACAGCCCGGTTTCCGTGCAGCAGGAATTGGACGCACGCTTTCCTCCAACCGCCAATCCTCATTTCAGCCAATTCTTAATTTTCCACTAACGGAAAAACCAGCCCATTACCTTCCAGCACACGACTGCCACCTCGTGGTGATAATGGTCATTGCTGCTTATGCTTAGATTCCAAAGCCGGGAAGGAAACAGAATAAGAATTAATTCATCTTTAAAATTTATCGAGAACCTACTGCTCTGTTAGGCGCTTTATTTACGTTATCTTAGTTAATTGTTTTAATATTATGAACTAGGCATTTTTATCCATGAAGAAACGAGACTCAGTTGAAGAAATTTACCCAAGTTCAAGAGTCTTTCTCCCAGTAGTTGCATGGCATTGGTTCAGGGAGAGCCCGTAAGACCCACGGACGCTTTCCAGGAACAGGTGAGGGAGAGGCAACTGCAGTTTTCCATTCACACGGGTTTGTAGTAAAAACAGTGTGCAGGCGCCTGGGTGGCTCAGTAGGTTAAGCACCTGCCTTGGGCTCCAGTCATGATCCCAGGGTCCTGAGAGGCCCCTGTCCCGCTTCCTGCTCGCTGCGGAGTCTGCTTCTCCCTTCCCCTGCCCCGCCTCCAGCTCGTGCTCTCTCTCTCACTCTCTCAAATAAATAATAAAAAGGAAAAACAAAAACAAAAACAGCGTGAAACCTGCAACTACCCGTGTTCTGCGAAGTGGCGCTGAGAATCAAGTTGCCACAGCACAGGAAAAGCCAAGAGATAAGGAGAAACTGAACCCAGAGACCCCTTGTGCCCCCAGTTCCAGCTGCGTTTGAAACTAGCTCTACTCCAGGCTCTTTAAGGATTAAGTCAGCGTGAGGTGGGGGTTTTGGTATCCTGGGCTGAGAAGTCAGGTTCCTTCTTCCTCAGTTTCTTCTCTTTTCCTACTTCGAACTGTCAACAAATCAATATTAGTGTTATCCCTAAGCTTATAAGGCATGGGTCCATTTTCCAGTACTTATCATTCTGTTCTCGCAGGTACAGTACTTCCATGAAAATGTAATTTGGAAATATTGAAGCCTAATTTTTGGATGAAATTTTCACATAAATTTTAAAGTACAAAATGCCTCGGAAATCTTTTCTTTTTCATCCTAAATACCAGCTTCTCAAGAGCAGCAAGGAAGTCTACGATCTAAAGTAATTAGTTCTTTCATTAAAGCAGAAACCGAATAGAGCTTTGGGGCTGGTGAGGGAGTCTCACCATCTGTGCAAGATTCCTGTGTCATTATGGTTTAAAGGAATGTCAGGGTTTTTGTCAAACAAGACAGAGTCCCTTGAGAAGATCACTCATTTATTTAAAGTAAGGTCATTCCTACAAATCAATTTTTTAAATGTTTTTAAATGTTGTTAATTTATTCTTGGATGATAGGAGAAATTAACTCCTTTTATTATCATCTCATCTCTTAAAATTACATATCTCACTCTTAATTATATAATCTCTTTATTAATGTTCAGGTAAGAAATGTACTACATGCAATTTTCTAAACCAGAGAACTTCTTGGGAGGTGAATCATTACAATTTCAGTGGTAAAGTAAATAACTTCATCCCAAAAGGCAAAACCATCTTGATAATTTGCTTTTCCAATGTTACTATCAACTTTTGGAGGCTGTTTGCTAATTAGTTTGAGGGTTGGTGGTCTGGCTGATGGCTGCTCTAGGCAAGGTTCAAATGCTTACCACAGAATAGCCGATGAAACTGTTTTGGCTGCAGCAAAGGGACGTTTTGGTTTTTTGCTTTTTGCTATTTGAGGCCCCTGTATCAATGGGAGGAAAACATTTTGCAAGTAAGATACGGAGCTATGAATAAACACTGGAGCTAAGTGCTATTTTCTTTACTGAGTCATCGTAGTGATGTTTTAAAACTCTTTTTAAAATTGTAGACCAAGGGGCATCTGGGTGGCTCGGCTGGTTAAGTGTCAGACACTTGATTTTGGCTCAGGTCATGATCTCAGGGTTGTGGGATGGAGGCCCAGGTCAGGCTCCTGGCTCAGCGGGGAGTCTGCTTGAGATTTTCTCTCTCTCTCTCTCTCTCTCTCTCTCTCTGCTTGCCCCTCCCTCAACTCTCTCAAATAAATAAATCTTTAAAAAAAATAAAAATAATGAATAAAATAAAATTGGTGACCAAGATATCTCCAGATTGCTGGCTCCTCCCCTCTCCATACCTTCCCTGGTTTTCACACTCTTCTCCAAAGAGTTTCAGGAACAACTATAAGAGAAGGTCAGGTAGGGATCAATCTATCATCACCACCACCCACTCCCACCCTCCGCTCCTGTTCAAGGAGAACAACTTTACTCAGATCTTTTTTAATGTACTGGGATTCCTTGATTTTCTTTCACTCATTGAACCATTGTCTCTTGAAAACCCAACTATCTTTCAAGCATGATGTTAAGGTATTGTGATCTTCCCTGAACAAGAAAGTCAAACTATCCTATTTTTATGTTCTAGTGGAGAACAGACAATGCACAAATACACAGGAGACTAGAAAAAGTGATAACAGTGGAATGGAGTATTATGAAAAGAAGAAAGTGATAGTATAGTAGAGGGCTACCAAAGGGGTCAGGCATCATTAGAAAACAGGCTGAGGAAATGCCTCACTGAGAAAGGGATATCCGAGTGTTGTATTTGAGCCATCAGAAGGTTGTAAACAGGGGCAGGTGGGTGGCTCAGTTGAGCGTCTGCCTTCAGCTGGGATCATGATGTCAGGATCCTGAGATCAAGCCCTGCATCAGGCTCCCTGCTCTCCCTCTTCCTCTGCCCCTCCTCCTGCTTGTGTTTTTTGTCTGTCAGATAAGATTATATATATCTATACACATACATATATATATATGTATATGTATGTGTATAGATATATATAATCTTATCTGACAGACAAAAAATATATATACATATATATACACATACATATATATATGTATGTGTATAGATATATGTATGTATATATATATATATATATATATAATTTTTTTAAGAAGGTTGTAAACAGGTTTGATATGACCCAATTTTTTAAACATTGTGTTTGTGTTTTTGGTGAGAGGAGACAAGAGAGAGAAGAGAGAGTAACATGAGGGCCTGTGGGAGGCAAGTGGGATCATCCCAGCAAGCAACCATCTGGCTAAGATTTAGATAGTAGAACACTGGCCATTAAGATAACAGAGAAATAGACACACTGGGCATATTTTGGAGGATGACAGAACTTGCTGTTGGTTTGCATATGGTAGAGGAAGTAAAGAAAACAAGGATGACTCCCACTTTTTCTGGTTTTGAGCAGTTGGATGAGAGGTGATGCTTTTTACTAGGATAGGAAAGACAAGAGAAACAAGTGTGGCTTGAGAATGTAGAAATAAATTTTTGTTTTGGATAGTTCTGATTTAAAATACCTTTTAGATTTTTAAGCTGAGATGCAAAGTAAGCAGTTTTATATAGAGTCAGAAGCTCAAAGGAGGCGGCCCTAGAGATCTAATTTTGAGAGTCAAAGATCTAAAGCACTGGGGTAAAAGAGTACCAGGAAGGGACCCAAGACCATGTTCTAAGCACTCAAGCAATTAAAATTTCATCAGAAGGGGAAAGAGCAAGATAAAAAGAAAACCTGGAAAAGGCAATGGATTTTTGCAAAACAAGCAAAATCCCACATTCCCCAAAAGACTAAAGAAATCTGGGGTACTTGGGTGGATGAGTGGGTTAAGCCTCTACCTTCGGCTCAGGTCATGATCTCAGGGTCCTGGGATTGAGCCCTACATCAGGCTCTCTGCTTAGCAGGGAGTCTGCTTCTCCCTCTTTTTGTGCCTGCCTCTCTGCCTACTTGTTATCTCTCTCCATGTCACATAAATAAAACCCTAAAAAAAAAAAAAAAATCTGAAGCAATTACAATGGATATTCCCAGGATTAAGCCTCAGGAGTCCTTCAAATTTCCTTTGGGCAGAAGCAAGAAATCTTGGCCAGTGATTCAAGAAGAAAACTAGCAAAATTCAATGAATTCTGCTGCTTTAAAAAAGCCCCAAAGTACTCTAACAGGTAATTTAGAATGAGTAATCCCATTCCCTAAATGCTCTACTCTGGGGGGACAATGCTGTAATCTTGGGTGCCACAGTTATAGCTATATTTTTTAAGATTTTATTTGAGAGAGAGTGAGCATTAGCAGGGGGAGAGACAAAGGGAGAGGGAAAAGCAGACTTCCTGCTGAACAGGGAACACAATGCAGGGCTGTGGGGCTCACTCCCAGGACCCTGAGATCATGACCTGCGTCCAAGGCAGATGCTTAACTGACTGAACCACCCAGGTGCCCCATGGCTCTGTTTATATTCACACGGCTATTGTTCCCAAAGTTGCCCCAATACCCGGGTAGATCAGAAGAGGTCAGTTCCGCTACTCTTCCAAGCGGACTCCTCTCCCATGCCAAACAAGGATTTCTATATTGAGCACATACCCATTCAGAAGACCCTAGGGTGAGTTCCCCTTCAAGAGTGCCTCTCAAATTTCCTGGCAGATAAGCTCAGTCGCACCATTGGCCATCCATAAGATAAACTTTAATAATGTTGGACCACAACATGGGAAGAATGGAACTTTGTTCTTTTGTTCCCAGGAAGTTCTTTGGACCAAAGAAATTTACAAATATGCAAAACTTCACCAGACATCAGATTGCATCTCATAAAGGGGTCTTATAAAGGGAAGACTTGGTGAAGCCACACAGGATTTTACTGCACCCTTTCCTTATGTCAGAGGGAACCTTCTTTCTTAGAAGAGTCGATCCTCAATATATGCAGATTCTCTATTTGTGAATTGCATACTCAAAATCTACTTGTAACCCCAAAACCAGCATTGCTAGGGGTTTCCTTATCCTTCGTGGACATGCATACAGCAGTAACACAAAACAAAAACAAAAGAAAAAATTGAGTTGCCCTATGCACACATTTTCTGTTGAGGTCAACTCTGCCTTCTTGTTTCCGCTCTTTTGCTGTAAGCAAATCTTCTTTGTGTGGTCTGTCTTCCACATTTTCCACATTTTTGTTATTTGTTGGTGAGTTCCCTTTTTGTTGGTGGTTTAAAGGCCCCCGAGGAATAGTGCTCAAGTTCCCTATAGTGTACCTAACCACAAGAAGACGGATGTGTCTTACAGAGAAACTATGTGTGTTGGACAAGCTTTATTCGGGCACCAATTAAAGTGCTGTCTGCCGTGAGCTGAATGTTAATGTATCAACAGTATATATAAAATATGTTGTCTAGAAACACATAAAAAGAAAGCTGTGTATCGATCAGTTAACAAGAATGTTGTGACCAGAGGCTCTTGGGAACCTAACCCTGAATTAGCCTCAGAAGCAGTGTTTCAGTATTTGCTAACTCAGTGTTCCTGGTGACTTTATTGGACCTAAGGATCATGAATCTTGAGCATCAACTGTATTTACATTATCAACGGGACACCAGTCAAATGACTTTCCTAAAGGAAGACACCTACATCCAGGTGACCAAGATGTCCATCTAATGTGCACAGGAAAGTGCCTGGTAAGTTTTAAGTGGTAGATGCTTTCCTTTTAAAAAAGGCAAAAAACAAAACAAGAACAAAAAAGCAAACGAACATTTAAAACATTGTTTAACCAGTCCCCCACCCACATTCCTCCCTCAGTAAATACGTATACACATACATATGCATATATATGTGTGTGTATATATAAGCAAATATAGATGTGTGTATGGGGAGATGAAAAAAACTAAACACCAATTCTAGAGTAAAATTGATATTAATGAAAGCATATGGAGTAAATCCTGGCAGAGGATACAAATTTTAGTGAAATGTGCTCAAACAAGAAAATTGCACAGATACAAAGATGGTTATTTTGATACTATATGTTATTAAGAATTAGAATCAAACATAACCCAGATATTAATAAATTACTTCACTCTTACCTCGCACAATTATGTGAAATATTTTTCTCAGCATGAGAAAGAAAAGCTTAGATTTTCTGTTTCTCCTTTGGAAATATTGGTGGGGGATTATTAAATAATGATCAAACACATGGTAAATTATTAAGTAACTATTCATAGCTGTGTTTTAGAAAAATACTTAATATGGGATGATACGGATCTTCAGAATTGTACACATAACATGATCACAAGTTTTTGAAAATTATATAAATGCTATAAATACAGTGAGAAGACAATACTACAATATTTGAAGTTGTAAACTTCAGCTATGATATTAAAGGTAGGCCTTATTTTCTCTGTACTCCTCTGTATATCCTATGCTTTCTGTAATAAGGATATTACCTTACATAATAAAAACTATTATCACTTGTGATTTCTATACCACTGCTTTTATTGTTCAAACCTAAAAATTATTCACTTTTGCTTTTATATTAAAAAGCTACATTTTTATCATTTACATCTCAAATAATTAACATTTCTTTAAACTTTCCAAAACCTGAGCGAAATGCAACAAGTTATAGTCAGGTCTTCACTCTTCCAATATTGAACAGCAACGTGAACAAGCCCGTGCAGATATTACAAAAGCTCTTTGGGGTTTGGAAATGTGATGCAATTTTCATGCAGAAAATACATCTTTCCAGTGCTGAATGTCAAATGAGCCTGTCTTCCTGGGGTAGGTACCTTCCCCCCAGCAGGCAGAGGGAAGAGGCTGTGAGGTTTCCAACTGACAGAGGAATGCTGGGAATAACTTGCAAAGTAGATAACCTTCTTAGCATATACCATAAATCATGTTATAAATTGAAAGGAATGAAAAATAAGCAAGTATCTTTAGAGAAAATGGTCTTAGACCCACTGGCAGGAAGATAGATACAAGCACCCAGTTACATAATATCTCAGTCCCCAGAGCACACTCAGCAGCAAACTGCCTTCAGCAGTTGTCTGACTGATGTAAATAGGCTGAATAATGTTCTTTTTAATGGTGCATATTTTGGCCTCTGTTCGAAACTCAGAGTCAAGCCTTATGTAGAGCATTACAAAGAAGTCATTGTGAAGATTGGGCTCTTTTTTATATTAATCATTAAATCCATGAATTTCTAATGGATATTTACTAGTCATCTCTTAAACTATATACTTCAAGATGCTCTGGGTTCATTTTGAAACGCTTAAAATAGGCATGGGCTAGTTTCCTCTTGCTCTTTATTTGTAAAAACTCATTGAACAGTTGTAAAACCATCAATTCTTGGCCATTGACTTCTATTTCTCTGCTACTGTTTTTTTTCCTATATGTGCTATTTTTGTCCTCTTAGATGGTCTGTTTGGGTTTTACTTGTTTTCCCCTTCAGAGCTGGCTGAGCCTGAGGGACATCCTGGAGAAAATTCTGACTCAACAAGCCTCTCATACTCTGTGGGGTTACAGAGGATGACTGGTTACCTACACAGACTTTGAGGACAGGTAGAATGTGAAACTTTGAGGTGCTACTTAGCAGTACCCAGCCCCAACCTGAAAGGAGTTCATAAGGCCAGAGAACATCGAAACCGTCACACAGCTTCAGGCTGTGACCAGAGACCTATCCCTGACATGGCTCTTTGTCTTCCACGGTCCCAGGTTTTCTCTCAGATCCAGAATCAAGGGTAAAAGAATAGGTATCAGAACTGGATCAATTCTTTCCCCTCATATTCATGTTCTAGCTCTTTGGGGAAAAGGCGATTCTCTTCTAGAGCTCTCTCCACGAGTGTAAAGCTCTAGAAATAAGCGTCTCAGTTGGAAGTGTCTGTGCTGACCCTGTGGGATCAATCGGTTGGGTGATAAACATCAGCCTGTGTCCTGATTTTGTATCCAGCCTCGGGCTGCCCAACAGTCCGGAGCTAAGGTGAGTGATTTCCCTGGAGAACGAAGAGTACTAGTACTTAAAATCTCAGCTAGGCAGAAGACAACTGCTCCATAAGGCACTACATGTGCTAAATGTTCAGCTTCCCTTGGAAAAACTTTTTCTAAGCTTATCTAAGTGGCCACGTGGACCTAAGTTTCTTCTAAGTTAACGGATGACGTCAAAAGTTCTTTCTTTTCATTTTGCTTTTAAATTGTGTGGTGTTTTATTTGTTCCTGAGGTTATGGAACCTGGACTGGATCCTGACAGAAGAACCAAGCAGCACTTGGAGACTTTGGAGGAGCAGAGGTTCATTTAACACCAGAGGGGCTCAGAGGAGAACTTTCTCCAAGCATCTGAGCCCCACACTGCAGCACAAGCAGGGAAGGTAATTTGTACCCTTCTACTTCCACATAGTTAGTACTTCTCCCATGCGTGGGAAACGGGGTAAGGAAAGAAGAACCTGGAAGAGCTTTGAGACCGTGACGGGAATTCCCTTGATTTGGTCGGCCATCTTAGAGTACAGTTTCTCCCTTATCACTGACATTTAATTATGAGTTATTAGAGTTACCCTAAAGAAAATCTGTTTAGATTTCAAATACTAGCATGATGATGCCACTTGCTTCATTAACTTTTGGGCACTTGAACCTCACAGCAAGACAGACGGAGACCACCAGCTCTACCCCAATGACATGTAGTCTCTGCTGAGGTGACAAGCAATGCCTTTTTATATTAGAAGAGACATCGATCATGCAGGTCCCAGAAACGCTGAAAAGGGAAAAAGGCATGGTTCCTTTTGAAGGAATAATGTAATGGTTGAAAAGATGGCTCAGGGAAAGAAATTATTTTAAGATGTGAAGTTACTTCAGAGTTCGCTGAATGCCAGGAGCTTCGGAACTGGCAAACCATTTTTACTTCTGTGTAAGACATGCTCTGGGAAAAAAAGGACATCTTGTTGGGAAACTGCAGGACAGTTTGATTAACTTTCTTTTCTAGGACAAAGGCTACCATTTAACGCAAAATCCTCAGGAGCCTACTCCAAATTGAGCGACTCGGGTGGTGATATTTATTCCATTTGAATTCCATTTGAGTGTATTGATTCCTTCATCTGGGAAATAAACAATCAAGAAGGAAACAGGGGCAGTTGTGGAGGCAGTAACCCTAGTCCTCCAGGTCTTTGCTGTAAACCATCGCTGCCATTCGTAAATGCTTCTAGGCTGTTTCTTAGGTAAAAAATTACTTACCGTCTAACTCCTTTGTCTGCCTTTCATTAAGCTACGGCAGCCTAGTGGCTAACAATAAAGAAAATTGTACTAAACAACTGGAAAAAATTTTCCCAGGGGACTAGCTAAATGAAAATATGTTGGGTTTTCTAATCAGCATGAGCTGAGAATGGTGTTCTTATTATCTGCGCGGTGGTCTTTTGGACCATGCAGACCTGGAATGCCAGCACTTACTGGGAACCCAGAGCTGTAGGGAAGACAGCTGTGATTAATGATTCACAGCACCCCAGGTACACGGAACAAGAAGTTCACTTGCATTTCCGTTTACAAAACAAAATATATCTGGTGATAAATAATGCCTTCAACCTTGATTTTTTTTTCCAACTAATCCGATTCATTAATCAAACTAAGCCATTATTCTAAACCCCAAGGCTTAATATGCTACAAAAAAGTTTCCACTCATAGTGATGGAGGATTGATTTGTGGTTGGAGTGGGGAAAAAAGAAGAGTAGTAATTTCTTTCCTTTGTTTCTCCAAAGTTCACTATTTAAAACATATATAAAATGTATCATTTAAAACTCAGTTTCTTGAACTAGGAACACCTCATTGTTATTCAAATAGATACTGATAGGCAAAGGCCACAGCTCTGGTCTGAATGTGTCCCCTCTCCCCCAAATTCATACATAAAAATTCTAACTCCTAAGGTGATGGTGTTAGGAGGGAAGACCCTTGAGTGATTAGGTCATGAGAGCTCTGCTCTCAGGAATGGGATCGGTGCCCTTATAAAAGGTTATAAAGGGCTCCAGAGAGCTAGCTCACGTCCTTCTACCATGTGAGGAAACAAGGAGAGATCTGTATCCCGAAGTCTCCGACTCAACCCACTGGCATCCTGATCTGGGACTTCCAGTTGCCAGAATTCTGAGAAATAAATTTTTGTTGTTTATTAGCCTCCCAGTCAACGGTATTTTGTTATAATAGCCTGAACAGATTAAGATAGCTACACTCAGAGAAACTGTAGAGAAAGCCAGTGTTTCCATTTGTAAGTGTGTGAAGACATGAAGAGGAGAAGCCCACCTGAGAATAGAACAGCTTAACGTAGGACACCTGGGAAATCGCACTCTGGCTGAAGTGAAAAGGACTCTTTGAAATCCTATTCATAAATAATGATAGTCTCATGTTTGTAAAACCCTTTATAGTTTACACCATATATTCATGTTTTAAAAGTTGTTCCTTCTAGGGCACATGGGTGGCTCAGTTAAGCAACTGCCTTTGGCTCAGGTCCTAATACTGGAGCCCTGGGATGGAGACTCGCATCAGGCTCCCTGCTCAGCAGGGAGTCTGCTTCTCTCTCTGATCCTCCGCACTCTCATGCTCTTGCTCTCATTCTCTTTCAAATAAATAAATAAAACCTTAAAAAAAAAAAAAAAAAAAGCAGAGGAGGGGCATCTGGGTGGCTCCGTGGGTTAAAGCCTCTGCCTTCAGCTTGGGTTGTGATCCCAGAGTCCTGGGATCAAGCCCCACACCGGGCTCTTTGCTTGGTGGGGAGCCTGTTTCTCCTCTTTCTCTGCCCGGCACTCTGCCTGCTTGTGATCTGTCTGTCAAATGAAAAAATAAAATCCTAAAAAAAAAAAAAAAAAAGACACATCACTGTGAAGTACCTGGATTTAAAAAAAAAAAAAAAAAAGCAGAGGAAGACCTGCACTTCATGCTGCCTACTATTTATAAAACTATATAGCGGTTTTTCATTCTTCTTCTTTTACTAAGAAACTGAACTGTTTCCGGGCTTTCAGTTTTCCTAATATAGTTTCAGCTTTCTCATCTGGAATAGATATTGAGGGCAATAGATTGCCATCCCTGAATTTAAATGAAACATCAAAAATAAAGTAAAACCCAAAACATGGCACTAAAGTTAAGAAACTAAGACATTAAAAAAGATTACATCTCAGTAAGTTAGGAATAGAGTGGAACTTCCTCAACTTGAAAAATAACCACAAAAAGCCTACAGCTAACATACTTTATGGCAAGAACTAAGAAGCTTTCCTGCTAAGATCAAGAACAAGACAAAGATTTGGATGGAACTAGAAAGTAAAATGCTAAGTGAAATAAGTCAGAGAAAGACAAATACCATATGATTTCACTCATATGTGGAATTTAAGAAACAAAACAAATAAGCAAAGAGAAGAAGAAAGAGAGAGAAGCAAGCCAAGAAACAAACTCTTAACTGTAGAGACAAACGGATGGTTACTGGAAGAGAGGGGAGTAAGGAGATGGGTTATATATCGGTGATGGGGATTAAGGCGAGCACTTACTGTGATGAGCAACAGGTGTTGTCTGGAAGTGTTGAATCATTAAATTGTACACCTGAATCTAATATTACACTGTATGTAAACTAACTGGGATTTAAATAAAAACCAAAAAAAGGAGAACAAGACAAGGATGTCCCCTCTCACCAATCCTTTCCTTTTTTCCGAATGTTTATTTAAATTCTAGTTAGTTAACATACAGTGTAATATTGGTTTCGGGAGTAGAATTTACTGATTCATCGCTTACATATAACACCCAGTGCTCATCACAGCAGGGCCCTCCTAATACTGATCACCTATTCACCTATCCTCCCATCCTCCACCCACCTCCCTCCATCAAATCTCGGTTTGTTCTCTATTGTTAAAAGTCTCTCTGGGTTTGCTTCGCACGTGCGCTCTTTCTCTCTCTCTCTCTCCTTTATTTTTCTTTACCATATGTTCATTATTTTGTTTTCTGAATTCCACATATGAGTGAAATCATATGATATTTGTCTTTCTCTGACTGATTTATTTTGCTTAGCATTATACACACTAGCTCCGTCCATGTTGTTGCCAATGACAAGACTTCATTTTTCTTGATGGCTGAGTATTATTCCATGTATATATACCACACCTTCTCTATCTTTATCAGTCAATGCACATGTGGGCTCTTTCCATATGTTCAGCTATTGTTGATAATGCTGCTATAAACATTGGGGTGCATGTATACCTTCAAATCTATATTTTTGTATCCTTTCACCCCTCCTTTTCAACATTATACTGTAAGTCCTTGAAAATGCAAGAAGACAAGAAAAGCATAAAAGGCAGTTTGGAAAAAGGAAATGAAACTGTCTTTTTAATAAAAAGATTGTCTATGTAAAAAATCCAAAAGAATCAACAAAAGAACTGGAGCTAATGGAAGATTATTCCAAGTATGCAGGATACAAGGTTAATATACAAAAGTTAATCACATTCCTATATACACCAGTGATGAACAAATGGAATTTGAAGTTAAAAACACATACCATTTACATTAGTACCCCTAAAATGAAATACATAACTATAAATCTAACAAAATATATACATGATCTATATGAACAAAACTACAAAACTCTGATGAAAGAAATGAAAGTATAAATAGAAAGATAGTGCATGTTCATGGATAAGAAGATTCAAATTTGTCAAGATGTCAGTTCTTCCCAATTTGATCTGTAGATTTGATACAATCTCAACTGAAACCCCAGCAAATTATTTTGTTGATATTGAAGAACTCATTTTAAGGTTTATGTGGAGAGACTAAGACCCAGAATAGCCAACACAGTATTGTAGAAGAAGAACAAAGTTGAAAGACTGACACTAACCAATTCCAAAATTTAATAACAAGCTACCATAATCAAATGCAATACTAGCAAAGGAATAGACAAATATATCATGAAACACAATAGAGGGCCCAGAAATAGACTCACATGAATATTGTCAACTTATCTTTGACAAAGGAGCAAAGGCAATACAATGTAGAAAAATACTCTTTACAACAAATGGTGGTGAAACAACTGGATATGCACATCTGAAAACTTGGATCTAGATACAGACTTCTAGCCTTCACAAGAATTAACTGAAAATAGGTCATAGACCTGAATGCAAAACACAAAAGAATGTAACACAGAAGAAAATCTAGATGACCTTGGATTTGGTGATGACTTTTCAGTTACACCATGAAAGACATAATTGATAAGGTGGACTTCACTAAAATTTCAGACTTCTACTCTATAAAAGACACTTCTACTCTGTAAAAGACTGAGAAGACAAGCTACAGATTAGAAGAAGATATTTGCAAAAGACATATTTGATAAGGAACTGTTATCTAAAATATAAAATTAGTTCTTAAAACTTAAATAAGAAAACAAAGAACCCAATTTTTTAAATGGGCAAAAGAACCGCTAGATATTACCAAGGAAGATATACAGATGACAAATAAGCAATAAAAAGATACTCAACATTATATGTCATTAAGGACTTGCAAATTCAAACAACAATAAGATACCACTACACACCTATTAGAATGGCCAAAATCCAAAGCACTGACAACACCAAACACTGGCAAAGATGTGAAACAATAGGAACTCATTCATTGGTAGTGGGAATGCAAAATGATACAGCCACTATGGAAGACAGTTTGATAATATTTTACAAATGAGTTGGAAACATATTCTCACAAAAACCTGCACACAGATGTGTATAGCCACTTTTATTCATAATTGCCAAAACCTGGAAGTAATTAAGGTGTTTTTCAGTGGGTGATTGGATAAATAAACTGCAGATTATTTACTAGTGTTTTGCTAAGGATTTTTACATCTGTATTCATCAAGGATATTGGCCTGTAGCTTTCCTTTCTTTTGGTGTCTTTGTCTAACTTTGGTATCAGGGTAATATTGGGCCTTGTGAAATGAATGTGTTAGTATTTCCTCTTCTTCAGTTTTTTGGAAGAATTTGAGAAGGAGCAGTGTTAATACTTATTTAAGTATTTGGGGCTCCTGGGTGGCGCAGTCTGTTGGGAATCTGACTCTTGGTTTCAGTTCGGGTCATGGTCTCAGGGTGATGGTCTTGAGGTCATGGGATGGAGCCCCATAGTGGGTTCTCTCCTCAGTGCAGAGTCTGCTTGAGACTCTCCCCCTTTTCCTTCTGCCCCTCCTCCCAGCTCTCTCTCGCTGAAATAAATAAAAATAAATCTTAAAAAAAAATACTTCTTCATATATTTGGTAAAATTCACCAGTGAAACCATCTGTGCATAAACTTTGCTGGAAGATTTCTTGATTACCTACTCAATCTCCATACTAGTATGAGTCTGTGTAGGCTTTCTATTTCTCCATGATTCAGTTTGGATAAGCTATATGTTTCCAGGAATTTACCCATTTCTTTTTTGTTATCCAGTTTGTTGGGGTATAATTGTTCACAGTACTCTTTTGTGATAGCTTTTATTTCTGTATCATCAGTTGTAATGTCTCTTCTTTCATTTCTCATTTTATTTATTTGATTCTTTTTTCTCTTTTTCTTAGTACAGCTTGGAGTTTGTCAACTTTGTTTATTTTTTAAAAAAACCACAGCTCTTCATTTTGTTGATTTTTCTCTACTTTCAATTTTATTTATTTATGGTCTAATCTTTGTTATTTCTTCTTTCTGCCAACTTTGGGCTTGGTTTATTCTTCCTTCTCTAGCTCTTTAAGGTATAAAGTTAACAAAGAGGAAACCACTAGAACCACTCTAACTACCAAAATGGTAAACTCAAAGTCATGTTGCATTACTGGAAGAGGAAAGGTGCAGAGTATCCTCACCAAACACTTGAAAGATTCCCTTGAAGGATGGTGATTTCCACAACATTCCCATTGAATTCATTTATTTTGCCTGTGCAGAAAGCAGATGGAATTCAGGAAATTACATTCAGCACATTACCATAATCAGGCAATGACTCCAACTGCATCTGGAATCCAGGTATGTTTTGTTACTGGAGCAAATCAATACATCCCCTGGCTCATGGTATATAGTGATTGAGCTTGTTATTGCATTTTTTAAAAAATCTATAACTATTAGCAAATGTCATCAGGAACTCTTTGCTTTTGGATGGCAAGGCACAATTTCAAAGTCCTACCACAGACCCATGCCAGGTCTCTGGTGCAATGCCATTATCTGGTGCTCAGGAAACCCACTCACTTCACAGCAGATCTTATCACATGGTTTCATTACATTGGTATCATCAACCAGTTGCTGAGCAGGAAGTAACAGCTACCCTAGGAAAACTGTTAATACACATCCATATCAAAGAGTGTAAAATAAATCCCTAAAAATATAGGGACCTGCCACCTCTAAAGTTTCTAGAGGTCCACTGGTCTAGGACATGTTGACATATCTCTTCCAAAGTGAAGGAAAATTGCTGCATCTGGGCCTCCTAAAAAGGTGACACAATGTCTAGTGGGTCTCTTTGGGTTTTGGGAGTAAAATATGTGTCATTTAGGTGTACCACTATAACCCAGTTAACCTAAAAACTGGGGATTTTAGTGGAGTTGAGAGAGGAAAATGTTCTGCTAGAGATCTAAATTTCTGTATAAGCTTTCCTGATGTTTGAGCTGTGTATCGGTCAGGGTTCAATCAGAGAAGCAGAATAATAGTATGTATATACATACATACATGTATATATTGTTCGATATAAATAATATATACATACCCAAAGGGTAAAATTCTAAAACTTTTAGGAAAAAAAAAAAAACATAAAAAATCCTTGTGACCTTAGAGATGGCAAATATTTCATAGAAGGACAAAAAAGATAATAATCATAAAATATATTCCATCAAAATTCAAAGCTTCTGTGATCAAAAGATATCATTAAGATGATTAAAAAGCAAACCACAATTGGGAGAAATTGCAATACAAATATTTTACCAAACATTCGTACCCAGAATATATGAAGAATTCCTACTACTCAATGACAAAAAAAACACATTTTTTTAAAAAACTGCAAAAATTGAAATAGACACTTCACAAAACAAATTCTATGATTATAGTTATACAAGTGGCCAATACACATGTGAAAAAATGCTAAACATTGTTAGTCATCAGGGAAATGTAAATTAAAACCACAATGAGATATCAGTTTACACTAACTGGAATAGCTGAAATTAAGAAGATGGACAGCATTTGTTACAAACTGAACTCTTCTACATTGCTGCTGGGAATATATAAAGATAAAATTTCTTTGGAAAACAATGTGGTAGTTTAAACACATACTTACCATATAATTTAGCAATTCAACTCGTAGGTATTTAAGGAAATGAAAATGTATTCATAAAAAAAACTGTCCAAGAATTCTCACAGCAACTCTTCCATAATAGTCGAAACCAAGCCAAACCAAACAAAAAAACAGTTAAGAAAATTAATGTCTAAATTATACTGTGGTATATCCATACAATGAAACTCTAGACTCAACAACAACAACAAAAAATGAACTACTGTGTATCAGTTATCTGGTGCTCTGTAACAAACCACCTCAAAATGTAGTGCCTTAAAACAACAAAAATTTATTTTTTCTCACAGCTTTGTAGGTTGACAGCATGGTTCTTCGGCTGGTCTCGCCTAGACTCACTCTGTATACCCTGAATTATTTAGTTTGTCCCCAATAAAATTTCCATTTTGGGTACATATTGTGGAGACCAAATCTTCCATTAACAATATCGCATGTCTGATCATTGGAAGAAATGAAATTTCAGCAGACTCCTTTGTCCTGCGTGGCCCTCATATCTAGGGCTGAGTAGACAGGGCATGTTCCTATTGTAGTAAAATCTGTGACATTTACAAGTTGGATGAATCAGCACTGGGGACAATAGTGGTATTCCTGGAAGTCGTTCCTCGACCTGGACACCCAGCAATAAATAACCATACGAAGTTCTGTTGAGTTATATAAATATGCCCCCAAAGTAAGTGTTTCCTCAGCTTAATTCCCTTTATTTGTCTCTCAGAACCCATGCCATTCTAAAACCCTGAGACCCTACCGCAAGTCTAACAAGGAAACAATGGAATGGAAAGGGACAATAGTCTTACCTGATGAAAATATCTTACTCTGGCTAATTTTACAAAAACATATGACTACGTGGACACATTTCTAATGTCTCTCTCAGGCCCTAGAAATGGCCTACAAAAGTGAGGGACTAACATTTTGTTACTTTTCTAGTGTCTCTGCCTCTGCTCCTCACCAGCAAGATACATCCCAGTAAATTATAGTTTCTTGGTCACTCTTGACATATTGCTGATGATAATATACAACAACAAAAAATCATATAGAATTCATAGTTTTTAACTCATATGATTTAATAGTTCTATATCCATTAATTAACAGTTAATTATATAATATTTATGTATTTAATAATAAAACAATAGCTCACACATGTATAGCACTTATTTTTATTTAATTTAATTTTACTTTTTCAGTGTTCCAAGATTCATTGTTTATGCACCACACCCAGTGCTCCATGCAATACATGCCCTCCACAATACCTAGATACCACAATACCTCCACAATACCAGACTCACCCTACCCTCCCCACCCCTCTTCCTTCCAAAACCCTCACTTTGTTTCTCAGAGTCCTCAGTCTCTCATGGTTTGTCTCCCCCTCCAATTTCCCCCAACTCACTTCTCCTCTCCATCTCATCCGTGTTATTCCTTATGCTCCACAAGCAAGTGAAACCATATGATAATTGACTCTCTCTGCTTGACTTATTTCACTCAGCATAATCTCCTTTAGTCCCATCCATGTTGATATAAAAGTTGGGTATTCATCCTTTCTGATGTAGCAGGTACTTTCCCAGGGTTGTTTGATCTTCTCACCAATGCTGTGAGGTACTATTGTCTTAGAGGATCTAAGACAGCCTTCATGCAGAATTCTAAGACAGAGACCCAAGTCTCTTTTCAGCCAAGCAGGTAGGGTAAATGGGAGAAGCCATGGGTATAATAGCAACAGGCATTTATTTACTCCCTCGCCACCGGAAGACCATTGAAATGGAAAACTCAGTTGCCTTATGAGGATCACTATCCACATCCAAGGGCTTGTGGCCCTGCAGATATACTGGTCCAGATTTTCTGATTTTTTGAGAGAAATAGAAATAGGAATTGTGTGTGTGTATAATCTCCTAATTCAAGATACTGAGTTTAGGGGTGCCTGGGTGGCTCAGTGGGTTGAGCTTCTGCCTTTGGCTCGGGTCATGATCTCAGGATCCTGGGATCAAGCCCCACATCGGGCTCTCTGCTCAGCGGGGAGCCTCCTCCCCCGCCCCTTTCTCTGCCTGCCTCTCTGCCTACTTGTGATCTCTCTGTCAAATAAATAAATAAAATCTTAAAAAAAAAAAAAAAGATACTTAGTTTATTTTTCAAAAGAAGAGCAACTTGGGGGCCAAGCACAAGAATTTGTGGCCCTCACCCTGCTCAAAGGCCAGCACTGTTCAGCCACGGCATGAGGTTCTTTGCAAAATCTCAGAGTACAGTTTGTATTTCTACACTCCTTTTTCCATGTCCATTCCAAGTTTTTGTAATTTGCTGCTTTAGCTGGTAGCACATTACCTAGCACTATGCTTGTCCCAGAGTAGGTGTTTAGTAAATATCGGTGGTTGAATACATAAAGTCAGGTGTGTCATATTTCCTGAGCTAGAGGCAGAGCCTGAGCTCTACCATCAGGATGCTTTCAGGGGCTGAAATGAGAAAAGATAACCACACAGCAACATTGAACCGTTTACCACAGGCGATAATTTAAGTGGAGTAATTTATCTTTAAAAGTATATTAATTTTCCCTCTGGTTACTCTTTGTTGGTCAAGTATCATATCAACCTAGGAGTAAAGAAATACAGAGACCTAAAGTGCTGATCAAAATCTGTAATTAACATTGGGTAGGGTATGTGCTATGGTGAGTGCTGTGAAGTTTGTAAACGTGGAGATTCACAGACCTGTACCCCTGGGGGAAAAAATATATATATATATATATATATATATATATGTTTATAAAAAATAAAATTATAAAAAAAAAATCTGTAATTAACAGTCACAAACATTTCACCCAATGCACGTGGCCCACTTTAACCTCAGCTGTGTGAACCTCGTAACTGCTCTCTAAAACCACAAAGCCAGCTAAGTCAACCACCTTTGCCCCAGGTATCTTGCGGTCCCCAAATCCACGTTGTTAGCAGGAAACCTCCCAACCTCAGAAATGTAGCTCCAGTACTCAGGCTGTAGACAATATAAGTTTCTGTCAGCCCAGGAGACATTATTTTGCTGGTTTCCATCAACTTCATTTTGTCTGTTTTGTTTCTCTTTTAAATTTTTATTCATATGTTTCGTACTTCCAGCGAACAAAGGGTCATATCAAATGACTGAAATGTAATTTCCAGAAATCCCAGTAAACTGGCTTGACGAACGTCTTCCTGTTCTGATTTTTGAGCTCTGTGGATATGTCTCCCAGTATCACTGGAATTCATAAATACTGTGCCTACCACTGGCCTTTTAGACAAGGGAAACGGGGTAGGCTCGCCTCCTCTGCATCCCCTCACTCCTGTGCCCAGAGGTCTGGGTCTCTGCTACTGTCATTTGCAATTCAGTCTGTTCTGTTTCTTCCTTCCAAGCCTGTGATCAGGCCCTTCTGGAGTTTTGCCAGACAACCCAGTAGTTTTGGGCCTCCAGTGTCTATCCCCTAAGGCAGCAAACTCCATCTATTTAGAGAACTGTTAATTAAGTGAATTACGTTTGGTCAGGTATTTATGAGCAAAGAAAGTCAGAATGGAAATGATAAGTGTGCCCTTACAAAAAGACTGAGCAAGCTATATGTAAATATAAAAGAAAAAAAAAAAGCAATCCAACCAAAAGAATCTCTCTAAAAGGGTTTTTCCTCCAGTCTAGTTTAGTTTTTCCCCTTAACCATTTGAGAGAAAACACTTACTCTTCAGTGACATCATTCTCATCCCAAATACACTTGTAAATTTGGGCAAAATGCAAAGAAGAACTGAGAGGAATGTAAATACTGTATGTTCTCTACAGAATTGTTCAGGGAAATGCCATTCACTTAGAAATAGAGTTCTAGGAAGTAGGTCTGCCATCTGTAGCCCAGATGATGATGATTGTGGTGATGAATTAAACATTTAGAAATAAACCCTAATGGTTGTTACTGTTTTCAAGGATAAAGCAACTGAAATATTGTTTCATTACTCATAACGCACAGAATAGCTAGAATTTGTTTATACGTCATGTATTCATAACTTAGGAAATACATTTAAAAAGATACAACGACTGTGGCTTTTTTTTTAATTTTATTTTTTATAAACATATAATATATTTTTATCCCCAGGGGTACAGGTCTGTGAATCGCCAGGTTTACACACTTCACAGCACTCACCATAGCACATACCCTCCCTAATGTCCATAACCCCACCCCCCCTCCCAACCCCCCTCCCCCCATCAACCCTCAGTTTGTTTTGTGAGATCAAGAGTCACTTATGGTTTGTCTCGACTGTGGCTTTTTTAGTGTGTCTTGGCACAATCTCCTTAGAGGCCGTGGGGCATGCATAATGTGCTAGGACACGGGGACCATGCCAGAAGCGTGAAAGCATTAGGATCATCATCATGACTACTCTTTAATGAGGAACTGCGCTCTAAGATTGATTATTTCCTATATTGCTGCCCCTGAGCATGGTTCTGCACCTATCAATCAGTTCCTTGTAAAGACCCCCATCCCCTGCAGCTAGGAAAAGACATTTGTAAAACTGCTCATGATTTTTTCCAGAGGAAGATGTGAAGAAAATTAAATGGGTATGATTCCTGAGCACTACTCATCAAGAACATCAGGCTGAAGTAGACGTATAAAAGGGCAATGAAAATACTCAGTATAGTCATGAGCTAGTCACAAAACAAAGGCCCATAGACGGCTGTTGGCGGGGGGGGGGGGGGGGGAGGGGGGGGGAAAAAAAAAAAAAAAGAGCCAAGGGGGGGGGGGGGGGGGGGGGGGGGGGGGGAGGAATGCTGTGATTAAGAAAATAAAAAGAGCAAATTTGGTTTGGTTGGTGGGGCAGTAGGAGTAAGTAATGGTGGTGGAATCCTCATTTCCTCAGAAGTCAAGACACAATTCTAGTTTGAAGTGGGATTTTAAAGCTTGTTTGCACATTTTAGAAGGTTGAGAAGGCGATCTACAGTCCAGAAAATGGAGTTGGATAGAAAGTGAGTGACTGAAATCGACCAGGACTTGGGAGATGGTGAGGCACTGAAATGCCTTGTGGTGCCAAATATAAAAATAGTAAGTTGAAGCGGGTTACTCGCCTACAACTTGATACTTGATAAAAGGTTCCAGGTTTTGAAAAGTTCAAGAACGTCCCAATCTTCTTTCCAGTCTATCTGTTCTTTTTTTTTTTTTTTTTTTACAAATCTGTGTACTTCTCTGCCACTAACCAAAGCAACGTGTTGTTTCAATCAAAGAACAGATATTTGGGGTTGAAAATGCTAGCAAGGGAGAAGGTGGAGTGATCCTGAGTGGGTTCAAGGTTGGTACTAAAGGTCTGGGGAAGGTTTGGTACTGAAGGCCAGTCGAGAAGAGTCCTGTCCAGTGGTTTCTGAAACCACTTTCATGAGAGAAAATTATTACATTATCAGGAATTTTGCCAGCCAGCTGCTACATAGGGCAATTATTAAAAATTCTATTCACCTTAAAATGAAATAAATTATATGAAAAACTAAGATGATAAACACTCAAATTCTTCCACTTCTTAATTATTTCACAACATTTTACTATTGTCTGTGCTTTGGGGGTAATTTTGTTACGTTGTAGCTGTATGATAGAAATACTCTAGAATGAGCTGCTGCTGATGCTGTCCTCAGTGACATGAAGCTGGTAGCCTGAAACTCTGCTACACCAATGACCAGTTCCCAGGACAGTCCCTGGCCTCACTGTAACATACCTTCTCCAAGAGTGGGCCTGATCTTTTTATGTCAGAGCTGACGTTAGAGGCAAAATAGAATCCCATTAGAAAATAGACGCCAGAAATCTAGAAGCGTAGAAAAGAAGTACCCAAGCCAACATTTATGATATTGCTGTCTGTGATTTTTGAATATTCATCCATTCATTTGTTGGTATTTATTGAGCACTTTCTACCACTACGCCAGGCTTTCTGGATACGATGAAGTAGACAATGTGGTACGTTCCCTCAGGGAGCCCACGGCCCAAGATGCCACCTGAGGAGTTTCCAGATGATTACGATAGAGGTTGGTAAGGGAGGGAAACACAAGATGCATGGAAGTAGGGAAAAGGGCAAACTCGTAAGGCAGGTGTGGGACTAACACCATAAACAAAGCAATACTTGGTGCTAGCTAACGTGGGTTCTTGGGCAATCTTCCAGGAAGAGAGCTTTAAAGTGTGTGCTGTCCCCTACCTCTTCCCAAGGCTCTTAGAAGCATGGCTGGTACATTGGAAGAGGCCTGCCTGCAGCTTCAGCTGGGGAAAGTTGGGAAGGGCTGGTGGCACCTAGCAATGGCATCGCAATGGGATTTCCAGGTCTCAGAAGACAGAGGGAATTTTTAGAAGAAGGAGGCCTGATCTGAATTTTCCAGTGTGTGAGGATGGGAGAAGGGACCGGACAAAAAACCACATCAGATGACAACCACCCTACCATTGTGGTTAGTTCCCATCTGAAGGAGGACTATTTCTGGAAGAGTTCGAAAGAAACTTGGAAGGGAAAAGAGAGAAGAGATAATAGTGTAGGAAAGGGATGAGAAGCATTGCCTCCCTGTTGTTGATAAGATTTTTCTGTTGGTCCCTGGGCCAGGAGCTCTGAAATAATGATTAAATTCTCATCCAATTCCTGGACAAATACTTCTAATATCAGGCAACTGAAAAGTAAATTGAAATGACATTATTAGAAATAAGTGTCTATGTATAATAATTTTCAGTCTCTTTGCCTCAAAGAAGAGATTTCATCATCTGTATTCATTGCTTTTGAAACTGCTAAACTGAATCCTATATTTCTTCATGTTAAATTGAAGACTGTAGTTATCAAAATGCTGACAAGTTGAGTTATTGGTTATTCTCAGGACCCATGCAAAGACTTTACCATTAATAACATTCACTGTGTACATTGATAAAAGAGAATTATTTAGAGCTACCAAATGTGTTATTACAACTTATCCTGTATGCCCTAAAAGAAGTCATTTTTGACTTATGGGAGGAAAAAAAGGATATTTGCACGGGCTGACAAATGACAAAATACCACTACCAATAAAAGAGGGGGAAATGTAGCAACACAATTCTACAATAACTCAGTTAAAATCTGCTACTCTGTCTTCTTGTTTTTTTCAGCAAAGTTTAACATGCTCATCTCACAAGAAATAAGGGGTGAAACCAGAAAAGGAGAACTCAGATGAAGAAACGTGTTGCAAAAGCTAATTTATCATGTGAGCTTAAAAATCCTTGTCAAGAAAAAAAATCATCCATCTATTGCCTTTATTTCATACTAAAAATATCTCAAACTACCAGGCTATGTATATAAGACTGTGTCATGTGCTTTTAAGGAAAAAAAACAAAAGAAAATGTTTTAAAAAGTTCTAATTTAAAATACAAAAGGAGTGGCTCAGGGGTGAATATGGGGTTACTACTACAGGATATGGGAAGCCTTATTTGGCAAATAAGAACTTCAAGCTTCCTTTTTAGGATGTGGTTGCCTACCTAAGTCGTTTTCAAACTTTTGTATATATCAATCCATGAACTATATTGAGAGTTTCAATATGGACTATTCTGAACACATCCTTTTAGATGTGATGCTACACAGACTATATCTATAACCATATATATGTATATAACCATTTTTATATATGTACATTAAATAACTATATCCCACAGCCCCACAGGACAGAAACATATATGCATGATCCAAGAATAAATTGGAGAAATAATGACATCATTAATGTCACCATCCATGTAGGTGATTTCTTTTTTTTCTTTTTTTTTAAATTTATTTATTTGACAGAGATCACAAGTAGGCAGAGAGAGAGGAAGGGAAGCAGGCTCCTCGCTGAGCAGAGAGCCCCATGTGGGGCTCGATTCTAGGACCCCAGGATCATGACCTGGGCCGAAGGCAGAGGATTTAACCCACTGAGCCACCCAGGTGCCCCCATGCAGGTGATTTCTATTGCAAGGCTCCTTTATCCCAAGTACTGCGCTGGCAGAAAAAAGACTTAATTTCTGTCCTCAGGAAGATATCTTATAGAAAATCACAATATAATAAGGTAAATGATTTTGTCAGAAAGGCATGGAGGGTAGTGCTACAGAATTACTCAGAATGGAAGAATTCACTTTGCTTAGACCCAGGGAAGGCTTCACAGAGAAACTGACACTTAAAGTAGTAGGATTTTGCCAGACAAGGTAAGAGGAAATGTCTGAAAGTAATAAATTTCAATTAATTCTGAAAACTAAACACTACAGAAGCATGATCAGAAGATTTCCTGAATGCCAGTAACAGACCACATGAAAGACTTTTCTGAACTATGAGTGACTTTCTGAGGTCTTAGGTTGTTTGTTGCTATAGCAGAGCCTGTTGTATTCTTTCTAATACAATTGTGTGATTGTCTTGTGGGGCCATAGGGTCAGATCATGGTATATGAAGGCGAGGATTCAGTTTCCTTGAAAGGAGCAGATACTCTCAATGATCAGGCCTGAGATAAGAAATAAGGATTTTGTAAGCAAGTTGGGAAAGAGAAAATTTTCCTTCCCATTGGGGCCATTGGTCTAAGGCAGGGAGATTCCTCTAGCATTTCTGATGCTGGGAGTGGTGTAAGGATTGGAGAGTGTAACAGGCATAGAAGCTTCCATCACATCTGGAGAGACGGGGAGAGCCAAGAGCTCCTGTAACAGGCTTGTTGTTACAGGTAATGTAAGTTGTTCTTAGAGTTGCATCTCCCTTCCATTTTCCCCAAATCCTCGATAAAGCCTTGCTTAGAGGTACAGCTTGGTTCCAGCTGTGCTGTGGGCAATTAGAGACAGCTCCATCTTGCTTCCATCACACCAGTGAAGGAGAGAGCAGTGCCCCTATCCCCCAAGGTCACAGGTAAAGAACCACCTGGCCCAGCTGAGGGCTGGAGAGTAGGGAGTAGGAAGAAAATATCACAAGCAGCACAGTAATTGATTTGATATAGTTCCTTCCTGTCTGAGGCACAAGCAAAATTCAAGTGCTAAGCATTAAAAATAGCCTCTGTCCCTGGCCTACCTTCCCCATCTCAGTGAGTTGCAAGCTGCAATTTCATGGTGCAAATGGAAATTTTCCACGAGGGTTACTCAGTAGGAAACATGTCATTCTGTCTTCCTTGTTATCAGCTCCTGTGCTATAACAACATTATGCTGCAGTAACAAGTAAGAATCTCAGTGGCATAAAATAAGAAAGGTTTATTCCTTGTTTATCTCTGCGCCTAATGAAAGTCAGATGTATCCTCTGCTCAAAGTCATGCTCCTTCCCGGATTCCAGTGGACGGGGCAGCCACCTTCAGAAACATGGCCAGTCACGATGGCTGAGGGAAAGAGGGCCTGGCCAAGTGTGCTTAAAGCTACCACCTGGAAGTGATAGATGTTACTTTCCTCAAGTTCCACACGCAGGGAAAGGCAGTGGTGTGAGAATGGGTGTAGGGCCTAATAGTTCCAACACACCCCACACCTTTCCCAAGAAATCCCTTGAGTCCCTCGCTGAAGAGTATGTTGCTTTAATCGAGCAAACAATCATCACATTTTAAATGTACTGAATACACTGTTATCTTTCCCGACAAGAGAAAATTGTGTAAGGAGGCATTGGTCACAGGGAAGATGAAAAAAGAGACAAGAGAGTAAGTGGAGAGGAGATGATGCGTGAATTGTTAAGAAGAAGATAGAGAAATAAGAGAAATGAAGGAGAGAAGGAGCATCAAGACAGGGAGAGCAAATCCCCCTCCCCCACCTTAAATGGCTTGGCTACAACTTTCTACTTCTCCAATTCTCCATGGCTGTTCACTTCTTGAAGTCCTAACTCGTTAATTGAACAAAGAAAACCCCTAAGAAAAAAGAAGCAGAAAGGCAGGGCAGAAGGATGTGGGCAAATCAAAGACATCAGAGTGTGGGCTACTGAAGAAGGATCGACAGGAGGGGAAAAGAGCCAGGAACAATAAGGAGCTAAAGCAAATGGCGGCCACCCAGGTAGAGTCTAAATTTCAAAAACCACTCTAGCTGGGGGAAATGCCACACAAGATGAAATGATACAGTTCGTTATCGCAGCCCTTGAAATGTCAGATTTTCCCCTGGCTGCATTCGGCCTGATAATGTTTGCAGACCTTGTACTCGACATCGCATATGTGACCCAGGGAAGAAGACTGCCAGTAGAGAATGGATTATCTCAGAATTAATACCCAGGGGGCTTTGTGTCATGACTTGAGGCGTGTGGCCTGCCCTGAAACAGGGCCTGGCTGGTCAAGCTCCTGGGTCCAGCCTTCTGCCACCATTTTTAAACACATGCTGTCTCAGCACTTACACACAGCCCTCGGTTGAGCCTACTTGGTAAAGGTTGTTGCTATAGCAGAGCCTGTTGTATGACTGTCTTCCAACGAAAACCTTGCTCTGACCCATGAGAATTGTTTTGGTTTTAAAGTTTTAAATTTTTTGCTGCTCCAGTGCTAAAAATATCCTTAAATGTAACCAGAGCTGCTTTCAGTAGCACTTTGCTAGCGAAGACTCTCAGACTATCAGCATCTCTATTAAATGTCAGACTGTCTTTTCTCATAAAAACCATGAAATTGTTTAATTGAAATCCACTGTGAGAGAGCTTCTGCCGCCTTGAAGAGACGATGCATAATGCCTGGGGGGGGGGGTCACAAGCCGCCCCCTCCCCCCATGTGCTATTAGATCTTGAAAGGGCAGTGGTTTCTGCTCACATTTTAGCCCCTATTTGCCATTTTTTCATGACTTCATTGTGACACTGTTTTTTAAAAATTTACATGAAGTAGAAATAGTTTTCTCAGGAGAATTCACTCACTGTTTATTACTAAGCAAGGAACCTTTTGGTACAGCAAGCAGCTTAAATTCCCTTTCAGTGTTCTGTTGAGCAGCTCCTCTTTTTCTGAAATTGATACTTCCCTTTTCTTCCTCTGTCTACAAATATATTATTTCCTCAGAAACTGTCATATTTTACATGGAACAGCCACAAACCTAATCAATATCTCTGTGTGAAAAGAAAATTGGGGTTGGGGGTGTTCATTCATAGATACAAAGGACAGATTGGTGGTTGCCAGAAATAGGGGACTGGGAGTGAAATGGGTGAAGGGAGTCAAAGGTACAGATTTCTTAGTTATAAAAATAAGTCATGCAGATGTTACAAACAGCATGATAACTGTGGTTAATATTATTGTATTGCGTATTTAAAAGTTGTTAAGAGAGTAGATCTTAGAAGTTCCTGTGATAAGAAAAAATAATTTTCATGACTATGTATCATGACAGATGTTAACTAGACTTACGGGGTAATCATTTTGCAATATATACAAATATCCTATCATTACATTTCACCCCTGAAACTAGTATAAAGTTTCATGTCAATTATACCTGTTTAAAAAAGGGCTCAGCCCCGTGGGTGCCCAGTGTGGCAAGCCCCACTGTCTGAGAGAAGCAAAGGGCCTTCCCTCCCACAGGAAGACGCCCATTGCAGGCTGTACGTCTTGGTGAGCAGAGTCTGGACTTCATCCCAATCCCCACATGCCCTGTGGCTGGGCACGTTTGTCAAGCACACAAACCTCACAGGTGTACATGTCAACTCTTGCAGGTTCATGTGTGATAGAGCTGGTCCATAGGTGGCTTCTTCTATAAGCCAGGCTAGTCAGAGCCCTTGTGGGGATTTTGTTCCAACTAGACCCAAGAAAGTTAGACTCTCTGTTGGTGAAAGAAAATGAGTTGCATGAGCTATCAGTGATGGAGATTTCTACTATTTGGAGAAAAAAAAAACCATTGGTAGTGACGAAGAATGATGCCAACATGCACAAAGAAGTCAGAGCAAGAGATGGCAAGCATTCCATCAGCACTGAAGTTTCTGGTTCCAGCAGTGCCTGCGACCAGCAGCAACCCTGACCTTCTCATGGGTGCATGGTTTGGTTGTTCAGCCCTCCCTTGGATTCGATGAGTCAATAGACATCCTTTTTGCTTTAGCTTCTTTGAATTAGTTTTGCATCTTGGCAACTTGAGGGTCATGCAAAAACGCAAAGACACTATAGCGAGCAGACATTATCATGGCAGCCAGTGCTTCCAGAGGTGGCTTCGTCTTGCAGAGACCGCCTCCCTGAAAAGCTCCAGCACAGAGAGGCCGGGGGGAACTGCGACCCAGACAGAAAGAGGTATGTGCTTGCTAAATGATTAAGAAGTGACAATTCCCCATTTCTGTCTGTATGATCTTAAGTAAGTCTCTAGACCTCAGTTGTCACGTATGTAAAATGGCAACTTTAATATTTTCTATTTCATAGATTTGTTGAAAAGATGAAAGGAAAAGGAAACAATGCAAGTCGGTATTTGGTATAGTACCTGGCATCTAGGGCTCAGTAACTGTTTGAGATAATTATTATTCTTTTATTATTTCCAGTGTCAGAATGGTGCTTTACATAGGATAGGTACTCGTAAGAATTGCAATGGGTATAAAAATCTCATTTTAGCCCTGACTCCATAGCTGATATTCTTTGACCTTAAATAAGATATTTTTTTAAACCTCAATTTTCTCATCTGTAAATGGAAAAAATAAATTTTTGTAGGTTAATTGAAAGCTAACATGAAATAGTGTGTATGAGCAAGTTTTATAAACTCTAAAATTCTACCCAACCATAAAAGATAAAAGATTAGAACAATGAATTTAAGTTTGCTTCTTTTCAAAGATGCTGAGATATCAATATTTTAATAACTACAAAAGAAGTGAAAATTTGAAAACTGACATTCATCTATTGGATACAATAAGTAGTACATGCCCTAAAAATAAAGATTTTTTTCTACATTGGAATCAATAAAATTCTTTTCATTTTGATTTTTTAAAAATGCATCCTTTAAACATTCTTGTTTTTGTTGAATTAGCCCACATGCAAAAAATCTTGCTTTTCCTTCATGAGAGACTGAGAATTTTGGGAATACCCCAAGCTCAGCCTGGGAAAATAGCAATTTTAAAATTACAAATCAAATTTTGGCATGATGTTTAAAACATTAGCCTTCATACAACAAAAAGAAGCCTCAGATCAAACCATCTGTTTTCTTCACATGCTAGTATTTGATAAATGGAGATTTTAAAAATAAAACTGAATACAATCATCTCTGGACTGTTTGAGTGAACGAGTAGCCTGAACTAAAAAAAAAAATTTTTTTTAAATTGTATTGCTTGCTTTTTCTAGCAAGTTTGAAGACATTATTGAAGAAGATGTTCAGCAGAATAAATTCAAGTTAAAGAATAAAAATGTGAGACAAATTTTGAGAATGACAAGTTGAACATAGCTCTACAACATCCCAGTTCTCTTGTAATTTAGAACATCACCATTTGATCTCTGTCCCACCCCCCTCCCCTCTTGGAAACTGGAGGCCTCAAAATCAATGTCTTCTTTAATTTTTCTATGAATTTTTCTACGGTCAGACCTTAAGTAAAATTTTCCACAAATGTCATATAAGATGGAGAATGCATTTTTCTGAGTTGCCTTCCAGAAACTCACAATAAGAGAAGTTCCCCCAGAGGGCATGAAGCCCTGGCCTCACCATACCTATGATGTGGCTGTTAGACCCTGCTCTGGTCATTGGCAAAGGGGAGGTTATTAAGTTCATATAACCCCTTGAAAGAGGTATTTAAACAAACAAACAAACAAACAAACAAAGAAAAACCAAAGAGTTAAAATAATACTATTAGGATGACCAAAAAGCAGTTTTCAAAGCAGTAAATATTTTCTGCTCTTCTGCAATCCCTTTCTTCCATAGAATGGAGATGCAACCTAACTAATGAAGTTATCTGAGGTGTTGCCTGTAAGATTTTTCTTGAAATTTTGACAATTAGTTCTCCCATTTTTTTGCCTCAAACCTTTATAAAAATGAAGATTATTTTGATCAGAAAGATAGATGGAACTAGAGGGTGTTATGCTAAGTGAAATAAGTCAATCAGAGAAAGACAATTATCATGATCTCACTCGTGTATGGAATTTAGGAAACAAAACAGAGGGTCATGGGGGAAAGAGGAAAAAGCAAAACAAGACGAAATCAGAGAAGGAGACAAACCATAAGAGACTCTTAAGCATAAGAAACAAATTGAGGGTTGCTGGAGGGGAGGGAGGTGGGGTGATGGAGTCACAGGGTGATGGACACTAAGAAAGGCATGTGATGTAATGAGCACCGGGTGTTATAGAAGACTAATGAATCACTGACCTCTACTTCTGAAACCAATAATACATTATATGTTAATTAACTGAATTAAAATAAATAAATAGAGAAAAGCAGATTTAGGTGGGTGTGGGCAGGTAGTTAAGAGATCAATTTTAGACATAGTGTGAAATTATAAGAAAATCCCTCTTGAAGGGGGTGTTTATTGTAAATTTGCCCTTTAGACCCTGCTTCTCTCAAAACAAAACAAAACAAAACAAAACCATAAAACAGGAAAGGCCTGGTTAAGATTATCTCATATACCCTTATGAGGCCTCAGAGACTTGGGGGCCGCTGCCCCTATCACTATCAGAGATAGTGGTAAGGAGGGGGACATGTGTCCCTAGCATTCGACAACAGTACAACACCCAGGAAAAGGAGATTGTGGTGAAGTAAAACAAAGTGATTGTCAGGCATTATAGTAACCCTGGAATGCCAAGACCAGCTACATAGGTTGGAGAGACAGGAAAGGAAACCAACCCAGAGAGCACCCTACATTGGATTCTATCATATTTGTATTTAATAATGTGTACTTTTCTCATCCTACTGTTGATGTCCTGAGGCAGCTTCTGAAAACATGGCCATGATTGGAAGCCCGGACTGAGAAGATGTCCTCGAGGGCTCCTGGAACAACATTACCTTTTGGCAAGTAAGACAGAAGGGTGCCCCTAGAAACTGGTCTTCAGGGATCTGCTCAAGTTAAAATGAGGTGAAGTTTTAGGAGCAAAGAAACCACGAATTGAAGATGAAGACTGTGTGGACCTTGATAAAGATAGATCAGCTGCTGGTTTGGAGGGGCCCACCCAAGGGAGGGATTGTACAAATGGAACAGATTAGTCTTTGTCTGAAGCCAAGGCAGTGGGAAAAATTGCTGCAATCAAATTTAAGGCTAAGAAAAGATGTGTAGTCAAGCCTGATGTAGAAGAGGATATAACTTCCCTGAAAGCGAGGCTTTGGGATGATGTTGAGATAACTATGACCCAAGATATCATCAGCAGAGTTGAGGTGAGGATCGGAAGTACAGTAAATTATTTCACAAGAATATTTTTGCAATTCTTCAGTCTGTAAAGGCCAGAGAAGACTGGAATGCACCTGGATTGTGACTGGCCCCCAATACAGCTCCTGTGGATCCCATGTTATATACACAATATCCCGTCCCAGCTGCCTACAACAGATATGATCAGGAACCATTCAAAGGAGAAGAAATGGACTTCTTCAAAACTGACATGATGGTTTTACCTACCAGAGTAAGACACCAAAATCTGTAATAGAGGATGACACAGCTGGCCATAAGTCTCAGACTCCTGAACAGCTAGTTCTGAGACCAGTTTCTCAAGCCAAGTTTCCACCAAACCAGACAAAATCATCTTTAGCCCCCATTATCATAAGTTAAGCAGCTACCACCTCTTTAATAACCAGGCTCAACACAAAAGACCTTCTCCAGGCTCTGAAATTTGTCCCACCAAGTGAAAAGCAGAAACAAGGCTGCCAATGAGAAAATGAAGCTGTGATTCGGAGTAGAAAAGAGCAGAGGTAGCCAGAAGTCACTACAGTTCATGTCTGGGCTCCTTATGGAGTAGAAGATCAGCCCCTTGAATGCATGCCTCAGAGACCAACCTCATTTCTACATGCCCTGGGGCTGGGGCAGGGGCAGGTTGTAACAGTTTCGTTCAGGGTCCTGTCTAGCAATTCAAAGATTGGCCATGGCTTATGTCTGATGGATCACCAGTTGATGTATTTGCTAAATTTGAAGAATTTTTTTCAAGTATGACGAAGTTTGCCTAGATCTAATTTGTCTAGAATTAGGACGGAACAGTATGAGAACTCAGTTATCACAGAATTCCTCTGGACAGATCAGTTTTCTTAGAGTTGTGAGAAACCTTTATTATTACATAATGAAACAGACATCCCTCTTGAGATTCTGAATTTCCTCCTGTTTCTGGAATTTGGATTAAGAAAGATGGCTGGCTATACCTTGACTTAAAGGCTGAGAGTCAAGCTTTAATGAATTTACTAAAACTTACAACGAAGGTCCCAGATAGATCTTTTAACAAGACCTTATTTAATGCTTTGAGGAGAAGCCTGATTCATATACTTATGTTCTGTGGCTTTTATTTTTTCCAGATGTCTCCTCCCAACTCCTGACTTTCTACTCTATGTCTTCATCTGCCCAGAAGCTCTTCCCCTCCTTCGCACTCCTGTGTTCAGGGACTGGCATAGAGTAGAAACTCCTCCCACGCTTTCAAATCTGGAATGCTCCTGCTAATTGACGTGCAGTTTGAAAAACAAGATTATTGTTTGTTACTCTTATTGAGAGTTTTGTAATTACGACAATCGCTGTTTAGCACACGCTGGGATTGCCATGGGTCCAAAGGCTCACCTCTGAATGATCTGTGTCTCATCACAGAATGGAGCGGCGGTGTCCTAAATGTCACCCCACTCTACAGCTCTGATATATGCCCTCATTAAGGTCGAGGACAAGAAATTTAAATATCAGGGTTGAGCTCCTGAGCAATCATGCCCTTTCTGTTGATCACCTAATGAAAATGTATGGCATGTAACAGTGACGAGATAAGTTTGCACAGGGACACAAGCTCCCAGGACTGAGCTCACATCCTTCCCAGGGAAGGCTCCCACCATGCTTGTGCTTACAGTGCGTTTGAAGATCTTCCCAATTGCAGAGAGCATGGCAGGACTGAAGAGAGGCTGGGCATGTTAGTTCTGCAATTTTATTACTAAGGGATATACATATAATTTAGATACTGGTAAGCAGCAAGAGAAGCCTGAAAGTTGAAATGTGGAGCCAAAGGAAATGGAAATTAAAGTCTTGGAAACTTCGCTTGATCGATTCGGGTAGACTGTGTCTATTTTTCCTGGGGTTCTACAAATGCCATGTTTAAAGACAATTATAAAAAAAAAATAGGGAGCATAAATATGAGCACAGAAATAGCCACACAGAGATAAGCCATTAACACCTTAAAAAGAAGCAGAGATGTGTATTGCCTATTGAGATGGGTGAGAATTACGTTGTCTACAGAATCTAATATATCATTTTTAGAGGAAATAAGAATTCCCAAGAAGCTATGGCAACTGGTCTTGGCAGGGTGACTGGCGACACCACTCCTGGCAACTGTGGCCTTGCAGTGGTTTAAAAAGATTGACATCACTTGCTAGAAACTCCTTATTTCTGTTAAAATTAGTCATGAGACTGGAAAGGGAAAAAATCCCTCCTCCCCCTGCACTATTGTACAGAGAACTTTGAGCTCCAAAGCACACAGAGAGCCCTCTGGACATAGCATTTTCTCCGAGAGTGCTCCCCTGACTTTCCTTTCTAAAATGGCGTCCCCCCCGCCACGCGACGTCCAGCCCCTCTGTCAGCTGTCCCCACCGAGCACGGTGCCCCTGAGGAGGGCAGGCTGGCAGCTGATGGATGGCAGTCTGAGTGCGCAGCCTACATCTGCCACTTGCCAGCTAGGGGGGTTTGGGCAGTTCCCGAATTTTTCTCTGCCTGTTTCCTCTTCTGAAGAGAAATGTTAATAGCGCTGACTTGAGAGGAATGTTGGGAAGATTAAGTGAGTTACTATTTAAAGTTCTCAGAATGGAATGTGGCACATAGTCATTGTATGTTTGTGAAATAAAACAAGTAAGTAAAATATGTTTTGCTTTTTTATTATGCCCCTTACTAGAACATAAGCTCAATGAGAAGAGGCCTGGCTTTGCCGTCTATTGTGTCCACAGAGTTAAGGAGGGCACCCTGCACACTGCAGGCTCTCGGTAAAGGTTTTGCTGATGGGGTAGTGCCCTGAACTTCCTCTGTGCCCTTTCCTGGGTTTCTGTCTGTGATTTCATTCCTTTCTTTTTTGAATGACCTTATTCGGGTGATCTGACTTACATGTTTCATTCAAGACTCACAGAGTTATTTTATGCCAACAAATTCTCTGGGATTCTCATCCTGTTAATTCAGGCATTAGTTCATTAAGATCTTATAGCATAAGGCCTATAGGTTTCTCCTGGCCCAGATATATGGTCCAGAAATACTACTCAGCATGTATTTTAACTATGAGGTAATGAAACATTGTTTAAATAAGAACTATAGGCTAAGTCAGGAGGCACAAAGACCAGTAGGGAACAGGGTAAGGTAGGTTCAGGCAGGCAAGACCAGGAAACAACTCAACCAACATACATACTTTGGAAGGGGCAGCCCACCTTCTCAATTGTGGAATGAAAGGAGTCCAGCCAAGCTGGCAGATTTGTCCAAGGCCAGCGAACAGATAGCCATAGAACATTCTGCAAACAGAGATAATAGTCATGGTCAGATGGAGGTCCTCTTCTGGCAAAATGGAGGGGCAGGATGAGCCATCTGAACTGAAGTTGGTCCTTAGCAGCTGAGCTACAGAGGCAGGGTCCAGCTCCAAGACAGAGGAGCCTGGGAGAGGATTCACATGCTGTCCACCCCAGACATATGGCATGCATTTTAGAAGAGACTCCTCGCCAGAGCCTTGGCCCAGTGGGTTGTACTGGTTGCTCGAATAGTCTCTGTGAAGTCTTGGTCATGGACTTTTTTCATGCCTCACCTACACTGTATTTCCTCCTTTCTATCTTCTCTTTTCTCTTTCAGAAATTCTTGTTATTTAAATTTATCTCCTGGCTTAATCTTCCAATTTCTAAGAGTTTCTTTTCTGTTTTTCTATTAGAACTCATTAGGGATTTACTTTGCTTTGTTTTTATTTCGTTTCACTTTCCTTAAATTTATCCCTTAGCGATTTTATTGACTTTTTCAATTTCAGTTTTCCTGAATTTTATCTGACAAGAGTCGCCCAAGCTCTTGTTTCATAGCCATAATGTATTCTCTTATCTCTTCCTAAGGAATTCAATTATAAGATGTTTAGGCATATTTTTTTCTTCTCTATAAAGTTTTTGAATCCTTTGAATTCCTTTCAGTTTTTACTTTTTTTCTGTTTTTCATGTTTGCAGGTCCCCCTCAACATCACCCATCCTTGGCTGTTCTTACTCATTGGTAAGTGATGATGACAAGTGGAGAGAGTTAGTGATGACAGGAATGGTGGTACCTGTGTGGTTAAACTTCGAGAAATGCCTAGGTATTATCTTACTGAAGATGTGCCTTGAACGCTGTTGAGCCACAGCAAAAAAACTTCCAGTCAGCATGTGAGAAAACTGCAAGCTAGCATCACTCCTAGGACCGTTCTGATCATCCTCACTGGGTGCCACAGAGGTGGTTTTCCTGAAGCAACTAAGCAGAGGCTTGCTTCTTGTGACTGGACCTCTCGCCCCCAATGGAGTTCCTCTATGTAGAACACACCAGAAATTCATCATTGCACTTCTGCTAAAATTGTTATCAGCAGCGTGAAAATCCCCAAACATCTCACTAATGGTTACTTCAAGAAGAAGAAGCTGCATAAGTCCAGACACAAGGAGGGTGAGATCTTTGATACCGAGAAAGAGAAATAGGATATTACAGAGCAGCACAAGTTTGATCAGAAAGCTGTGGACTCACAGATTCTGTCAAAAATCAAAGCTGTTCTTCAGCTTCAAGGCTACCTCCACTCTGTGTTTTCTTTCACAAATGGAGTTTACCCTCACAAATTGGTGTTCTAAATTTCTTACAAAGAACTTAATTAAATAACTGATCCATTAAAAAAAAATGTGGTGGGGTGGGGGGTGCTTGCCAGGGAGGGCAAGCCTGGGTGGCTCAGTCGTTAAGGGTCTGCCTTCGGTTCAGGTCATGATCCGAGGGTCCTGAGATCCAGCCTCCAGCCCGACATTGGGCTCCCTGCTCAGTGGGAAGCCTGCTCCTCCCTCTCCCACACCCCCTGCTTGTGTTCCCTCTCTTGCTGTGTCTCTTGTCAAATAAAAAATGAAAGCATGAAAAAAAAAATGCCCCATAGCTGAGGGGAGCTGTGAGCAGCACAAAGCCTTGTTTCCTGGTGAACCTCGTGGCCATTTATACGCAGAGATGGCTATTTTGTCAAGTGACTCTCAAATATTGGTGTCTATAAATTTGTTTTGGCCCCATCTATTTCTCCAGAGAGGAGTCCTCTGCTTCCCTAGCAGGAGAGGGTAAGTGATTTCCCGTGTTCTGGAGAAAAACGTTCAGCCTAGGGTTGAAGAGGGGCCTCCCCACTGGATGTGCGGGTTTTCACTGAATCCTCCTGCTTCTAGCCTCTGCTCTCACCCTACCCCACCTCCCCCAACCTGTAGTTCTTGAGTAGGTCCCTTCTTTGGGAACTTCAGAAAGTTAGTGAAGTCTTCCCAGCAAATTCCAGAATTCCCAGTGAATAACTTCCTCAGCAGGATCATCTTCAAAAGGTTGCCAATCAGACCTTAAGAATATGTTTCCCCTTTTGAGGACAGTGAAGAAAAGGGCTACAAAGTTACAAAGGGCTTTTGCGGAGCTGGGTTATGCGGGATGGAATTTCTACTCCATGCTCATGAGGCACTTTGCAGAGCAGGACAGAGGGGGCCTGAGTGGGAAGGGGGTGCCCAGGGACTCTGTGTGAGCTTTTGTCCTGAGCCACTAGGGATAGGCTGTTTCGGTAAGTTTCCTTCACCAGTAAAATACGGGGCCTGAGGATGGGATCTTGTGTCTCTACAGCTCAAACATCATGTATTCCATTCCAGAATTGATCTGCGCATCTTCTTTTGTCCCTGTAGAAAGCTAGGATGAGTCATACACAGATGTCATAAATTCTTCGGCAGGACAAGAAGGAGATAGGACATGAATACACAAACCACGAGTAGCAGCCGCATCTCCCACCTGTGGTTTTGGACTGACAAAGGAATATGCAGCCTCACCCGTGCTCTGCTTCTGCAGTTTTTCGAGCTTTCCTTTCAGGCATGAAAAAGCAGTATCTATAAAAATATTTCTTTTAAGGCTTGTTAAGGTTGGAGTTTCACATTTCAAAATCTGCATTATATAGCTAAGAAATAAGAATGAGACAAGCCAGTTTGCGTGGTTGCGGATGAATTTAAATGTGTAATTATATACATCACTTACAAAGGGCAGCTGCAGAAAGCCTGCTAATACAGCGTGCCAGGGGTCTGTGAATTATGTTGTTAATGTTTACCTTATATGCACGCTTATACACACATGCACACACACACATACACAAAACCTTACAACCCATCCTTGCAAAGTCCTGACAATGAAGGACAGCACTACCTTTGCATATAGGGAAATGTCCTTGTAGTCACTCTTACGAGATACTGGGAACTATTTCGGCTAAAGATAAAACCATAAGCAGAATATATCATTCCTCTGAAAAGATCTGTGTCCTTCAAGCATAAGCCCTTTTACCCATGCCACACTGGAATGAGAACTGTTTCAGTTAGAAAGGCTTTTATCTGCAATTTGTAGGAAACCAGCTCCAGTATGACTTCCTGACACCATTACAGGTCTCCACTTAGGGGCCACTGAGGCAAGGCCCAGCTGCAGTCTGCCTAATCTTGGTGACCACCCTGTCATCCTCGCAGGTGCTCGGTGGAGAGACAGTTTGGTAAGGAGCAGTCACAGAGCTGTTTCCCACCCATTGCCCTATGTTGTGGGAGGTGGCCACGAGGCAGTTTCTCACCTGTTTCCCTGATTCTTATGAGATAGGACTTCCCACCTGTCCCTGTCCTTTGAAAAGAGTTGCAGATGTTAAAACTGCTTTGGCTGGAGTCTACAACTGGCTTCTTGGCAACGGAGTGTCCCACTGCTTGTGCTGCCCATCATCTGGCCATTTTGGTCTGGTGTAGTCCTGTGAGACCAGGGGTACAGATAGCCGGCACCAGGCTGCTCTTGTTTATGCTGTCTGTGTAAAAGATGTCTAAATCCATTTGGACTGATGGTCTCCTGACTGACTGAATCAACAGAAGTGTGGCAAGGCAACATGATGGTGTTTTAAGTAGCCACACCACCCCTTAGTGACTGACTGTTTGAAGGAAAGCCTGACCAACAAGAGCTTAAGAAAAGAAGAATGTTTATTTTCCTCCACTGGACATAGGGAAGTCCCATGTTAAGTCAGCAACATGTCAGTGCCAAAATTCTTCAGTCTTCTTGGTCAAAAGATGGCTGCTGCAGTTCTGGCCATCACATCTGCACTCCAGGCAGCATGAAGCAGTGAAGGCAGGCAGCGACTATTTGCCCAGTTTTCTTAGGAAAGAAAAGCTTTCTGAAAACCCACCCACCTTTCCCTTTGTGCGCTATTGGCTCTCACAGGGACATAGCAAGCACTCTGAGCTTAAGGGAGGTCAAATATCCAGTTTTGAAAGAAAGGAAATTTCTTTCAATCTTGGCCTGATTGGTCTAGACTAGACCAGACTAGTCCCAGTCACCCTGGAGCTGTCTCCCTGCCTCTCTGCACTGGATAGGAGTTCCACTGGTGAGACACAAGGGGAGGATACCTTAGGTGGACAACAACCATGTCTGCCACTTAACTAATGTAGTGAGCCCCAGCTTTCCAGCAACCAAAGACCAGTCAGTAGCCGACTGCATTCTCTCCTTGCCTGCATACCAATTGTATCTCATACTTGAGCTGATGAATGAAGAGACGACTGGATGTATTATGAAAATAATTTCCAGTTCTGCAGACACTGTAAGACTAACCTAAAAGAAAAAAACTAGTAGAATTGTCACCATCAAGGACTGTAGATTCACCAGCATCTGGACTCCTTTTCTATTCTTTATCTTAGAGGTGAAATAACAGACTTAACATCAAATGCTTAGAAGAGAATGCCATTAGGTGGACATCGAGAGCCTGAAGCCATCACAAATGTAACTTACAGAAAATCAACCATAATAAATTTCCTTCAAGTAAGAGCACTATATCTGTTCTTATTTAAGTAAGAGATAGTTGGGGTGCCTGGGTGGCTCAGTGGGTTAAGCCTCTGCCTTCGGCTCGGGTCATGATCTCGGGGTCCTGGGATCGAGTCCCGCGTCGGACTCTCTGCTCGGCGGGGAGCCTGCTTCCCTCTCTCTCTCTCTCTGCCTGCCTCTCTGCCTACTTGTGATCTCTGTCTGTCAAATAAATAAATAAAATCTTTAAAAAAATAAAATAAATAAATATTAAGTAAGAGATAGTTGGGATTATTACATGTATTTTGGCAAACTGGTACCAGGAAATGTCAACCTATCTAGTCTGGAGGGGAAAGGATTTTTTAAATGCTAACAGTGAACCTATCACTGTGAGGATGAAACCCTTCCATTCTCTTTCACTGGTCAGACTCCTACATATCCTACAGATCCCTCAAGCCCCTGCTGAACAAGAACTTTCTTTATGAAATCTCTCACAGATTCCCCAAAGTTAGTCAAGCCATCTGTAATCTTATTGTCCTTTCTCACATCTCTAATTGATATCTTCTCACTGATACACGAATTATTATTATTATATTTTTAAAGATTTCATTTATTTACTTGGGAGAGAGAGAGCATGAAGAGGGGAGAGGGTCAGAGGGAGAAGAAGGCCCCCCGCTGACCAGGGAGCCCAATGCAGGACTTGATCCCAGGACTCCAGGATCATGACCTGAGCCTAAGGCAGTTGCTTAATCAACTGAGCCACCCAGGTGCCTCTGATGCGCAAATTATTTACTTACCACTGCCTTACCGACTAGGTTAAGAACTTATGCAGAGGAGGGCAACCTTCTCCATTGTGCTGGGGGAAGGTGGCCAGAACAGATGGCTCAGTAGAAAGGCAAAGCTCAGGACAATGAACACAATACAAAGCCTGTGGTGTCATAAAGGGGAGGGTCCGTTTATTTTTGTTTATAATTGCATAAGGTACTGAAAGTGCATCTATACTTCGAGGGGAGAGCAGAGATGGGAAAACAGGGTGGGGAGAGCAGAAGCAGAACTTCTCACTGCATACCATTCCTCATTTTAAAATCTGTAAATCGTTACCTACTCCAAAAATTAAGTGAAATTTTTTAAAATTGAGAGCCAGATTATGTTTCTATACTTCTGCCTCACTTCTAGAGCCAGATTATATGTCTCTGTACCTCTGCCTCACTTCTTACTACATCAGTGAATTGGGGCAAGTTTCTTAACCTCTCTGAAGAAGATTTTGATGAGCTGATAAATGCAAAGGAATGGAGCCTAAAACAGAGTAAGTTCTGGCTATTATTAATACTACATTTAATAAAAATAATGTGGAAGAACTCTAGGTATCTACTTAGCGAAAAATTTCCAGAATGTTTCCAATATTCCTATGTGATAGCTATGATCTGCTTCTCTTTTCAAAGATAATAAAAGAATGCCAAGAGAAATAAGGCAAGAAGTCCAAGATAACACTGAGTCAGAGCCAGGAGGAATGCAGGAGCGGACAGGTGGGCATTGCCAGATCATTCCATGTCACACATACGGGGACACTATAAGAAAAGTGCATTGATTGTATTCCTTTCTAGCAAATCAGAAACTTCACAGATCTGATTTTGAGGTATTAGGAATGTACAAACTGTTTCAAGATGTGCAAGACATCTGCAAAACACAGTCCCTGGAAGTAATTGCTGCAATTCTGGATGAAATCAGTAAATGAAATCTTCCCACTCATTTTCTAGTTGCCGAGAAAACAGGGGTCATCATCAGGCTGGGGGTTTCTAGGAGAAACTTTAAATACCTACAGGCAACGGGTTCAGCTATAGTGCGTGAATTTAACGTCCCAATCATGCCTACCTTATGATTGTTTATTTTTTAAAAATAGAGAATTACTAATGCAGAAATGTCACAATTAGCTGGGCACTGTCAGTTCATTTCTCAACCCCTTTTGGATGGGTTGGCTTTTTCTATGGGAAACGAGTATGTGCATGACATTTCGATATTTAGATGATCAGATATAATGGGTAACACTGATTCAAAACGGCCCAAGGAAACAGTTTCCCTGTTTTTCTTTCTAATCAAAAAAAAAAAAGCAAAAAAAAAAAAAAAAAGCCTAACACATTGTGAAGAAATTGTGCCCCCTGCTGCTTTAATTTGATATTAATGTCATCGGCTTTAAAAAAATTTTTTTTTTTTAAACCAGGCCTGCAGGAGACTGCTGTGTCCTCAAGGTCAGTAATTTAAGTTTCCTCTCGGATGCAAAATTTAAGTGTCCTCTCGGATACAAAGGTAGCCTCTCCTAGTCATTAGGAACCCTCTGCTTGATATCGACCTTGGAGAAAACGGATCTAAAAGAAGAATGCTTCCTTTTGTGAGTCTTATAAGATATTTGTTCTAAGAACCTTCTCATTATTCCATGTACCTTTGTCTACTCTGAATGGGAGAAGCAAGCAAGACAAAAAGCTTAGAGAAATGTATGGCCTGATGGTGAGCACAGCCCCTTGTGATTACCTTCAGCTTTATTGGACACGAAGGACATTAGAACTCTGTTCCAGCTATCAGGAGAAATAAAAATGCTCCTTGCGACTGATTGAGTTTATTCAGTCCAAGAATACTACTATTGCCATGAATAACAATCACGGTCATACGTTCCAGGTGCCAGGAAGTCATTTTTTAGCTGGATATGAGCCAACTCTTCAGACTTCAAATGCGTCCTCTAAAAAGGGCTCCAGCCCTGAACAAAATTGTTAACTAGAAACAGTAACTGCAACTCAATTCCCTTCTTCCGGGATCCTGTTTGTCTTGATGCCTTGGTCCCTTCCTTGCCTACTGCCTCTCAACCCAAGCTTTGGTTTCATTTCTTTTTCTGGTATAGTACTAATTTCCAACAAGTAGCCAAGCAGTCTTTCAGTAAGTTTTCATTGACAGAGATTCTGTTCTTCTTGTCTGCACTGAACCGAATATTTGTGTCCTCCCAAAATCTGTACGATGAAGCCCCAACCCCACTGTGACAACAATATTTGGAGGTGAGGCCTTTGGAAGGTTAATCAGGTTTAGATGAGATCACGAGAATGCACCCCAAGTTATGTGACTGGCTCCTTGACAAGGACATGTAGAGAACAGAGCGTGTTCCCTCTGCCATGTGAGGCCACAGCGAGAAGGTGGCCTTCTGCAAATCAGGGAGAAGGTCCAAGAACCCAACCATTCTGCCAACCTGCTCTTGGACTTCCACCCTCCTGAACTGTGAGTATGTGTGTGTGTGTGTGTGTGTGACTACTGTTTAAGCCCCCCACTCTGTGGTATTTTATTATTTCAGCCTGAGCTAAGACATTCCCTCAAAGAAATACTTACCTCTTTAGGAGAAATTCCTGAATGTAGAAAGGACTTCAGTGGCACATTTAGGAGGTGTTTGGAATAGAGGGCCGCTCCTCAGGCCTCTCCTAGCCAAGGCCACAGGCCACATCACTGCTCCTCAGCATCTGTGAAAAGACCAATCTTTTCCAGTCTGAAGGATACAAAATTTTGTTCCAGATTCAAGTAACAGGCAGGTAGGAAAAATTCTTCTCCCCCACCCCTTAGAAGGACTTTGTCTTCTACCCAGAGTCCCTTTGTTCTTCTTTTTTTTTTTTTTTAACTTTATCTGACAGATCATAAGTAGGCAGAGGGGAAACAGGCAGAGGGGAAGCAGGCTCCCCGCTGAGCAGAGACACCCCACCCCCCATGCGGGGATCAATTCCAGGACCCAGAGATCATGACCTGAGCCAAAGGCAGGGGCTCAACCCACTGAGCCACCCAGGTGCCCTTCCTTTTGTTCTTTAATTAGAGTTGCCAAGATTTAGGAAGAAGAGTACAGGGCACCCAGTTACATCTTGATTAAGATCATTTAAGATCTAATATTAGTTGTTTATCTGAAATTTAAATTCAGTTTAACTGGAGTCCAGCATTTCCTTTGATTTCACTGCTTTCACGCTTTGTTTTCCAGGGCGTTCTAAATCCACCCGGAGCAGCTACTAAGCCAGATGGGGAAGGCGGCCGAGGTCACCACAGGCCCGCCTCACGGACGCCGCTGTCTCAGGCGCTCATCTCCCTCTAGCGGCCGCCAGCGACATCACACCCGCCGAGGAGCGTGGGCGGCCGCCTGGAGAGGACGCTGGGCCTGGGAGAGGAGGCAGGGACCCCCCACACACTCAGGGGTGTTCTCGAAACATTGGGGAAGAAGCCAGAGTAGTTCAAAGCCGGCTAAACCTAGATTCATTCCACTCCCCACTCCCACCCCAGGCCTTTGCACAGGAAAGTGGCCCTGTTCACATTAACAGAAATGGCACATTTGTTTCAGTTAAAAATCTCTAACACCTAAGCCAATGGCTCATGTCTAAGCCGGGGTTCTACTCCATCACTGATGACTGACTGATAGCTGTTGTCATTCCATGCTGGAGAGAAATTTAAGCCCTTCTCCCCCCACTTGATCCCAGATGATTTGTCAGTATTCATTTAGACAGCAAGGTCTGGGAAGAGCTAATAAGCAAGACATTTAGCTTTCTTCTGTATGTGCCTGGCACCCAGTAAATATGTTTAAATGAAGTGATGTTGAGATACACTAGGCGGTTGAATTGAAAATAAAGAAGAAATCTATTTTTATCCTCACGTAATGGTTACTTGATGAGGAGAGAAGGTTGTGGCTGAGATGCTTATTGTCAACAATGACTATGGAATTGGGTCTTAGAATTGCACTTCCACTCTTAACATAGTAGACTGATGGCTGGAGTCAGGACCAGCACTGAGGGATCCATAAGTCTGAGATGGCTTTACAGGACACAACTTAAAGTGTAGGTAAAACACGGGTCATGTCTAGGCTAATGGAATGGAGCCAGAGCATGGTTCTAGAATCCAGAGGGGACTCCTAGATTGCACTTTGAGTTCCTGGAAGGGCAGTTCCTTCACAGAGATGTTCCATGTTGCTTGCTTGATGAATGAATGAATGAATGAATGAATGAAAGAAACCGTATCACAACTGTCTCCACACCAAAGTTTACCTGTCATGGAGCAGACTCATCAGCATTAGAGGAATGAAGGCATGGCAGGTAGAGAACTTAGTGACAGAACTTTGGTGTTAGGAGCCCCGCTGCCATCAGTAGCCATACTAATGAGCATTAGAAGCCGGGGTGGGGATAGCCTTTAGTCTGCCTCAGTCACCTTCAAGCCACCCAAAGAACAAAGAATTTAAGCAAAAGCAATCATTTTGCTTTGCATTTTCAAGACAAATCTCCCAGAAGTTGCATCTTTTAACCAGATTATCTCCGGAAGCCTTGTTTCATAGATACACTGGACCTCCATGCCTAATACCCATCTTAGTCCTGATCTGTCATCTCACAGACTGGGTGGCAGGTATTTGCACAGGAAATTGAGACATCTAGTACTCACCCTTTTAAAAAATTACTCATAAGGAAGAACATAATAATTACTGAGCATGTAATATGTGGCAGGCACTATCTCTTATTACCTCATGTGATCTTCATGGCATGGTAGTCAGCATGGGCTGCTGCAGCAAAAACATCATAGACTGGTGGCTTAAACAGGAGACTTTTTTTCTCACAGTGAAAGAAACTGGAAGTCTGAGAGTGTCAGCACGGTTAGGTTCTCGGTCACGGTTTTTTTCTGACTTGTAGATGGCTGCCTTCTTCCCATGCCCTCACGTGGAGAGAGAAAGAGCTTTATTCTCTTCATCCCTTTATGAGGACACCAGTCCCATCATGGAGGATGTCTGTTCTCATAACCTAATATAAACCTAACTACCGCCCAAAGGCCCTATCGTCAAATTCCATCCTGTGGGGGTTAGGATTTAAATATATGGTTGGGGGGGCCCACAAACATTCAGTCCTTAATACAGAGTAACACAGTGAGGTTGTCATTACTGTCCACACCTCTACAGATGTGGAAATGGCGGGTTAAAGGAGGGAAGTAACCCGGCCAGGGTCATGTAGAGGGTGCCAAGGTACAAACCCACTTCTGCCTGATCTCTTTGCAACTTACCACAATGGTACTTGAGTATACTTGAGGAGGCCATTTGTATGTTAAGAAGAAGGATCAAACAATTGAGGAATGTACTCTGAAAGTCAAAAAGCAAGCAGCAAGGGAAACTGTGAAGGGAGGGTGGAGCCTTGAGTGGGAGGCAGACAATGGCCCTGTCATTCTTCTGCTCGAATTCTGCTCTGCCACCTGGGTCTCATCAGCTAATCCCTCTAGACCTAAGGTTCTTTAGATAACAAAGGACAGTGTGGTAGTTTCAGAAATGATTCTTAGTTTTTAAATTTGCAGTCTGGGCTTCCTGAGTATTCTGATCTAGTAAGTCTAAAGAGGGGCCCAGGAATCTGCATTGATAGGAAGCATGGCAGATTTGAAACTCAGAGGATCTGATGTGTTCTAATGTTCGTTCCTCCTCTAAATCTGTAAATCAACCGCTGAGGCTACGTTCTTAAAAGAATTTTCTAGGAAATTTTAATTGTTTTTTTATATATAATTATTTTAGGAAAGGAGAAGTTGAGGCACGTCGTGATTGACCTGGTGTACTTCTAGAGGGCAAGACTGCTATGCTAGGTGGAAGTTTCTCAAGGTGTTTTCTATGTCATTTCACTGGCATGTGACAATTTGTCGTGCAACCTCAGGAGAGATGTAAGCTCCTTAAATTTAGTAATTCCACTTGATATTAGATTATAAAAACTTATGTGGGGTAGAACGTGCAGACCTTCCAAGGAACAGCTAATCACAAAAAGAACAATTTGGGAAAGAAAATACACTCAGGACTGTTTTGGCCAGATTTTCTTTTAGTTATTTTGATCCTCTGTTTATTCTTTGAACACGTACTTTTTAAAGTGCTTACGAAACTAGGAGCTGTGACTAGGATGAAGAGTTGCTTGGTTTCATTAACTTAAGTGTGTATCACACCTCCTCAAATCTTGTTCGTAAAGAATCTGGGAAAAATAAAGTCAAGCAGTCAAAATGAATCAGATTCCAAAATGTTCTCATGACAACCGGGATCACCGTGCACACTTATGCTGATGGGCACGTGGACGGGAATGGTGTCAGCAGCATGCTTTTTGAATATCACCAGTTATGAGAAGTCCAAATTTCCTTGAAAGGACAGAAGGAAGCTGTTTAAATTTCAACTTGAAGTAATTTTCGAAGCCCACTTTGTTGAATTGCAAAGTCACCCGGCTAGGCTTACAATTAAACCAAAAACAAATAGTTTTTAAGTCCTTTAACTAAATGTTCCCTTGTTCCCTCTTTTTGGCTTTTCCCGATAACTTAATTCTTGGGCCCCTCAGTTCTGTCCCTCCGTGGCTATTTGCACTGTTCATACTCCTAGATAATTACTATTTCCTTCTTTAGTCATCACCCACAGTCCATACATTTCATTACCATTATCTTATCTTGGTGCAAGAAACTCATCTAATTATACCTACGCACTTCCCTTTGAAGATGGTATCATACATTAATAATTTGTCTCTCTTATAATTGAATAAGTTACCTAAAAATGATTTCTATATATTATTTCTATTCCTCTCTTTATAAAACCTCTGTCTCTGTTGCTGATTTGTCACCTGCTCAGATGCCTAAGATGAAATCTACTTGTCGGGCAGGCAAGTAGTTGACACATGACTAACAGGCACTTCTCCTCCAGGACACTCGAGATTGTGTAAGTTCGCCTGATTCATGCATCTGCAGCTCATGTGTACTAAGAGTACGACAACAGAGAGCGACTGATGACAAGCCTGTCAAGGCGACTGGTTCTTTAACTCCATAAGCCAACAGGGAAATTACGGCTTGGTAAAACAAATAGCTCCCAAAATCATTCTGGAAATTCCAAAGAGTGATGGGATGTTTCTTCCCATGCTTGCAGTGAAGAGACTATGTTATTTAATTGATGCTTTTCCTTCAAGTGTGCTCCATTGTTTCTAGACTTCCCTCGAAGGCTCTTCACCGTCAGTTCAATTTCTGTTCACCAAAGCATCCTTAAGCCTCTTCTACATGCTAGACCCTGTGTGAGGAGCTGGGCATGAGCCATAAACACCGTCCAGTGGACCCAGACACTAGTCTCTGCTGCTAGATTCTTCTATTCATTGAATCAGATTCACCTATCTTTGAATATTTTGGTAATGAGTCAGAATGTACAAGTATGGGCCGAGAGCATGGGTTGTATCAGACCTGAGTATGAGACGGACGCTCGTCACGGCCACCTGCATGTTCAAGGACAGGAAGGTACCCCTGAGCCTTCGGATTCCCATTTCTAAAACAGAGATCCCATTGTTACCTTGTCCTCCAGGGTGAGTGTGAGGATTCGAAGAGACAGTTCTTATAAAAGTATTTGCACCAGTGCCTTACATTGAGCAAGTGTTCAAAAAGTGCAAGCTCTTATCACTTAATAATATAATTTTCCCTGGTATGTGTACACACACCCAGCTGGTTTTCTGCCAGAAGGCGGGGTCTCCTTGAGCCATCAGCCGGGCTAAACTTAAAAGATGTCAGCAAAGGCTGAATATGATGTGTGACTCATTCCATAACCAGCCTGTGGCTGAGGAGTCCACCAGGGGAATGCTCAAGTGAAGATTTCTCCTGGCAAGTGAAATTAAGAGAATAAGAACTAGAGCTGTGATCTAGAGTTCCCTCTCTCCAGCATGATATTTCCTCAGACTCATTCTGGAGAAAATAAGTCCTGAGAGAAGGTGTGAATCAATTGTTCTCCAGCCAAAAACCTTTGGAAAATGAAATATCACATATTTTGTGCCTTGCATAGTCACAGTGCATAGTAGCATATTCACGATCCACATTCTAGCAGCAGCAAAATATTTAAACTTTCTATCATCTTCAGAAGCCATATTCATATCTGTAGAGAAAATTTTTTTTTTTAATAGCACCAATTAACATCTCAAGAAACATCCTTTGGGAAATGCTGCTAAAAGAAGCTGGAGCAAATTGACCACACGATCATCAAGCAATGAAAAAGATGTATATGCAGGGAACAGGTCAATTATTTTTCTGGCTTTGACCCTTACCTGTAGTGTAATCTTGAGCAAGTCACTTGATGTCTCCACATATCAAATGAAATGATAACACATCCTCCTCAGGTAGCCAAAGATAGTAGAGTCATTATGAAAATTCATGTAAGGGAGAAATGGAAGGTACCAAATAAAAGTTAATATTGTTACAGCGTGCATCCTAACTTTTACCAGGATAAATGCCAGGAAGCATTTCTTAAGAGTAAAAAGACTTTTGATACTAGATGGCTGGGAGGAGGTTGAGGTATGTTTAGGACATAACCATTAACAAAAGCATAGGGTTAGTGTTGGAGATAAGTAGGCATGAACCCCAGGAAGGTGGAGAAAAGAAGGAAGATAAGTCAGTGCTGGCATGCTGAGGTCACCAACAGAAATGTTGGGAAAAAACGAGTCCGAATTGCAGAGGGGCAGAGTGACACTCTTCTTTTGATGGGCTAGTTTTGAAGCTAACAAACCACCCGGTTGGCGATTTCATCTATCTTGTCTTAGAAAAGTGATCAGAGCTTAAGAAATAAACTGGGGAGTCTTTAGCATATTATTGTGAATGTTTTAAGAAAATACATCTTCTTCAAAAATAATGTCTTCCTCAGCTCTTTATCTTCTGTGTTCAACCATGTGTCTGGTATATGGTAGAAGCTTTTAAAATGTTTTGAAAATAAATGAACAGATTAATACTCTGCAAATCTAATCAAGTAGATTCCATGTCAGATGGCCAGAGTAGGGCAAGATAGCAAGGGAATAAATAAAATGACAGTTGAAACAACAGAATTAGGAAGACCAACAATGAAAGGTGTGTAAGGAAAAAGAAGGAGACCAAGGTCTAAGACAGGAACTATAACCAGCAAAAACAGAGGGAATCAGAGAGGCTGATGGGAGAAATCAGTGTTTTTGTAATTTAATAGGAAAGAAAGGAGAAAGTGGGTAGTCACTGATATCAAATGCTCTGGGAGGTCAAGCAAGATGAGAATTCACTTTCAGTCATTTTAGGAAGAGCCTCAGGACAATAAATCCAAAATCCTGATGTCTGGGAGGTGGTGATGTAGTCCATGCAGAAAGAAGTCCCCTCTTCATGCACATATGGTTAGAACATGAACATAAAACAAGCTCACTAATAGGAGGAAAGCCGAGACCTAACTCTTTTTGTTGTTTCTAACACAGGATAATTCTTTTTAAACTTTGGAGTACATAAAATTTTGAACATGCAAAAGTAGAGAGAGAAGTATAATGAACTCCCAGGGACACAGCACCCAGCACCCAGCTTGAACCCCGTCAACACTATCAACTTCATTTCATCTAGACCTCCACCCGCTCTCCCACACACACACTGGATTAGTGAAGATGGGCACAGGATACCATGTTATTCCAATCACAGATATTTTTGTTTCAGACTGAAGGGTATAAGGGCAGGCAGCAAGAAAACCAAAAATTTTATGTGTTAGGCCTCCTTCTGGAGCAGATGACCACAACAAACAAGAATCCAACACCAAGAAAGAGCCTCCCCCTTCCTCTCCCAGAGCATGTGGCTACAAACAGCAGAAAACCATTGGAGTGGGCCTTTTTTTCTGAATGAGAAAGTAGAGAAAAACTGCTACCTTTATTAAAGAAGAGAATGCCTTTGAATAAAGTTGAAATGCCTTTTTAAAAGATTTTATTTATTTATGTATTTATATGTTTATTTATTTTTATTTTTTTTAAGATTTTATTTATTCATTTGACAGATGGAGATCACAAGTAGGCAGAGAGGCAGGCAGAGAGAGAGAGGAGGAAGCAGGCTCCCCACTGAGCAGAGAGCCCGATGCAGGGCTCGATTCCAGGACCCTGGGATCATGACCTGAGCCGAAGGCAGAGGCTTTAACCCACTGAGCCACCCAGGCGCCCCTATATGTTTATTTATTTATGAGAGATTGAGAGAGAGAACATGAGCAGTGGGAGGAGCAGAGGGAGAGGGACAAGCAGACTCTGTGCTGAGTGTGGAACCTGTCACAGGGCTCGATCCCACAACCTGAGATCATGATCTGAGCTGAAATCAAGAGTCAGACACTTAACTGACTGAGCCACCCAGAGGCCCTGAAATGCCTTTCTCCTAGGTAGATTTATTGCGGGGGGGGGATTTTAGGACATGAATTTGAAATAAAATTTTATCTATGAAATTAAGATGAACAGTCTTGAAAAAAAAATCTGAAATCAGAAAAGTTTGGTACTTGAACTTAAAAACATTTAATGATTGTGTATGGAGAGGTATAAAATGTGGATCAGATGATTCAATATTGTTTTGGTGTCAACTGACATTCTCCTAAATTTACCCCTTCCCCTCCCCTTGCTCATGCTTTCTTCCTTGCTTGCTCTCTCTCTCAAATAAATACATAAAATCTTAAAATAAATAAATAAATAAATGAAAGGCTTTCAGATTAGGTCAGAATACCAAATCTAAGTAAATGTCATTTCTATAAGACATTCTTAAATAAAAACAATGCTTAAACATTATAGGATGCGTAAAGAAAAACCAAGAAGGGAAAAGGAAAGGAAGAGGTAGCAACACCAGTAGGAGATAAAACAGGATTCAACAACTATAAACACTAAATAGGATATTAGGAGGTAATAAGTGATAAGTTAATAAATACACAATTTTATACACTAGAGAAAATACATCATTTTGAAACAACATTACAATTTTACAAAAAATTCCAATGCATGGAAGTTGTTCATACTACATTCTCTGATTATAGTCAGAACTTAACAAAATATTTAATAATAATAGAAAAACATTCATATAGATCTAAAGTCACTCAAATAAATTTGGGGTCAAAATAGAGATTACCACTATAATTGAACCTTGTTTGGAACATGGATATAATGAAAAACCCTGAGTACTGAAATTTGTGAGATTACATGCTAAATGAGTAAAGAGGAACCAATATATTTTTTTATAGCAAGAGGGATCTACATTTTATGACATTAAACATTAGAAAGCCATAATAATTAAATCAGCTTTCCTCTAATTCTTTTACACAAAATACCTGATCAAACTCAATCTGGCCTACTGACCTTTTTCCTCCTTTTGATTTCCATCCTCACCAGCAACACCGCACTCCCTACTGGATATTTGATCCTCTCAGTCAGACCTGATTCTCTCTAAAAGATTAGAGAGGTAAATCGTGGAAGGATGGCAAGGGAAAATGACAAAATGAAAACGGCCAAATCCGTATATGTTCCATGAAAGTTCCCTGGCCATGGGGGTGACTTTCCAACCACCTACTACCTAAAGTGAGTTGTACTGACTGGAAGCATCAATAGGAAACTTGTCAAAAATGCAAATTCACAGACCTCACCGAGACCTACTGACTGACTCTGGAGGTAGAGCCCAACATGGACTCAACTATCTCTCCAGATCATTCTTACATATGCTGAAGTTTGAGAACCACGGCTCTAAACTTTAGAACCTCCCTTTGGAGTCCTGTTTTGTCTAGTACCTACCCAGGCTGGGTTTCCCTTACTGAGCCAATGTTCTCTTTAGATAAGCAACAGGTGTGTGGGGTTAGAGTGTTAAGTGTAAGGAGAGGGGAAGGGAGAGATGGGGAGGATGAGGAGGAGGGGTGATTACGTATTTTTCCTAAGAGATAACACTTTATACTTCCCATTCCATATGAATAGAGAAGCTAAACAATTGTTTTAAACCAAATTTAAGCCCAGCATTGGGCTGGATAAGCAGGCAAAAAAAAAGAATCTTGGGAGATTATCTCCCAGTTGCACCTTTCCTTCTTCTCACTCTGGCATCTAAAGATTACTATCATCAACAGCATTGTACTGTGGCTTAAATATTTCTTCCAAGGAGCAGCAATTTTCTTGCATCAGAGTCCCAGTTCTCAGGAAAAGTAGAAGGCCATCTGTTACACTGGGGGTCCTCTATCCATATGCTGTATTGGACCATCGCAACCACGTGAATTCACTTGCCTAGAACACAGATACTACAGTTGTCTCATGTGCATTTCCTGCAATATTATCACCTTAAAAAATACCCATCATAAGACTGAAAAAGAAGCACACATCTCTTTTAAAGTTTGGAGAGACTATGAACCACTCAGCACAGGGGGATAGATCCTAACTAACACTTCCCTTCAAAGGGGGCAGACCCACCCTTCCCAGGAATGAAGAGTAGTCGCTGCTAATCTGTGACAAAACAATCCACGTAGGATTCCTAATATTTTCACAAGGAGTAGCCAGGCTTTAGGAAACTTGGCGTTGCTCATGTGATGTAGTAATTTTGCTGGAGGCTTAGCATAATTATTTCAAACAGGTCCCAGAATTTGCCTTTTGGGCGGAGTCCAGCAGAAACATTAAGTGTTTACACTAACCAAAAAAACAGTTTGAGCACTTTTCAGCATGTTGTAAATACTTTCAAGGAACAATGAGATTTTAGAAATGACTTGGAGCAGATGCAGATCATTTTGTTCCCCTCAAGATCGTTGCTGACAATAGAGTCAGGATGTCATTTACCTTAAATTTTTGAGCCAGTTACTTGTGTGCTGTGTGTCATGATAATTAAACCAAATTTAGTTTCTCTTGCTCTTACCTTTCATATTTCTTTTTTTCCATTTGAGACTAAGGACAATAAAGACTGTCTCACCCTCTATGTCGTTAGAGCACATGTTGTACAAGGTAAAAGCTAAGGATTAGGTTGATGAGTCAGGTGTAGCAATGAAGAATTGGGTGGAGCTTAGCAAAATTTTGAATTTCATGAGGAGAAATTTTATTACCAAAAAAAATTTTTTCCAGGTGCTTTTCTTTAGGTTCGAAGGTAGATTACTATTATATAAGAGCCATAGCATTTTGATGGAAGTGTTTTTTCAAAGACAGTTTATTTGCAAACATAAATGACTAACTCTTACATCATGGTTTTCCTGTTTTCATCCTTGCCTCTTTGTTAAGCTCGTGTCTTGTACCAGAGGCAAAACCAACCAGAACTGAAAAACCTGGTAACTGTAACTCACTGTGGTTTGCCCAGGTGGCCACACCTCACGATAGGAGCCTGGAAATGCCAGTTTTGCTCGTCCCAGTCAAAAATGTTCCACACCTCAGAAACTGATCCTCTCCATTTCCCATCTCGTCCCTCTCTCCTTATGCACCACTTAATTTCCTCCAAGGATATGAATCTGCCTCTCCTTTTCTAGAAGGACCTGTGCTGCTTCTATCCTGAGTCTGATGCTTTGAGATCATAATTAAGAGAAAAAGTCCAGGACGTGGTGTCCTCTCAGGAGGCCCGTGTCTAGCTCCACCTCTGCGCTGTTTATCCGTCTGAGGTGGCTGAGAGGCACAAGCTCCCCTGTCCTCACTTTCCTCACCAGCAGGATGAGAGGGCTGGCATGGATTCTGACCAACATTCTGTGACTCTGGTTCTTCTCTACACTGTCCCCAGCTGACCTCCTCAATACGTACTTTACAGTTTGCAAAGCTCCTTCTTACTTTTACAGTTTAAAAAGCCTTTTACACAGCTGATCTCCTTAGATCTGTATAGCCATTCTGGGGAATAGGCAAAGCAGTTTGTATTACCTTCATTTCGGGAGGCAAGGAGACAGGCCAGCAGAGGATCTGCAACATGCTCAGTGGCTCATGGACTCTAAAGGGTGAATCCAGGACAGGAGCCCCGCTGTTAGTACCCCATCCCCTATCCCACGGAGCTACATCTCATGGTATGTCAGTATGTAACAACGTGGAGGCTGCGTCCTTCTACTCTCATTTCCAATAGCTGAAAACACAAACTCCAATTTATTCATTTTTTTGTTTCTGAAATATCTTCCCTCATCTGAAGCTCAGAAAACTTAAAAGTAATTCAAGGGATACATTCCAAAACTGATCAGTATAAATGGGTTGAACAAGGATTGTTGCAGGAATCGGAATAGGCAGGGACAAGACTGGAATAAAGCAAATGAGGCCTTTGCTTTAGGCACAAAGTTTAAGAGAATATTAAAAAATCAATAATCCAGATAATATTATAATGCAATATTTTTATAAATCAAAATTAATGGAAAAGATGCATCACAAACAAGATATCAACATCTTAAATTTGGAATTAGTAGAGAAAAGGGGATAAAAATTATTTTAAGTCAATACTCCTAACTAAATCAGTAGTTTTGAGTCTCATGGGCTGAACATACCTATTCCCTAGGACAACATCTTATACCAAGGAGATGCACAATAAATATTTATTGATCTGAAAGAAATTTGTATTTAATTGAGGATATTTATAAAATAAAATGTTAACAAGTTATGGGAATAATTTGAAATTTCTGGGGTAGACAGACTCGAGAAGCAGTGTTGAAAGGGCCATAGCAAGTATTCAATCAATAGAAGTATTAATGGTGATGCTTACTATTGATTATGTTTCAGGGAATGTTGACTTTATTTCTGAAGCTTTCTAAAAATGGGATACCCATCTTCTTTTAGTTCATGGATGTAGTCCAAGTTATCAGTTTAGTCCTGAGGTCAATTCTATATTAATGACTTTAGCCACTGTTAAGACTACACAGCAGGTACTTTGACACACCTGGTTTTGCCAAACCCTAAGGCCTGACACATCTATTCAAAGATAAATAAGATATTGCTCAGCCCTCAAAGAACTCACCATCTGATAAGAGGCTTATAACTGGGTGGGATAGAGCTGTCAGAAATGCTGTGTGGCTCCATGGATTCCTGCTTCCAGTGTGGTGGGGACGTCAGCGATGGAATGGGCACCTCAAGTTAGAGCTCTGAAAGCTTTTTCCTAGATAAATACTGTTGAGTTATTTGATGGTTAAGTTTCAAGTACAACTTTTTATTCCAGATTAACTCTGAATTCAGTAGTCCCTGTGGGTATGCCTGAGGTTTGATACCTACATATGACCCTTTTAGCTGGAGTGTCAAACAAATGAATAATTAATACATTTTTGAAACACAACTCAACAATAACTTTAAACTACTGATACAGATGTTTGGTGGATTGTGTAATATCAGCATGCCCAGAGAACATTCCCATAGTACCAACTTAAACTAGTAACAATGAATCCAAACTTGCTTAGCAAGGCAAACTCTGTCATCACCCTTTATGGATAATAAACACCTGGTTAGTTACTATTGCATAAATTAATAATTACAAAATGACCTGGATCAACTTGGTCTTGACTAGCTCTTATTTTAACATGTTTAAAATTTTTCTTAACGTTCACAAGCACTTATTACGTATGCTCTTCTAGCAATATGTTAGCACTTGGCCATTTTCCACAACTACATATTAAAGGAATGGATTAAAATAGAGTGCATTTCCAGCACCATATTAACAATCCTTATTTCTGCAACATTAACTCTAGAAATTTGTAACTAATAGTAAAAATCCACTGTACCAGTTTTAGAGGTTCTTTTTTATTTTTTTAATTTAATTTTATTTTTTTCAGTGTTCCAAAATTCATTGTTTATGCACCACACCCAGTGCATAAGGGTATTCCTTAATACCCTAGAGGTTCTTTTTAAAATTGTACCATGTTCTTATATTAAACCATAATCTTATTTCCAGTAGATATGAAACAAGCTGACAAATTACCTGCTTCTTTGAGCTGATTTTATTCACCTCTTTCCCATGTAGTAATGGCCTCTAATTATTTAAGGTGACAGTACAGATCAGGAAAGAGGATTCTGAGATTCTGGCTGGCTGAAGAGCTTGGTCAAATTTTTCTCATTTGTACTGTATTTTTTTTAAACATAGCCAAAATAAGGTGATTCTTAAAAATTAAATGTCTTCCCAGATTCATGTTTCCATTAACAAGTTTCATTCAATGAATTCTTCACTTAGTTTATAGAAAAGTAGCATGTTTCATTAATGTTGTGTCAATAGCTTCCATTATATCTGTCACATATGAGACTTCAATGGCTACCATAAATGTTAAATACAAATCTCCTCGTGTCTAAGATATGAAAATATTATTCCCAAAAGCTCTTCACAAATTGGAAACAATCTTTCCTGAAGTGGTTAAAACTCTCATCTTTGTCCAGACCTCTATCTTAGCACGTTTTATAATATAATTATTTGTTTCTTTGCCCATCTTCTCCACAAGTCAGTGGCTTCTTCATAAGCATGGGATGTATATTATTATCTCCCTCAGCCTAGTACAATAATTGGTACATAAAATTTGTTTTAAAAAAGAACGAATTTGTTAACTATTTGTGAAATGAATATATGCGACAATAATGTTAGTGTATAAAGTGAAATTACCATAGAAATGATAGTCAAAGTTCTCTTTATACATATATATTACAGGTTCTGACATAACCACACTACTTCTTGACAAGGAAATGTTTCCAGAATTACATTGTTGCCTCTGCCCAAATGTTTATATAAATTATGGTTATAATTTGGAAATCTCTGACTTAAATCTGAATATGAAAGGGTAAAATTTGCATAAATTGTTGCAATTTTAACCTTTAAACAACCTTTACAACTTTTTTAAGTTGTAATTTTTTTAAAAGATTGTATTTATTTATTTGTTAGAGAGAGAGCACAAAAGGAGAGCAGCAGGCAGAGCAGGCAGAAGGAATGCAGTCTCCCCACTGAGCAGGGAGCCCAATGTGGGGACTTGATCCCAGGACCCTGGGATCACGATCTGAGCCAAAAGCAAACACTTAACTGACTGAGCCACCCAGGCGTCCCTTAAGTTGTAATTTTAATAATCTCTGAAGATGTTAAAAATTAAGTCTTTGAAAGATAGTTAATTTCAGGTGGTAATAGAATTCCATAGACACACCTAGTTATCTTAAGAAGCACTTAACACCATAATTTATCTATCTATCTATCTATATATATCACACATATATGTGACACTTCCAGATTAAAATTTTATATATAAATAAACTTCCAAAAACTAAAACAATATATTGCTTTATACTAAATATTTAACAAATCTATGAGAAAAATATTAAATGACATGCATATCTGCTTTGCTTTTTTTAATCTTCCCCATGTTACTATCACCTCTTTCCCCTTATTATAAAAGAGTTAACATTGTACACCTGCAATGGTAAGAAGTCCCATTAGGTCCTGGTGACCCACTTTATATAATTCCATGAATAGGAAGATCAAACTTTCCTCCATTTGCATATGATATGCTTATTAGTCATCCTTGAGGCTACTGCCTTAAACAGGCTCCCAATCTACGGTACGTTGAAGGCAATCCCTTTCTTATACTGAGCTGGTCACATGGGGCTGTGAACTTTACAGCAGATGAGCACTGCTCCCCAAGGTGATTTATGTTGATATTTATTTATGTTTGTCCCAAGTATAGTTATATTGATAAATATAAATCAAAATGAAACAAGTTATAAGTCAAAATAGTTATTAATTAGGATTATAATTATATGACACTAATCATAAGGATTACTATGATAGCAATATTATGGAAACCCTATGATAAAATTGACTATTTTTTGAGCATTCCATATGTGCCAAGCCCTAAGCTAAATGCTTTTCAAACATCTCATGAATCCTCATCAAAACCAGAGCCACTCATGGGGTGCCTGGGTGGCTCAGTTGGTGGAGCCGTGGCCTTCGGCTCAGGTCATGATCCCAGGGTCCTGGGATCAAGCACCACATTGGGATCTCTGCTCAGCAGGGAGCCTGCTTCCCCCTCTCTCTCTGCCTGCCTCTCTGCCTACTTGTGATCTCTGTCTGTCAAATAAATAAATAAAATCTTTGGGAAAAAAAAAAAAACAGGGCCACTCAGTTATGATAGAGAAGTAGAAAAACTGACATGAATTTTTAATACAGAAATGAAATATGAGGTGAACTCAATTTCTCATTGGAAGAAAGAATTCCTCTGTCCCCTTTCCCTATCCAGTCTATAACACACTGATGGCACAAAAATATGATGATTCAATCAATAATATCTACATAAAACTAAAGGAGTAAATGAGGAACATAAATAATTAACTTTAAATGTCTGTGACTGTTTACTCAGAGAAGCATGTGGTATTGCTTAATAATAGTTTATGGTTATTATGACAATATATTTATAAAATCACGACTTGTCTCTACTAAGCAAGAATGACACAATTTTGGAATATATTTGCTCCAGGTCATGTCCCTTTAAAAAATGATACCTTACTGAATCCAAAAAAATAGAACTTACCAAGGCTGAAGGAAGACAAGTCACAGACTGAGAGAAAAAAATTGCAAAAGAACACATCGGATAAAAAACTGTTGTCCAAAATATACAAAGCAACACTCCACAAGAAGAAAATAAACAACCCGTTTTTTTAAATGGGAAAAAGACCTGAATAGTCACCTCCCCCAAGAAAATGTACAGATAGCAAATAAGGATATCAAAAAATAATCCACATCATCTGTCATTAGGAAATTGCAAACTAAAACAACAGGGAAACACCACTACACACCTATTTGCCCGGCCTGATAACACCAAATGCTGCGAGGAACTCTCATTCTTGGCTGTGGGAGTGTGAAATAAAACAGCCTCTTTGGAAGACGGTTTGGTGATTTCTTACAAAAGTGAATCTATTCCTACCACACGATCAAGCAGTTTGCTCCTGGGTATTTACCAAGGACTTGGAAACTTACGTCCACACAAACCCTACCTATGGATTTTATAGGAGCCTTATTCATAATTACACTTGCACTCAAACTGTAGGAGACTTATAGATGTATACGGGGATGGGCATGGTATTAGTAATGGTTCTTAATCCAGGGATCCATGGCAGGTCCCTCTGGATTTAAAGTCATTAATTTCTATTATTGTCACAGTGCCCAACCATGAGACCGTAATCTGATTATCTCTCCTGTTATTCTAACCATAGCTATTGCAGCACTGTCTTATAACAAGCACAAATTAATTCCCAATATAAAACAATAAGAGCTAATATAGAAATTTATTACACTACTAAATAAACTTCAAAATGCTTCTGTCTTTGATTAATAAATCATGCTCTTTCCTTTAATGATTTTCTTTGCCTGAATTCAAATTATGGTATACTAATTCACTATCAACAATGTCAGGACAGCAGAGGTACAATTAAAACCCCAATAACTCTTTAATTGGAAGGTCTCCCTCTGCACTAGAGATTTTATTATTTGCATCTCATTATAAACATTTTCCTAGGGGGCCCCAAATTCAGAGCATCACTGTAACTGGTTTATAATAAATCATAATGACTAGCTATGCTATGCAAATAACAATGCACTGAATTCTTTACTAAGCAGTTAATATACACAGTGTCTTATGTTATCTTAAAAAGGTTTAATACAATCAATTCATAAGAAAGGCTCTGCAATTTTCTAAATATAGCAAAGCCATTTGAGAAGTAGGTTTTAAGCTATAAATAGAAAACAAGAAGAAAATCATAAATTATCTTAAATAAATAATGACTAGTTTGTCTCTTTGAGGGGAGAAATAATCTTTTTTGGAGGTGAATATAAAAACAGATTGTGAATTACTTCCAATTAAAGAAAGCCTAGGGTAGTAGTCTTTTTCCTTTTATAACTGTGAAAAGAATAACAGTTCTGAAAATGGCTAAATTCTCCCCATTACTGCCACAAAGTAAATTAAGAGATAAAAATAAAACAATTCTTCCAGATCTGAGAATGAATGAACTTTCAAGGAGATGCCAAGAAAGATGCAAGGAATTCACATGAAGCAGTTTCTACGAGCAACGTTGTACTAAATACTTTATATACATTTTTATATTTAGTTCTTATATATTAACTATCTGAGTTAGATATTGTTATCTCTGCTTTACAGATGAACAAATAGACCCAAAAATATTAAAGAACTGTTCAAGGTTATATCAGTAACAAACCTTGGATTTGAAGTCCCCATTTGTTCTAAGAATGTCTTCAAGAACGTTTTCTTCTTCAGAAACATTAAAAAGCCCTCTGACTCAAGACAACAGAGTGAGCTCACCTATTTATTCTACCTATTTTTTTAAAGCTGTGTACCTGTTTTATAATTAATACCTACCATTTATCCCTCTCGAGGCTCTATTTAAAAGATAGTAGGGCGCCTGGGTGGCTCAGTGGGTTGGGCCTCTGCCTTTGGCTCGGGTGGTGATCTCAGGATCCTGGGATAGAGTCCCGCATCAGGCTCTCTGCTCAGCGGGGAGCCTGCTATCTCCTCTCTCTCTCTCTCTCTGCCTGCCTCTCTGCCTACTTGTGATCTCTGTCAAATAAATATATAAAATCTTAAAAAAAAATAAATAAAAGATATTAAAAGAGTAGTAAAATGTCTAATCCTACAACAGGGAGAATATGAAGGGGCCATCACAGGAGAGAGATTTCAATAATTTTCTGGAAGATGGGAAGCACATAGTTAAATTATTGATGCACGAGGTAAGATAGAGGAAGCTGTTCCTGAGTCACATGCAGGGTTGGCTATCGTGAAGAAGGGACCCAACATTCCCTCATAAGGCCTGGAAAATGCCACCCCGATGGACATTGGGCATGAGAATTTGAGTTAAAGAGACAGGCTTGGAAAGCCTGTGTATGGCACAATGAAATCACCTATTCCTTTCTAGCACTTTCATCCAAAAAATTTATAGCACTACCACACCAACCTTTACTTCTTATGCCCTCCCTGAAAAAAGCAAAGTTCTTATCTTGGACCAAAAAAAATTACGGTGAGAACTAAGGCAGCTAGATAAGTATTGGCACTTTAAATTATAATCACCCTCATTCTGGCAATGAGACCCGCCCCCCCTGGGGTGACAGCCCTGTCCTTGCCCACTCACAGTAAAGTAGAGCTTACCAGACAACACACCCTGCCAGGAGCACACAACTCCAAATGAGCCTTGGTCTGGGGTCATGCTCAAATATGAATGACAGCATAGTATACAGCTCTGAAATAGTAAGACCAAGATAGATACACTGAAAATTTGACCTGAGAGGAAATGGGTAACTCGGGGAACAAGAATAATTTTGAAAAATGCTTTAAGAATGTTAGAAAGATTCCAGAATGTGTTGCACCTATAAAACAAAAATAAATGCTGCGGGGAAAATAAATAATCAGAGAATATAAATGTTCTTAGAAATTTTAAATGTGATTGATGAAATAATAGAAAGATGGGAATATACACTTAAAGAATGAAGAAGAAATAAAAGGCAAAAAATATATATTAGTGAAAACATAAGGGATTCAGAGGATCAATTCAGGTGCTCTAAAGTTTACCAAATAATAGTTTTTCAGAAAGACCAGAAAAAAGATGAAAGGGAAAGGAATTGTAGAAATGGTAGAGAATATTAATTTACTGAAAAGAAACATATTTGTCAAATTAAAAGAGACTTCTAGGTGTGTAACAGAATACATAAAAAAAATAAATAACCACACCAAGACAAATTACTGTGGAATTTCAGAAACTGAAGCATAAAGAAATGCTTTCAGACAAGAGAAAACATGTCACTAACAAAGGAATAAAATTCAAACTGGCATTTGATTTTTCCTAAACAACATTAGTCACATGAAGACAATGAGTGTTTTCTTCCCAAATTCCCAAGGAAAAAATACTGATATTAAACTTAGAATTCTGCACTTGGCTGAATTATTAAGCACATGAATAGACAATTTGAGAGAGATAAGCACTCAGAAAATATACCACCCACATAACTTGTCTTAGGAAAGGACATGGTCCAGAAAAATGAGAGAATGAACCAGGTAAGGGATGACATTGATGCAAGAAACAGCAGTTTTAACCCCTGGGAACCATGAAGGGAATTACTAGAATGACAGCTGTATAAAAGGCCTAGGGAGAACATATTCTGCAAACAACAAGGTGTGAGATAGCTAGGGACAAAAGAGCTTCTGTAGATTTTGTAGTACCCTTGAGACACTGGAAAACAAAGAGGAAATTCAAGAAAACAGAAAGGCAATCCGAAAGTCTAAGAATAACACAAAGCTATATAAAAAAGGAAGTGTGATCAGGACATAGTACTTGGTTTTAAAGACCACTGAATTTACATACTCTAAATAATGCAAATGGATTTTATTGATTTTTCAACTTTTAGAATAATCTTGAAGACAAAACATAGGAGACCTAATTATTAGCACCACGTTCTAACCAACTGAGCTAACCGGCCAGCTGGTAGGAGACCTAATTACGATAACAGAACAGAATGTAAACAGTATCACCATTGACAATAGAGGCCAAAAAATACAGACAAACTGGGGAGGAACCGAGAGAAAGGAAATAGAGGGGCATTTATACTCACATCTTACAAAATGTGAGATCACAGACACTTTCTATAGCTCATGTAAAGAGAAGTAGAGGCGCAAGTATATCATTTGGACTTAAACAAGGTGGGTGTGATATAACAGAGCTCAATCCTCATCTATGGGAGTGGAACTCGGTATATAATCCCCTTGAGTTGGCAAATCTTGGAAAACTGTATTTATTATTTAGAAATCTAAATATTAGACCACCAGAAGATAAGAGATCTTCAGAAACACAAATAAGGGGTGTCTGGGTGGCTTGGTTTCAGCTCAGGTCATGATCTCAGTGTTGTGGGTGGGATCCAGCCCAGGTTGGACTCTGTGCTTTGTGGGAGAATGCTCAAGATTCTCTCTCCCCCTTAGCCTCTCCCCAGCTTGTGTGTGTTTTCTCTCTCTCTCTCTCAAATAAATCTTTTTTTTTTAAGATTTTATATATCTATTTCTCAGAGAGCGAGAGAGCACAAGCAGGGGGAGCAGCAGGCAGAGAGAGAAGCAGGCTCCCCACTGAGCAGGAAGCCCAATGCGGACTTGATCCCAGGAGCCTGGAATTATGGCCTGACCGAAGGCAGAGGCTTATCTGACTGAGCTACCCAGTTGTCCCTCAAATAAATAAGTCTTAAAAAAAAAAGAAAAGAAAGAAAGAAAAGAAAAAAGAAACACAAATAAAAGGCCACAGAAGAAATCAAACAGAAAAGTCAAAAAGTGTTGCTTCTGTAACAGAACTGAGGCAGGAGAGGAAGGAAGTGAGGGACTATTAATTTAAAATTACAAGATTCTGTATACTTTTTAATTGTTATATACATAAAATTTATATCTTAGAAATTTTTAAGTAGTCAATCCTATCAGATGACTACTTGTGACAAGCAATGAATGAGAGTTATACAAATTCTCGAAGCAATTTGCTATCACAGCACCTGTAATGACCCTTAAAAAGCACTACAAGCTACACGATGACTTTAGAAGCAACTGCACATACTAAAAACTACACTATAAGCAAGTGAGAGTAACCTCTTTTTTTTTTTTAAGGCAGCCTTCTTAAGAGTCAAGTCAGATATAGAAGAAGCATTTGTTGCTAGAACTACATTCCCTCAATCTCTCTCTAATTTCAGTTCCAGAAGGGACAGTTCCTTAAAAACAGGCAGTGTCCCACTTCAAGCTCATTTTGGTTGCTTTTCTTTGTTTCTGCCTCAGGGCCGTTACACTGAGAACAGACAAGTTGCAGAAGTCAGGGGCAGGGGACAGACACACAGAACACTCTCCAGTGCAATCAACGAGAGACAGAAATGGACAGATAGATGCCTGGGTCTCCCATTCTCCAGATAAAAAATTCTAAGATTTCTTTATGGTTTGTCAGAGAATTCCCAGCAGAACTGTATTCCAGTCACCCGCCATGCTAACTAACCTATTTGGAGCCTTTATTGGTTTTTCCTCTGTGCCCATCTTACTTTCTTTACACGCTCACTCAGCTTCTTGGAATCAACTCTCAAATTATCTGTATCTAAGACCTTGTCTTAGGCTCTTCAGGAACCTCCCCCCAACTGCAAAAAAAAAAAAAAAAAAAAAAAAGCAAGAGGTCTAGGAATCAAGACTACTGAAACACATAGATGCCCAAGTTAGGCCAATTATTTGGCACCCCTTCAAATATAGAGAAACATTTCAGTACTTATTTTCCAGCACGCCTGGACGCAGCAAGGGAAAAGGTCATGTCGAAGATAAGAATGACCATTTTAGATGCTAGAGCCATATGAAATTGTATTGCTGCTGCCTCCTTTGAGTGGTTCGTATCATACTGTACTTAAAATGTAAGTACTTGTGAAATTTCTCAGTACTCATTTGTACTATTTAGGGTTCTGTGCAGGAACCAGAAACTCGTGTTTTCAAGCAGAAAGTGTTTTAATAGAGGAAATCAGGTGCTCACAAAATGGTGGAAGTCTGGAAGGAGAGAAGTTAAGAGGCCACCACTCTATTTCGTAATCCAAGGAACCACTCCTGTGACTGGGATTCAGGGTCAGGAAACTGCTCCTGCCATTGCTCCCACCAATGATGACATCACAGCGGCTCCACAGTAATGAAGCTGATGATGAATGAATGTACACGGAGCTGTTATCAGTGTTAAGGTTTGGACTGCCTTCTCCCTCCAAAAAACACAGTCATTAAAGGGCATTTCATTGGCGTAATATAAACCAGTTCCAGGACTCTAACTTCAGAGAAGTCTGGAAATGTGGCTTTTAGCACTCCAGCCCTTGCAATATGTGATGAGGGGAAGGGGAGGATGAAGGATGCCATATATCACCAGGCAATATTGGGCACAGTCCACCCAGCATCCATAATCTTCTGCCCATGTTTAACTCCCAAACACCAGAGCAAAACCAACATGTTCTCAATCTTGCATAATATAAGTAGCCTGCATATAAACAAAAATGTTCTCACTGTCTCCTAAAAGAGAAGATCTAAAGTCTGTTCATTGTACTCAACAATGTAATATTCATTTCTCTTCTTGGTCAGTTATAATCCCACCTTGATATCCTTTATAATAAAGAAAAAATTATACATTTTACCACCATTAATATGCCTTATTTCAAGCAGAAGTGAAAGAGAGCAGAAATTTTGGGTTAGGATATACAAATATATACATCAAGCAAGAAAAAAATATGCAAAACAATCTCAGATCTTATTCCTGCAAGAACTGGTCATAAAACCATAAACAGTATGGTTAACTTAATTTTTCCACTGCTCCTTCCAATTGTGTTTTGTCTGGGCCATAACTTAAGTTGTACAGGCTCTTCTCATGGTAACCTGAACCTTTATCGCTGAAAGGTTGGAGCACTTGATAGCCCTGTCACTTGGGATTGCTAAAGGAATCCATTAAATTTTGCCACTGGCCACGCGAATACTTGGATCCAACAAAGAGAGTCGGTTACAGATATAATCCTCTTTTCTCCCTTTTGCAACAGCAATTAACCCAGCCGGTGCTATGTTCCCTTTTTTGCCTGCTTGCTCAATGCCCTAAGAATCCCTAAATTTCAGGTAGCAGTTTCAACTTCAAGTTCACTGAAATAATAACTATATCCCTCAGTAAAGATGCTCCTTGTATGGAAACTCAGCTATCTAAACCAATACAGCACAAAGTTGCAAAGGTAAAAAAATTCTCAGTGTTGCATGTAGGTGTAATCATGAAAAGATCCACTTACAAACCTATGCCTTGGTTGCCAAACCCAAACATTCTGGCTAAGGGAGGAATAGTGCCATACATGTGAGACTGGCTCAGAGCATATACTGCATTGAGTAAGAAAGCACCGAAGCTTCTCCGACTATTGTCTTCATCTATAGCTGTTATAGTCTTCAAGAGAATCTTTTACTGTTTTAAAGGTCACATGCTTCAGGGAACAGAGTATGAATATATGGAATGTTGCAGATAATGGCTAGAAGCTCACAAACACAGCTCCTCCTAGAAACATATTTAGATTACACTTCTCGGTGTCCCTTGCTCTTAAGTGCTGTAATTGAATGAGTTCTTACCAATGGAGTATGAGTTGTATTTGATGACTGTCACCTCCAAACTAGTTCCAATTACAGGCCACTCCTTCCATAAAATCTTCTGAGCAATCTCTGTCTAATCGCATTTCTGTGACTGAATGCAGAAGGCTAGTGGAAGGAAGGAGACTTGGGGTCCCTGAACAATTACATGGGGTCCGAGCCTTCCACCTCTACTGCCCTGCCCTGATGATTTCTTCTGGCTTGTGGAGTGCATGCGAAATAGAATTTTTTAAATTATCAATGTATTGTATTTATTATCCTTTCATTTGGGTGTGTTTGTTTTAGTAGTTGCCTATCCTGAAGAATAAATGGATGTATAATTGAAATCCCAGAGGTGCAAGCCCATTACCCCAGTTCTTCTATTATATAATAATTTTCCAGATGAGAAGCAATGTATTGTGGCATACCATTGTGTTGAATAAAACACTCAGTAAGTCTGCAGCTGGATGGTGTTTCCTGGAAAATACACTTTAGAAAAAGTGTTATTCTAGTAAGAATTAATGGATGCCCTCTCCATAGTGGAGCCACCAAGTGGATGGCTAGTCCAGCCATGGTCCCATACCACAAGGACTGTGTTGGTCTCTGCTGTTGGCAGGTTGGACACTCAGTAGTCCTAGATACATCAGCCTTGCTGGTTAGTCCACACTGTTTGAGTCCCAGTATAACCTCCCTCCCTATATATATTAGTTCCTGTGGCCACTTAACAAGTTCCCACACTACTGTTAGCTTAAACAACAGAAATTTATTTTCTCACAGTTTTAGAGGACAGAAGTCTGAAATCAAGGTGTCAGCAGGGCCACATTTCTTCTAGAGGCTCTAGAGGAGCATCTGTTCCTTATCTCTTCCACTTCTTGACCTGTATCACTCTAAACTCTGCCTCCATCTTCACATTACCCCTCCAACTTGTGTCATTTCTCTATTAGAGGAACAATTACAATGCATTTAGGGCCCACCTAGATAATCTAGGGTTATTGTCTCGCCTCAAGTTCCTGACTTAATCACATCTATAAAGAGCCCCCCCCCTTTTTTTTTAATCTAAACAGGGTAAACTTTTTAGGTCTTAGGCATAGGCCTTGATATCTTTGGGGCCACCATTCAGCCCATTACATTCCACCTGGCTTATTTTGTTCATGAACCCACTGAGCAAACATGGGGTGGCTCGGAAAATAGGCTGATATCCGTAGAGTCCGTCTCTCTGTCCCTCTGTTTGTTGAGAACCTCTTCTGTAGTGGGTGCCTTTGGTAAGCATTTACATGGGACACAAATAATGTTACATTCAGAGCTTCTCAGAACTTCTTATTACTAACCCTCAATTTTATCTAAGCCCTCGAACCTCTGGCCAGACCATTGTCAACGATCCAAAAGCCAATGTATATTTATAACTCTGGTAATTCTTCCTTCTGGAAAAGTATGCAACAAGATGTACTGCTCAAAGTCCTTTCATTGGGAGCGTTTTCCTTCCACGTATCTTTCAGGGTCACTCCTAACTAGAGCTGAAATGCCACCACAGTCCATTTCCAGCTTGTGCTTGTATATTATGTGGAATAGTTAGTAAACTGGGATCGATTATTTTCTTTTCCAGTTTCTCAATCAGGGTTCCAGCATAAATTAAAATTTATCTTCTGTGGTTTAAATGAGCTTTCAATGAAGAATTGCTTCTAGAGGTATAGGCAAGGTCAAAGGATCAAAGGATGGTGAGGTACCCAAATGACATCAAGAGTGATGTTATCATTTCTAGGACTGAAGAAACAAGAGAAGAAACGTGATCCTGGAGCTCAATGAGAATTAAAACTATGGCAGGGACTATGTTTGTGGAGGGAAATACCTAGAGTCAGAGATAAAACACGGAAGTAGGGAGACAGCATAGAAGAGATGTCCTACCTACTCTATCCATCTACCTATTGGTCTTCTATAGATTTCACCCAACTGGAAACCAGATGGCAAGGAAAACAAGGTGATACAGTGTCCATATGGGTCACTATCTTAGGACACAAAAGAAGGGCAAAATGAATCAGAGGAGGTGTGCACACACAACCAGCCAACATTTCATAGCAACTTTCAAGAGGTCAAGCATGTGGGTTGAGGGAGAAGTGACAAAGTATCAGGAGTGATGCAATGGTACTTAGGCACTGATCCTGCCACTTACCTGTGCCTTCATAACCTTCCACTTGATGAAAGAGTGCGGCTGTGTATGCCCTAGTTTATTACATGGTGGATCAGATAACACCCAGTCCATGACATGCAACTCAGCTTACATGATCATTTGATATTCTGTGATCAGAAATGCAAATTTCTACCAGGGTCCAGAATCAACCCAGGATCTGTTTCTTAAAAGAATTGTTATCAGGAGAATAGGTCACAGCTTTGCTCTACAGTGTAATTCTAAATCAAGACTTTCTTTTCCCTAGAGGATTGCTTTCTGCCAGACACTTCAAGCACCATTTCATCTACTGGATCGTAAGGCTCAAATGAAGGACAACTTGCACAGCAGTCCACAGCAGTAATGAAGACTTCTCATAGTGTGGCCCTATGCAGAAGTGGCAGCCCTATGGGGTTACTTGACAAATGAGTCATAGCAGTACCCTGAAATATATATATGTTGTTTCAAAAGTCCAATGAGATTTACTAGTCTAAGAAATTCACCTCTTTAACAGTGATGGGTATAGCAATCATCTTTCACTGAGGAAGAAAAGTCTCAATCTTCTATAGATCACAGGACTACCAAAAACTTTATTGATGTCATGGCCCCTGAGTTCATATTTTCCCTTCCTGCCCTCTGGCATACATGTTCCTTACCAGGGAATCTATGATACTTGTTACCTCCTACTCACCAAATGCAGTCAGCATAATGGACCAAAGCAGGGTCTTAACCCACGATGAGACAAACGAGGTTCCTAGATTATTAAAAAATACTGAATAATTGATACTGTCCTGAGGCAAGACCGTGAAGGAATACAGGTGAAAGAAACTTCTGTAATCTCTTAATTGGAAAGGAGAAGAAAGCATTTAACAGATTGGTCACTGAGTATCAGGTGTCAAAGTCATGTTGATTTGTTTCAGTTAATTGAGTACATCAGGAACAGCTACTGAACTTGGAATTACATGGTTAACTTAATGATAATCCACTGTTATTCTCCAACACTCTCCAATTTCTGTTCAAGTCAAGCAGAAGAGTTATTGGGTGTATGATTAATGACCATCTATTTCAGTCCTAGGAACATCATAATAAATTAGCCACCATCAGAGCTACTCATATACTAAGCCATTCTAACAACCACTCTGACTCTGCTGCCCATTACTGTAACCATACCCCTTTCGTCTCTGGCATCTAAGTACTGCCATTTGGCCTCTAGTCTTCTGTAATACCATCATCGCTACTGAAGTCAAAGAGCCCAATTTAGAGACAGCATCCTCCCACCCTCATCATCCTGAAGGTGATCAGAATATGTCACCCTGAAATGTGCTGCTTTGACAAAAAGATTATTTTGAGCTGAAGGCAATTGAGAAAAAGCAGACAGAAGAAGAGCTCTTTGCCCTCCCTCTATCTGCCTAACAGCAGGCCATAAATATGTGAAGCTGTCCGCCTCTCCTGTATCAAGAAAAAGAAAATAAGCCTTATCTCTGGAAACAATGATGGCACTGAGGAGAGTCTGCCCAAACAGAAGCTTATGAAATAACCTTTATCTATCATTAGTTCCCACCACATTCCCTCGTCACTTTCCCAAAATTTATCAGACTCCCTTTCCACAATGGATTGCCTTTTGTTACAATGGTATGTAGTATGTAAGTCCATAAGGCTAACGACTTCTTTGAGTTTTTCACTTTTTTTCCATGAAGCCGCCATACACATAAAATTAAAAATATTAGTATCAACAAAAGTGATAAATTTTTCCTCCTATTGTCTTTTGTCAGTTGAATTAACAAGTCTCAGTCACTAACCTAAGATTGTGGAGGAAGAGTTTTCCTCCTTATAGTCTCCAGCCTACAGGAAATAGCCACTAGAGAATTTTTCAAGCACCTATTACCAACGTACATTTGCCTATGTAATTCTCATAGGGAGGGAGTGGTCAAGTGTGTTGCACAGGATAAACCATCTCCAACATTCCTTACTCCCAAGCTTTACATTATTCCAATGAATCTCTAGCATATATTTCATTTTAATGTAGGCCACCAAGGATTTCAAATTTCTGTTAAAAACTGCCAAGTCATTATAGTTACTTCTGTTCAGCTATATCCTCAAATTAAAAATTTCTGGTAAATATACCTATATTAATAATTTCAGTCCAATCTAAAGGTATGTTTCTTTCTTCTTTGTTTAGCACTCTTTGAATCTATTCCTATGCATTTCTGCAGATGAAAACTAGTCAAATCCTATCATTTTGTACTTGTCTCCCTGAGGCATGCTATGTTCTAATTATCTTTACAGATCTGAGGGCGCTGAAAGAGTAGAAAGCAGGCATAAGGAAGATCGGTATCCCTTTGGTATACCTTGGAATACCTTGGTTGAAGCCATTACAGGATCTCAAGCAATAAAGAACTGAGGTTATCTGACAAGGGAGGATGGGCTGCTTTTCTTGGCCAGGGATATTTAATGGGATTTAGAGATTCAGGTTCTCAGATTCATCTCAGTCTATCTAAGTGTCCCCATTCCAATTCTTCAGGTACCTACCCCTCCAACCCTTCCCAATTAGTGCCACAACTTTTGCATAGAAAACTATTGAGGCTGTGAACTTAAGTTATAATTCTGCAGCCCACTTTGAATCATCACCCTTTGGATCTTAAGATGTTTCAGAACTGTACCTACAAGATACAACAGGGCCTTGTAGGGCAGCCAAGAATTTAAGACATAAGCTAATTTTTTTTTCTGTAAGAGCTGCAGGGCAATCAGAATCAACTGTCTCACTCAAATCTCTATTTTCCTCATTTCCATCACAATACTACAATGCAGCAGTCACTTGTTTGGCCAAAGGCTTTGCTTGCAATAATGATTTTTTTTTTTAAGATTTTATTTACTTCCAGAGAGTGAGAGACTACAAGCAGGGGGAACTGCAGGCAAAGGGAGAAGCAGGCTCCCCACTGAGCGAGGAGCCTGGTGCAGGACCCAATCCCAGGACGCTGGGATTATGACCTGAGCCACCCAGGCATCCCTGCAATAATGATTTCATTCCACAAGGTCACAGGTGAAAATCAGGTATTTGCTACGTGGAAAACAGTATCCCATTTCCCAGTGGTCATTAAGTTATCACTGTCTGTAAACTCAAGTAGGTCAATAACCAATTTCATAGTATCTTCAACAGTCTCTTTCCTGATCAAATTCTGGCACGGACTACTTAATTAGATAAGGGTCACTGTATGAAATAGATACCCCTCAGGTATTTCAAGCAGAGAGTACTTTAATTCAAAGGATTAGATTATTGGTGACTTGGAGGGGTGAGTCAGAAGGCCACCCTAGTCTTTGACTTCAAATTAGTATGACCACATCTGCCATGATCACTGTCACATTACCACCGCCTGATTTATAAAAGTGGTGTCAAGACAGTGGATCACGTAATTCAGGGCTGCCAACACTTATGTCTATAAGGAGCCCATTTATATAATTGCATTACTACAGAAGGATGGCATCCACCTCCCTTATGCCTTCCAAAAATTTCACGAGTGCCTCTTGTTGACATAACCTAAATCTGTGAGGGAATCTGAGAAATGTAATTTTTATTTCTTTAGACTCTGTAACACTGGGGGAGGGAAGAAGGGAGACATATTGAGGGGATAGAGATGGATTCATAAAACCAATTAACATCTAGCAAACTAACGTGGTGCTGGCTTTCTGAAGTAGTTAATATGTAGGGTAGACGCTTGTATGTAAACTCCAAATCTCTACTGTAATTATAAATTAGAAATGTGTTCCCCAAATTCTTCTGTCTTTTCTTTTTGCCTCACAGGCTCCCATAATCTTTTTCTTTCTGGAAAAAAGACCAGACGCCACGTTTACGTGGGCCGACAGTAATAATTCAAGCGTAATGAAAACACTTACATGTTCGCGAATAAATACAGCTTTTAAGAGTAGCTAATTGTTCTTTTGTGATCGTGTAAATCTTTATTAAATTTTCACTATGAGGACTGAACTAAAAACATATTTAAAATCCAACTGAAAAAAAATTTTTTTAATTTAAAATCCAACTGTATTTGTACAGCCGATAAACCCCAACTATATAACATACTTATAAAAATGTAAACATTGTATTTGATTCCCAGAATAAGTAAATTAGAACACAAGCCACTTTCAAAGGTGAGGTGCGAGTGTCACTAACATAATGCTACCTCCTGTGCGAGACACATAATCTACCACCCTCTCATTACCAAATAGCTAAGTAATCAGTATTCCTGAAAGACTGGTTCTTAGGATAGCTTCCTCACAGGGAGGAGAAACTCAGTTTAAATATGATGCATCAGGGATGACAAGGAAGGAATTTCAACTGGGCGCTTTCCTCTTTCCCAAAGGCAAATTCAAAGCAAAACTTTAAAACTGAGAAAAAGAGCAACCTAACTAGCTTCTCTCAAATTGCAGAGAAGGTATCCAGGGATTCCTGGAGAGAGACAGAATATATGGAATATGCATGTGGACTGACAAATTCTCTTTACAACTCAGTCTTATATTTAAATTGGGAAATACCCAATAATTTCCACACTCTTTTTAGAAATGGCTGTATTATTTAAACCTTCCAAGATAATTTAGTTTTCGAATGGCTTTTAATTTGGACATATTCTCTGTGTAGATGTTCAATTACAATGTGACCTTCTGGTAGCTGCATTAGATTATTATAATTAGGTAGAGAGATATCAAATGGTGTGTTTCAGCATGTATTTATTCTCAAAGGAGGTACTACTTTAAGGACACAAGCCCTGGGAGAACCTCATCTATGAGAGTGAGAAAAAGAGAAAAAATTCTGTTGAATTTCTATTTAAGACAGGACGGATCTCCAAGGAGTGAAAGTATGAAGGAAATCTGTTCACATGTGGACATCTAAACATGCCTTCATCTGGTAAAATGAAGAAGACAAAGAGAAAAGGAGACCTAAGTTCTAGGTCTTTTTTTTCTTAACAGATAGAAAAAAGGTTAGTGACTTCAGGGTGGCTCAGTCAATTAAGCGAACACTAAGATGTATTTACCTCAGATCATCCCTTCCAAACCTAAAATTCCCATTAATCATCATCTAAAGACAGCTATTGACCACCTTCTTCGTAACTCACACACTCTTTTAATGAAATAGTCTAGAATCTCAGTCTTTATCTGAGTGGTTCTATACGTCAATTACAATTCTTAACTTATACCCCTGAATCCCCTTCAGATATGTAGAATCATGTTACATCCTCCTATTTTTAAAACTTGAAAAAAAAAAATGTATGCCTTTCAATTTACAGCTGAGTCTTCCCTCCGTAGTTTAGGAAGGAAATTAGGAAATTCGGGAGAGAACTAGGAAAACCAACTTCTAATACTTCTATGATTTTGTTGTGTTTTGAAACAATGATATCGGTTTATATTTCTCTGCCTCTTCATAACTGCTTTTCTGGTTCAGATGGCATCTGCCTAAAATACCTAAGGTTAAGCATGGATTCTAAAATATACTATTAAGGACTTGATTTCCAAGGTGACTTGTCAAAATCGCTTGCATGCTGAGGGGGGTGACCAGATCAGGAAGCAGGTGTTATGTTCCTGTGTATGTAGCTCAGCACCTCAGCCTGCAGCCCTATCGACCATCTAGCAGGATCCCAAGTTCACCTCACCCAGGTCAACTCCATTTGAGCTCCTACACAATCTGTGGCCATCTTTTTCTCAAGAAGGACGGTGTGAGGCATTCAGCTGGCTGAGCTTTAGGCTACAACAAGACATGAGCTGAGAGCAGGACAGCTCAGCATGATGTCACATTCTCACAAAGGTCCCAATCATCAGTATGAATGTAATGCCTGGATTGTCATATTATCAGACGGACAGGGCAGCAAAAATCACTTCCATCTCTATGTTCTCATTATTTATAGGATAACTGAGCTGCATATCTGAAACACATCTGTAAATTAAACTATTCCCAATAAACTACAAAACACTAGATTCTATGTTCTAAAATGTGAATATAAAAGTCCGTATGAAAATATTTTTGAATACCCAGAAGTATGCAGAAAGAGAGAAAAAAAGAATGACTGAATTAATAATGCTAAAACTGAAACCAGTCATCATTCAGCATCTATCAGCAAAACAAAGTCAAGGGTAACACAGAAAAGAGAAAAAAGAAGATACAGAAATTGATGATTCTACTGGAAAATGCACTGTACATGCCTAAGGTAGTTCTAGCCATTGAAAATATTTAATAAATTCCATTTTTCTGTGTAAGAAAACATTTCTTTAGTTAGTGACAAAGTTTTACCAAAAGGAAGGATGCAGTCCACTTCCACTGATTTTTAGGTATGAGGCATGCAACTCAGTGTGATACCTGAGAAATTATGAAAGCTACCAGAACAGGCTGCATATCACAGCTTAGAGTCATCTTAGATAAAGAACCTAAAAAACCATAGTAAGAGCTGAATGATCTAATGTAAGAACATAAGACCTCCTCCATCTTATTTTTGGAACAAGAAAACCCCATAGCATTAAAAAGTGTTAAAGCTTACATTTGAAATGACAAATATAAGAGTAGTTTAGAAGAAAATTATATGTTTTATGTCTGGATCCAAAAGCTCTTCCAAAGGCAACTAATTTTTAAAGCAAAAATATGCCACCATAAAAAAAAAAATAATAAGCTTTTCTCCAGGAATCTTCTAGTTACACTTCTTTTCTACAGTAGAAATTAGCAGCAGAAAAGATATTTGAATATTAACAACTGAATCAAATAAACATCTAGCAGATGATTTATGTAATAAACTGATTAACAAAAAAAAAATCATTTTTCCCACAGCAGTTGTATATTTATTGTGCTGAAATCAGGTAGCAGGGAATGAATAGGTCTGGGGAACCAATACAGAATGTTCACAAAGATTTACAGATCTCTAGTCATTACACACCGAGCAGCAAAGACAAAGGGGTCGAATCCTTTCAGGTCAAACCATTTTTAAGTGTTGCAAATATTCTGTATTTCTCATGACTGCATGCCTTCAGGGGGAAAAGTGTGTAATTTTAATGCACAATAAATATTTTATAGTTAACAAAATATTCTAAAATAGTTTGTCTGCACAAACAGCATACATCCTGCACATGCAGTTTTGACATGTTGAGATACTTAGAAATAGTCATGCTTTTTTTTTTTTTTTTTTTTTTGTCACATGTTCTCTTTCTATAATGATCCCTGGTCAACATCTCTTAACAATTTAACCTATGCAATAAGACAATGTACAAGTTCTCTTTGCTAGTATATTTCCAGTTGTTCATTTACATTACATGAAACACTTCATTTGTAAATAGTAAACTTCATTTTCTGGTTCTGACTACCCTCACTTTTATTCACTTTGCATCTTAACAATTAACACCTTGTAACAATCACACACTAAATTTAATGATCTTTAGCACCAAGGAGTCAAGAATATTGCACCAAAATGGGTTTACACTTCATGTCTAGTTAATAAATAAGATCTTGAACTTTGTCATAAGGAAAATAACACTTCAAAATTAAACACATTGAAAGAGAAGGATAGTTTCACAGAAAAGTTGGGTGTATGCTATTTGTAAAAAAAAGCAAAAAAAAATACTAGTGGATTTGAAAGTTAATATTAAAATTTACATTAAAGGACTCCTTGATTTTTTAATTAAAATTTATTTAATTTTCAATGTTCTTTCCAACAGAAGAGGTAGGTATATTTCCACATATGAAAAATCGGTAACAGCCACAAATCAAAACAAGGAAAGCCTGATAAAAATCAACATACTCTCTTCTAACAGCACATAAATGTAACTCTTTTATGATGTTACTAATAAAGACATGAGTTGTTTCATGTTCCAATCAGACAATCTTAATTTTCATAATATATTTCTGATAGTAATAGGAGTATTGAAAGGCTGCCTTTTCATCACAAAAATTGTTTCCTACAGTGATTTGTGCCACAAGTCATGGTGACCTTTGGGTCGCTAGACAGGATTTTACTGTAATTCTTTCTTATTTTCACCAACACCATCATCATCAAGCCTCTAGGAATCTACAGAGATCATCAGATTTTTTAAAATTTAATTACAACCAAAAGGGTATATTCAGACTAGAGGTGGAGAGATTCGACCATTCCAGTCAGCAAATGAATTCAAATGTGCAAATTTTAAAGTATCTACAGTTTCAGCTTTGGACCAGAAAATGTAAGGTAACTGATTGTAATCAGTAGGTAATAGTAATTTAGCCAAAAAATTCATACTGTGTTTCTGTGATCATCAGACTAAAGAATGACTGTATATAAGATCCATGAAAAAATTCCATGCATTAGACAAATGGATGTGAACAGAGGGAGAGCCTCCAAAGTCACATAATGATCGCTTTGGTCTGGACAACATCAAAGCTAATAAAAAAATGTTTAAAATAAAACTTCATAAATAAAACATCCGGGCATTGCATTTAACACTTTACTCTATCTAAAGATTACTAAGACATAGAGCACATTTGCCTTTTTCTCCCCACCCCAAACCCTCATTTGCTTGTTTTCCCTGAAATTTCATATGAAATGGGAGCTTCCTCACTGTCAACAACAGTTAAGGCCCAGTTCAATTTACTCTCCTTTTGCTTTTCCGTTTTTCAGCTTTTTTCCATTTTCTATCACTAGTTGTTTCTCTGATTTGCTCACACCATTTGCTGAAATACCATTCACAGCTGTTTTTCCAGTTTTTGCTTTCTTAGGCTCTTTGTATGTCCGAACATAGAAGTTAAGAAAGAGAAATATGAAGCTGATCGCGTAAGCGATGAGGGCCCAGTGCATCCATTTGGGGAAGGGACAATCCGTGTAAAGAGATAGCGCTGTGTGGCCAATGGTCACATGGAACTGAACCTGAAAAACAAAACAATGTAGGAATAGTGAGTAACTTTTAACAAATCAGAATCTTCTATCTAGCTAAGATAGGCCTGAATCTTGCCACACTGTGCAAAGTTCAATAGAGTCCAGCCCTCTCTCATCCATCAGGTGGCAGCTCAGATGTCATTCCCTCAGCAAAGGCTTCCTGCCTGCGAGGACCAAGCAACTCATCCACCTGGCCCTCTCAATCCCATTAATGTGGGCTTTTGTTTGGTGTGGGCTTTTTTCCTGAGAACAAAACCATCTGGACTTCTGAGCTTCTTGACTGTCCATCATTCCAAGAGTATATAACTTCGGAGGGTATGATTCTGTGCTGTTCCCTGAGGAGTCCTTGGCACAGGGTCTGGATTCATAGAGTATTTGCTGGATAATGTTAAATGATGTTATTAGTAAGAGGGAATATCAATCGCCTAAGAGAATAAACTAATAGTACCATATACTCTTTTTGTTATTTGCTTTCCTCCCATATTTTAGACTGACCTCTTTCCACAAAACTATCAGCAGAATGGTACATATGCTTTTAAAAATGAATCTATCAAAAAGATTCATTATTTATTTCTTACAAAATAGCACACAGGTAAAACTGTATTTGAGTTAACATTATCTTTGGGGCACCTGGGAGACTCAGTCGGTTAAACGTCCAACTCTTGGTTTCAGCTCAGACCATGATCTCATGGCTCATGGGACTGAGCCCCATTTCCAGACTCTGTGCCTGAGATTCTCTCCTTCTCCTCCCTCCTACCCACACCCCTGACCCCAGGTACTCACTCTTTCTCCCTCTCTAAATGAATTAATGCTATCTACAAATTAAGATTTTTGCTAAAATTTAGTAGATATTTGAGAATAAGTGCAGAAAGACTCACTGTCCACTTTAGAAGTTTTTAAAAGAAGAAAAACCAAAATTAAGATGCTTTGTAGTTCGGATAAGGCAAATCAGTTGAAATTTTAATATATCAATAAATGAGTGGTTCTCAATACAGGAATTATGAATTCCACAGTGTTAAACAAGGGTAACTTTTTACAAGAATAAGTTACATGATTAACCGTTGTGAGAACTTCTGGCTTGGAAATATTCTACTCTTCATGAAACTAACATCCTATCTGGAATGGGCAACTGTGTTTTCTCTTTGAAGCATAGCATTATCCATATTAACTATTATATTAAATATGATTAAAATAATTTATTCTATGTAAGCCCCAAATTTAGATCAGACTAAAAAACCTTAAATTCTCCATGGCAAAATCCAGATTTTAAGAACTTCTGCTTTCACAATGGTTCTTAGAACCTAAATCACCAAAAGGATTATGTATATAGAGGTGACTAAGAATGGCCTCACTCAAGGAGACTCAAGTGAGGACTCCAACAAAGTAGATAACAAAGAGTTCAGATGACTTCTGTCATCTCTTCATTTTCTTGTGCCCATTTTCTAATTACTGAGAGAAATGAATTACACAAACTATATAAACAGCTTACACAAAAACTGGAGGAAGCTTCCTGTAGCATTTTAGTTATAAATGAATCTTTCCCACCCAGCATTCCCCAAAAGTTGTGTTTCCTGTTCGGCCAGCCAGCTGTTTAGCAACTTAAAGCAGAGATGAATAGTATTTCCAAATGTGATTCCACTGATAAATTGTGCACATGCTATGATTATAGCAAATTATAATAAATTCCAAGGCTTGAAGAATAGCTACCAGGTTGGTTTGGGATTTCCAGTTTGATGACTGGGCCAGTACCTTGCTTGAATATTTCACTGAGGTACCCAGATGCTACAAGAAGTCCCACTAGGGGTATGTGCTGAAAATTATCTGCTCTAAAGGCTAGCATTTAAAAATATCTAACTCTGTTCTCTAAGGACTATGTGTTAGAGAATTAAGAGTTCTCTTGTCTCTGTTCCTTTCCTTTACCCCACCCCTTCCTCGGTTGTCTGGCTTCTCTTCAACTTTTATATCCTGAATGTATGGGATCTGTTAACAGGGACTGAAATAGAATAGATAACAAAATTCAAGCAAAAGCAGGATGAAGAGAGGTAATAATAACATTTTAAGTCTTAAAAAATCAGCTGAGAGAGAACTTATATTATTTTTTTGGTCATATATGAGTCTATGTACTTTATGGAGTACTTAGATCTTGACTCATCCATTTCACAGATATTTTTAAACAGCATTTCTCTTAGACAAGAGTTGTGTTTAGTCTTTTAAGAACATTAAAAAAAAATTAATGGCAGTGACAACTAGGTCTATGAACAAGAAGCTCAGAGCCAAGAAGCCTCAACTTCCACAGCTGGAACACACAGAAAGTCAACTTTGTAACAGAAAACTGTCAAGGGTAACTTAGCCGTTTAAAATCAGCAAATTCAAATATATGCAGTGTTTCACCAGAAGAAACTTTAGATGCATTTAACTCACCAGCTGCAACATGGTCAAGTATCTTTTCCACCAAAGATACTTCTGAATCCATGGGCCAAATGCAGTTAGCCCATAGTATGAGTACATAATCACGTGGATAAAGGAATTCAGCTGTGCTCCAAAAAATGCTTCAGAAAAACAGAGTTAGAAGATACAGAAACATTTAGTAGTCAATAAACCATCTGGACATAAAATAAATGAATTCGCATTATTTTCTAACTTTTAATCTTGAGTACAGATTAGGGATAAAAATTGTAAAGTAGGGGACGCCTGGGCGGCTCAGTGGGTTAAAGCCTCTGCCTTCGGCTCAGGTCATGATCTCAGGGTCCTGGGATCGAGCCCCGCATTGGGCTCTCTACTTAGCAGGGAGCCTGCTTCCCTCCTCTCTCTGCCTGCCTCTCTGCCTACTTGTGATTTCTCTCTGTCAAATAAATAAATTCTTTTTAAAAAATTGTAAAGTAGGAATAATGGAAAAGACTTCTCCTCAGATCAAGTTAGGTATTTTTACAGTTTAGACTCAGGCTTTTAGCATATAACTAAAAATGAGTGTTCTTAAAATGCAAAGGACCTTCACAATGGCAAGTTTCCAAATGGAGTACCCCAGTGATTTAAGCATGCCATAATACAGAACTATTGTCTTGTATTATTTTTCATGCTATTATTCTTGGGGGAAAAAATCATGGTACCATGTAATTGTTTAAATAGATATTTAATGGGGCAATGGGCTGGCTCAGTTGGAAGAACATGGGACTCTTGATCTTGGTGTGGGTCATAAATTCAAGCCCCACGTGGGGTATAGAGATTACTTACAAAAATAATAATAAAGTAAAAAGGACCTTTTAAAAAAATGGATTTTTAAAGCCTCATTATTGCCTTCAGAGGGCATATCAACTTATCAACATACATATATCAACATAAACATATCAACAACAAAATATTATTTATTTCCTAGGTCTCTAAACAGTTTTAAACTTCTAAGAGTAGAAGGTAAACTGTACTACTATAATGACCTGTACCCTGGGTCCACAATAGAGAAATAATCTGTTTCCAGCTCAATCACATAAATCATCTTCAATTCAGGCATCTGAAAAGCTGCAGACTTATCTTGACCAAACTGTGAATTCAGATCCTCTTTCACAAAGCTATTTACAGTTTCCTTTGAGTAAGAACCAATAGGTTCATTTAAGGCCCATTTTAGAGCAAGAGTGGGCTCTGGGCTTGGAGTGGTGATGGAGGCTTCAAACTGAGAAGTTAAAGTTTAGTATCCTTTGTCACTCTTTCTCTTTTTTTTTTAAGTAGGCTCCACGCCCAGTTTGGAATCCAATGCGGGACCTGAACTCACGACCCTAAGATCAACACCTGAGCTAAGACCAAGAGTCAGATGCTTAACAGACTGAGTCACCCAGGTGCCCCTAGCTCAGTATCCTTTGACTCAAAACTACTATAACTGCTCCCCATCAAAATATTAATTGCTACATTTAAGCTTAGTTTATGCTTATCTCTGAGGAAAATCTTTTGGTATTTAAGTACCCACAGATAAAAAGCCAAAACTTTACTTTCTTCAAATTTCTTTTTCTTCTTCATATTTCTTTAAAATGAAATTAACCCCAATGTTCATAGCAGCAATAGCCACAATCGCCAAACTGTGGAAAGAACCAAGATGCCCTTCAACGGACGAATGGATAAGGAAGATGTGGTCCATATATACTATGGAGTATTATACCTCCATCAGAAAGGATGAATACCCAACTTTTGTATCAACATTGATGGGACTGGAAGAGATTATGCTGAGTGAAATAAGTCAAGCAAAGAGAGTCAGTTATTATATGGTTTCGCTTATTTGTGGAGCATTAGGAATAACATGGAGGACATGGGAGATGGAGAGGAGAAGTGAGCTGGGGAAAATCGGAGGGGGAGACGAACCATGAGAGACTCTGGACTCTGAGAAACAATCTGAGGGTTTTGGAGGGGAAGAGGATGGGAGGCTGGGTGAGCCTGGTGGTGGGTATTAAGGAGGGCACAAAATGCACGGAGCACTGGGTATGTTGTATAAACAATGAATTCTGGTACACTAAAAGGAAATTTAAAAAATAAATTTTTTTAAAAAAGCTAGAAAAAAAATAAAATAAAATTTTAAAAAATTTAGTCAGATTTCTTATAAAATTTTAGGCAAAACGATAGAAAATTCTGTGTTAAATGCACATTCTTGTTGCATCTATGCAATAATCAGACAGAATTAATCGTGACCATACTTATTTAGTGATCCTAATGATCTTTTTTGAGATTATTTTGCCTCAGAAGAAAATTCTACATTGTCGAATGGTATCTAGAGGACACATTTCCAGATTTGCCACTGGATTACTATATAACTTTAAATAAATTACTTCTCATCAAACAAATAAACAAACAAAGAAAAAAATGAAATTAATGGAGAAACAATTACTCAAGAAAGCAAGTTAAAGACCAAGTCAAATTTCCAACTTCTCATTACTTTTCCACCCAACATATATACATAATGTATGCAGATATGTCCCAAAATGCTCACCTTGTCCCCCTGCGACCCACTTAATCCCAATCCACCACAATGTAAACATTGTACAGTGATGGTATACATGAAGGAAAGAGACTTGGTTGTTTTTCTTCCTCAGGATAAAAAACACCGTGTCCAAATACTCAACCCCTTTAGACACAAAGTACCACCACAGAGCAGCAGCTATCTGTAAAAAGAAAGGAAAAGCAGAGTGACACTATCATATGGTTTTCTATTTACTGTTAAGTTAGTCTAAGCAGTCTTTATTGCACAAAATGTAGAAGGCACAGAATCATTTTTGCCTAAGTAGGTGTGAAACCTAGGCATCTATCCATGGGGGAAAAATGGGAAAGAAGGAGTCCCAAATCCCAAGTGGCAATGATTTAGAGAAAATGTTTAGTCTTTTACATAGCTAGATGTCATAAAGTACAAAACTTCTGAACGTAGAGCTATAAACACCTTCACACTGCTGTTTTTCCGCATAGCAGAAAAACCGAGATATTTACTTCGTAAAGGTATTTCAGTTGTTCGTGCTTAGCCTACATTCTATGTCAGATATTCTTGCAAGCATGTTTGTGTAGCAACTGGCCTCTGTTGGCTTCTGTCTCTCACTTTAACACGTGCAATAAAGTAAATACCTCACCACAGTACTTTGCATTAGGCAGTAAAATCTTTAAAGTGGTAAATTAAAACACACACACAAACAAAAATAACAAATATTTCCTAGGTCATAAATATAATCCTACTTACATGAATAAGTCTTTTCTTTTCCTGGGCTCAAATTAAGACACCAGATGGTACAGAAAGATTATGTTACAATGCTGAGAGATTAAGGATCCAAGGATCCAGTGAGAGGTGACCTCTATAAATGTTTTAAAATATTTTACAAGAACCCTATTATAAAAGTAACCTAAACTCAAAAAAAAAAAAAAGTAACCTAAACTCAACATTTTTTATGTTAAGTACTTTTATGATGTATGTTCTACGTACAAACAACAAAGAAGACAGTATATAACTGAAATCTATTTATAAATCTTTGTATGTCAAGGGTGACTAGAAAGTAAAATACAACATTATATTACCTGGTTTATTTTTCTGCAAACATAATAAAAACTGAGTTTATACCTATACGTATAGTGCTATGCTTAACTTACTACACATTACATAGTTTATAGAACATTTGTTTATCCTCAGACTCTTAACAAGTGAATTAGACTCTCTTTATGAGTTTCTATTCTTGGCCCAAAATACGAAATCAAAAATATCATCTTTACACTAAACATGGAACATTTTTAAGTACTGCATTCTAGTAATCCAACACATACTCACTCTCACACAATCATATAGGACACTATAGTTATGAAAACATTTTTAATTACGTACTTTTAAAGAAAAGCATAGGTTTCCTGACTCAACACAATCTTATACACTTTTACACCATTTTACAGAAGCATGTTTTTCAGACTGGGGATTATAAAATTAAACCCATTTCTATTAATTAATGGTATCTTGAATGTACTTACCCTAACTTCATTAACATTATCAGAATAATCCACACTCTGGCAAATATAGCTGTATCCTGCATTATATGATCCCATGAATAACTGGAAAAAAGGGGAATAGTATTTAAAATAAAGTTTTAGTAGATATGGAATATAAAACACTAAATATAATATGCAACCTTTGAAATTATTTTAAAGAGCAATCTTGTCTAAAAAAATTGAAATGCATTAAACATTTAATGTGTTGGGAGTGTCTAAAATTTGCTCTGTGTCAATTTATTCCAAAGTTGAAATCTAAGTTAAAAATCACATGTAACTCTTGGACTGAGACTTCAACTCTTATCTACTTTATAATATTAAGAGAAATTTTGATTAACCATGACTCAGATCTAACACTTGCATTGATTTCTATTCTTGATCCAGAGTGGTTTGCATCTAACAAACAAGGTCAAAGTATCCAAATAAATTAAAGTTTTTATGAAGTTGGGATTCTATAGACTAAGTTGTCAATTACAGATTTCTTTAAAGAAGAGTAGTGTTTGTCTTCCTAGCATCACCAATCCAGTTCTCTGGGTTCATACAGAATTTTAATGAGGAATCTCTTGGGAAACAAATTCCTTCCACTTGGGAAACAAATTCCTTCCACTCTTACAACTTAAAAAATGTCTATGTCAATCTAATCTTTAGAATTTCTTTTCAGAATGTCATAGAGAATTTGCTGGATTCCAGAAAAGAACAAGATGCAGCAACAGTGTATAACAATGAACTCATTTTTGTTAAAATACAATGACATTATGTAGTAGGATTTAATTCAAAAATCAGTATTTTACATCTGCAAATTTTGATCAGTTACCAAAGCTGAAACTGTTGAATAAGAATTATGAAAAAGAGCTACAACTATTTACCAGCTACTTAATATGTGCCAAACACTATGAAAAAAATCACTTCACTTATCTCTATCTAGAAGGCAGGTTATTTATCCCCAGTTTACAGATGGGGAAAATAAGTCTCAGAAAAGTTAAATAACTTCTCCTGTCAGTTAATAATGGTTATTTTGGAATCTAGTGTGTCTGCTTCAACATTCCATTTTAAACAACTGTCCTATACTTTCCATATGCTTCATATTTTTGTTGTCCAAACATGAAAAATTTCAATAAAGTGAAATTTACTTTCCGAGTAGCCAACAGGTATCTTGGGATACAATATACAATAACGGCTTTACGTATTCTAATTTCTTTTCAATAACCCTGAGGAATAATAAAGTGATTTTAGTAAACCTACCTCTCTGAAGATAAAAAGGTTAAGCAAAACCATTCCAAAATTATAGATAATGAGCACTAAACGCATCTGGAAAGGTTCTCGGTCCTTCATCCATTTTGGACCCAGCCACACGAACAGGAGATAAAGAGTACTTATACAAAGTGTAGGCAATGGAGACTGCATCAGAGGCCAGCTCTCCACACGTTTATCTAGAGAGAACAAAATAACATTAAATTCATTTATAAATAAATGAATTTGTTTGGAATGAACCTGTTAGGAATTACAGTATTTCAACTTAGCTTTCTTCCTAATTTGACCAAATGCAGGTTACTTTTCCTTGAGTCACAACAAAAATACACGGCATTTAAACTACAGAAGCGAGACCAATTCTTGTGAGGAGCTTTTGAAAATAAGGTTTTATTACATATAACACACATTAAGTTTTATAGAGACCTAGAAAACAAAGCCCAGAAATAAAACCTGCTAGAAATATAGGACAAGCTGGGGATGAAAAGTTGATCAAAGACTTCATACACAGAAAATAAATATTATAAGGAGAAACTTGTCTTTCATATTAAACACGTGAAATATATCAGTACAATTTGGAAGCTGTGTCCTCCTTGCCAAAAGCAGGAAAAGAATAGTAAACTGAAGAGGTAGAGCAATGGAAGCCATTCCCCGGAATATTTTTTGGATACTGAGGACAAGAGTAGAGTTATATTTGGAGGAAAAAATTAGGGGGATTACAGTTCTATGATTTCTTTACATGGAAATCACCATATTCAAGACATTTTCCTTTTTCTTTGACAGCATGAGCCTATTTTGCTATGAATATAACCAACTTATGTGCTTTTCTTTAAAGCTATAAGCATTTACATCACATATGTGTAAATATTTCATTTAAAATGAGTCGACTGTCCCTAATATTCAAATATGCAACCCTGAATAAATTTTATAATTAGAGTTCTGCCACAAATAACATTTCTAAGAAAAGAGTGGTAATGAAATATATGGCTAACAAAAATTTATTTTCTAATACATTATAAAAAGATACTAAAATTTATATTTCTAAAACCTAAACAGCATTTTATAGGTTGTGAATCTAATATCTAGTTTATGCTTAGTAATACAAAAACATTTCTATGTTCTATACTGAGGAAAAGAATGTATTTTTAAAACAGCAACAACAAAAGATCCTACCTTTCAGTTAGTTCCCAAGACCTAGCTAGCGTAAATGAATTAAACGAAATTGCTCATTACAATGTCCCACCATCTAAACTGTCAGTTTTAGTAAAACTATATATGCAAAACAGCTCTGGATTAGATAACCAGGTTTCAAAATATCTTACTTAAAATTAGTCTGTTTCTATATACTACTGATAGAAAATAAAACAAAGGGAAGGAAACAAATGGAACAATGTGGAAGGAAACAAGAAGTGACATAACTATGGTTTCTATGAAATAAGAGTTCTTAGAAAGATGCGCTAGTGACTTGAAAGAAGAACACATATGAAAACAAGAAAAACAAAAAACTAATTTTATTTTAGAGTTTACAGGAGAGGCTTACTATCTATATTTATGGAAATTATGGTTCTGTTACTCAAATCAAAACATATTCCAGAATTAAAAATAAATGAAGGGGCACCTGGGTGGCTCAGTGGTTAAAGCCTCTGCCTTTGGCTCGGGTCATGGTCCCAGGGCCCTGGGATCGAGCCCCACATCGGGATCTCTGCTGAGCAGGGAGCCTGCTTTCCTCCTCCTCTCTCTGCCTGCCTATCGGCCTACTTGTGATCTCTGTCAAATAAATACATAAAATCTTTTAAAAAAAATAAAATAAATGAAAACACAAGACAAAAGAGAATAATCCTCTTATGAGAGGGTATGGCTTAAAAGATGAGTGGCTGACTTTTATTGAAAGCATTGTATCACTATGGTCTTACTACTGATTGTTTGCTTTTCTTCATTATCATATTATCCTGCTATGTACCTCTCTAGGACAAAGCCTCCCTTAAAACATGGAGTATTTATCTACTTACATATTTATTTTCTATAGGAAAAATACTTAAGACAAACTCCTAAATCCTAAAGGCCTGCTCTACTTACTTCAGGAACTAGAGAAGGAGTAGCTGTGGTTTCCTATTCCTATCCAGACACTAGAGGGTAGACACTGTTTTTTCCATGCTCTTTGATACAAAGAGCAAAGGAATCTGTTATAGGATAATCCCATGTAACAAAGAAAGGAATATAAATTTAATGGTAAGGAGATTCTAATTTCTAATATCATGGATTAGATCACACTTTTTTTAAAAGAAAAGATTTATTTAGGGGCCCCTGGGTGGCTCAGTCATTAAGCGTCTGCCTTTGGCTCAGGTCATGATCCCAGAGTCCTGGGATTGAGCCTGGCATCAGGCTCCCTGCTTGGCAGGAAGCCTGCTTCTTCCTCTCCCACTCCCCCTGCTTGTGTTCCCTCTCTTGCTTTGTCTTTGTCCAATAAAAAAATAAAATCTTTTTAAAAAATTTATTTATTTTAGAGAGAAAGGAGAGAGCACGTGCATGAGTGGGGGAAGAGGCAGAGAGAGAATCCTCAAGCAGATGCCCCACTGAGCACAGAGCCCAACGAGGGGCTCGATCCCAGGACCTTGTGATCATGACCTGAGCCAAAATCAAGAGTTGACTGCCCAACCCACTGAGCTTCCCACCCAGGCGCCCCAATTCTATCACTCTTAATCACACACAGGATTCCTGCTGACTTCAAAGTAAGTTCTGAACAACAAGTAGAAAAAAATCGAGAGAAACAGGTCCAAAAATTTTCCCAAAATCAAGAATAAATAAAAATGCTCATTCTTTTTGATGTATAGTGTGGTTAACCCATGCCATTCTCTCCTTCAACAGAGAAGTTTAGAGAGAGAACTAAGAAAGACAGTGAGAGGAAGAGAGATGAGTAAGAAGCTGAAGATCTGACAATGTGAAACACTAACAGAGGCCAACAGAAGAATAAAAAGGTAGAGGGAAGTAGATAAGAAATAACAGAGATATTAGAAAAGGCATTTTAGACTCCATCAGTAAACAGATGGCCTGAGTTTTACTATCAGCTCTGCTATTGCACACAGGGCTTGAAGGGCACAATCTGTCTTAGATCCCTTTACCTAAAACCTGCTCAAGAGAAGGGGAATGAGTTAGTGTTTCTCCAACTTGCATGAGAAAAAGAATCACAGGGGAGAGGAGGTATAGTCAAAATGCAGGTTCTGACTCAGTAGGTCTGGGGTGAAGCCCATTTTTAGGAAGATTCTGCATCTTCTAGGAAGCTCCAACTGATGCTATGTCAATATTCCATGGACCACCCTCTAAGTAGCAAGAAACTAGATAATCCTTTAGGATTTTAACTTCTGAAAATCATTACTTTTAAACATGATAATTAGGAGGAAGAATGGAATTGAAGATGAGGAAAACTGGATCCAAAAAATGGGTAATTTTCATTGGGCAAGGGGCCCATTGTGCTCGCAAGTTCCTGCACATTTCTGTTCCACTACAGTGCTCATCACACATTATATACTTGAAAATGTAATCTCCCTGAAGGCAGGGGCTGGGTCTCTTGTTCATGTACTGCAAGGCTTAGCAGGGTGCCTAAACAACATGTATTTGATGAATAAATGATGAGTGGGTAATTTTTTTCATATCAGTCCTTTATTCTCTATCCCTTCAAATAAAATCCAACAGTACATTTATTGATATTCCAGGTTTTTTCGTGCAGCAACCTTTTCCTACAGCTCTTCCCAGATCCTCCTTTATGCTGGCATACAACTTGAACCTGCTGTCACCAACACTTCAGTCCAGTTTTTAGGGGTACAGGCACAATGTGTTTACTTCATTGCTTTCTCCAGGGAAAAAAAGCAAAGCTCCCATTTCTTTACCCAACAGCCCAAGTCATGCATTCAGTCAGCAACCACTTAACAAAACCCTATCTCCAGCCTTTAAAAGGCCTGGTTCACACCATCTCTTTCTCAGATTAGCCCTTCCAGTTCACCAGGGTGAGAAGGCTCTTAAAAATTCCACCTCCAATGAACACTATGGACACTACAGTAACTGTCAGCTACCTGAACCACAGCATCACAATCCCATCCCATGATAATATTTGCGTGATATTTCTCCATGTCTTTGCTGTTATGTGTGTCTTTCTAAATTTGCACAATTTTTTCTTTAGTACTTCTGACAAAATTCAAATATTCATGCTTCTTTTTACTTGTTCCCTTTTTCACTTAAAAGGACTGAGTGAGTGACTGTAGTGCCATACAATGATATGAAAATTTACCATTAATAACAGATACACCACAAGTCTTGAACCAAAAAAAAAAAAAAGAGAAAAAAAGATGTGGAACTGAGGAATTAGAACAGTAAAGGATTATCATGAGTACTGAAGCTTTATGTATTTTATATAACCTTAAAATAATGAATTATCCAGCCTTTCATGAACTCAAATGATTCAGTAACATATTTTTATATGTTGCCTTTCTTCAAGATGAATTTGCTTAGATTCCCTCTCCCCAGTATTATTGAGACATAATTGACAAACTTTACTGTGTGAGTGTAAGGCATGCAGCATGATGATCTGATTTACACATATTGTGAATGATGACCCTAACAATAGGTTCAGCTAACATCTATCTTCTCATATAGTTACAAGAGAAAGAAAAGAAAGAAGAAAAAAAATACAGAAAAAAATGATTTCCTTGTAATGAGAACTCTTAGGACTTACTCTCAACAACCTTCCTGTGTGCCATCCAGCAGTGCTCTAGTTATCATGTTGTACAGTACATTCCTAGTGCTTCTTTAGCTCATAACTGGACGTTTGTACCTTTTGACCACCTTCCTCCAACACTATCCTCTCCCTTCCACATCTAGTAAAGACAAATCTGATCTCTTTTTCTATGAGTTTTGTCTGTTTATTTCAAATAACATATTTCAATGGTAAATTTTCTATTCATTTCAGTTAAACTGAATCCAAATATAGATTATGCACATTAGAGTAAAAAGAAGACATATTTCCAGTATACTGTCACTATCCGAATTCTACACAGTTATTTTTTGAAGATTTTTAAATTTATTTATTTTTGAGAGAGCAAGAGAGAGTACGCACAAGTGGTGGGGAGGGGCAGAAGGAGAAAGAGATTCCCCGCTGAGCAGGGGGCCTGACGATGTGGGATTAGATCCCAAGACCCGAAGGGAGATGTTTAATTGACTGAGCCACCCAAGCGCCCTCCATGCATTTATGAATAGGATTCCATTTATTAGGGGAATGAATTTATTAGGGGGAAAAAAGAGAGAGAAAACAATTCAACTGAAATGCTATTCTTCCTACCACCACTGAAGTCAAACTCTGTCATCAAGAAATACCAAGATTCAAATAGGTTTTATATAACATTCTTAGGAATTCTCTATTTGTAAAGCTTTGGGTGGACGGAGAAGGGAACAATATGTGGCACAAATATAAATTGACTCTAGTTGATTTGTCAAATTGTCCTATATTTTATAACTATTAATATGTTTATTAACATGCTTATGCCTTCATGTGTTAGTGATTTTGCCATTATTTTGAGCTTATTAACAATTTTAAGCCATTACATGTAAACCTTTACCTAACCTGGGGCTGCAGAATTTTAGATTTAGATATGATCTCTTTATCTTAACAATGAGATTCAGAGAAGTCAAGAGCCTCATGCATCCCACCAGCTATTCCAGTACCACTCAGTCTTTAATTTTAAGGGAGATAATTTCCATCAATTTCTTTCTCAATCATTGGTATAAGTGATATTTTAAGATAGAACTATGACTACCAATCATGTTTCTTCAAGGGGAAGAAAAAAAGAGAGACCTACAAAAGTTCTCTTAGTAGAAAGAAGGACAAGAGATACACTTCCTTAGGTGCTGCATCTGACAGAGCTGGTCTAGGATCATGAATGCTTTGGAGGCCATGCCACAAAGAAAGTTGGGAAAAAACTAAGGATCTCTAGCCTGGAGAAAAGAAAGAGGCCTCATCAATTGCTAAAAGATCTAAAGAGAGCTCAGATTTATTCTCTATTTCTAGAGTGTAGAATTAGAAACAATGAGAAGTTGTTTTAGGAAGCTGAATTATACCTAAATTCAGAAAATTTATAAGCAGAGGGCCTTTCTGTAAGTAGAAAGAGCTGTCTTCTTTGGCAATGAATTCCTTATCTTAGTTATAAATTAAATTTAAACAAACCTCAAGCTAAGTTTTATAGAAAACAAGTTCAGGAGCAAGAAACTATATTTTAATAATAAGAATTACTAAGACACATTACCTTAACCCTTCTGGATCCTTAAGGTGTATTCCATTTAGAACATTTTGATTATTTCATAAAGTTCATGCCAAATAGGATTGATTTACTTGCAAACATTAGTTAGGTCACAAATCAAACTATTTTATCCCATATGATAAAGGTCATATAATGCTTACACAACTGTATGTAATGGTCATGTAATGGTTACATGGTTACAACATACAGTGGTGTTTGTCAAAACTCACAAACTTGTTAACTAAAAAAGATTTAGTTTTATTATGTGCAAATTATACCTTTATACAAGTGGGAGGAAAAATGGTATATCTGATGTGGGGCTTCCTTCAAATACCCTCCACCAACAGGTTTTTATTTTTAACCTGATCTGCATCTTAAAATCACACAGCATGACAGATGGATAGAACAGACTTTCAGGTCAAACTCTCCACCCCTTCTAAGCTAGGTGACTTGGGGCAGATTATTTGGTTCTTGACCTCTCAAAACTCATAGGTTTTGACAGACATAAAAGGAGAGAGACATAGAAAATCTACTGCTTTGCAGGATGGTAAGTGTAAGTCTTAAGAACAAGGGATCAGGAGCTCCTGGGTGGCTCAGTGAGTTAAAGCCTCTGCCTTCAGCTCAGGTCATGATCTCAGGGTCCTGGGATCGAGCCCCACATTGGGCTCTCTGCTCAGCAGGGAGTCTGCTTCCCCCTCTCTCTCTGCCTGCCTCTCTGCCTACTTGTGATCTCTGTCTGTCAAATAAATAAATAAAATCTTTTAAAAAAAATAAAAAAGAACAACAACAAGGGATCAGTCTTAAGAATAATAGAAGGGCAGGTGAGAGGGGACAAGATGGACTTCAAAAACAGACATTTGAATTGTTTCTTGAAGAGAGAGCCATATATATAAAATAGCCCCAAAGCAGGAAATAACACACTTATTCTGGAAACTAAGCAGGCCTGAGGTAGAGGATATTTACAAAGGAAGATGACTGGAGCCTTATGGGTAGAGCAGACCTGGGAGAGTCTTACAAACTATGCTGAAGAGGTTAGAATCTGTCTGATAGCTAACAGGGAGATGCTTAATTGCTTAAAAATAGGGGATCACATTTAGCTTTTGAAAGATAATAGCAGAAGCAATGGGAGATGGACTGAAGGGGAATAGGAGATACCACAAGGTGGGGAAACCAGTTGGATCAGTGGTTCTCAAACACCTCTATGTTGCTGGGCCACCCACATAAGAACCGTCTGCTTGTTAAAAGTGAAGATTGTTGGGCCCCACCCCAGATCTACTAAATCAAAATCTCTGTGGACAGGGCCCAGGACTGTGATCTCAAAGTTCCTCTGGTGATTCTGGTGGGCAGCCAGGTTGGGCACCACTATAATGCAGAAGTTATAGAAACCTGAATTTAGAGGGCTGCACTGGTGATGATCAAGACAGGCAGATATGAAAGTAAAATCTAGACCTGGTGACTGATATGGATGTAAGAGTTCCAGGATTACTCCTAGATTCTGGCATGGCTGGTGGTGGAGATAGAGAAGACAGGATCCAGGACAGAGCATAAAGAGGAACAGATCTGGAAGGAGATGATTGGGTGAATTTTTAAACATCCTGTGTCTGAAGTACTTATGGACACCTGCTGGGTGGAAGTATCCAGTAGGCTCTACCAGCACTGCAGACACACGGAAGAGTCATTGGCAATGAAAATCACATCAGGTATGAGGTCACAAGGGAAAGAGCACATGGAATGACAGAAAAATGAACAAGGATTGTACCCTGGGGAACACTTAAGGTAAGAGTGGGAGAAATGGCAGTGAAGCAAGTAGAGAAAAAGGAAAAGAGAAAATAACATGGAGAGCAAGAGAGTACGATGTTTTCAAAATGACGGGGTAGGCAATAGATGATTATAAATGGAGACTCACCTGCTCTTTTCTTTTCAGTGAAGAAATAACAGCTATTTCACAAGGTTGATGTGTGATGATTAAATGTAAAAGTTATAGCACACACAAATGCTGCAGAGTTGTTCCTTCTGTTGTAACCCATCCCCTATCCATACCACATTTTCACACAGGTGTGACCTTTCATACAGGTCAGGAATAATCTGAGCCCCTTCCATTAAAAGTCAAGTCCTTTGATGTCTTCTAGGCCTTTTCTTCCTGATCTAGAGAAGTTATCTAGGTTCCAAATATTGACTCTCAAGTCAGTCTACCAACATTAGAATCCTAGCTTTCTTTTACTAGGTAAATACACTGAGTGAATTACATTAACTCTCTTTGGCTTTATGGATGATAACAGGGTTGTTGGAAGGAATAAGATATTGCTAAATGTATGGTGCCTGACACAGAATAAGAGCTCAGTAAATGTTGGCACTGGTATTATCATTGATAATAATCAAACCACTAAATCCTCTTTTCCAAGAGAAGAGTTTAACCAATTAAAGAGAAAGTACCATTCATAATTATAAGAGTTTAAACTGAGAAAACAGAACATTTTATAACTTATATACTGAGAAGACAGAACATCCTATAATTTATGCAAGAGAACAATACATAACAAGTCTAAATCTGAATTTTGAATTAGAGAGGCTGTTTTAAAAAAACTTTTTTAAGAAAATGTAAACCAAATTTTAATAATATTTGTACTCCAGTAGTTTTGAAGTAATTCAAGTCTTTTAGAAATACATACTTATATACAAACAACTGTAATTAATTCTTACAACAAATTATCCCTATGTATATTAAAAGAACTTTTCTTAAAAATCTCTAATAGGTTGGGGTGCCTTGGTGGCTCCAACAGTTGAGGGTCCAACTACTGATTTTGGTTCAGGTCATGATCTTGGGGTCCTGGGATGGAGCCCTGCACAGGGCTCTGTGGTCAGCAGGGAGTCTGCTTGAGGTTTCTCTCTCCCTCTTCCTCTGCCCCTCCCCCCACTCATGCTCTCTTTGTCGGTCTCAAATAATAAAAAAAAAATCTGTAATAGGGCTCCTTTTTGTTTTGGAAAGGCGGATTTTCTTAAAGCTTTTTAAAATTCAGGGTATCTGCCAGTCAGAATGAACTTTATCCCCTAAGTAGTCTAAGCTAGTTATCATTTCCCAAAAGAAAAATCAGTAAAATTTTTAATTTTTAGGACATCCAAATTCTTAGAATTAACAAGAGTAAGCACAAGAATAGGAAGTAAATCTAGTCAGTGATGACTTAAGACACACAGAACAGAGGGAGTGTCGTAGAGGGGCAAGAGATAGGACTTAAATTAAGAACAACTGGATTCCAGGTCTATCCATAATGTGCTAGTCCCACGACTTGGACCTGAAACTCTTGGAGCCACAAATCCTGCTATGTAAAATGGGAGTAATAATAAGATTATTCCAATCACAGTGTTGCTTTGAGGTTCAAACTGATAGCCCTCTGTAAGAAGCCCCTCCAACATTAACTCTTTTTTGCACTTGAAAGTACTGAATATGTATTTCCTTTGTAATCTTGAAAGCACACTATGATTACCTCTATCATACCATGCAGCTGCCCTTTTAGTCTGTTTGAGTGTGTCCCACACAGGCTGTGCAGGGGCCTTATTGTTATTTCTATAGCCACAAAGGCTTGTAATACTGGATGTACCCAGCAAATGGCTGAGGACTAGCAGACCAAATGAAGGCAACAAAGGATCTAGAAAATAAATATTTTGGCAACTACCACTGTGAGAATACATACTGGAGACATTTCTCAACTGTCCTTTTGATTCAGGTAAAATTAGCAAGAGTTATTGATCAATATGGTTCTAAAAGATACACAAAGTTCCTGTGGGGGTAAAAAAAAACAAAAAGACCTAAATGCTCTATAGAAATGTATCCCATTTTTCGGTTTTCTTAAATATATTTTTAAATCTAGAGCTTAAGAACATTTTTAATTCTTCTTTTCCTGTATTAGTACATAGTAGTAGATTATCAAAGAAATTAAGAATCCTCTATTCCCTTCCTATTCAAAGTGTGGTAGCCCAGCAAAAAAGTATGTCTACTAGAAATGCAGAATCTCAGGCCTCACTCCAGACCTAAGCCAGAATCTGTGTTTTAGTAAGATTCCCAGGAGATTTACACATTAAAATCTAAGAAGAACCACTCTAGTCTACTCATAAATGTGAGCCTATTTTATATATTTGTTTTGTTTATTTGTTCCTAGAGTCTACCTGAATGAATCAGTCACTTATTTTTTTTAACAATATCTACATCTATTTAACCTGCCATAACCAAAAGAAAAACACATGCCTAACAACCAACTAGAGATACTAAGTAGCTTCTTCTAGGTTCTAGTCTAAAATGTGATGCATAATTCTCCACCCCAGTAAGATCCTAGGTATCAGTGAGGGAAAGAAGGCAGAAGTAGAGGAGTGAGGGTCTTCATACAACTGGGTACAATGGACATGTAACGACCTGAGATATACGCTAGAACTAAAGCACAGATTCTGAAGAACCACTGATCCAACTGGTTTCCCCACCTTGTGATATCTCATATTCCCTTTTAGTCCATCTCCCATTGCTTCTGCTATTATCTTTCAAAAGCTAAATGTGATCCCCTATTTTTAAGCAATTAAGCATCTCCCTGTTAGCTATCAGACAGATTCTAACCTCTTCAGCATAGTTTGTAAGACTCTCCCAGGTCTGCTCTACCCATAAGGCTCCAGTCATCTTCCTTTGTAAATATCCTCTACCTCAGGCCTGCTTAGTTTCCAGAATAAGTGTGTTATTTCCTGCTTTAGGGATGCTATGAACATGCTATGAACATTAAATAAAGTGTGTAAAATGCACACTACAGCATGTCATAGTCCATAAGTGTCCCATACTACAAGCTCAATAAATAGCAGTGAGTTTCACCATGTGCAGAAGATATCTAAATCCATGGTAAAAAAAAAAAAATATATATATATATAAGGGATCTATATATACATATTTTGGACCCTTGAACAACATGGGTTTAAACCGCAGGGAGCCACTTAAATACCTGAATTTTTTTCAATAAATACAATACTATAAATGTATTTTATGTTTTTCTTAATAACATTTCTTTTCTTTATCTTACTTTATCATTAAGAATACAGCATATAATACTATAAGAATGTATGTTAATCAACTGCTATGGTAAAGTTTCTGGTCAACAGTAGGCTATTAGTAGTTAAATTCTGAGGGAGTCAAAGGTTACACACGGATTTTTGACGATGCAGGGGATCAGCATCCCTTAACTCCTGAATTATTCGAGTCAATTATATATTTTTTCCTCAGACCTATTATTGCCCCAGATTCCCCTGCCTTTTGGAACTGTTTTCCTTTTCCCTATGAATGGGATTTTATGAATATATCATATATACATATGTGTGTTTGATATAAAAAAAAATGATGCCTCACATCCTGGAAGCCAAGATAAAAATGCAGATAAGTGGTTTCCTTCTCACCCCACTTTCATATTTTGTTTGTCTTCTCAGAAAAAGCAGTCATAAAACTTCCTCCCTTTGTTAATCTGGGAGTTCAAAGTCCAAACATTCCCCTTAGTACCACTAATGACCTTACAGATTTAAGAAAACTGAAATGGGAGGCGCCAGGGTGGCTCAGTGGGTTAAGGCCTCTGCCTTTGGCTCAGGTCATGATCCCAGAGTCCTGGGATCGAGCCCACATCAGGCTCTCTGCTCAGTGGGGAGCCTGCTTCCTCTTCTCTTTCTGCCTGCCTCTCTGCCTACTTGTGATCTGTCTGTCAAATAAATAAATAAAATCTTAAAAAAAAAAAAAAAGAAAGAAAGAAAAGAAAAGAAAACTGAAATGGTGTTTCCTTTTAGCAATAAATAAATAAATAATAAAAAAGATTGAAGCTACCATTGGAGCGTGTGTATATGTATATATATATATGGGAACTGTGGCCATAGTCTTCTCTTGCTTACAGTTCTATAGGCTGAATATCCAATGGGTAAAATATTATTTTACCTGAATTTATTCCTTTTCACTAATTACCAATAGTTTCAGGTTCTTACCCTGTGAAATTTAGCAAACATCTCCATAACTCTCTTTGAGTATACTTTCCTTGTCCTAGCCAATCCATAATATAGAAGTCAACTTCATCTCAGGCTAAATACCATTTTTTATACTTTATATATGTATATCCATGTATATGATTCAAATAAATAAATAAGTTTCACTTTTTAGTTTAATTGACTACAACAGCCCTTAGAGTACCTTTGAGTATTTCAGATGTTTTTCTTTAGTTTACCTCTGGTGGTAATTGTTCAGATTTAATATTCTAAGTACTGATACTATATAGATAAGATAGCACTATAAGACAAGGTAAAGTAAGAGAAAATATATAGGTCAGAGGACTGATTATTGCTTTCCTGCTTCGCTAGTGTGATGGGGAGACAAGAGCGCTGGGCTAAGAGACAAAACAACTTGTTAAGCCCATTTCCACTACAGTGTTCATCCACAAGTGACTTAATCTCTGTGATTCTCAGACTTCTAAAAATATGAAAATAATAATGCCTCCCAGGCCTATCTTCCAGGGTTGTGAAGTTCTTGGAAAAATTGTCCAACAAAAAAATAACAAATGTTATTTGCTACTTTTTAGCCATTGGGTACTTTTTTTTTAGGCAACAGTTATACATTCTCTTTATAAAGCCATTTTACTGTAAGCTGAAAAAACAATAAAAGATTGTCAACAAAAATAAACTAGCCAGTTTATCAGCAAAATGAGTTTATGTGAGGACAGCAGAGGAATTACAATTTTGGACATGCAAACCATGGTGAAACATCAGCAAGCCCTGAGAACAAAGGAGGAGAGCATCCTTTTAATAGAGGGAAAAACAAGTTGGGAGGGGTTGGTTAGAATGATCCATTGGAAGAAGGTGAGAGTTCAGGGTTGTGGCAACTTCTCATGGGCTGGGTAGTTACTGGGCAAGGGGAAAATCTTCCTCCTGCTGAGGAGTTAAAGTAAGCCTCTTCCTGTGGGTTAGAGTATGTAAAGTAGGCCGTGACAAGTGGTACCTGCCTGAGAGTTCCCCCTTCAGAACTTCCCAACTCCATTTTAAAAATTGTTATTTGTTTTTTTTTTATTTTTAGTAATCTCTGCACCCAACATGGGGCTCAAACTCACAATCCCAAGATCAAGAGTTGCATGCTTTTCTGACCGAGCCAGCCAGGTGTCTCCCAATTCCATTCTGAATGGCTTCTCCTTTACTCATTTTCACAGAATCAATGGTTTTACAACTGAACACTGAAGAAAGATCATATCTAGAGGTACTATATTAATTTTATATGAAATGTTTTAAAAAATTATGGTAAAAAAGACATAATGTAAAATGTACTTAACCATTTTTAAGTATACAGTTCAATGACATTAAGTTTATCACATTGTTGTACAACCAATTTCCAGAACTTTCTCATCTGATAAAACTGAAACTCTATACCCACTGAACAACTCCCCATCTCCCCCTTCCTATAAACCCTGGCAATCAACACTCTACTTTCTGTTTCTGTGAATTACACTACTTTAGAGACCTTATATAAGTGGTATCATCAAGGCTCAACCATATTGTGGCATGTGTCAGAATTTCCTTCCATTTTAAAGCTAAATAACATTCCATCGTCTGTATATACTACATTTTGCTTATCCATTCATTCACCGATGGATATTTTCCACCTCTTGGCTACTGTGAATGCTTCTATGAACACTGGTGTGCAAAACTACATGAAATTCTTTAACAATATCTATCTGTGCTTAAGTTTTCATTTGATAAATAAAAATGAAAACAAAGCTTACTCCTTTGAATACCCGAGTTCAAAAATCACAAATGCCTTTCTGAGTACATCTAACAGGGAGTAGATGATTCCTTCAGTGGACTAATGCATTTGTGTTTCAAATTCCAAGACTTATATTCTAAGTAAAATGCAATCACAAAATATATTGAGAGCTATTTAAGAATAACAATATTCCATAAAGAAAAATATATGACAAAAACAAGATTTTTTAAATTAACATTTGGTTAAGGAACATACTTATACCAAAATTATTTAATTTCTTTTGTCTCCCCATATGCTACAACCTATATATTTGCAGCAATTTTACAAGAATTTTAAGCCACACTTCCAAATATTAGAAATGTTCAAGTGCCTATAACTGAAAATCTTTTGTAATGACATATGACAAAATTTTGCATTTCTTGTAGAAAAAAATATAAAGTAAGATTAAGGAGACACTATAGGAGACGTTATAAGGACTCAATAAAGTGGCCATAAGAGATGATATAGTTTCAACTACCTCAGGGGACAGGTAGCAATATGAAACCCAAAGGATCAAGAATAACTTGCCCCAAACCACATAACAAGCCATCCTTAGAAGTGGTATGTTACATAATAAATATAATGTATAATTATATATATTACATAAATAATATATATTAACCTAATTATTTAAAGTTATTGCTATTATTTTTTACAAAATAGATAATGCTTGGTTTTTCAAGAAATATCTAGATAATTAAGTAGATACAATATTATGGCAACAAACAGTGCTATGTCAAAGCAGATACTTAAATATCTGTATCCCTTGTTTTTCTATTCCTTTACCTATTTCTTATAGAGCAGATAAGAAAGTAAAAAGGATTAAATATGAATCTTTTATTTGTTCTATCTTAGCAAACTAATAACAGGTTTGTTGGGAAAGACTGGAATTATTGCACAGAGTGAGGTTTTAAAATCACTAATCAATGTACGTTTATTTGAAATTGCTTGACCTATGTAAATTTTTTTTTAATTTCACATATACCCAGAATTTAAGAGCCAGCTGAGACCTTAGAAATTACCTAATTCAACTCTCTCAATTTATAGATGAAAAAAGTTGAGTTTGGAAAAACAAAAGGACCTGTCCAAACTTTCAGAGCTAATTAGTGAGAATAATGCCTAGGACATCTAAATTCCAGTCCAGTTTTCTTTCCATTCTTTATTTCATGCCGCCCTCTTCACTTCCACACCCATCACAATATTTCTGCATAGACAAGGAAGACAGAATTACATCTAATTTTATGTCTCTTGAAAGTAACTATTTTGTGCTAATAAATGATTTAATAGTTTGATTCCTTCATTAAATATATCAACATCAGCTGAATTTATTGCTAACTTATGACAAAGATCCTTAAAAGAAAAAAAAAAAAAAACTCCTTACAACTTAGTGTGGCACCAAACCTTGTTAGTGTTTAGCAACCAGAATATATCACTATTTGAAATTATGCTAGATTATGGGTGTTATCTCTTGATACATATTAAAGCAACAAATACAAGAGTACTCCCTAGTGTTGGGGAGTAAAATACAAAGCTAAAGGGCAAATAATAAAAAAAAGTTAAAATAGTTCAAGACGATAGAGTTACAGAAGGAATGGCACAAGGAAGTGCACTTGTAGTTGCTGAAGGGAAAGGGATCCAATGAAGAAATGAACTGCTCTAGGGTACCATGGCCAAGAAAGGCTTTGTGAAGGAGGGTTCCTGGAAAGATGGAGAGGAGAAAGGGCAGTGAAGGCAAAAGGAACAGTGTGACAAGAAAAACAAAGATAGACACGTGCATGTTTTACTCAGTGGGGAGGTATCCAAGTTGCCTGGAGCTGCAGGTCAATGGGCAAGGATACACTGGCTGACCAGGTTAAGAAGGAATTTGTAAACTTGGTTTGAAAGGCCATGTGTTTCCTCCCTTCTCTTTTTTTAAATTCAAAACCCTGATGAGTTTTAAAATGTATTTGAATTCATTCTCATTCCAAGGGAAAATAAAATAGCATCTTGGATTTTTAAAAGGGGAAATGTCCTGATCACGAAAAGGAAAAAAAAAAAAAAAAAAGAGCCATAAGAGTCTTTTCAGTGAGAAGAGACAGATTCTGACACACAACACTTCTCTATGTTCTTATATGTCTAATTTGAAATAATAAATGACTCAGTTAATCCTAAAATAATACTTAGGTTAATGATATTAAATCACTCACTAATGACATTATCGTGTGACTTGAGAAAAAATCTAACAAGTTCAATTTTAAAAGGATGACCATGTCTTTGTGGCTTAGAAAGGCATCGTCTGATATAATCACATATGTAATTCTTAAAACCCTGTCTTCCTAAGCCAAAAAATCTAACTGTATAAAACTGTGTCCTGGCACCAGTTTTAGAATTTGCATTGTTTTACCCTTCTGTAATTTCATCTGTGATTGGACGTTCTATGATGAGGCTGCTGAGGAACAGACAAGAGTATCAGATATTAAAGTCTAAGAGTCTGCCACCAAAAATAAGAACCAACCAAACAAACAAAAAGTCCTAAAATGGTATGGACCTCCTAGAGGTTTCAGGGAGGTAATGAGAGAGAAGGATAACTCTAGGACCTCACTGAAAACATGGGTAAGGGAGATCCTAGGTTAGGAGCTGATGTTCCACATATTTCTCTTTAATTAGCTGCCTAGAATTTAGAATTTCTTTTCTCAAAGAAACATTAAAAATGGTAACTAGGTTTCCAGGCTAGGCTAAACAAACAAACAAAACATAATTTAGATAATAAGAGATTAAAGACTATACATTGACTGTGACTAATACTAATATAAATATACTGTAAGACACATGTTCCTCTGGGACCTCGAACTCCCTGGGACAGACCTTTTACCCCAGCTTATTTGAGCTGAGTTAAATGTCCCTTCCCACAAGCCCCCAGTTTCACCAAGCAAGGGTGACTCACTGACTGTTAAAAACATTCCCAGTTTCCATGAATTTTTTGTCTTTGATGCCCTTCTCCTTAGTCCATCTATCCAAATACTCTCTGACAATATACACATCAACTCCACATGGTGACAGTTAAAATATTCTAATAGAATCTTACAACTCAAGACTGTGGTGCAGGTAAAAGTGAGGATAAGAATAGTAAAGAAGAACTCTCTGTCTTCCCTATGTGCCAGCGAGGCCTGATTCTGACAGATCACAGATCATGCCTTCAGACCATGATACCAAGCAAGGTGGAATAGCCATGACTTCATAAGTTCATGGGTGGCAGTGACCAAGTGTGCTCATTCTCTCCCCAGAGCCCACAACTATTCCACACATAGTAAGTGATGAGGAAAGAATAAATTATTACATAAGCCTTGCTTCCAAATTTCATCATCATCCTACAGCAGTCCTCCTCCTTCCTTATACTACTCATCCCCTTCTGCCCCTCCAAAGTGAATTTATGGCCAGTTTAGTTGGCCTTCTATGCTCTAAGTTCAAATCCCAAGTAGACACAAATTTTGCATCAAAATATGGGCTACTATATCTGTGAACAGAGAGTAATGCCAAGCACCATCCCATACACACACACACACACACACACACATATACACACGCATATGTGTGTAAATATTTCATGAACAATGGCTGTTTAAAAACATGTGGTCAAAAAGAAATATGGCAGCTCAGGAGATATCTGGCCTTATTGTAGGCAGGCTGGCTATTAACTTTGCAGGATGCTTCTTAGCTAATTTCAGTTACACAAAAGGCTACTAATAAGCATTTATTAAAATAAATACAATGGATAATGTAGATAACTTGGGTATTTATAAATTGGAGAATATTAAGATTCACCAGTTTTAAAAATTTACATACAACTTTGAATATATATATAGAAAGAGAGCATAGGATCCCAGTCCTAATAATTTTAATGTACTCATAAAGTAAAGGAATAGAAGAATAAAATACAATGAGATCAGAGTTCCTACTCCCATGCCACTAGCAGGTATAAAGTTATACATCAGTCTATACTTTCCTATTAATATAAACTGAGATTAACTTACTTGTTCAAAATATCTAAAAATATAATATAAGGAAGTAGAAAATTATTTTTCTTGTTTTTCTAAAAGTACAGCTTTTTCAGAGTTTTAGTATCATTGTATAAAGTATTAACAATTATAGTAAAAGTAAATTTTCTGTGTTAATACTCTATGGGTCATATTGTATATTTGCTAGATATGCACTTTTGAAAAGCCCACTTTTTTATACGTTGCTTTGAACATTGTTTTGTGTTTTATTAAACAGCACCATTTGATTATGATAGCACAAAATGGTATTTTCCCAGAAACTGTTTGCCCTAGGTCATAAGTCTCTGGAATCACCAAATATACTCTACAAAATCTATAACTATTCTTATCATGACAGTCCAAAGTAGATATATACTCCTTTACACTTAGGTAGAAACTTCAGTGAAGAGACATAGTTAATGAACAAATAAAACAAAGGCAGAAGCATGGAACTACAGTCTAGGCATGAAAGCACTCAAGGGCACAGAGCCTAGTTCATATCTTGTTCTCTGAATAATTTGTATCCTTTCGCCACACTAAGATTTCTCAAGACCATCTTTCTCTCCACCCATCTTTATTTCCCCCTCTTTCCAAACATCTGACTCATCAACTTTTTATTCAGCCTCATGTAATAAGGCTTCGAAATTCATTCACTCAGATTTTTGTGAAATTACAGCAAGAGGAGATCCTTGTGGAATCAGAGCATTGTGAATGAGTCAAAGAAAGGGAACATGGAGAGCATGGGATAGGGATGAAAGGAAATGGGAAACCACAGGGTACAGGTCCATTCTGCCTGAATCTAAAAAATATTCCTCTTTTCACTTTTTCACAGTAGCAAGGCAGAACAAACTATATCCCATTAAGCCTCTAAGTTGGTTTAAGAAATACCATCTACCTACAGTAGGTAGCTCATTACAGAAAGCACGGAAGCAGTCTCAGGTTTCGTAAGTGGATAGCCAGAGCATGGGTGAATACCTCCTTCCCTGTGACTTACTAGTGAGAGGTCACTTGTGTTCCAGTGGCTACTCTCATTTCTCAGGCTTAGCCTACAGTTATTATTTTATATGCCCTTCCCAGGGTAATAGCAAGTTTTCACATGAAGCAACTACATAAAATTTCCTATTTCATTCGTGATATTTTTTACACCAGCACCATTAGGAAGGAATTAACCAACACAGAAAGGTGTGTTCTACCTTTGTGCTAAGTTTGTCTTTCTGAGACACAAGAGGTAGAAAAGCTCTGAGATAGGAAGGGAATGATAGACAGGAACTTTGGGGTGTGGCTCTGACTGTATGGAGATTGGAGAACTTTGACAATGTCTGAACTCTGAAGTATGCAAAGTGCAATTATCTGCCAAAGCTGATGTTCAGCTCCGCACAGTTGTGTAATGGGAAACCCTGATGCAATGCCTAAATAACCAAAATCACGGAGATGAAGGGAAGGGTATATCCTACCCAGTTTTTGTAGGTGCAGCATAACTTCAGTGTAACAGCACACAGAAGAAAGATTAAGGGAAGATTCCATTAAAAACTGCCTTTTAACCACTTTCAATTGCAATGTCTAATTAAATAGCTTATTTCTCAGTGCCAAACTTGAGATTCCTACTAAAGAAGTTAAAGCCACATCAATGTCAAAGAACAAATTTTGTCACATACAGAAATAATTCCAGCACACATTTTCTCCACAATACAAATCCCACGTATGGTAATCATGCTGTAACCACTGCTCCATTTACACTAACAACAAATACAAAACTACAAGAATATATTTTCATTTCTAGGGAAGGGAGGCAGAGTCACAACATGTAACATTAGTCTCTTCGGCTACTGGGAGGCAGTGCAATACTGCAAAAGGACTAGGTAATTTTAAATCATAAGATCATTTCTAAAATTCTGTTGGGCTAATTTTTTATTTCAAAAGCCTTTAGATGCTTTAAAACTAAAATAATTGAAGCAAATTAAGAAAATAAATGGTAAAGTGTAAAAATAACATAATAGCACAACTACTTCCACTAGAAGAATCAACCAACTGAGGATCCCTATCAAACTCCAGCCGCTAAAGGGAAAAGTTGCTAATACAAGAAAACTATATATATGTAGGCTGCTGGACAACTTCTAGATGCTGCTGTAGAGACCCCCTTCCTAAAGACTTATTTCTTCCCCTCTATTTTAGCCTCCCCCTCCCCCTAACTGCACTGCACTGCGCAAAGCCATTACAATCACTTCAAACAACATATTTGCTGTTGAAAAAGCCTCAGAAACTGACATTCTTCAAGGTTCAAGAAACCATGGCTTTTTACTTTTTACTCCAAATTACACTATAGATGGATGAGCTAGACAAAATACCAGCCGGTTAGCAGGTTGTGTCAAAGCAACGAGGAGGCCGAAGAAGCAAAAACACAGCTACCACCAAAGCCCTCCTCCTTCCCCCAACGCCCCCTTCCCCCCGGCCACCTCGCTAAATGGACTATTACTAAATGTTAAAAGTCAATCCTGTGCCTAAGTTAAAACTGTCAGATGAGACTGGGAGATGTGGGAGTAGGGCGGAGTGGTTCCTGCGACGAGCTCTCAGCAGCACAGACTCCATCTGATACGTCAGCTCCAGCATCCGAGAAGCTGAAGAGAGATGGAAGCTCAGAGGAAAACCGTGCAAACGTCGCGGGGGGAGGGGGAGGCCTTAACGTTCGGATCAGATTAACCAGTGCCCGATCGCGGGCCCCGCGCCCCGGCATCTCCTCTGATCCGCAGCATCCCAACAGCCGCAGGGAGCGAGGGACTGCAGGGCCCGGGACGGGTGTCTCCCCGCAGGGCCGGACGAAGACAGGGAAGGCAGCCGCTTTACCTGCGATGGACCAGGTCCAGCGGTAGAACTCCACGGTGTCGTTTAGCGCCGTGGACACCACGTTGAGGACACTGCCCGGCTCCGAGTCCAGGAGCCCCATCTCGGCGGTAAGCGGGCGCCGGCGGCAGCGGGAGGAGAAAGCGGAGACACCGTGGGAGGGTTGACCTCGGAGGCGACAGCCGACCGAGTGAGCGGCAGCCGGGGACCCCTCTAACGGCGGCGGCCCAGTTGCGTCTCCTCCTCCTCCTCGGGGTGCCGCGGCGACAGGGATGCGGCGGCCGCTTCGACTAGCCGGGCGGAGTAGAAGGTACCGTCCAGGCTCTTAGGAGAAAGCCGAGGAGGAGGAGATCCCGCCGTGAGCGCCAGGCGCTGCACCAGTCTGTCGCCTCGCGCGGCCGCCGCTCCAATCTCCTCGGCCCGAGTCACGTGGCCGCGCGCGAGGCGGAGGGGCTAGTGCCCCTCCCCCCGCCCGCGCGCTTAGGACTCTTGCGCAGGGATGCGGCTGTCGTGGGACCGCGAGAGTCAGGTCGGCGCAGGCGCGCGCCGTCCCACACCTCTCGTCTCTCACCCTTTCCCCAGTCGCGCCGGAGCAAGACACTTGAACCCCTCTTGGTTACCTACGACCGCCAGTCTCCCCACCCCTCTCCTTCTCCGCCCACAGGAGGAGGGTACGCCGCCCCTGCGGAGGGGTATGCTGCCTTCCCACGGGTGACCTCGCGTCCGCCCCTGATACATCTTAGGAAACAGGACGGGGAAGAATGGGCGTTTTGTGGGCAAGGATGAGGTAGGCGAGGTGCTTTGGTCCTTACCTGTCATTCACTTCTATCTCCTTTGGGTTCCTTTTTTTTTTTTTTTTCACCCCCACCGGCACATGCCTGTCATGACAGGAGAAATGCACAAGTTATCCCTCTAAGTTAGCCAAGTGATATTTGTCTTCCAAGCAGCCTTGGTGGAGAATGATGGACTGTGGGGTCTACTCATTAACCAGTTTACAAATAATTTGACTGAATGCTTGCTTGTGTTTTGTAAACTCTTTTAATATACATGGAATAATCAAAGCAATATAGTTGTATTAAATAATGTCGTTACAGCTTCAGAGAAGAAGTAGGACCGAGAGGGGATTTAGGATTAGAGAAGTCCTCTTGGACCTGAAGGATTTGAGATGAATGTAAAAGGATCATTGCTTAGGAGACAAAGGACAATCTAGGTGAAAGTGGAAAAAATATTTTTTTAATTTAAAAAAAATGTTTAGATGGTAAGGTGGGAGTCAACAGGATAATCTACCCCTGAAAAGTGAACCTCCTGAAAAGTAGCAAATATACACTACATACAGTTCTTAATTTGATAGTTTTTGACATCAAACTAGACCTAGGAGAATAGTTTGGTAAACTTCTTACCTACTTCTTGCTTAAATACTTGACCTACTCTCTGTTTAACCTTTTGTCCAATTGTTGGTTTAGGATGCTCCATTTAGAGGCCACGGAGTCAGGTGTGTGATTGCGTCTGCTCTTTGACACTGTTAAAATAATGTGAATACTGTTTTTTATCACATTTATTTGTTTTCCAGTTGATTTGGTTGTATATCCTTCGACTTTATTTTATATTGGAAACATCCTAGAGAATAAGAATTATTTTCGGCTCTTCGTTGAGGACTTAACCCAGTGCTATAAATAATAATATTTATGATGATGTCAAATTTATAACATGCTTATTTCAGAACTTGAAGACTGTTTTAAGTGAGAGGAACTTTAGGAAGAGAAAAGGTAATTAAATGTAATTGGTTTATTGTCTCAAGCAACCACAATCTTCTTTAATGCTCTGTTCCTGAAATTAACCAAATAAAATGTAATTTATCAAATATATTTACCAGATTAAAGTTTTTGGATTGAATTATGGTTTCTCAAGTCTCAACCCCAAGTTTTGTGTATCATACTGATTCTAGTAGATATATATAGGTATAGATATATAGATATGTAAATATCTCTCTGTATATACATACATTTTTTAAAATCCAGTCAAGTCGTAATACCTGGAGAGTAGATAAAGATCAGGGCTCTACTCATGTACTTTGATGACCTAGCATAGTTCAGTTTAGTTTGGCCTGCTTCAAGAAAATTGATTACTACTTTTATATTGTGAAATCCTGGATGCTTTTTATGGAGAACAGATCCCCACCCTCACCTGCATTCACACGCACAAAACATTAGCATCTTTTTTTCCCAAGTTTTTTAATTTAAATTCTGATTAGTTAACATGCATGGTAAAATTGGTTTCAGGTGTAGAATTTAGTGATTCATCGCTTACATATAACATCCAGTGCTCATCCCAAGTGCCCCCTCTATTCTCTAGTTAAGAGTCTATTATGAGTTGCTTCACTGTCTCTTTTACTTGTTTAATACAGTGTGAACTTGTTAAAACAGCTTCAGACATTTTTCTAGCCTCTTTGTAGTAGAGGCCAATTTAAGTCCTTTTATTCACTAGGGGGCGCCTGTCACATGTAAGAAACTCCTAGGCAAGTAATGACCAATCTAAGTTAGGGGTGGCACTTAACATTTCCTCCCCACTACCTGGAAGAGTAGTAGGTTTATTTGCATTTATGAGCTATTAAATATACACCAAGAACAAGAACCCTAGAACTTACTCACTCAGAAGCTCTATTACCCAGCATAGAGACTAGCAGTCCAGTACATACTCAATTCACAAGTGGTTTACAAATACTAAAGGCTGACCAAACCAGTCTGCCTAATCTGTGCAGAGGGAAAGAGACCTGCATATTTACTCACCTAGAGTGGCAGCCATTTAACCAAGATCTTGGTGGCATCCTGACAGAACAAAATCAAATATAAGCATTCATAGTATCTGCAAAATTTTTAGGACTAGAGTTCTTTGTTATGGGTTAAATACAAGTAAGATAAAGTTATCTACAAAAACTGAGAGAGGATATGATTATAGTACAAATTGATTTTTATCTAAAATAGCAAAGTATTTTAACATTTCTTACAGCCCATACAGAATTAACATAAATCAAGCTATCCACGGTTTCTCTAGTGTGTCTGCCTTTCCACATTGTCAATAATATCAGCAACCTGTGCTTTCAAAGGAAAGTGAACTTAAGAATCTGTTGAACCAGGAGTGAAAGCAGGTAGCTTGATGAATTGTAGAAAGACCTTAAATCTTACAGAAGTAAATTGTAGCTAATACTTAGAAGAAAATGGAGAAAATCATTGGTAATACAGTTGACCCTTGAACAACACAGGTTTGAACTGAATGGGTCCACTTATGTGGATTTTTCCCGATAAATATATTGAATAAATTTTGGAGCTTTTTAACAATTTGAAAGAATTCAAAGATGAATCACATAGTCTAGAAATATGAGAAAAATTAAAAGGTATGTCACGATTGCATAAAATATAGATAGATACTAATCTATTTTATCATTTGTTACCATAAAATATATGCAAATCTCTTAACAAAAGTTAAAACTTATCAAAACTTACCCACACAAACATTTAAAGACTATACATGGCACCATTCACAGTTGAGAGAAATGTAAACAAAGGTAATATTAAATCATAACTGCATCAAATTAACTAGTACATACTGTAGCACTCTAATAATTTCATAGCCCCTTCCTGCTGTTACTGTGGTGAGCTCACGTGTGCCAGTATCTGCTTAAAACACTGTGTGATACTAATCATCTCTGTGTGAATAGTTTGTCTTTCCAGTAAATTGCAAATCACAGTAAAAAGGGATCCCTTAAGGTTCTCACATATTTTTCATCATGTTTAGTGCAATACTGTAAACCTTGAATAACAAGGTTATAAACATGGGACCTATACAAAGTGTCACTAGTGATGCTAGAAGTGCTCCCAAGAAGCAAAGTCATGATATTATAAGAAAAAGGTGAATTGCTTGCTATATGTAGCATAGATTGAGGTCTGCAGCTGCAGTTGCCTGCCATTTCAAGACAAATGAATCCAGTGTAAGGACTGTTGTTTACAAAAAAAAAAAAAAAAAAAAATGAGAGAGAAGGGAAGTCACGAAGCTGTTACTGCAGCTCTGCCAGCAGGTGCAGAAACCTTGCATTTTTTGCAAAATCCCTTTCATCTTGTACTGAAAATGCAGCTTTTATGTGGGTTCAGGATTGATGTAAGAAGGGCATAGCTATAGATTCTAATATGATTTGGAAAAAAAAGCAGCTATTGTATGACAGCTTAAAACAAAAAGAAGCTGCAGTATGTGATGTTGTAGAATTTAATGCCAGCAAAAGATGGTTTGATAATTTTAAAAAGAAGTTTGGCTTTAAAAATGTCAAGATACAGGAGAAGCAGCTTCTGCCAACCAAGAAGCAGTAGATGAGTTTGCAGACACCATTAAGGAATTAAGAGAAAGAAAGAAAGAAAGGAAGGAAGGGAGGGAGGGAGGAATCATTAAGGTGAAAGGATATCTGTTTAAACAGGTTTTTAATGCAGACAGAAGTGCCCTATTCTGGAATAAAATGCCACAAAAGACGTATATTAGTAAGAAAGAGACATGAGTACCAGGATTTAAAGCAAGAAGGGATAGGCTAACTGTACTGTTTTATGCAAACGCAGTCAGGTTTATGCTCAAGACTGTTCTTATCTACAAAACTACTAACCCCTGAGCCTTGAAGGGAAAAGATAAATACCAGCTGCCAGTCTTTTGGTTGTACAACAAGAAGACCTGAACAACAATAACCCTTTTTTCTGGATTGGTCCCATTAATGCTTTGTCCCTGAAATCAAGAAGGACCTTGTCCATAAGGGATTGCCTTTTTAAAAAATTAGCATATAATGTATTATTTGTTTCAGGGATACAGGTTTGTGATTCATCGGTCTTACACAATTCATAGCACTCACCAAGGCACATACCTTCCCCAGTATTCATCACCCAGCCATCCTATCCCTTTATTTTAGAGACAGTGTGTGAGCAAGCAAGGGTAGAGGGAGATAGAGAACCCCAAAGCAGACTCCCCATTGATCACGGATCCTGACAGGAGGCTCAATCCCAGGACCCTGAGATCATGACCTGAGCCAGCCACTTAACCACCCAGGCACCCTGGAGATTGCCTTTTAGCATTGTTTTGATACTGGACAATGCCTCTAGCTACCCAGAACCCCATGAGTTCAACAGCAAAGTTGTTGAAGTGGTCTCCTTGCCCCCAAACACGGTATCTCTAATTCAGCCTCTAGATCAGGGGGTCATAAGGACCTTTAAGGCTCATTACACAAGATACTCTGTGGAAAAGATGGTTAATCCTATGGAAAAGAACACTGATAGGGAGAACATCATGAAAGTGAGGAAGGACTACACCATTGAAGATGGATCACTGTTACAGAAAAAGCTGCGAAAAATGTCAAGCCCAAAGCAATAAGTTCCTGCTGGAGAAAACCTTGTCCAGATCTTGTGCATGACTTCATAGGACTTATGACAGAGCCAATCAAGGAAATCATGAGAGAGATTGTAGATATGGCCAAAAAAAAAAAAAAAAAAAAGTGGGGGGTGAAATTTGAGAGCTAATAGACACCACACAACAAGAATTAACAGAAGACAACTTGATGGAGATGAGTGCTTTTGAACCAGTGCCAGATGATGAGGAAGAAGACATAAAAGAAGCAGTGCCAGAAAATGAATTAACATTAGACAATCTGACAGAAGTGTTCGGATTATTCAAGACTGCTTTTGAGTTCTTTTATGACAGAAACTTCTATGACACATTTGCTTTATAATTAACAGTGGAAGAAAGAGTGGTACCATATAAAAACATTTTAGAGAAAAGAAAAGGCAAAAAATTCAGACAGAAATTCCAGTGTATTTCTGTAAAGCTACACTGGGACACCTAGTGTGTTTGCCTCTCCTGCCTCCTCTTCCACCTCCTTCACCTCCCTCCCGAGACAGCAAAGACCAAAGCAAAGACCTTTCCCTCCTCCTCAGCCTACTCAGCGTGAAGATGTTGAGGATGAAGACCTATGTGATAATCCACTTGCACTTAATGAATAATAATCATCATTTCATACACTTAACAAACTTATCTGTTGTGTATGTATGTATATCTTTGTGTAAAAATCTCGTAACTGCAGCAAGAACTGTGAGTTGTTTTGTGTCATCATCATCATCATCATCATTGCTTAAGTATTCATTGTCTAAAACAAGGTATGTGGGGCTTGGACAGAGTTGGAGAGCCTATCCTTACATAGATATAAGGTGAGTAATATTTAATGATACCCCTATATACACAATTTTGTTAACTTGTCTAATTAATTTCTTAGCATAACTTTTTACAAGGAAAATTTCCGAGTCAGAAAGCTTTATTTATTTGTTTATTTTTAGCGAGCTTTAGTAGCGAGCTTTAGTGTAAAATTTTTGATACATGATTACTCTCTAGAAATGTTGTATCAATTCACAGTGCCACCAAGATCTATGAAAGTGTGCTCATATCCCCACACTCCATTCTCCTCACTGAATTTAATTATGCTTTGTAATCATTACCAATCTGATAGGCAAATATTATTTCATTGTTACTTTGTGGTTTATCATATTTATTGGCATTTCAGCTTCTTTCTAGAACTGCCTTTTTACATTCTTTGCACAACCATTAGTTGTGTCTAATTTTCTTATTGATTTGTAAGAGATTTTATGTAATAAAGTTAATAAGTTTGTCTGCTATATATGTTGCAAGTGTATTTTCCCAGTTTATTTGTCTCTTACTGGATTTGTTATAATACTTTTCAACTGGGTATATTGGAGGCTGGAAATAAGTTAGACTCACCTACAACCACCTCCAAAATAATTATGTATCAGAAAGTCTTGTGATCATTCTCAAACTGTAGAACCCCTGGAATTTCTAATTGACATTGCTAGAAGCATATGCTACTCCCTTTCCAAGGAGATTTCCAAGAATTTTTTTTTTTTTCCTGAGCTGTCCAAGTATGTTAACTGCAAATAGCCTGCATTAGATAATCATCATTTTGGGGTCATCCACTATGTACACCTAGTATATAGTCTCTCTGTTATGGTCAATGCCAGTGTCCAGTCCTCCTTCACATAGCCATCCTTTAAGGCCATTTAGCCACACTTCTACTCATGTGTTACAGAACAGAGAGATAAATCTGCCAAACCATGGTATTTCTGCTAGTTTTTCCTGGCTTGGTTACACCAAGAAAAGTTCTCTCACTCTCAATTAAATATTGTCTGGGTTTCCAGTTCCTTCATTTACTATATCCTGTAACATATCCATCTTTACCAGTGATCTAAACCTTGACCAAGAAATCAATAATAAATGGAAATGTTGAGGAGAATGCTTCTTCACCCTCCTCTTGTCTTCCCATTACTAAAAGTGAGTCTGGTTTTATTGTAGGAAAAGATAGACGGGCTCCTGAGGGGAAATTAATTCATTATTATAGAGGAAAGAAATTGGCTATTTTTCAAGAACTTAGTATAAAAATCTGACCCTTGGTTCCAGGCCAATGTTTAGCTAGTTCCAGAAGCCATCTTTCATGAGACATCCTGAAATTCTGGGAATGCCTTAAGGAAAATGACTGTATTTAAATGAATTTAAAGAAATTTTCTAGTAATTAGCTGTAATGTTTTGGGCCCAGCAACTGTGCAGTGGGACATACACACAAGATAAATAACTATACAAAAATGAATAATGTCCTTCAGACTTTGTAGAAACAACTTTTTGTCTGAAGAATCCATACACAAAACCAAAAGACATCAATAGAGGGAAAGTATTGACTTTTTTTTTTTAAATCTTTACTTTTGTACCATCACTTATATATCTGGTCCCTTTTTCTGTTGTTCTTTTTTTTTTTCTTTCTCACCAGCTCCTTCTCTTCTTTCTAACCTTTGAATGTTAGAGTTCTTTCTAGCTGCTTTAATTGTCTTCTCTTTTTCTTATAATCACACTTCCTACCTAAATTATTTGATCCATTGTTTTGGCATTAGTTGCCACCAGCTTATAACTCCAAAAATACATATCCCCACCCTAGATCCTTCTTTCAAGCTCATATCTTACATGACACCTTCTCTTTGATGTGCCTTAGACATCTGAAATTCAGTGTACTAGAACCTGTCCCCCCCCCACACACACACATCTGTTCTTCTTTCATATTTCTCTATATTTCCATATATGCCAAAAGTCATTACTGGCACTTTATTCTCTCTTACCAATCCATGACCAACTCTCAGTTCTACATGCAAAATTTATCTTTGACTTCTTCCACCCACCTCAGCTCTACTACATACACTTTAACCTAAGCCTCCATCATCTCCTGCACCTTAATCACCTCAATCACCTCTTAACTGAACTCCCTGCATCCATTTCTTGCCTTCGACAATTTATTCTCACAACAGTTTAAGTCCTTTTTTAAAAAATTGCACACCAGGTTATGGTGCTTCTTTGACTTAAAACTTCTTAATGCTCCCACTGCTCTCAGGAAGCTTCCAAGCCTCCACATATTCCCCTGCCCCTTCTGCCCTCATCCTTTGATGAAACGATTCTTGACTTCTTTCAGTTTCTTCAAAGAGCCAAGCTCCTCCTTGCCTCAAGGCTTGTACACACAGATTTTCCCTTTCTTGGAATGCTCCTTTCATAACCTCCTCTATTAAAACTAACTTCCACTTTACTGTTAACATATCACTTCCATCAAGAAGCTCTTCCTGGGGGGTGCCTGGGTGGCTCAGTGGGTTAAAGCCTCTGCCTTTGGCTCGGGTCATGATCTCAGGGTCTTGGAATCGAGCCCCGCATCAGGCTCTCTGCTCAGCAGGGAGCCTGCTTCCCTTCCTCTCTCTCTGCCTGCCTCTCTGCCTACTTATGATCTCTGTCAAATACATAAATAAAATCTTTTTTAAAAAAAAAGGAAAAAAGAAGCTCTTCCTGGGGCAGCTGAGTGGTTCAGTCGTTTAAGCATCTGCCTTCTGCTCAGTCGTGACCTTGAAGTTCTGGGATCAAGCCCTACATCGGGCTCTCTGCTCAGTGGGGATCCTGCTTCTCCCTCTCCCTCTGCTCCTCCCTGTAGCTTGTGCTTTCTATCTCAAATAAATAAATAAAATCTTTAAAAAAAGAAGAAGAAGAAGAAGCTTTTCCTGATTTCCATGACTAGGTTTTATATGCCTTCATGGTATCTTTTACTTTTTTTTAATCATACTATTTATATTATTTAGTATTATGTATGTATATATGACAGAGTAACTGCAAATAAGAGTGCTTAAAACATGATGGAAGTTTTTCTTTTTACAACTTACTGGAAGTTTCTTTTTATGACTTAGGCTGACCAAAGCTAGTAAAGAGAAAAGGGTCAGTAAAAAGTAAGCATCTTATAACAACTTCAAAATACATTAAGTAAAAACAAAAACAAAACATTAAGTAATTTTTAGACTAAGGTTAAGAACTAGACAAGTTCAAAATCATTGTCAGGGACTTTAATACCCATCTCCTACATTTGAATAAATGGACCAAAAAAAATAGATTTGTATCACAAGAAACTTACATGTATATGGCTAGTTGAAAGAAACTAATCTGAAAAGGCTATATATTATATGATTCCAATTGTTTGACATTTCTGAATTTCAATTTCTGAAAAGGCAAAACTATAAAAACAGTAAAAAGACCTGTAGTTTCCATGGGCTCAGGGAGATAGAAGGAAGTTGAATATGTCTAGTACAGGACATTTTGTAGAACAATGAAACTATTCTATATGATACTGTAATGGTAGATAAATAACACTATGCATTTCTCACAATCCATAGAATTTTACAGATTTTTTCTTAATCATTTAGGAGGTTGGAGAATCCCAAGACGGAATACAGACTGTGACAAAAGAATCTAATTATATTACAAAATGTATAGTACGACCTCACTGAAAAGGGGTCAGGGTAAAATTTGCAGATGTAAGTAAATTTGGAAATGAGTAGAGTCTGTAAGACTAAGGGCAAAAGGAACTGCTGATAGTCAATGTACTCTAATTGATAAAGTGGTTTCCCACAGGATAACAGGTCAACAATTCTGATAATGTTATATGTGTATACTAGAGTTGAACAATTAAGCAAATGCATGGTAAATTATATGAGTCGGGTTTCTCATTGTTGGAGTGGAAGTTGGTAGGTAAGCTAGGAGAGGAAGCTAAAATGATCCATGTAGTAATAGATTAGAGTTGGGAGACACCACTGTAAACTCATGTTTAGCTTGATATAGATGCAGATGGTTACATATAGATGTATTTATTGATATGGTTATATACACAGGTTAGTATATGCTTTATCAGCTGAGAGGGGCTTCGAAGTATTTATACTCAACTAGCAATAAGTACACTTAGTACCCAGATTTTGGTCTGTAATACTATTCTCCAGTTGAAATAACCAGGGATCCTTGGAAAAATGACTGATTCTAACACTAGGACAGGAAAAGTATATGAAAATCTCAGAACATCTTTTAGTACTAGAAATTAAAAGAAATTAAAAGGGGAAAAGCAATTGGTGTAGCTATGGCAATAGAACACAAGAGACAACTAGAAGAGCTCCCAATGCCCAAAGTTGGAACAGTTTGAGCAACAAAATAAAGTAGTATTGTATTGTAACCCAAATTGTAAAATTAATACTTATGAGTACATACTGGTATAAACAAATGATTGGATGGATGGGGAAGAAAAGAGAAATATATCTTGCACAAGAATTCCAAATAATAATGTAGATACTCCACCTTCAAGGAGGTGGAGCATAAGGATGACTGGGTGGCTCAGTCGGTTAAGCGTCCGCCTTCTGCTCAGGTTATGATCCCAGAGTCCTGGGAGGGAGTCCTGCATCCGGCTCCTTGCTCAGTGGGCAGCCTGCTTCTCCCTCTGCCTGCAGCTCCCCCTGCTTGTGCTTCCTCTCACTCCCTCTCTCTGTCAAATAAATAAATAAAATCTTAAAAAAAAAAAAAAGGAGGTGGAGTATAACACCCCATTTCTTAAGTAAGGGCTACACATAGTGACTTCTTTCCAAAGAGTGCAATACGGAAAGGGAAGGAAAAGAGGAACTTTACGATGGATAAATCTAATAAACACTACCTCAGCGAGGTGATCAGGGTCAACATCAACAATGATAACAAACGTTGATAGTATAACCCTTGCTCTGATGTAATGAAAATGGTGCTTTACCTGTGTGGTCTTTATGCCCCAAACCCATAACCCAAGTAGAATCATGTGGAAAACGTCAAATGAGTTCCAATTGAGGGACATTATATAAAATAACTAACACTCTTTAAAAATTGTCAAGGTCATCAAAAACAAAGAAAGTTTGAGAAATTGTCTAGCCAAGAGGAGCCTAAGGGGACATGAAAACTAAAAGTAATGTATTATCCTGGATGGGATCCTGGCATAGAAAAACAACATTAAGCAAAAACTAAGGAAATCTGAGTAAAATACTAACTCAGCATTGGTTCAGTAACTGAAACACATGTACACACTAATGTAAGATGTTGTTAATAAGGGAAACTGACTGTAGGTTATACTGGACTCTTTTTCAGTTTTTATTTAAGCCTAAGCTGTCTAAAAATACTTTTTAAAATCATAAATAAAATATAAATAAAGCATAAATATAAATAAAGCATAGGTATATAGATATATAGATATATATTTGTATATATATATAAATAGTTATAACCTTTTGCAGTAATTTCAGTTCTAGGAATATTATCTTTTTTTTTTTAGATTTTATATATTTATTTGACAGAAGGAGATCACAAGTAGGCAGAGAGGCAGGCAGAGAGAGAGAGAGGAGGAAGCAGGCTCCCCGCTGAGCAGAAAGCCCGATGCAGGCCTCGATCCCAGGATCCCGGGATCATGACCCGAGCCGAAGGCAGAGACCTTAATCCACTGAGCCACCCAGGTGCCCCCAGTTCTAGGAATACATCTTTAAAGAAATAACTACTATGTATCCTGTAGTAAAGTAGGTTTTACAGTAGTACCCAGAGCATAAGCATGTTGTGAAACTTAAATGAGGTCAGCCATATACAGTAGTATGAGCACTCAATAAATATTCTTTGCTACTGTTTTTGTTATTCAAAGCTGATTTGACTCAGGCACAATCCTCAAAAGAACTGATAGTGTAATAGAAAGATAAATAAATGAGCTTATCTACTGCCTTGTTTCTGGCACCCGGTAAATATAGTAGTAATAATGGCATTAACCTCAACAACATTAATGGCAAATCTAAGACAGAAGTATGATGGAGTGCAGTGGAAACAGGAAGATCTCTAACTTAGACTAGAGATGCCAGTGGCTTTCTAGAAACTATAAGTAGCTAAGTAGTGTCATGTAAATAAGTGTTAACTAATTCATGTGTTCATTCAACAAACATTCACTGAGGTATTACTATGTATTATCAAGCACTATTCCATTGTTTTGAGAAATCAAAAGTGACTTCCCCACAACATTGCTGCCTTCTGTAACTTGTACTTTTTTCTTTAAAATAGTTGAAATCAACCAGTATCATATCCGGGGCCAATAGGCATTCTTTGGAAAAAAAAATTCTCTTGAGAATTACAAAGTGTCATCCTGGTCAGGACATATATAGAATTAAATTGCATGGGTTTGTTAGTGAGTAGGACCTAAATGATCATAAACTTCTCCCCATTTCTAAAGTCAAAGTGGAAAATAAAAGAAATACTATGAGTCATTAAACCAAGAAACTAAATCAAGTCTGTAAGTAATAAGGTTTATCTGGTAGAGCTAATTAACTGATCAGCAAAATCACAAATTATAATTGCCATAGACAAATTAGGTTGAGCAACATTTCTTATATTACCAGTCAGATTTTGGTCTAGAATAATACAAAAAATATCCAAGTAAAGGATGACCTGTGAATTAGTGCAAACTTAACACAATTGCAAAATAATTAGTCTCTTGGTAAATTTCTGGTAGTATGCATTCATTCTTTTCTGATGTAGGGTAAATAAGGATAAGACTGAAGAAAAGCAGCACATTTTGAGCACATTTTATTAGAGGCTAACTAGTAGGTTCCTTATTTTCCTTTGGTACTTTGTCTGCAACAGATAATAGATATTAAGAGCAACTAGGAAGATAGTATGTTATAATGGAAAGCATCCTGGACCAAGAATCAGGGAGATCTCAGTTCTGGTTATTTTTTTTTAACATTTTATTTATTATTTGACAAAAAGAGAGAGAGAGAGAGAGAGAGGGAACACAAGCAGGGGGAGTGGGAAAGGGAGAAGCAGGCTTCCCATTGAGCAGGGAGCCCAACATGGGGCTCAATCCCAGAACTCTGGGATCATGACCTGAGCCAAATGCAGATGCTTAACCAACTGAAACACCCAGGTGCCCTAACTTGGAATTGTTAATTGTTTTGATTGTTCTGAAAAAGAATAACATGAGCTATATTCTCTAGTCTTTGATTAGATATTATTTTCTCTCTCCTAAAGTTATTGATGGATATATTGAAAAAGGAGAACTTAAGAATTCCTTAGAATTTTTATCTGTCCACTCATGACCAATACTTCTATCCCTTCTCCCTATATCATGTTTTCTTTTTAGTTATTTCATCGGAGGTGAGAGAAATACACAATTCCTCTAACAAGTGGTCTTAAAAGGACAGCTCAAGAGGTGCTGCACAGTGATTTTTAGCTTCCTAGAAGAAGCAGATGTGGGTAACAGTCCTCAGAAGTATCCTTGATCTGCAGGAGCATTGAGGAGGGAAACAGCAGGTACTCACATTTTGGAGGAAATAACCGAGAAAAGAGAGAAGGTCTTAGAGATGGATTGATTCCTATACAGTAACAGAGGTTATTTAAGAGTAGGGACTGTATCCTATTCATCTCTATGTCTATGATGCTGTGTACAGTGCCTGACAGTGAGAAGATGTTCAATATAGATGCCACTGAATGTTGAATGGATGGATGAATAGATAATGGATAGATAAGTAGATATAATAGACTTATCTAGAAAATATAGACTAAAGGATTGTATCACAATCTCTTTCAGTCCTGTTGACGAGGCGGGATTGAAGGTAGGGGTGGGAATAACAACCATGTACACACATGCACACACCAGGCATTCTATCTCTTTGTCTAATTACTGGAGCCAGTCTCTACTCACCTAGTTACCATTTGGCAAAAATAAATAAGACCAAAGTACAATGAAAATTGTTATTTACAATGCACTAAGCTCTACTGATTTGCTAGCTAGGAAATAGTCAATTATAGTGTGTGATGAATAGTTGTAAAAATCTCTAGTCACTATAATTGACATTCAAGCATTTTATTCAGAATTTTGGAGCATTGCAGATGTAAACAAGCAGAAATTTCTTCTGAGTAGGAATGTGGGGCAAAAGAGTAAAGTTTAATAAAAAGAAAGTCAAAAGGAGTAAGAAGGCAAAAACCCCAAAACATTGTGACAACAAAACAGCTGGAACTAAGCAATGATTTCTTGTAATGTACACATTCTAAAATATCCTTTTTATGCCCAGACTGAATATGATTTTACAGCATCTGTTCCCTTTGATATCATGCAGCAAAAATGAGTGTATCTTATAACACTACTGGTAAGTAGTAAAAGAAGAAGCTAAAGCTACCTTAGTCACTATTTTGGTATTTCCAGCATAGCACTTCCTGTTCCATAGGCTTTTGATTAAATTATTAATAAATAAGATATGAATTGAAGTAGCTTATAGTAGAGGTAGCAAAGTGAAATTCCCACAACTTCCATAAAAGTGACAAAAATGAGTGATGTCTTTGTATCTTTTGACACATATACTCTCCAATAAATACAGAAGGACTGATAAAAAGTAGAAAAACCATGATTTTCCAACAGCTATAGTAATAGTTGATTCTGGCTAGAACCATTAATAGATGTTAAAATTATTGGTGGAAGGATTGTTAAGGAACAGGATAGTCACATAATCTGAAACATCACTTCACACAGATCTCATTAATTACAAAGGGGAAAAGAAAGTTTTACAACGGAAAATTGGCTTCTGAGGTGAAGCCCTGCAAAGGCTACCAAGTATGTAATACTACATTATACCATTTCTCTAAAAGGGCAGGCAGAAAGCTCCTGTGCAGCTCCTCTTCACAAGGCTTTCAGGGAAACTGTCCGATTCAGTTATAAAAGGAAATACAGGTGAAAGTTTTGGAAGTCAGTTTCAGCAAAATGTATTGGCAACAAGTATTTCTGGGAGATTCTGTGTCCTCTCATGTATTTTATCACACACATCTTTAAAAACAAAGTCATAAAAGTAATACACTACAATACTTTACCTCTGGAGTTGTGCATATTTGTGTGTGTAAATGGTAAGGGATGTATCTGTGTGTTTGAGAGATGGGAGGTTGGTGAGGGAGGTTGGATCAGTCATTATTATGTATCTCACAAAAGGTATCTCTCTCTTCTGTCCTTGCTTTTTTCAGATTTAACCTTGATATTGGAGCCAATGCATCAAAAAACACAGCAGAGAGAAAAATATATACAGTGAACATCCATATGCTGAACATTTCAATAACTCGACACTGAGAAACTCATGTGATTGTGGATTCACAGTCCCTGTATAGCCCCATCCTCAGAGGCCTGGCCTGTCTCCCTCCCTCCTATTCTGCTGTACCCTCATAAAGCCCAGTTAGCTCTAGGCATGCCTGATCCAGTACCTCCTTCATACCAGGGCAAGAGCCCCTCACCTGAGCCCCAAGTTTCACATATACACCAACAAATACTTTTATTAACAAACATGTTCAATCTTTGTTATTCATCCATTGCTCAGCATTACACACCCACCCTTGTCATAACCCCATTCAAGCCCAAAGGAAATGCTTCTCCAAACCTTTTGTCTAGTATGGTAGCCTTAACCACATGTGGTTGTTGAGGCACCTGAAATGTAGGTAGTCTGGCAGAGAAGTGCTACAAGTGTAACAGAGACATCGAATTTTTCACACGCAGTGTGAAAAAAGAATGTGAAAGCCCTCATTAATTATTGTATATAGATTACATGTTGGAACAATATTTTAATACTTTGCATTAAATAAAATATATTATTAAAATTAATTTCAATTATTTTAAATGTTTACTTTTTAATTCTAAGGGGAAAACTTTTAATGTAAAAAGTTAAAAGTCATGCATGTGGCTTGCACTACATTTCTATTGGACAGTGCTGACATAATATTTATAAAGTATGATACTGATTATTAACAATTACATGGACATGCAATGCTAGAATTGTGAATAGTTTTTTTTTAATTGAGATAAAACTGACATATTACTTTCAGGTGAACGACATAATGATTTAATATTTGTATGTATTATGAAATGATCACCAGAATAAGTCTAGTTAACATCTGTCACCACACATAATTACACACTTTTCTCCTTATGATGAGAACTTTTAAGATCTACTCTCTTAGCAACTTTTAAGTATATAATACAGTATAATTAACTGGAGTCACTATGTGGTACATTGCATCCCTAGAACTTATTTATTGTTTAATTGAAAATTTTTACTTTTGACCACCTTTTCCTATTTTTTTTCAGCCTTCACCCCCTGTCTCTGGCAACCAGGAGTCTGTTCTCTGCATCTGTGAGTTGGGGGTTTTTGTTTTGCTTTATTTTAACTACTCACATATAAGTGAGATCATACAGCATTTATTTTTGTCTGATCTTTTTCATTTATCATGAAGCCCTCAAGGTCCATGGGTGAATATTTTTATTTTTATAAAAAGGTCTACTAAGATTTAATTAAATATTTTAAAATGATTTAGAAAATCAACTTTATTTAATAACTTTGATTAAAATTTTTCATATGTGGGCACCTGGGTGGCTCAGTTGGTAAAGTGGCTGCCTTCAGCTCACATCATGATCCCACAGTCCTGGGATCGAGTGACACATTGGCCTCCCTGCTTAGTGGGGAGCCTGCTTCCTCCTCTGCCTGCTGTTCCCCCTGCTTGTATTCTCTCTCTGTCAAATAAATAATTAAATAAAATCTTTTAAAAAATTTGTTTTATATGCATTGATTAGAATTTGTATTTTGACTTAATCTTAATGTACATATAATTTGAATATTTTAGAAGAAAATGACTTTTCGGAAAAATATATGTAAAATATCTTGATTTTTATGTTTATTTTAATTTTGCAAAAATACATTCAAATTTTGTACTCTTAACATAGTTGCAATTAATTTTTAATCTTTTGGCTCTTTACTGTCAATATAACACAAAATAATGTAAAAATCTTTACTGGAATAATACAATGAGTGATCTTTTTCTAATGAAAGTAAGAAAAATAAATTTGTGGAATGAGTCAAATTAGAAATTATTTATAAATTATAGAGTTTTATGTTATTATTAATATAAACATCTCTGGCCCATCAACAAAAAATCCCTAAAATGTAGAGTAATAATTAAATTCAAACGTCTTTTATGTTTTGCCAACTAACAGTAAAAACCAGCCATAGCTTTAAACACATATTTTACTTTTGTTATTATGAATGTACTATTGTTTCAGTAGGAGGAGAGAACATACTTCATTTTACAGCTTGTTAACCTGACCTGTAACATTTAAATGTTTAGATAAATGGTATATGGACCTCTATTTGTACTCTTGCTGTGGAGCTCACAATTGTTAGGAGCGGACCTTTTCTGATCATAAAGGAAACCAGGGTAACCCAAACTTTCTAAGTGAAATGGGCTATCCTCCGTGGAACCACATAGTATGGAGCTTCCGTGGTTTCTGGGGAGCTCTCAGAGCTGACATTTGTATGGCCCTCTCAAGTTCTTTATGACCCAACTGAAGGGTCCACCCTAACTCATCTGCACATTTACACCTCGGTATGGATGAAAAGGGGTAGATCTAAGAAATTGGTGAGCAAGAGAATGAACCCAACAATCTCGTTGCGTATGTGTCTTCTGACTTTTGCCCTTTCCAGACTAAGTTAAATAGCCCGGCTGGCGGGACGCCTGGGTGGCTCAGTTGGTTAAGCAGCTGCCTTCGGCTCAGGTCATGATCCCGGCGTCCTAGGATCGAGTCCCACATCGGGCTCCTTGCTCTGCAGGGAGCCTGCTTCTCCCTCTGCCTCTGCCTGCCATTCTGTCTGCCTGTGCTCGCTCTCTCTCTCTCTCATAAATAAATAAAATCTTAAAAAAAAAACAAAAAACAAAAACAAAACAAAAAATAGCCCGGCTGGCAATTGCAGAGACAGGTTTAAAGCCAATTCAAAATTTCTGAACTAGGGGCGCCTGGGTGGCTCAGTGGGTTAAGCCGCTGCCTTCGGCTCAGGTCATGATCTCAGAGTCCTGGGATCGAGCCCCGCATCGGGCTCTCTGCTCAGCAGGGAGCCTGCTTCCTCCTCTCTCTCTGCCTGCTTGTGATCTCTCTCTGTCAAACAAACAAACAAATAAATAAATAAATAAATAAAATCTTAAAAAAAAAAAAATTTCTGAACTGTATGCAGTATCACAGCTGTGGTGCCAGCTTTTAGTAGAAACTGGGTCAAAGGGTGGAGTAGGTAAGAATCGATGCTCTTCAAATGGTATACTCAGCCATCTGTCAACTAAGCTGATTGAGGAGGAAGGCTCTTGAAGAACCCAAGGGAAAGTTGTGAGCAGAGTGGTTTATTAAGTTGATTCACATATTGCTTAAACCGTCAATGAGACTGCTTACTCCACTCTGAAAATTAATGGCTATTTTCACAGACTAGAACTATAGAATTATGAATGATCATTATGGCAGAAATAAAAATGGACTTGGAAGCAGAAGCCCAGAGTTCTCATCCTAGTTTCGCTATTTTCCAGACATATAACCCAGGGTAAGTCAGTAAACTGGTGTAGCCTCCAATCTCTTACCTGAAAAATGATAAAAAAAAATGTTATGCCTATTTCATAAATTTATATGATGATCAAAGTAAAGTACTTTTGAAAATTAGAAGGTTACTAGGGCACCTGGGCAGCTCAGTGGGTTAAAGCCTCTGCCTTCGGCTCAGGTCATGATCCTAGGGTCCTGGGATAGAGCCCCACATTGGGCTTTCTGCTCAGCAGGAAGCCTGCTTCCTCCTCTCTCTGCCTGCCTCTCTGCCTACTTGTGATCTCTATCTGTCAAATAAATAAAATCTTAAAGAAAAAATTTTAAAAAAAGAAAATTAGAAGGTTACTTACAAATAGAAAACATTACAATTTTTTGTTGCACTCTTGATATTTCCTTCAGAAAGTTATGACCAATTTCCTATAATTGCTATTACCATAACATATTGATATGAATTTGTTTGATGTGATTATATTGTGAGATGTATTTCTTTCCCAAATGACTGCAATTCAGAATTCTAAATCACCAGTTACTAAATATCCAAACTTTATTAAAGTACTATTCCAGAGAAACTTACATTTTTTAGACCTCAGTTTCACTCACTAAGAGTGTTATATTTCCCCCCTGAATTCCTATTTCTCTTTCGCTCTCCTTTCATTTTAAAAAATCAGATGACTTATCTTCTATAAGATACTTATATTGTCAAAAAAAATTATCATCTGCTGATGTCTGCTTTTCTTCTGTCTCTCCTTCCTGCAGTCATCTACAGTTTATAGAGAAGGTGTCTCTTAATTTTCTCATCTTGATAGTTTTTACAGAAAGGGACCATTGTTGCTCCCTTCTTCATCCCCAAAGCCATCTGTGGGTTCCACTCGACAGGATTAGTTGGGCTGTTGAACACTCCCTGTGCAACCTTGCCCTATCAGATAAATCAGGGAGTGAGCCTCTGACAGGTGCTGCTGTCACTATCCGGGATGTCCACGGCGCAAGTGGCACGTAATCAGACTGTGTGCACACATGGTTGTGCAAGAGGCTATGGGTGGGTGACTTTTTCCTCGCCCCAGGTAAATGCCTTGCCACATCTGTGTGCTGAGTCAGTGAAATCCTTTCTTAAGATTTGAAATAAAAGAGAACAATGTGAAAACATTAAGACATTGCTCCCATCACTAAAAGTTGCACATTTAATTATGCAAGAAGAAAATTTCAGGTGCCTAAGTATTAGGATAAAACAATGTATTAAATTCTTTTCCTAACTGAGGAAAGGCATTGAGTTACTTTATGTATTAAATAATAAGTTAATTCAAACCCTTCCCAGGCAAAACAATTAGAAGATAATTCTAAATAGGATAAATAAATAAATAAGAAAAGACTTTACCCACTCTGTGCCTTATATTTAATTTGCAGAAATTATTTTAGAATTTCAAATACTGTTTATTATATTTATCCTCACAGCTGTGTGTTACAAAGTTGTGTAACACAGATTGATGACTGGACACCCCCAAAGTTTTAATCAAACACAAGGAACAGGTAGAGCCCTGGGTGGGTGGAGTCCCAGTTATTACTGAATTTCCCACCAGCCAATAAGAATGGGGCATGGAGTTGGCTTTCATTTCAAGTGATTTATAGGTTATAAACAAATATGGTAGTTCTTGCACTTTTGAATTTGTGAATTTAAATTACATTATGGCTTTTAACGTACACATTCACAAACTGGACAAGGGATTAGAGAGAATTAATTATTAATGAATTATTAATTGATTTTAATTAATTAATAATTCTTTGAACGAGATGTTATTGTTGAGCTGATGATCTTAGGATAATATTTAGGCTCACAGGTATATAACAATAATCTTCACTTATTCCTTGGACCTTCAATTGTGGAAACAGCATAACAAAGTATAAAAACTAAAATTATGTTGAAAAAGCACCATGATTCCATCATCCAAATAAAGCAACTATTTTAATGCTGCATATATCCTTCCAGTCAATATATATTGGCAAGTAACCCATGTCTCCAATTTGAGGAGTATCATGGAGGATTTCCAGCAGAATTATTGAAAGCCCAAATTCCTTCCAGACCTTAATAGAATATCCTTGGTGTGATTGACTTCTGTGTTCCTTTTGGTGGCCTTTAAATTGCTCTTGCTGCCCCCTCATGGCTTCCGTTGTTGCTGGCTGCTTTCTTACCCAGAGTGTGGGATGGCTTTATGTGATTTGAAAGCTTGTCACAGCTGAGTTTATTTGAAGATTTTCTTGTGCATCAGGATAACAACCCCAAGGTGCAGCTCCTGTAGGCTCATACCTGTCTGAACATGTGTGGGAAATTTGTGACCAGCCTATTTTCTTGGGTCCTTAAGAGCCTATGGAAAAAGCTTGAGTTTTGTCTCCTGCTTGATTACTAGGCATTTGGGGTAAATTATGAGGTATTCTGACAGAAATCAAATTGAGAGGGGGCTTTACAAAGTCTCCTGGAAAAGAATTCATCCTAAGGTTAGAAGAAGGGAGAACTAATGAACTCCCCAGTATCAAACCCCTAGTCATCAGAGAAGAAAAGAGATTCTGAATATAACTTTGTGACCCATCACATCTGTTCTTAGCCCTGTCCCATACATTCTTGTCTAGATCCTAGGTCAAATGAGGACGGTAAGTAAAAATTAGAAGAACATTCACTGAACACTTCATAAAACATGAAGGCATACACACAGATACATTGCATTGTTTTGGACCCTTCAGATTGGCCAGAGACAGATAACCCCAATTTGCCACAAATCACCAAGTTTTGGTTCTGCGAACTTTTAAGAACGGCAGTGTGTGGTGACATCCTTTGCGCTCAGTAGAGTAGCAACAGGGTGAAGAATGAGATACTTAGGTGGCTAGGATCTGGGGAAGGCATGGTGACGTTGGAGGAGAAATGTGGTATCTAGTAAGGTATCTGTCTTTCTGATCACAAGTAAGGCATCCCCTATGACTCTCAGAAATGCTAAAGGGAGCATCTTAGGGGTTGAAGACCAAACTTAAGCAACTAGGGATAATAAGAGCTGAAACCTGAGTCACCTTCCAGTGACCCTGAATGCACCTATAGGCTGGCGAGGTCCCTTCAGAGCTAGATGCAGGCTCGCAATAACCACAGATGGAAGATGCAGCTACTATATAGTATATACAACTAGTATATGTATATATATGCACTATATATGTTATATATAGTATATATAACTAGTATATATAGTATATATAACTACTATATAGTCAAAATGTCTTAGCCTCTTAGGTTTTTCACAGTTCCCCTTGACTTATTATTTTTCTTTCATTTTTATTCAGCACATATTTATTAAGTATATCCTTTGTGCAGGGGGATAGAGTACATAGTGTGCAAAACATATTTTAATCAAGTCCTTACAGACCTCGTAGCCTGGTGGGCAACACAGATTCATTTATTTATTCATTGAACAATTTTTTTATGTATTTATTCATTATTTATTTATTTATTTATTTTCGTATTTTATTTTTATTTATTTTTTTTAATTTCATTGAACAATTTTTATTAACTACCTACAATACGCTAGGTATCATTCAATGTTTTGGCATAACAATGAACAAGTAAGCTAGGAAGGATTTTAGTTTCAAAATACTTAGTAGGAGAAGATAATAAACACAAGGATAATAGGTTATAACAATACAAAGATCAATAAAAGATAAATAACTACAGATAGGGCTAAGTAGAGGGAAGGGAATAAGCATAGTGATATAAACACAAACAACTGAAAGGCCTTGCTGAAGAGGTAGTATTTGAACGGGAATCTAAAAGATGGAAAAGAGGGGCGCCTAGGTGGCTCAGGGGGTAAAACCTCTGCCTTTCGGCTCAGGTCATGATCTCAGGGTCCTGGGATCAAGTCCCGCATCGGGCTCTCTGCTCAGCGGGGAGCCTGCTTCCCACTCTCTGCCTGCCTCTCTGCCTACTTGTGATTGCTTTCTCTGTCAAATAAATAAATAAAAATCTTTAAAAGATGGAAAAAGAGCCAGACACCAGAGATCTACAGATGAGTGTTCTAGGTAAAAACAACGGTAAGTGGCAGCCCCTTAGGTGAGAGAAAATTCAGTGTTCAAGGAACTGAGAGGAAGCCAAGGAGCTAGAACTTTGTAAGAGAGGAGAAAGTGTGATGAGATGAGCTTAGAGAATCAGAAAGGACCAAATAATATGGGGCCTTAGACTTTGGTCAGGAGACTGGCTTCTTGCTTTGGTTACTAAGAAGGCTATGGATATTATAAGCAAGGGACAGTCATAATCTTAGAAATTAGAGTAACAGGTGCTGAGATTTTTCATTTCCATTTTCTAACAGTACTCTCCCTCAATTCTCAAGAAAATTATATTCTTATGTGCTGGTCCTGAGAAAATGTCAGTGGGCACTATTCAGGGACTTACCACCAAGCTCATTCTTCACACTAATGTATGGTGTCTCTACACTGATTCAAATATCTGAACTTCTGCTTAATCCCTTGGGGGATGTAAAATGGAGCACCAGGGTGGCTTAGGTTTTCTCCTCTTCACTGGAGGATTTCCATACCAAGACTATCTAGCAACTGCCCCTCCCAGGAGGTTCATGGCAGTAAAACTTTTATAGGCCTACCTTTCACTTTAGGACAGCCCTGTGTTGGGGGGGGTGCCTTGGTGGCTCTTTCAGTTAAGTATTCAACTCTTGATATCAGCTCAAGTCTTGATCTCATGATTGTGAGTTTGAGCCCCAGCATGGAGTCCACTAAAAATTAACACAAAACAAAACAAAAAACAAAAACAAAACAAAACCCACAAAAAAACAGACCTATGTTGAGGAATTTGGCAACATACACATAAAACTTGTGACCTAAAAGTCTTAATAATAGTAACGTCACAGGGTAAATGGCAGAGATGTCCTGCAGACCTGCTAGGACCCTGAGAAGAGTGACTGCAACAGCCAAAGGAAGACAATTCAAATACTATGTAGTGGCTCCCTGTTTTTTGTTTTTGCTTTTGTTTTAAGATTTTATTTATTTATTTATTTGAGAGAGAGAGAGAGACCATGAGCAGGGTGAGGTGGGGCAGATAGAGATGGAGAGGGAAAAGCAGACTCCCCACTGAGGAGGGAGCCTGATACGGGGCTCAATCCCAGGACCCCAGACCATGACCTGAGCCAAAGGCAGACACTTAACTGACTGAGCCACCGAGGTACCCTGGCTTTTGTATATAAACACATGTACAAAACCCAGGAGAATCTCAGAAATAGTGGAGGAATGTGGATTGTTCAAAGAAACAGAAAGCTGATAGCAGGTAGGAAAAATGGAATCACCCATAGGCTAAAATATGGAACACAGCTCCATCTTCAAAATATTTTCTAAACATTTTGAAAATATTTGGGCTTCCTGATGGGATTTTTTCATTTATGTTCTTTCATCCATTCACCCATCATTAAAGAAATGTGTGTGTGTATATGTATATATGTATATATACATATATACACACATATCTATGATTGTATAATTACATTTATATATATAGTTTTAACTATATTAGTCACTATATATGCTGATATATGTATTATATATGGACTAAATGTGTGTCCTCCTAAAATGCATATATTAAAATCCAAAATGAATATGGTCATCACATTAGGACACCCCCAATGGAATGTGTTCTTAGAAGAGACTCTCCTCTCTCTCTCTCTCTCTGTCTGTACACAGAGGAAAGCCATTTGAGAGACATGCTGAGAAGGTGGCTATCTCCAAGCTGAGAAAGAAGGATTCACTGGTCACCGACCCTGCTAGAACCTTAATCTTGGACTTCCAGCCTCCAGAACTGTGGGGAAATAAATTTCTGTTGTTTAATCCACTCATTTTCCTGCTTCTTTGAATAATGGGTAATGTTTTCAGTTATATGCCAGACATTGTAAATTTGATCTGATTGGATTTTCTTGTATTTCTACAAACATCCTTAAGCTTTGTTTTGGGATACAGTTAAATCATGTGGAAACAACTTCATCCTTTTAAGGCTTGCTCCTAAGTTTTGTCAGGCTGGACCAGTGCAGTCTTTAGTTTAGGGCTAGTTTGCTCCAGTACTGAGGCAATATTTAAGTCCTTTGTTTGATGTTCTGTGAACATGAACTATCCCTTGTTTTTTATGGCTCTAGAGATTATTCCCTCTGATCCTTTCAGCTATTATGTTCCCCTGGCCTTGGGGGAAAATAAGATACATGCATTCTTTGCTACTCAGCCAGAGCCTCAAGAGGCCTTTCTGTAGATTTCCAGAATTCTCTCTGTCCTCACTTTTTTTCTGGTACTCTGCCCTGTGAACTTCAGCTGCCTTGGCCCAAACTCCATCTCCTTAACTTATGGGGAATGCCAGGCAATGCCTGGCTTTCCCCCATCCCTATACTGTGTCTTGGAAACTCTCTCCAGGTACTAAGGTACAGACAATCTCAGGGCTCATTTGTTTGTTTCCTTGCACAACCTCGGGAATCACTGTCCTATGCTGTCTGGTATCTAATGCTTGAAAATGCTTGTTTCATTTATTTTGTGCAGCTTTTGTTGTTTCCAGAGAATAAATCTGGACTGTTTCTCCATCTTGGCTGGGCTTTAATTATGTATTTAAGAACTTTATTTTTATAAACCTTAATTACATCTATCCCTATAAATTTCATATTTTAATTTTATCCTTTTTAATTATCTTCTGATATTTTGCATTTTTTGTTTTAATTAGTATGTGAAAAATGAATAAACATTATTTTTATATGTTTGTCACATGGGTAAAATATGTAGTTTAGAATAACACCAGTGATAGAGGTCTGAGGCCTTCCACTAGGGACCAGACTGAAGTTCTCCTCAAACCATTAGGCAGTGTTCTTTGAGAATAATGGCCCATAGAGTTGTAGGATCATCTCACATTAATTGCATGGAGCTTACATACCCATCTCCTATCCACAAAAACAGTAAGGGAGTCTTCATCACTTTCTTTGCAAAAATGAAGTTATTCTATGTTTATTGCCTTCCCTAAATTTAGAAACTGTCACAATGAGAGTATGGTTTATTCTATATGGCTTTTTCTATTTTTTTTTAAAGATAGATTATTTATTTATTTATATGACAGAGCGAGACACAGTGAGAGAGGGAACACAAGCAGGGGGGAGTCGGAGAGGGAGAAGCAGGCTCCCTGCCATTTTTCCATTTCTGATTTTCCATCATTGGTCTTGTTTATCATGACCTTTTAGAAACTGCCAACAGTTTCTAAATGTGGTGAAGCTAAATTTCTGATTGAACAACAGTTAAGGATCAAAATCTATTTGGATAGGTAAGTCAGAAGCTTTGATTCTGGGTAAAGCAGGAGAGCCATGGACACCCTCATATGTAGATGTCTACACACTGCAATGGAACTATTCATCCCAATAAGGCACATTGTTACATATCTCCCATGAAAACAATCAATAAAGATTTAGCCAAGAATTGTACCTACTTTTGCTTCTGAATAGCTTGTAATGATAACCTGTCAATAAATAGTTGCTGAGAATTGTGCAGGACACAGTAAAATGGTTCTTCAAGCACTTATAGGAAGCTTACATGGTTAGTTGACAGGGGATATTAATTTTAATAATATATCTTATTTAATACAATATATAAAAATATCATTTCAAACTGTGATCAATATTTACACTATCCATAATATATTTTACATTATCTTTTCATATTAGGTCTTCAAAATCCAGTGTGTATTTATACACAACATATAAGCACTTGCACAGAAAGTACTTAATCTGCATTTAGATTTCACAAGATTTACACTTGAAAAAGTAGCTTCACATATTCAGGTTCTAAACATACTTAAAGATTTTCTAATAATTGCCTAAAATATCAGATTTTAGTGAACCTCATTAATTTAAAAATCCAGTTCCTCTGTTGCACTAGCCACATTTTAAGTGCTCAATAGCCTATGTAGCTAGTAGTTACTGTATTGAACAGAAGCTCTAGACCATTGTAAGGACTTTGGGCTTTTATTCTGGGTGAGACAGGGAGTTCTGAAGGGTTTTGAGCAAAGGAGTGAGGTGATGTGATTGAAGAATACTCTGCTGTGCTGGAAAATAAATTGAAGTGAGGCAAAGGTGGCAGCAAGGAGACCAGCCAGGAGGCTACCGTACTAATAATCTTAGTGACGAAGAACTAGGTTGGTAGCAGTGAAGTGCGGAGAAGTGGTAGGATTCCACGAATACCTTGATGGACCTAACACAATCTGCTTATAGATTGGATGTGGTGTCATCAATGACACCAAAGCTTTTCGCCTAAAAATTATAACAATGAAACTGTCACTTACAGAGAAGATTTTTTAAGAAACACGTTTGGGGCTTAAGGGAGAAGATCCGGGACTCAGTTTTGGACATTTTCAGTTTTTAGGTGCCTATGAGACAGGAAGTGGAGATGTTAAGTAGGCAATGAATATATGATTCTGGAGTTCGGGGGAGGGAGCTCAGCTGGACATATAAATTTGGGAGTCATTAGCATATAGTTGATATTTAAAAATTAAGACTGGAGATCACCAAAGGAATGAGTATATAGAAAGAAATGTTAGGGTGAGGTTATTCAGTGGATGTCTTTTTAGGAAAATGCAAGTTTTGAAATCAGGCTCCAAGAGCCCAACAGAAGGAATAGTCAATTCCTTCCAAGTAAAAGCAGTGTTAGACAAAACCGTGTAAAGGTGGCGATCACCCAACTATGCTACAAGACGATTCTGTTCTGCTGAGAGAAAAATTCATAGCCAGTGGGTATAGAAAGATGCAGTAAGCGGGGAAAGGCTTTCTTGCTGGCTAAGTGGCCAGACAGAGCTGGAAGTGCGAGGACTCCAGGGACAGCTTTGGAGTAAACGAGTGACAGCTGTAGCTCCTTTCCTACACATACACAAAACCAACCAGCCTGTTGGACCATACAGCATATGTCCTAATGCTGGCACAACAAAGACTTCTCTTCGATTGGCAGAGAAGAGAAAGTGTTGCCTTGAACCAGAAAGCCACTTTAACAGCAGAGGCCCAGCAAGGGTAGATTACTAGGGAGGTACCCTTTACGTGAGCTCCAGAATGGGACGAATTCCGAGGGAGGGGGCTGATCAGGCCCGCTGCGATCCAGACGGGCTTGTGAAGTCTGCACAAAATTCCGACAAAGGGGAGGGCCTTGGCTTGAAGACGAAGCGCGAAATTATTTATTTTAGGATAGCGGAAAGGCGCAAGTGGCAGCTCAAGGACAAAATGGCCTGAGATTCTTGCGCAGGCCGCAAAGTTGAAGGTAGCTCTGCGAACGAAACTTTCTTGCCATATCTTCTCTAAAGCGGGCAGTGGGGAGGGCGAAGGACGGAATCCGGTAGTGGTGCGGCGGGAGGGGCCGAATCGCACGGCATCTTTTAGGTCCTAATGCCGAGAGCAACGGTCCCCGTCAATACTTTCCTTTCACGAGGTAGCTCCGTCTAGGGGTGGCTCCCTCCCCGGCAAAAGTTTCGCCTGGTTAAACTGAAATGTGCAGGAAAACCGGCCTGGGAACGCCCCGGGACACGCCCAGGAACGCCCACCAAATACCAGCACCCAGGTACCGCCCGCCCCGACCTGGTGGAATCCTAGCGCAGGAACCTCCAAGGCGGAACTGGCGGAGTGCAGGGGGCGGGGCGGTGCCGACGCACACAGGCCTATTACGGCAGACGCTTCCACGTGACTAGAACTGACCAATAGGCAGTCTCAACGATAGCGGCGGGGAGATTCAAACGTGTTTGAGGCGAGGAATCTGGATTCCATCTTTTCTTCCCAACTCCGCTTTCTGGCGGTGAATTCTCCCTCGCGGGGACACCGAGGAACGGCAGCAGCCCGTGTGTGGGCTCTTTAGCCGCGAGAGTCGGTGAGTGGTTAGGGCGAGGCGGAGAGGAGTCAAATCCTGGTAGAAGACGTAGGGCGCGGCTAAACGAACTGAAGGGGGAGGGGAAGTCTCGCTGCTTCCGCCAATCCAGCGGGTGGTGAGGGAGATTTTGTTGAGGACCCAGGAGACAAGAGGTGGGTGTGTACCTCGCTGAAGAGAGGGCCTAGCGGGCACCTGGGGAGAAACTGGGGGTCATGAAGTCTCGCAAAAGACACGCCCTCTTGCCTGGTGTTTTAGAACAGGGAGAGGAGACAGTGACTCCGTTCTGACGGTTACCTTTTGAACCTGACTTCAAATAGCGGTATCTAGGTGCCCACTTCATCGCCCCTTTTCATTGCCAAACTCGAGGTCAGGGGCGGCTTTGATATCAGTTACCTGGGCTAATGGGTTAATGTCTGCGAATCAAAAACCTGAGATTGACAGGAAGAATGACTGCAGACACTTAGCAACATCACCGTGCAGATGAGCAAGTGCTTGGTGCTGTAAGAATACAGTAGTTTTTTGGTTTTAAAATGATGAAGATAGCAAATCGGAATTCTGCCAGATAGGCATAAGAACAAGCCTTCTGATGTCCCATGTATCAATAAAAGGCAATAATGTGTATATTTTCCGCTTTGAAAACACTTGCAATGTGGAGGCTTACATACAGTAGGTGAATAAAGGAATAGTTTTCATTATCAAAAATATTCTTTATGGCTATATGTCACTACCAGAATCCAAGCAAACATTCCCTCACATTAAAAAAAAAAAAAATGACTGAATTGGCAGATGGCCCGGAGGAAATAAATCTGGAAAAAAAGTGAAAGGAAAGCGTGGGGGAAAAAATGGAAAGTTTGAAAGCAAGGAGAGGCAGCAATTTCTGTGCTGTGCAAAGGCTTCATTGAAATTCTGTTGGGAAGAAAAGGTGTATCGGACCTATTGGAAACCTTGCTGGACAAATTACAAGGATGTGCTGTTGTTGTCACGCACATAGTTTCACAAATGCTACTCATAATATCTGCTTTTAGATGGGTTTGCATAACTGAAGCTTTCGTGTTCTGGGTTCTAAAAGGCTAGTTGAAAAACTTTTTTTTTTTTTTTCTTTAATGCTAGTAGAAAGGAATGATGACCAGTTCAGGTTTTTTTTTTGTTTTGTTTTGTTTTTTTTGGCCTTAGAAATGGAGGCTGAGGATTTAAGTGGCAGAGAATTGACAATTGATTCAATAATGAACAAAGTGAGAGATATTAAAAATAAATTTAAAAATGAAGACCTTACTGATGAGCTAAGCTTGAATAAAGTCTCTGCTGATACTACAGGTGAGTTCCTTTTCTTTGAGTGCCTGCTAAGGTAAAGGAATGAAGTGTTAACCACTTGTATTTCATAAATGTAATTTTCTCAGTAATTGTTGCTTGCTGATTAGACTACAAATACTTTATATTTTAACCCTTCTGTGTGGAAATGTTCCCACAATTTTCTGCTTTCTTAAAAACGGAAACTTATTATAGTGTGCTCTCAACTCTTCCATTAGTCAGCTGTTATTTCTGTTGATACGCCCACCAACAGTAGATATACCGTTTTTTTCCATTCTTTTTTTGCTGCAAACTGAGAAAATGTTAGGAATCTTAATGAAATTATGGTATAAACTTAAAGTCAAACACTTGATTTTTGATAGTGGAGAATCTTCTTATTACTTCCCTTTTCATTGTATTCTCCTTTGCTTATTACTCTGTTCCAGCGACAGTAGCTTCCCTGCTATCTCTCGTACCATACGCTAGACCAGCTTCTATCCCAATTCCTTTGGTTTTGCTCTCTGCCTTGAACACCACTCCTGAGATCTCTACCTACTCTTAGTTTTTCCAGGTCTGTTCACAGGTCCTCTTAGTGAGGCTTTTCCTAACTCACTTATTTAAAATAGCAACCTGCTGGTGTGAGCATGTGTATCCTTTCCCTGTATTATTTTTCTCCTACATCTAATTTACCCATGAATTTGTTTGTTGTCTGTCTCCTCCACTAGAATGTGAGCTTCATGAAGCCATGATTTTTAATCTGTATTGTGATATCTACAGGGCTTGGAATGGTGCTTGGGATGTTCTGAAGTTTTTATTGGATGATGAATGAGCAAAACTGCCCAAAGTTTGATACCCTAGCTTTATGAGCAGTTAGCTCGGAGCGTAATTCTCTCTATATTTCAAATTACTGAGGTTGAGAAGTGACCTTTGGATAAATTTGTTGTATCTGTACTATTAAATGAATGATAAATGAATGAGGGATTGACAATAAGTGGAAGAACCTGAAATCTAGTCATGATGGTAGATCATATTCAACTGAAACAACTTAGAAAATGATCATTTTGGTGGTAAGCAAAATCTTAGTAGAATATTACCGTATTTTATTATGTGTACTTAAATACTGTTAAATCTTGCGCACCAAGATGGGTCCTAATTTAAAATTCTTAGCTCAGGACACCTGGGTGCCTCAGTTGGTTAAGCGTCTGCCTTGGGCTCAGGTCATGATCCCAGGGTCCTGGGATCAAGCCCCAAGCAGGGAGCCTGCTTCTCCCTCCTCTGTCGCTCCCCCGCTTAAGTTTTCTCTTACGCTTTCTCTCTCTTTCAAGTAAGTAAATAAAAATCTTAAAAAAATTAAATAAAATTCTTAGCTCACTCAAGACTGTAAATACTTAACATATATTGATAACTGGGATATAAGACATTATCATAAGTATTGAGGGAAATCCAAAGATTAAAACCATGGTTTCTAGGTGACAAGAATTCATATAATCACTACACTACACTGTAAAACATGTCTGGCGTCAAATAAATACTAACACAATAAAGGCACAATTTTAAGTTCTCAGTAGAGGGAGAATGGGGTACTCTTAGGCCTGAGGAATTCATTTGCAAACTGCTTTTGTTTTTTAAATTTTATTTAAATTCCATTAATTAACATATAATGTATAATTAGTTTCAGAGGTAGAGGTCAGTGATGCATCAGTCTTCTGTAATACCCAGTGCTCATTACTTCACATGCCCTCCTTAATGTCCATCACCCAGTTACCCCATCTCCCCAGCCTCCAGCAACTTTGAGTTTGTTTCCTATGATTAAGCGTCTCTTATGGTTTGTCTCCTCTGATTCCTTTTATTTTTTCCTCTCTTCCCTTATGATCCTGTATTCTTTCTTAAATTCCACATATGGGTGAGATTGTCTTTGTCTGATTGACTTATTTTGCTTAGCATTAATACCCTCTAGTTTCATCCACATTGTTGCAAATGGCAAGATTTCATTTTTTGATGTTTGAGTAATATTCCATTGTATATCTATACCACATCTTCTTTATCCATTCGTGTGTTGATGGACATCTAGGCTCTTTCCATAGTTTGGTTATTGTGGACATTGCTGCTATAAACATTGGGGTGCAGGTGCCCCTTTGGATCACATTTTTATCTTTGGGGTAAATGCCCAGTAGTGCAATTGCTGGGTCATAGGGTAACTCTATTTTCAACTATTTGAGAAACCTCCACACTGTTTTCCAGAGTGGCTGCACCAGCTTGCATTCCCACCAACTGTGTAAGAGAGTTCCCCTTTCTCCGTCCGCATCCTCGCCAACATATGTTGTTTCCTGACTTGTGCATTTTAGCCATTCTGACAGGTGTGCGGTGGTATCTTATCATGGTTTTGATTTGTATTTCCCTGATGCTGAGGAATGTGGGGCATTTTTTCTTGGGTCTGTTGGCCCTTTGTATGTCTTCTTTGAAGACATGTCTGTTTGTGTCATCTGTGCATTTCTTTATTGGATTATTTGTTCTTTGGGTTTTGAGTTTGATAAGTTCTTTATAGATTTTGGAGACTAGCCATTATCTGGTAAGACATTTGCAAATACCTTCTCCCAGTCTGCCCATTGTCTTTTGGTTTTGTTGACTGCATCCTTTTGCTGTGCAAAAGCTTTTTATCTTCATGAAGTTCCTGTAGTTCCTTTTTGCCTTTGTTTCCCTTGGCTTTGGAGACAAGTCTAGCAAGAAATTGCCATGGCGGAGGGCACAGAGGTTGGTGCCTGTGTTCTCTAGGATTTTGATGGGATTTCTTTCTCACATTTAGGTCTCTCATCCACTTTTGGGTCTATTTTTTTTTTTTTTGAGTCTATTTTTATGTATGGTGTAAGAAACCATTCATTCTTCTGCATGTCCAATTTTCCCAACACTATTTGTTGAAGAGAATTTTTTCTTGGATATTCGTTCCTACTTTGTTGAGTAGGATTAGTTAACCATAGAATTGAGGGTCCATTTCTGGGTTCTCTATTCTGTTCCATTGATCTCTGTGTCTGTTTTTGTGCTAGTAACATACTGTCTTGATGATTACAGCTTTGTGAAAGAGCTTGATGTCCAGAATTGTGATGCCACCAGCTTTGGTTTTCTTTTTTAACATTCATTTGGCTATTCAGTCTTTTCTGGTTCCAACACAGAGTGGTTTTTTTAGACCTATTGCAGGCAAATTTGTTAGGAGTGCAATGGAAGGGAGGTTAAAAAAAAAAAAAAAAGGAAAATGAAATTAATATCAGGCCAGATTAAATTTAAAATAAAGCAAAGTAATGAGTATGTTATGTTTTAGTAAAAAGCAAAAACACTAATTTTGTTTGTAAAAGCAAAGATTTTGCCCTTATGGAAGGCAACTGAAACTTACAGAAGGAATGATAGTTTCTTTGGGAAATCTGAATTTAATAATGTTTAGTAATGACTAAAATATCCTGAACAAGAGACTGACATTAATTCAGTTTGTCTTTTTAAAACAATTGACATGGGGCACCTGGGTGGCTCACTGGGTTAAGCCTCTGCCTTCAGCTCAGGTCATGATCCTGGGGTTCTGGGATCGAGCCCCACATCAGGCTCTCTGCTCGGCAGGGAGCCTGCTTCTCTCTCTTCTCTGCCTGCCTCTCTGCCTACTTGTGCTCTTTGATTTCTCTCTCTCTCTCTGTCAAATAAATAAAAATCTTTTAAAAAAAATTGACAGTAAAGAAAGTAAAAAAAAAATAATTACAACGAAAATAATGGAGAAAGATGGGTAACTTGGAGAAGAAAATAACCATACCGGTTACTTAACTTTTATAAATTGGTTTTAATTTTAAAATTTTAATTGGGTTTAATTGGGTTACAGGTAAGTTTGAGGTATATGGAGATAATGTTGGATGGATGAGGTTGTAAGGAAGATTATGTCAGGAATGGGGCAATAAGTTTTTAAAATTTTTAATGAATAAGTCACTGATGAAGAATTTTCTAACAAAGTTGTTACAGGTGGTGGTAGGAGAGGCTTAGGTTTTCTTTGGATAGTTAGGGGGCTGAAATAGAATTATGCTGCTAGACCTTAAAAATTACTTGGACTACATACGGTCTTTTAAAATATACTTATAAAAAAGATTATTTCCAAAGTTTCTCTTTCCTTCAAAACATGTAACTTTAGTAGTAAAATAAACTCTTATAAAGACATACATGCAGTAAATAAGTTGCTTATATTTATATGAATTGTTAAAGTTTTAAAGTGTTTTAAGGAGCTTATGTACATTAATACTGAGAATGTAAATTATTAACTCATTTGAAAGGAAAGTGTAGGGAGCCTGCTTCCCCCTACTCTCTCTGCCTGCCTCTCTGCCTACTTGTGATCTCTGTCTGTCAAATAAATAAATAAAATCTTTAAAAAAAAAAAAAAGAAAGAAAGAAAGGAAAGTGCAATTTGGCATTTGTTGTGGTATATTTTGTTCCTTTTACTCAGATAACTCGGGAACTGTTAACCAAATTATGATGATGGCCAACAACCCAGAGGACTGGTTGAATTTGTTGCTGAAACTAGAGAAAAACAGTGTCCCCCTAAATGATGCTCTTTTAAATAAATTGATTGGTCGTTACAGTCAGGCAATTGAAGCACTTCCTCCCGATAAATATGGCCAAAATGAGAGTTTTGCTCAAATTCAAGTGAGATTTGCTGAATTAAAAGCGTAAGTATTCACTTTTTAAACTACATTTAACTAACTAAATTACATAGCACATAACTACATTATAAAAGAAATATGTCAGGATCAATTGTAAGAAAATTAGTATTTCTTAACCATATGCTTTTGTTTGTAATTAACAAGTGAGTATTGTAAACTATTTACTATGTACATATTCCCACAAAAGTTAAATATTCTGGTCTCTGCCTAAAAAGATTATAAAAACTAACTTATTAGTATTTAATTTTACACACAGAAAAAAACAACATCCCATGTCCCTTGGAAAATTGAATGAGGAGTATCAAACTTAAGTAGCTCTGTCCTTTTTCTTAATATTTGACTCTAAAATCTTTATTATAGTATTCAGGAGCCGGATGATGCCCGTGACTACTTTCAGATGGCCAAAGCAAACTGCAAGAAATTTGCTTTTGTGCATATATCTTTTGCACAATTTGAACTATCACAAGGTAATTTGAAAAAATCAAGTCCAAATTTTAAGTAATAGATAACTTCCTGCTGTAACTCACATTGTAATGTTAAGTCATACATATGAAGTGGAAATTTGAGACAAAAGGCATTGAAGTTGGTCAGATGAGAATATGGGGGAAGAATGCCACCAAAGTGTAAATGCAGAGAATATTTGTTATTCTAGCTTTTCTACTTGTAAGGCATAATCCAGGGAAATAAGTATGAACATCGTATTTGTGCAATTAATTTGATTCAGGAAATGTCCAAAAGAAAGTGACTTTTTCACTGAATACTTGTATGATAAAAGGATATCAGATATTTAAGTTAGCACTTAGATAAACTTTCCTTATGCTATGGTTTCATACTACCAAAATATATAGCAAAATAAAACTGTAGCATTAATTGGTACTTCCCCTTTTTAATTAAAAAGAAAGGCAAACTGCTGTAGAAGCTTTTATTTCTTGTTCATTTGATTCTTGCGTTGTCTTGGACTTTTGGATAGAACCATGGCAATCTCTTCTTCAGACATTTTTAGCCTATCTATTCTTTTGTCTTTTCTTTTTCTCATTTTCTGGGGCTTTTGGATCCGGGCTCAGCCAGCCCTCTGCTCCAACCCTGATCCCATTTACTACCAGTAATACACACATCACTATTGGTTTGGCTCAGCCAGAATCCCCATCATGGTGCTCAAAGCAGGGCTCAGTCACTGGAGTGTATTTCCCAGGATTGAGGTTAGAGAAAAGCCTTATAAAAACTCAGGAAATAAAACAAAACAAAAAAAACCTCAGGAAATTGTTTGAAACCCTGAACTTATTTACAGTATTTCTCAGTCCTAGTTATCTGAATTATCTCTAATCCACCCTGTGTATTGTCAGGTGAATTTTAAAAAACAATCATTCCCTTTTTGCCTAGGAAAATTGATTAATTCTTGCTTATTAGAATAAGTTTGGCCAGACCTTTAATACCGTCTTTCTTTTCTTCATTTTACTTAAAACATTTGTTGAAGTATTATGGCCTATCAACAGCAACTATAAATTTTATATCTTTAGATATATAAATATTGAAAATCTCAACTTATCTGTAAAAAGGAAACTTTATCATTGCAATGTAGTAGTGCCCTCAAGGTCAAAATTGTGATTATTTTGAACAAGGTTATGAATAGGCTCTCAGGAAATATGCACATCTCTGAAATCCTATGTGTAGTTTGGTGTGTATGTATATTTTTGTAGTGTTGGAGGACATTCCATCAAACTCTCAAAGGGGTCTATGCATTATTAAGCTCCCTAATTACTAGTTCTTATCTAGCTTGCCTTTCTTCTTTTGCTGCCCTAAAATGTTCAAATCCTGAAATACCACAACTCTGAATAAATGTATACTTAGCCACTATCAGATATATTTATAGTCTTAAAATTTGTAAACTCTCAGAAACTAGAGGCCATCTCTTAATCATTTTTATATCCAAAGTGCCAAGTGTGTAGCATAGCTGAGTGGCTCTCATAAGTTCTGACAACATATTCCATATGATCCATGATGTATACATTTGATATTTATAAATCAAATTCTAGACAAAATATATTAAGTTTGCAATTGAAAGGAAATTTGTTGATTTGTTTATAATCAGATAATTATAGTAGTCTAGCAATTATTTTGCATTTTGGGGTTGGTATAGCTAAATCTGGTAGTTTAAAGACTAATCTTTGCTATTTTTAAAATGTGAATCCTTTTGATAGAGGATTCCCTTTGGCAAAAGATGTCGACCTTAATAACTAAAGGTTGTGATGAATCATAATTATTATACTCTACTGGAATAGATTGGTGTTATTGGGACTATAGTAATATCTATGACTTAGTTTTCCCTTTTACTAAGTTCCTTAAGTTTCTGTTTTGTTTTTTGCTGCCCCCACTTTATACTGCTTGGTTATATTTCTTTTACTTTTGAAAGTGGAAAATGGTGGTAAAGCTAATGCATAATTATGTTAATTACATATTCTATAATTTGAGACAAAAGGCATTGAAGTTGGTCAGATGAGAAGTAAACTATAAGTAAACTATTTGACAGGAATTATTATCAAAAGAGAAATTGCTATTATTTGCTTATAAAATAAGGAACATGAATCTTGGAATAAATATTTTTGCCTAGGCCTTTTAAATTTTTCCATAGGTCCTGATGAATAAGTACTTGGGGAATAAAGATTGCTGCATTAAAATGACAATTATTTTTTACTTTGTTAGGTAATTTCAAAAAAAGTAAACAACTTCTTCATAAAGCTGTAGAATGTGGAGCGGTACCACTGGAAATGCTGGAAATTGCCATTCGGAATTTAAACCTTCAAAAGAAGCAGCTGCTTTCAGAGGAGGAAAAGAAGAGTTTATTAGGTAAATGTGTTAATGTGTGCTATTACTTTTCTGTGGTAGATTGCCTGCAAAAAGAATACAGGATAGTGTTTTATTTATTTATTTTAAAAATTTTTTTATTTACTTGAAAAAAGTGCACATACAAGTGGGGTGGGGGAGAGGGGGGAGCAGAGGGAGAGGGAGAAACAGACTACCGAGGGAGCAGGGAGCCTAATACAGGGCTCCACCCCAGAACCCCAGGGTCATGACCTGAGCTGAGGACAGATGCTTCACCAACTGAGCCACCCAGGTGTCCCCAGGATAATATTTTTTTTAAAAATGCCATCTTTTTATTTGGTATTTTTAAAGCACTGAGCCACCCAGGCACCCCTGTGTTTGGTATTTTTGAATGATCAAAATCTAAGATTAAATTTTAGATGTAAAGGAGGTAGGACTTTTAGAAGTAACAAAATATTAACACTTTTGGAATTTTTTTCCCCCTAATCAAATTCATTAGTAATACATTAAAAACAATCTAAGCAAGAGAATGACTATTTTTAGAAATAGGGAATGTGCCTTTATTCTGGGAAACAGGTATGTCATTAAGAATCAGTTGCAAAGTGGGGTGCCTGGGTGGCTCAGATGGTTGAGCGTCTGCCTTTGATTTTGGGTCATCATCCTGGGGTCCTGGGATTGGGCCCTGTGTTGGGCTCCCTCCTGGGGTGGGGGGGGCGGTTCTGCTCTCCCTCTCCCTCTCCCTCTCCCGATGCTTGTGTTCCCTCTTTCACTGTGTGTCTCTCTCTCATATAAATAAATAAAATCTTAAAAAAAAAAAAAAAAGAATCAGTTGCAAAATATAGTTAGAGAATTATCTTCATAACATCTTCACGTGTGCATATCTTACTTGGGGACAGATGTTTACCATGAATTTTCCTTTTAAATATTCTTATTTGTGAGATTACTTTTTTTGTGTATTCCTTATATCTTTATGAATTTATTTACAACTTAAAATTTTTTACAGCATCTACAGTATTGACTGCTCAAGAATCATTCCCCAGTTCACTTGGACATTTACAGAATAGGAACGTCAGTTGTGATTCCAGAGGACAGACTACGAAAGCCAGGTTTTTGTATGGGTAAGGAAACTGAATCTGTTTTTTAAATATTCACCATATATTTACGTTATTTATATACCTGCATATGTATTTTGTAGAAATACCTATGTTAATATTATTCTTTTAAAAATTGGGGTATTTTCTTTCTGTATAGAGAGAACCTGCCCCCTCAAGATGCAGAGATAGGTCATCGAAATCCCTTGAAACAAACAAACAAAGTTAAACGGGTAAGTTAATTTTTAATTTGCCTTAAGTAGTAAGGTATATGTTTATTTCCTAATTGGTTACTTAATCTTTCAAAACATTTTTAGTCATGCCCATTTGGAAGAGTCCCAGTTAACCTTCTAAGTAGCCCGGATTATGGGAAGACAGATGGTTCAGTTGTACCAAGTTTTACAAAAAGGTATGTTTGAATTTTAATATTGTAGTTTGTTCTCAATACTTAAAAGATTGATGACCGAATGGATACGAAGTCTTTTATTGCCTATAGTAATTATGATTTAATTTTTATTTAGTATTAAAGGTTACCAAGTCTCTAAATGCTACTAGGGACAAAGGAATGACTTTATTTTGCTTTTTCACTCATTACAAATTAAAAGAATGGGAGTGCCTGGCTGACTCAGTCGGTGGAGCATGTGACTCTTGATCTTAGGGTTGTATGAGCCCCATGTTGGGTGTAGAGATTACTTTAAAATAAAATCTAAGAAAAAAAAATTAAAGAAATGATTAACAAATTAGGAAACACAGAAGAAAAAGTATTAAGTCAATATTAAGCTTAAAAGTTTATGCAGATGTCCCTGGGGTAAAAAATTCTAATGATTGGACATTTGCTTATGGATAGCCTCTCTGGTAAGAATCTCTTCTTCATGTGTATGAAAGTCTTAGCAAGGGCGGGAACAATTTCTTTGCTAGCTAGTTCAAGGAGAAGGGCTGCTATCAGTGGGGAAGATGACAGATTCACTCATTTGTTTCAGAGCCCAGGGTATCAAGAGGTGAAGAAGGGCGGGTAATGATGAAATATTGTTCATTCCATTCAGTGTGTTCTCCTTCCTTCAAATTGAGTGTTTATCTCCTAAAAAGAAGTGGGAATCTAGTAACCCAGCTTAGCTAAGGAAATTTTTCTGGTCTGTTCTTGACTCTAATCATTCTTGATTTCTTATTTCTGCTAGAAAAGTCTCCTTGGATTCCAAAGAACCATCTTGCAAATAAACTTCAGAAGAACAACTCTTATTTTTAGTTGGCATCCTCTTTAATTAAAATCCTGTCATGCTTAGAGCTTGACTAAAGATAGATATTAAGAGAGCATTTTGGTTTGTCTAAAATCTTAGGTGATGACTTGTCGTCTCCGTTTCAAACAGCTAGCTGAAAAATAAAGAAGAATTTCTCTCACTATAGAAGAATAAGAACAAAAACAAACCAGTCATTTTCTTGGTGTTTGTTATGTTCGACTAAAGGCTAGGCACTGAGGAAGCCTGTGGGAAGGCTTATACGCGAGTCCTTAGGCTATTTGCAATGTGAGTGTAGTTTGACCTACATACTGCTATCTCATTCTCCTTTACCACAGTCATACTTAGCTATAACTGTTATTTAACACATAATGATGTACTACTTACCTTTATCCCTTGTGTCGTTACCCAGCACCTAATTTCATTATATTTGTATTATAATCATACTATTTAAAAAAAAAATTTTTTTTTCAAGAGATCTTTCCATTTAGGAAGTGTACATATTGTTAAAAAGTCAACTTCAAAATTGAAAAATAAAACAACACTGAAAAGATTAATTTCATGTTAAGTATTAAAACTGTTTTGTTGTGTGTAGTAGACAGACCTCTGGATCAGAACGCCGAGATATGATTATGCCTGGATCTAAATCAAGTGGAAATGATTCCAGTGAATTGAGAAACTTAAAGGTATTTTAATTTTAAGATCTTCACATGGAGCAAGGGTTACTGATCCAGGATCCATGGAGTTTTTTCTGGGGAAAGGGTCCAACAGTGTTCCTGCAGGCCCAACAGATATAGCACTACTAATGGGAAGTGATACAGAAGTCCTAAACTGTTCTTCCAAAACTGAGGTGGTAGCAAAATGATCAATGATCTCCTGGGGTAACTTTGAGGTAACAGTTATTATGTGTATGTTTAAGCAGGTTAGTGGCCTGGTTTGGGAAGAGCTGGGGGAGTCATTCCCCCCAACTTTTGTTTCTTGGTGTCTTTAATCATATAATCTGACAAGGCATCTCATACAGCAATGAGAGTAAATGTGATGTATCTTTGTATATTCAAAGATACAACTTGAGTCTCTGGCGCACTGATTTTTAGGGGTTATACTATTCTTATTTTACTTGACCTCAGTGTAGGTCTTTTCAATTTGTATTTTTTGTGATTCCTCTATTTCATGATCTATGCTTACTTTATCTAAGTTTACTTTTTGGATTTAGAGTTTTGGACTTATACAAATCTTAATTTTCATTAACATTTTTGGGATAAAATACCATCATAGTAACAAAATAATGAGGTGTGTTTTATGTTAGATTCAAAATTTCAATCTCTCTTTTTAAGTGAGAGTATTTTAGCAATTGATTATGTCCATTGAAAACACATTGCCCAGATTTATGGTTGTGGCCATTCCTGATGCTCTAGTCAATAATTAAGGAAATTAATCTTTTCTCAGTGTGTGAGTCCACATCTGATGATAGTAGAGAATTTAGTTAGCAACCTTTTCACATAGATGAGACTTCAGTATTTTGAAACTAAGGCAAATTAGTGGTATTGTTTATGAGACTTTATTTTTTTGGTATCTTATTCTTTTCATGTAGTCTATTCAAAATATCCATTCCAAGGAAACTCTGATGTCAGATGAGAAAAGTTCTGAACTTACTACTGATTCAGTAACCCTGAAGAATAAAACTGAATCAAGTCTTCTAACAAAATTAGGAGGTAAGAGAAACAAACTAAGCTTCCTTGAGAATACCGCTTTAGGGGCACTTGGCTGGCTCAGTCAGTTAAGTGCCTATCTTCAGCTCAGGTCATGATCCCAGGGTCTGGGGATCGAGTCCTGCATCGAGCTTCCTGGTCTTCAAGGAGCCTGCTTCCCCTTCTGGCTTGTGTACTCTCTTTCTCTCTCTCTCTCTCTCTCTCAGACAAGTAAATAAATAACATCTTTAAAAAAGGGGAGAAAAAAAAGGAGAAGAGCACCACTTTGTTGCTTGGGAAAGTTGACCAGCCATCTAAGAATTGCAATGTAAGACTGTATCTAAATCCCTTTATCTTGATGCCAGTTGAGTTATATAGAATGTATGAAAAAGTTAAATTCTGTAGCAACATAAGTTTATTTGCCTAAAAGGTGCATAGAAAGAAGAATGGAGGGGAAGTACAATTGGGCTGAGTTAGGTTTCTCAGCTGGCTTGACAAATACTTTCTGGAAAAAACACAGAAGCTGTATTATCTATAGGACAGTTCTCTCTTTTTTATCAAACAGTTGATTTTCCACTATATGAGTACTATGATAAATGTTCTAAGGGTATATAAATGAATGAAACAGGGTCTCAAGGAGATTGCCATCCAGCATGGGAGAGAGACTGATAAATATAATGCTGTGTAGAGTTTAGAGAGTGTCATGAGAACCACATAAATAAATATTATGAGAATTCAGAAGAGGGAAAAACCTGGAGGACCAATTGGTTTAGGATAAATAAGAAAATGTTTTGTGGAGGAAAAGAAACATGAAGAAGTCTTTGGGCTTAAATAGGAAGAAATAGCAGTGATAGAATATTTCAGATGGAAGGAATAGCAAAAGCAAAAGAATAAAATATTTTAGGAATCAAAAACAGTCTAGTTGCGTGAAAAACTGTAACAGGTCATATAGAAGTGGGAGATAAGACTAGGTAGACTGAACACCAGGCTTAAAGTGGTTTTTGTTTTTGTTTTTGTTTTAGATATCAGAGTACTGATAAAGATTTTTGAACAAGATCACAAATTGGATGATTCTTGTCCAAACAAAGGCTGACAGATTGACTGAATGTTTTTAATTGGACTGAGGAGGAAAACTGGGACAAATTAGGCTTGCTTAGACTCTTTGGTTTCCAGACTGAGACTTTCCTGGTGTTAGCCCTGGAAATTTCATTAATCAGATTAACTCTCAGTCCCCAACAAACTGGGACTATTAATCACCCTAGAACAGTCTCTTTTGCCGTTATTTTGACTCAGAAGAGATTCCTATTTCTAATATTTGGAAGAAATTTTCATGACCTCTATTATAAACTAGTATTACTGAAAAATCATTTTTACCAAATATGCTTAATAGTACCAATCAGACACCTAATTTAATGTTTTTCAATAAAAGCTTGTTGAGTACCTACCTACACAGTGCCAGTAGTACTTTATTATATAGTAAAACTTATAGTCACAAAATTGTCCAAATGGTAACCCAGTGAAATAATATTTCATTCCTATATATTTCTTATGAGTGTATTCAAAGAGTGGGGGTGTAGGATCACAGGATGTGCATACGTTCACCTGTGGCAGATAGTGCCAAACCATACTGAAGAATGGTTGTACCTTTTACCAGCAGCTATTTTGCTCTAACTCCATATTAGTCCCAATTGTTTTATTATTGGTTTTTAATTTTAGACATTTGTATGCTGCTAGGTGGTAGCTTATTGTGGTTTTAATTTGTACTTCTCTGATGGCTTACGATGTTGAACATCTTTTTCTATGTTTATTGGCCATTTGGATATCCTCTTGTGAAGTTCTTGTTTGAATCTCTTGCCAATCTTTCTTGTGGGGTTTTCTTTCTTTTTCTCATTGATTTCTAAGAGATATTTATATCATCTAGATACATATCCTTTGTTGGATGGATGTGTTACAAGTAACTTCTCCCATTATGTAGTGAAGACTTTTTAAGAAAAGGAATTCTTAAATATCGTGCATTTTAATTTATCAGTCTTTTCCTATGTGGTGTTTCCTGTCTTTAAACAAATTTGTTTCTACTCTTAAGATCGTAGTAATATTTCCATATATTTTACGAATTATCATTTTTCATCATTTAAATTCATATATTATCATTTAAATATCATATATTTATCATTTTTCTTTTCACATATTTCTATTTATATAGAAATTTTATATTCTACCTGAACTTAATATTTGTGTATGTGTAAGGGGAAGTATCGGGATTCTGTTGTATTTTTTCCCATGTGAATATCCAGTTGGTCCAGCATCATTTATTGAAAAGGCCCTCTTTTCCCTCAGAAAATTATAAATTAGGTGATCCTGTGTGTGATATCTGGCTTTGGATTCTTCTTTGTTTCATAGTTCTTTTTATCTATTTCTGTGCCAGTGTTATCTTAATTACTGCAGTAAGTATATCTGTCAGTTGTAAATTCTTCCAACTTCATTCATCTTTAAGGCTGTATCAACTATTTAGGCCTTTTAGATTTCTGTATAATAATGCTAGAATCTAACAGATGCCATTTTGTAAAAAAGGGGATTTTGATGAAGACCCTAACAGGACAGGTTGACATCTTAACAGATAAGTTTTCTCATCTACTAACATGACATATTCCTTCATTCATTCAAGTATTATTTAAAATATCATCGAGAATCATTTTCTGTGTAGAGATTTTTCTTATCTTTTGCTAGTTATTGCTAGATAGCTGACATTTTTTTGATGCTGTGTTGATGGATAAGATCTTTTTAAAAATTTTTTATCCTCTACTTCATTGTTGCTGTTATATAAAAATGTAACTGGTTTTAGTTATTGATTTTAGATACAGTGATATTTGCTAAATTTACAGAATAATTCTAATTTTTTCTATGGATTCTTTCATGCTGTTTGAAAATAATATAACATTTTTTCCTTCTAATTCTTTTAACATATTTGTGTGTGTATGTGTGTGCTGTATTGCACTTAACACTATAACAAGGAATAGGAAGGATGTTAGGTGGCTATATTAACTCATTTCTTATTTTAGAGGGCAGCTTTCAATATTTTACTTTCATGATAATTGCTGTAGATTTTTGTGCCTACTCTATCAAATATCAAAACAGAGCGAATTTTGCTTTTTATTTAGATTATCATTAGTTTTTTGTGACTGAGTGTTGCATTTTATCAAATACTTTTTCTGCATTTGAGTTAATCATGTATTTTTCTTAGTCCTGTTATTATGGCAAATTAAATTGATTTTAAGTGTTATGCAAACTTTACATTTAGGAATAAACATAACTTGGTCATAATTCATTATCCCTTTTGTATATCTGTTGCAAATATTTGTTTAGAATTTTTGCATTTATTATCATGGTAGGAATGAATATTGATAATCATAGATTAGTAAATATATTGTTGAGTCTCTGTTGTTTGGAGACCATTAAGAAAATAAGATAACAGGCTAGTTTAAGGTAAAATTTTTTTTTTAATTAAGATTTTTTTTTTTTTGACAGAGATAGAGACCACGAGAGAGGGAACACAAGCACAGGGAATGGGAGAGGGAGAAGCAGGCTTCCCGCTGAGCAGGGAACCCTATGTGGGGCTCGATCCCAGGACCCTGGGATTATGACCTGAGCCGAAGGCAAACGCTTGACGACTGAGCCACCCAGGCGCCCCTAAAATTAAAAAAAAAAAAACAAAAAAAACAGAGGTCTGTTAAAAGTAGTGGGTTAGCTTCTCTTTATTAGTGAGACCTTATGATGTATATGTGTTTTTAAATTTTTACTTATTTATTTGGTGTTTTCTGGTGAAGACCAGAAGTATTTAAATTCAGAATCGTTTCTGTTAAAGCTCAAGATAGCAGCTTAGGAAGATGGTTGTGTGGCACTTAATAAAATTGATTTGCTAAAGGCAAATTGTCAGCAGCTAGTTTTAAGTTTTTAGTTTCTCTCCTTGTTATTAAGAGCAAAGTGCTAATACAGTTTGTAACATGTTCTTTTGTAGCTCAGATTTAATCTTGTTATTATCAGAAACCCTTTCCTTTTATTGATAATAACCGCAAATGCAATTTCAGAAACTAAGGAACATCATGAACCAAAGGTTCCAGAGAGTAACCAGAAACAGTGGCAGTCTATGAGAAAGCCAGAATGTGTAAACTACAATGCTGCCGCATCTTCAAATCAGTGGCAGATTCAGGAGATAGCCCGAAAAGTTGATACAGAGGTAACTTTCTTTTCCTCTCAAGTGTAGCATTGCTGTTATTTATAATGTGGATGATCATGGGAAATGTTTTCTTATTTTATTAAATCCTTATGTACCATAGTTGGTGGAATAATTTAATTAGAGGATTTTCTTATTATTATTCACAAAACAATGATGATTCATAGTCACAGATGCAGTAAAAGTGTATGGCAAACTGAAGTCTTATTTTCAGTGGTGTTTCTAGATTTCTGGTAAACTGGTGCCAGGGGTCAGCAAACTACAGCCTATGGGTCAAATCTGGTTCCTGCCTGTCTGTAAAAAAACTTTTATTGGAACACAGCCATGCCATTCATTACTATCTATGGCTGCTTTTAAACCATAAAAACCGAGTTGAGTCATTGTATCAGAAGCCATCTGTCTCAGAAAGCCTCAAATGTTTACTTTCTTATGCTTTAAAGAACACAGTATGCTGATCACTGAACTCTTGCAATGCTGTGCCAAAGTATTTGACAATTTCCTATTGTCATCCTCAGGGATAAAATAGGAAAATATAGACTAGACAATGTATGTGAATTTATAACAGGTTGAATGATCATTCCCAAAGGCCAGAGGTCATTTCAGAAAGAATGATCTGGTAGGTTACTAGAGAGCCTTACCTATATGTAGTCCATGGCTATACTTTCCTCTTTGTTTTCAGTTATATTCCAACTCAGTGTTTCTCAAACATGTTTTGGTCTTGGAGTCCTCTTTATACAAGGTCCCTAAAGAGCTTTTGTTTGTGTAGGTTATATTTATCGGTTTTTACTGTATTAGAAAATAAAACTGAGACATTTTAAAAATATTTATTAACTTATTAAAAATAAGATATACTTTTATTATATTATTATAGATATACTTTTATGAAAAATAAGTATTTTTATATTTTCTTTCATTGAGATATAATTGACATATAACATTTGTTTCAGGTATACAACCTCATGATATGTATTATGAAGTGATCCCCATAAGTTCCGTTAATATCTGTAGCCATACAGCTATCCAGTTTTTTTTCTTGTGAAAACTTAAAAGATTTACTCTCTTAGCAATTTTCAAGGATGCATATAGTACTAATAACCATAGTCAACATGCTATACCTAACATTTTCATAACATTTATTTTGTAACTGGAGATACCTTTGTATCTTTTGACCCCATTCACCTATTTCGTCTGCCACCCACTCCCACTTCTGGCAATCATTAATTTGCTCTCTATTTATGAGGTTGGTTTTTTTGTTTGTTTGTTTGTTTATTTGTTTTAGATTTCATGTATAAGTGTTACTATACAGTATTTGTCTATCTCTGTCTGGCTTATTTCACTTAACATAATGCCATCAGTATCCATCCATGTTGTCACAAATGGCAAAATTTCACTCTTTAATGGCTAATAATACTCCTCCGTGTGTGTGTGTGTGTGTGTGTGTGTGTGTGTGTGAGACAGACAGACATTTTCTTTATCAGTTCACCCATTGATGGACACTTAGGTTGTTCCCATATCATGGCTATAGTAAATAATGCTTCAGTGAACATAGGGAGGCATGTATCTTTTCAAGTTAGTGTCTCATTTTCTTTGGATAAATACCCAGAAATGGAATTGCTGTGTGTAAGATAGTTCTATTTTTAATTTTTTGAGGAACATCTCTACTGTTTTCCATAGCGGCTACACTGATTTACATTCCTACAAGTAGTGCACAAGAATTCTCTTTTCTCCACATCTTTGCGAATACTCATTATTTCTTGTCTTTTTGATAATTGTCATTCTAACAGGTGTGAGGTAGTTTGATTTGTATTTCCCTGATGATTAGTAGTGTTAATCATCTTTTTACTTACTTAGTGGCTATCTATATGGCTTTGGAAAAATATGTCTATATATCTATTTACATCTTTTGCCCATTTTTTAATTGGACTGTTTTCTTTTTTTGCTTTTGAGTTATAGGGGTTCATTATATATCTTAGATATTAACCCTCATCAGATATATGATTTACATATATTTTCTCCCATTCTGATGATTTGCCTTTCATTTTGTTAATGATTTCCTTCACTATGCAGAAGGTTTTCAGTTTGATATAGTCCCACTTACTTATTTTTGGGTTTTTTGCCTTTGCTTTTGGTGTCAGATCCAAAAAAATCCTTGCCATGACTGACATCAAGGAGCTTACTGCCTGTGTTTTCTTTTTTTTTTTTTTTTTTAAAGATTTTATTTATTTATTTGACAGACAGAGATCACAAGTAGGCAGAGAAGCAGGCAGAGAGAGAAAGGGAAGCAGGCTCCCTGCCAAGCAGAGAGCCTGATGTGGGGCTCGATCCCAGGACCCTGGGATCGTGACCTGAGCCGAAGGCAGAGGCTTTAACCCACTGAGCCACCCAGGTGCCCCTGCCTGTGTTCTCTTATGGAAGTTTTATGGTTTCAGGTCTTACATTCAAGTGTTCAATCTATTTTGAGTTAATTTTTTTATATGGTGCAAGAAAGTGGTTGTTTAATTCTTTTGCTTGTTGCTGTCCAGTTTTCCCAACACCATATTTATCTTACTTTATTAAAGATCTAAGTACTGAAATAAATGATGTTAAATGGGAAAAGTCATGACAGTTTAAATCACGGATCATCTGAAATAACACCTTTTCTTTCTTTTTGAAATTTGAAAGTCAATAGCATGGTAAAAAGACTCAAAACCACTTATTTGTTGTTAGGGAAATGCAAATCAAAACCACAATGAGGTACCACTTCATACCCACAAAGATGGCTATAATTAAAAAGAGACAATAACAAATGTTGCTGAGGAAGTAGATAAATTAGAACCTTCATACATTGCTGGTGAGAATGTAAAATGGTGCAATAACTTGGAAAATAGTATGGAAGTTTCTCAAAAGTCTAAACATAGAGTTGCCATATGATCTAGCAATTCTACTTCTAAGTATATGCTCAAGAAAACTGAAAAATCCAGATCCACACAGAAACTTGTACATGAGTATTCATAGCAACATTATTCATAATTACCCAAGTTGAAAATAACTGAATATCCATCAACTGGTGAGTGAATAAACAAAATGTGGTACTCTAAGTTAATTACTTCATTTTATTATTCAACAATGAAAGATAATGAATACTAATAAATGTTACAACATGGATAAACTTTAAAAGCACACTAAGTGAAAGAAACCCTATCACACAAGGCCACCTATTGAGTGATCCCATTTATAAGAAATGTCCAGAATAGGCAAATCCGTAGAGGCAGAAAGTAGATTAGTATTTGCCAGAGACTGGGAAGGGTGGGGAATGGAGGGTGACCACTAATGGATACAGAATTTCTTAGAATGATGAAAATGTTCTGTAATTAAATAGTGCTAATGATTGTATACTCTTGTGAACATATTGAAAACCAATGAAAAGCAAGCTTAGGAAAAGAAGCAAAAGAAACTAGGTGGTTTCCTGAGGTCCCTGCTTCTCCAGAAGCCTTCTCAAGTAGAGTGTTTTTGTCTCACATCTGACCTTATAGCTAGAAACTCCCCGTAGCTATGTCCAGACTGTTTCTGCTTTCTGGATATACCAATCTGTTCCTTGTTCATTGCTATCATCTCTGAACATCCTAGTGACTCCCCATCATTCCTTGAAGATATTGGCCTCTGGATCACTTCATCTACTTCAGATTCATAACTCTCTCTTCTCTCATGACCATTTCTTTAATTTCACCTCAGCTACCCATTCCCATACACTGTGGTTTTATTGGTTACAGAAAGACTAGTTTTCAGAAGAACAGAGTACTTATTTAGATGATAAAAGTTCAGTAACGGTTACAGTAGCCCTGATGGCAGAGGATATTAGATCCTGTTTTGTTAAACAATGCTGTGTGCCTTCCGTTTACTTGTAATCCCTTTGCGGAAAATATAATAGGCTTTGGAATTTAGAGTAAGAGAGCTATACTGAAAAGTTACTGGAATTCTGGAATACATTTGTTTTACTTATTTTAGCAACTTTGTATATTTCATATTTTTATTTTTTCCTTTAGAAGTTATAATGTTTGTAAAACAATTCAACAGGTGACTAAAAACTCTAAGTTGTGATGTTCTTTTATTTTGGTTTAGCAGAAACAAACAACTTTTGAGCAGCCTGCATTTTCAGTTTCAAAGCAGTCACCACCAATATCAGCACCTAAATGGATTGATCCAAAATCTGTTTGTAAAACACCCAGTAGCATTGCGTTGGATGATTACATGAGCTGGTAATGCCTTTGGTGCTTGGTTTGGCACAATAGAAGTAACATGGGCTTCAGAGCCAAATCTATAGTTGAATCCTGCTCTGTTAAAGAGTTTCCAATCTTCTGTTATTTTTCTGAGCATCAGTTTTTTCATCTGTAAAAGGGGAGGGGAAGATGACTACAATACATTTTTAAGGATTGTTCTGAAAGTCTATTATAATCTGTTCCTACAGTCTATAAATACTCTAAATATGTAAAAGTTCTTGATAATTTGCATTGCCACATGGATAGCTGTCTGTTACTGAGAGAGATATTTTAAAGATTAGCATTCTTAGACTGGATAAAGGGTAGGTACATTTTATAGCAAAGGAGATGTTCATTGGTATGTGATAGTTTCTGAAGGAGATTGGTTGTGTAGCTCACTCAGTACTGGGGGTGTTCTAAAGTAAAAGACTTGGGCAGATTGGAATGAGGGATGAGTGAAGAAATGGGACGGTCAGTGGTGATTGACAGGAAATAAGGATATTGCAAAAGCAAATTAATGATATTTCAAAGAAAGGAAATAATGGAATGTGGCACATCATATCACTCAGCTTGTGGGCATATTTTGAATATATTTTTAATGTCTTAGAGAATAACTTAAGTCCATGATGCCTTTTGCTTTTCATTTTCATAATGTACTCTTTGATCTTAATTAGAACTGGCCTTATAAATGAGGTTTTATAGCATGGTGTCTTACTGATTTAATACAGTTTTGCTATACATTACCTCGTTTTATTATACTTTGGAATATTTTATAAATGGTTGCTAACTAGAATCTTGATGTAGTTATTTTTTGTGAAGTTAGGTTATTTATTGTCTACAAATTTTTGTAGAATTCCTTTGTGCCAAGCACCTTTCTAGGTGCTGAGGATGTGACAGTGAGTAGTGAGCACAAATGTGAACTCAGCAGCTTTAAGCTCAAAAACCAAACTCCTCTGATGTTATTGGCTTTTAGATATTTCTAGCAAGCTGTTAATAGAACATGATTATTAAAACACACTCATAAACTCTATGACCATCCATAGGCTAATGTTTGCTTTAGCTAAATTCTTATTAAATAACCCCAACTCCATATTTTAAATATCATCTGACTAATTTTACTAGTAAGAATTTCTTGTCTAGGGGTAAAAAATTACTTTCAGAAAGAATTGCCCCCAAATGAAATTTCTAGTGATGGTGTACCTAGAATAATTAATTTAACTATATTATGAAAACTGACCTGGTTTCTGTTTGATGTAATACACTTGTTTATGTGTATCTTTTGAAATCATACAAAAACTGAATCAGAATCTTGTTTTTACAATTTAAATGTTTTAAACTAAAACCGTATCTTTCCTAGTTTTAGAACTCCAGTTGTAAAGAATGATTTTCCACCTGCTTGTCAGTTGTCAACACCTTATAGCCAACTTGCCTATTTCCAGCAGCAACAGCAACAAATACCTGTTACTCCACTTCAAACTTTACAGGTTTGATAAGCTTTATTTATGATGGTATATGATTAACGTATGATCAAGTCCAAAGATTATATTTTCACAGCAGCTAGTTGTTAGGAATAGCCTTAAGAACTTTTCCATTCTTAGTTCTATGAGGTAGAACTCTTTTCTAATATCCTCCTAAGGATGCCTTGTGACTTTAAGAGGTTAGTTATTAAAGAAACGAATGAAGTTTTTTCATTAACTAGGCCAAAAATCCAACTTGAAGAGCTAGACAAAATTTCTCTTGTATTTGAGATTACTTTTTATTCCATTTCACTATTTCAGTCTGCTATTACTGAGCAGCCTTATCATTGGCTGATTGATGTATAGGTAAGTTTTCAAGAATATCAAAATAGCAATATAAGATGCTACTAAAATATAAAGTAATTATTTTTAAAAAAAGGAAATTTTTTGTTAGTGAAGCAATTGTACTGCCATCTAAAGAAAAAACACTCCTGATATCTATACTAAAATTAATTTCTAATAACTGAGAGGCAGCTTAATACTGGTAGAAAGCGTGAACTCTGAAGGGAGACTTTCTGGCCATGAATCTTGGTCTCACTACTTACCAGCTGTGTAAACTTTTGTAAGTTACTTAAATTTTCCGTGACCATTTCATCATCTATAAAGTGGGAATTACAAAGCCACCTACCCTATAGGATAATTTTGAAGATTGAATTAATTAATATATATGTAACTTACAAAAGCATCTGCTACTTAGTAAATAATAAAAAAGTTACTAGCAATTGTTACTCAAATAAAGATCCAAAAAGAGCAACAACCAAAAAACCACACAGGTAATTAGCTATTTCAAATTAAGAGTTAAAAAATTTAGCTGACAGAAAGTAGAACAGTGGTTACCAGTGTCTAGAGAGAGGCAGGAATGTGGAGTTACTGTTTAATGGGTATAGAGTTCCAGTATGAGATGATGGATGATGGTAATGTTTGCACAAGAGTGTACATATATTTAATCTTTATGACACTGAGTTGTATGTTAGAAATGGTTAAGATGCAAATTCTTTGTTACGTATATTTTACAATTTAAACAGAACAAAAAAAAGGGGGCCTTCGGGGGTGCTTCCATGGCTCAGTTGTTAAGCGCATCTGCCTTTAGCTCAGGTCATGATCCCAGGATCCTGGCTCTGTGCTCAGCAGGAAGCCTGCTTCTCCCTCTCCCACTCCCCCTGCTTGTGTTTCCTCTCTCTCTCTCTCTCTCTTTCTCTCTATCAAATAAATAATTAAATAAATCTTTTTTTTTTTAAAGGGAGGTGCACTTGGGTGGCTCAGTCAGTTAAATTGACTTAACCGACTAAGCCCCCAGGTGCCCCAAGAGGAATAGTTTTCTGGGGATTGAAGCAAAATAATAAATTACGAAGAAAGAAAGATGATCAGGTTTGCTTATATACATTGATTCAAAATACATATATTGAGCTATTTATTACTCATGTCAGATCCTATTTGAGTTGATATCTACAAGTCAAATTATGGTCAAGTGAAGTTGCCAAGAGCCTTTTAGAAAAGACCAGCATCAGGAGGAAACTGAAAAGGGGCTAGAGTGTGGCTAGAGCTCAGGCGGGGGCAAGGTGATCCTTAGGGTTCTGCTGGGACCTTTATTTTTATTTATTTATGTGTGTAGTATGTAAGTAGGTCAGCTCTTTGCCCAGTGTGGAGCCCAACCTGGGACTCAAACTTGCAACTCTGAGATCAAGAGTCTGATGCTTAATCGACTGAGCCACCCAGATACTCCTCTGCTGGGCTCTTTAAATTTTACTCTGAGAGGGATACGAAGCTGTGCAATAATTGGTAGCAGGGAAGTGAAGTGATCTTATTTGCATTTTGAAAAAATTACTCTGGCCACAGTGAGGAGGATGGACTAAGGGAGATGTGGAATGACTTATGTAGGAAACTGAGCTTCACATGTATTGAATCAAATAAGTCAGAATTACTTTACCCTAAAAACTGTCAGCAGTTTCAGCAGTTAGGGGGAAGAAACACTGAACTGCCTTCTTCCCTCTCAGAAATTCTCAGTTTAGATATGAGAGGATTTTCCAGAAAGGATGAGGGGCAGGAGCAAGTAGTGGAAAACCTTGGTGAAATTGTAACTTAATGGAAAATAACAGGTACATATTTCAAAGCCTAATACCTTCTTATAGAAAACATATTTCAGGGATGCCTGGGTGGCTCAGGCAGCTAAGCATGTGCCTTCACCCAGGTCATGATCCCAAGGTCCTGGGATTGAGTTCCACATCAGGCTCCTTGCTCCTGCTTCTCCTTCTGCCTGCTGCTGCCCTTGCTTGTGCTCTTTCTTTCTCTCTGACAAGTAAATAAATCTTTTTTTAAAAAAAGAGAAAAAGGGAAAAGAAAACATACTTCATGACTCAACAATGTTTTTTTAACCCTAGAGCTTAAAGAAATTAATATCCTTATCTTTTATATTATGTAGGAGATTACAGGGGAATTCTAACATTTGGGGATCTAAAGCAGGACTTGGTTAAATTGAGGTTTTTGTCAGAACTTGTTTCAACTTAATCAGCTAATAACGTGCTCTTGTGTCTTCAGCTTCCTTGTCAGCTTGGAAGGACTCCTTTCATTGCACTCCATCTGCGCAAAGCATTTATAGGTCTGCAGAGAGCTCTAGTGTACAGGAAGGAAAGAAGGGGAATGTTGCACTAGGGCAGGAGCAAGAAGTTTGCTGAAGTGGATGCTGAAGTTCAGATTAACTTACATGTTGAAGGTCACCCAGCAGAAAAAGGGCATTGCTGAAATTTGCATTTGTCTGATTGACTCTGGAGCTTTAAGCACCTTAGTATAATGCTTTCTTTATAATGTAATGCTAAATGAGGAGAATGAATATAGATATAACTGTTTTTTATGTAAGTAAAGAGGTTTTTATAAGAAAAAAGAATATTGGGGTGCATGGGTGGCTCAGAGGGTTAAAGCCTCTGCCTTCAGCTCAGGTCATGATCCCAGGGTCCTGGGATCAAGTCCTGCATCAGGCTCTCTGCCTACTTGTGATCTGTCTGTCAAATAAATTTAAAAAAAAAAAAAAAAGAAAAATGAATAAGGTGAAAAGTAATAGCTTGTGAGTTTGTATATTGGAAGAGCTCTTAAATCTTTTTATGTTTCTAAAACATACAGGTGAATTAATGTAACATTGTATGTCAACTGCACTTAAATTTAAAACAATTTTTTAAAAAAAGAAGTAGGGGCATGTGGGTGGCATAGTCAGTTGAACATCCCGTCCTGGGATCAAGCCCTGAGTCGGTCTACCTACTCAGTGAGAAGCCGTTTGTTCCTCTCCCTCTGCAGCTCCCCCTGCTTCTGCGGGCACTGTCTCTGTCAAGTTAATAAATAAAATCTTTTAAAATAAATAAATTAATTAAAAAGCAAAAGCAAGTTAGAGGGGGACACCTAGGAAGTTTACACATTAATAAATTTATTTCTTTGACTAAAATAGAGTAAATTTCCTCCTTAAAATATTGTGACTGATACCTAATTACTTAAAATTTAAGATAATTACAAAATTGGAAGCATTTCACTATACTAAATGCAAGCTAATTTGTCAGGCATATTCTTTGCACCTTTGAATCTTTATATTTTTTAATTATTTAGATCTCAGCATCCTCTTCAACAAATGAATGCATTTCAGTTAAAGGAAGAATGTATTCTATATTGAAGCAGATAGGAAGTGGAGGCTCAAGTAAGGTAAGTATCTTAAATGTTTAAGAGAGAAAAATGTTTTAAACTTCCTTTCTTTGTCTTTTTACCTTTTAGGGCTCTTTTTTCTTAGCACCTAGGGGCCTGTATTGCTTTTGAGCCAAAAAACCCTTCTCATCCCCTGCTCCCATTCCCTCTCTCCAAGTGACCTATCTCTTTAGGCCTATCTCTTAATTTCAGTTCTCTGTTCTTCCCTCTGATGTCTTGTGCTTCCAAATTTCTTCTCTAAATGACATTAGTATTGACTTCAGGATGGCAAATGAAGCTATGTATTATCACAAACTGTCTTGTGTGAATAATATTTTGAATAACATTTTGGGCTAATTCGGCAAGATATTTGTTTAATTTTTTGAGTTTTTTGAGTTTTTCTTTTCAAAAACAGTTTAGTAATGTGAAATTTCTGGAATTGGAATAGATCATTTGCTGAATTTATCTGAGTTCTAAATTAATACAGTTCTAATTCTTATTCTGTTCTCAAATCTACTTAAGTCTGATTTTTATCTTCATCCCTCACCAAAACAGTTATCACCAATGATCTCCATATTTTCTGCCAAATCTAATTCTTAGCTTTAATTGTGGGTTACTCAGCATTTGGGGCAGTTGATTGTTCTTGCCTTGTTGAAACTTTTTTTGCCCCCATTTGGCCTCTCTCAGTTTTCCTCCTCTCCAACTGGCCTTTTCTTTCCAGTTGTCTTCATGTCCCTTATCTTAATGGCACAATGCCCCAGGCCTCAGCCCTTGATCTCTTCTCTTCCTAAGCTCACTTCACTCCTATGGTGTTGTCCAGTCTCCTGGATTTAAGTATCATGTATATGCTAATAATTCCCAAACATATTTCTAGCTCAGACCTCTCCCTTGAATTCCAGACTTGTATATCCAGTATGACTGCTCTCTATCTCTTCTCGGGTGTCTACCAGCTATTTAAAACTTAATATGTCCCAAACGTTACTCTGGCTCCAGTCTTTCCTAGTTCAGTAAATGGCAACTTCCTTCTTCCACTAGTTAGGCCAAAAACTCTGGAATCATTGACTTCACTTTCTCTCACACATACATCCAGCCAATCAGCAAATCTTATTGGTTTTACCTCAGAGGATATCCAGCATGTGACTATTTCTCACCATCTCTACTGTTAACATTTTGGTCAAATCAGCTGCCATATTTTCACCTGGTTTATTATAACAGCCTTCTTAGTCTCATTGATTCAATCTTTGTTCTCCTGGTGTATTTTCACATAAGAGTCAGTTTTCCTCCAGACATCCTCATCTCTTTGCTCATCCTCTGCTCAAATGTCTTCTCAATCAGGCCTTCCTTGACCACACCTCCCACATTCGAATTGCTGGTGAGCTCCATTTCCTTTTTTTTTTTTAATATTTTATTTATTTATTTGACAGAGATCACAAGTAGGCAGAGAGGCAGGGAGAGAGAGAGAGAGGAGGAAGCAGGCTCCCCGCTGAGCAGAGAGCCCGATGCGGGGCTCGATCCCATGACCTTGGGATTATGACCTGAGCTGAAGGCAGAGGCTTTAACCCACTGAGCCACCCAGGCGCTCCCATTTCCTTCTTTATTTTGCTCTATAGCTCATCTTCTAGTGTGCTCTGTAATTTCCTTATTTGGTTTGTTGTTTGTGTCTTCCTGCATTTGAATGTGAGTTGCATCAAGGTAGGGATGTTTGTCTGATTTCCTCAACAATGTTTGCTCTGTAACCTGAAATAGGGCCTAGAATGTAACGGATTAAAGTAATTTGTTGGATGAATGTCCTTACTCAACTCTTGCTGTTTTACATTGTTAAGGATGATCTATGAAGCAAAACCTGTTGGGTTTAAGTTTTATGTATTTTCTAAGCCAGCTAACAATAACTAGATTTGTTTAAAACTGCCTTGTTAGCTTATTATAAATAAGGTATGTATATTACGATGTGTAACAATTATTCAATAATATTAGTTTCTTTTTTGTATACATTTTCTTCTTTCCATTGCCTCAAATTTCAGGCATGAGAACAAAGGGACAATACAATTGATTTTTATCAATATGTTAGAATTACCTGATTTAGTTGCTTTAATAGGAATTCTTTGGTTAATATTTATTATTCTTTAGTTATATTTGAATAGTGTCAAGGTGTGATATTAGTGGCATGTTTTCAGAGGATATAAAATGATCTTGCTGATATTTTAAACATTTTTTCCTTGGAGCATAATGAAGATGCTAGCTTAAGTCAAGAGCCAGGTGATAAAGTCTTGACTGGCCCATATTTTTTTTTTAGTATGATTACCATGTCATTTAATTTAATTGTTATAGTGGAGTTGAAAAAATCACCATGCCTCAGAGAAAGAGAGTAACACGCTTGATGAAACATTTATGTTCTATTCTAGAGTTTAGACAGTGACCAACATATATTGTATGAAGAGCATTTAGAAAGGTCATGGGGGAAATTAGGAATGGTCATGACACTGGCCTTTCTATTTCTTTAACTTTCCATGAAACTGAAAATGATAACTGATACTATCTATGAAATGGAAATAAGGGCTACCTAATCATTAGTTACTGTAAGAGTTTTGCCAGAGCAGGAGCAATAGGGGGGTGAAAGCACATACATGAAAAAGTTGATTTTAAAGTTTTCATTTCCTCTAAAACTTTGAGATCTTATTATGTTGTTTTAATATCCTGCAAATCCTCTTTCTGTTAAACCTGACAACTTTATTAGGTTCTAAAATGTCCACTTTATTTTGTCCTAATAGTCCCTAAAGATAGTAGGTAACTTTGCTGCACTCCAAATATATCATCTCGGTCATCCTTCTAAACCTGTGTGGTAGATACTAGTAACAACATTTTAATTGTATGAGAGTAGTAAATACTTTCAATTCTCTGAGGTTTGTAAGGCTGTTTACCTTTTACAAAGTGCCTTTATATGTTTTAAAATTCCTTTTATCTCTTCCCTTATTTTCTGCTGTCTCTTTCCCTATTACTGTTTTAATGCCTGTCCCTGTGTGCAAGTAAAACTGGTAATACTTTGCTAGAGTTTTGTATTTAAAATTTTAATAACACTTCTGTTCTTTTCTTATTCCTTGCCCCAACCAGCTGGGTAGTCAAGGTTAAATGGCTTTTGAGTAAATGATATTTTATTTCATTGTGTCCAAAGGGATAAATGAATGTAATTTTTCTTGCTTACCCTGGCATTTATATTTATATTCATGCATTTCAGAAGCCTCAACCCTATTGCATATTTGTTGAAAGTTAGACACATTAACAGGGTTTTCTATTTTTCAAAATGTATTATCTGCCCCATCAATATTGGTTAAAAGTTACTATAATTATAGCCAGAGCAGTTTGACCTGGACCTCAGAGATCCTGACAGTGGGCTTATAGGAACATCTTGTTCCTATCAACTTGACTTTGAAAATTGGACCTAATCCACTTTTCACAACTGAATATACAGATAGCTTACGATTACTACAGATTTTAAAATACTCTCTACCACATGAATGAAATGTCAGTTCCAGGCACGATGGAAAAAACACCATCTGTGAAATGAATTGACTCTTTATGACAGCCCTTAGATGTTCTTAACATTTTTGAATGTCTTCTTCTTTAGGTTATTTTCCTAGTTAAGGCATCTGATAGAATGTTACGAATATATATGAAATTGCAATTATCTTTTTTATATGTTAATATAAAAACTTTTTAGGTTTACCCCCTTTGCATTATAGAATGCCCATTGTTGGGGTGCCTGGGTGGCTCAGTGGGTTAAAGCCTCTGCCTTCGACTCTGGTCATGATCCCAGGGTCCTGGGATCGAGCCCCGCATCCGGATCTCTGCTTAGCGGGGAGCCTGCTTCCTCCCCTCTCTCTGCCTGCCTCTCTGTCTACTTGTGATCTCTATCAAATAAATAAATAAAATCTTAGAATGCCCATTGTCATAGGTAGCTGAGAATGGTCTTTTAACTCTTCTAACATTTTTTCCCTTCAATGCTCAAAATAAGCCCAGATAGGTTTAATTATTCATATCAGTATTCCTTAACCTAAAATTCTAATAAATTTAGAAGTATTATGATAATGTAAATGTAGTGCATTCTAAACTTTTTCTTTTGTTCTACTATATAGGTATTCCAGGTATTGAATGAAAAGAAACAGATACATGCCATAAAATATGTGAACTTAGAAGAAGCAGATAATCAAACAATTGAGAGTTACCGGAATGAAATTGCTTACTTAAATAAACTACAACAACACAGTGATAAGATCATCCGACTTTATGATTAGTAAGAATTTTTTTAATTTGAAAAGGAAACTATTTTTGGTATAATTCTTTAGAATTAGTGAATCTTAATAGTATAATCTAACCATGTATTGTTTTGGATTTTTAATTTGTTTTTAATGGCAGTGAAATCACGGACCAGTACATTTACATGGTAATGGAGTGTGGAAATATAGACCTAAATAGTTGGCTTAAAAAGAAAAAATCCATCAATCCATGGGAACGCAAAAGTTACTGGAAAAATATGTTGGAGGCAGTTCACACAATTCATCAACATGGTATTTTAAAATCTCTTCTTATGCAGAGTTATAATAATCAATAATGTCATCTTAGAGAAATACACCATTAATTTTTAGGTATTTGTTATTGGCACCTTTAGACAAGATAAATATTTGGAAGCTCATTTAAAGATGAAGGGACAAAACACCATTTCTTTTTTTCTTTTTTGTTTTTTTAAGATTTTATTTATTTATTTGACAGAGATCACAAGTAGGCAGACAGGCAGGCAGAGAGAGAGAGAAGAGAAAGCAGGCTCCCCGCTGAGCAGGGAACCCGATGCGGGGCTCGATCCCAGGACCCTGGGATCATGACCTGAGCCGAAGGCAGAGGCTTTAACCCATTGAGCCACCCAGGTGCCCCAAAAAACCATTTCTTTAAAGCATTTTTTACCAAAGGATATAATGCATGAACTCAAGTCCCCACAGCCTTAATGTATCCATAATGCAAAATATACCCATATCTTTTTTTTTTTTTAAGATTTTGTTTATTTATTTGACAGAGAGATCACAAGTAGGCAGAGAGGCAGGCAGAGAGAAGGGAAAGCAGGCTCCCCACTGAGCAGAGAGCCCGATGTGGGGCTCGATCCCAGGACCCTGAGATCATGACCTGAGCTGAAGGCAGAAGCCTCTGCCCAATATATCCCCTCCCCTTAACCCACTGAGCCACCCAGGGCCCCCCTCCCACCATATCTTTATTAGTATTAACATAGTCCATTATCCTGGGTCTCCAAGTAGTTCATGATAGCAGATCTGAGACTTTGGGGTTTGGGCATCTCAAAAATCTGAGATGTTTATTTCTCTCATTCTCTTGGTCATTTGTATTGTGTACCCTGCGTGGGAGTTAGTTTCATTCTTTTTCAATTGTTAGCCCTAAGCCCTTTTTTTTTTTTTTAAAGATTTTATTTATTTATTTGACAGAGATCACAAGTAGGCAGAAAGGCAGGCAGAGAGAGGGGAAGGGAAGCAGGCTCCCTGCTGAGCAGAGAGCCCGATGGGCTCGATCCCAAGACCCTGGAATCATGAACTGAGCCGAAGGCAGAAACTTTAACCCCCTGAGCCACCCAGGCGCTGCCTATCCTTTTTTTAAAAAATAACATTTAACTTAGATAATTGTAATTTTTTTTCCCTCATGTCTCCTGTAAATTAAAAGATAATTCATTGGTGATTAAGGTCAGGGTTGTAGGGATTAGAGTCTTAACACCTGGCAGTATAATTTACAATGCTATATAGTAGTTGGTGAATCACAATGATTTTAAGATTATTAACTCTGAAGCCAGACTGCCTGGGTCAAGTCTGGCCCTGTCACAAGTCTGGCCCTGACCTTGAACAAATTACTCAAGCTCTTTGTCTTAGCTTCCTCTCTTAAAAGTGGGGATTATAATAGTACACTAATTACCCAGTGCTGGTATGAAAATTAAGTGATTCAATCTAAGTAGCAAACTTAGAGGAGTATCTGGCACATAGCAGGTGCTGTTTCTTTTTAGAAAATAATAAAAATGAACATTTAATTTGATTGACGAAAGGAAATCAACTTGGCCAGTAGATTGTGAAACTTTTTGGTACTTACAATGTTTTACATTGTCTAATATTACAATGGATTTTTATTCTGAAGGCATCGTTCACAGTGATCTGAAACCTGCTAACTTTCTGATAGTTGATGGAATGCTAAAGTTAATTGACTTTGGGATTGCAAACCAAATGCAACCAGATACAACAAGTATTGTTAAGGACTCTCAGGTAAGTGAATGGTTGGTTACCACCATAATCCTTTCGTCAAGGATTTAAAACCTTTGTATAAGAATAAATACTTTAAGAATCAAAACCATATTTAATACACTTTAGTATAGGAAGCCAATATCAGGTAGAAATAAGTTGAGCAATTTTGAATGATTTTCCTATAGTTGAGGTAGAGAAGCAGTAATATCTATCTTGGAGATCATCTTGGTCATGATCTTGAGTTCACCTGAAACTGTCTCAGAAATACCTGGTAACAACCAAAGAGGAAATTTCAGTTACATATTTTTCATTGTCTGTGAGGTAAGATTATTTCATTCTTCTGGAGAAGTAAAGCTTTTCCTATCACTTGCATTTGAAAAAATCCTTTTTTTAGTAACTTTTTTAAGATTTATTTTTTTATTTTAGAGAGAGAGCGAGCAAGCAGCAAGTGCAAGTGAGGGGAGAGGCAGAGGGAGAAAGAGAGAGAAAATCCTTAAGCCAATTCCTCGATGAGTGGGAAGCTTGATCCCAGGGCCCTGAGATCATGACACAAGCAGAAATCTAGAGATGGCCACTTAACTGACTGAGCCACTCACACTCCCCTGAAAAAAATTTCTCAAGTGGGCCTTCATATTGGAAACACCATAATGAATACTGTACCCAACTGCATTTTTCTAATAGGATATGCAGTCACAAACTTAATAAATTTGTCCCCATAAAAACTAAGATGATGACACCAAAAAATAACTAAATATAATCCTGCTTGGAGCTAATATGATGTGTTCCGCATATGCAGATTTTTGATGTGGATGTGCCATAATCCTAGAAGTAAAACTAGACCTTTTTTTAGGAGGAATAGATGGACAGCATGCCCTTGAAAAAATTCTATTTGACAGTGACTTCTCTTTGTATTGTAAATGCGGCTGAACATTGGAGCTCCTGGGTGGCTTAGTTGGCTAAGTGTCCGACTCTTGATTTCAGCTCACATTGTGATCTCAGGGTAATGGGATGGAGCCCTAGGTCAGGCTCCCCTGCTCAATGGGGAATCTGCTGCTCTTGGTCTCCTGCCCCTCCCCCTGCTCATGTCCTCACATGCACGTAAGCATGCTCTCGCTTTCTAACATAAATAAATAAATCTTTAAAAAATATACGGCTGAACATTTAGTTGTAAATCAGCTTGAAGATATCCTCTATGGCAAGGTTCTAAATATAGGTTTTCTGTGTTTGAAAACAGAATCATTTGTTTTAGAATAAAATAAATGCCTTATAAGTTTGACATAATCTGACTGTGGAAGCTCTTGCATGATTTATATACCTGCCCCATCTCACTCTGGACATGGGTCCAGGGAATACTTGGAGACATATCTAGAATTTTGATAAGTTGGTTGGTTGAAATTTTTTTTTTTTTTTTTTAAGAAAAGCATTTTAGGTCTATTCCAGCACAGAAATGAGTGATGTTAATTCCTTCAAAGTTTATGACTTTTAATATAATTTTAGCATCGATAGTTTTTATGGTAGTTACTCTTTATCATCACAGAAAAAGCTCAACATTCTGAAAGGAATAACTTTTCTGATTATGAATCCAATTTGCTAGAGTTGCGAAGAAATTTATGTCCTAATATTCTTGTCAGTTACTTGAGTTTTTAAAAACTTACTCCAATATTTGTAGTCATTCACATTTCCAAGAGTCTAACATTTGTGTTTTTAAAAATTGAAGGCAAAATAAAGTATTTTCATTGATTTGTGTTTTCTATGATTTGGCATACAGGTTGGTACAGTTAATTATATGCCACCAGAAGCAATCAAAGATATGTCTTCCTCAAGAGAGAATGGGAAATCCAAGTCAAAGGTACTATGAAGGTTATTTATATCCCATTTATTGGACATCAATAGGGAATGGGCTATACTCTGATTAAAATTAACAGCTAACTCAAAGTTGCTTAAGTTCTAAAACTTTTTAGGCCATTATAGAGACTTTGCTTTCTTAAGCAAATTGTCATGGGATTCAATTTCACTGTTATTTATTGATTTGAGATTGTTCTTTTCCTATTGTGCTTTTATGATGTCTCAACAGTGTGCTCCATTAAGAAATGTTACCAGGATATTCATAGGTTTTAAAATTAAAAGTAGAAATTAAGATTAAATTAGCTCTGATTTGGATACCTTAAATGGTATTGAATTGATAATGTTTGAAGTCTTTGGTTTCTTCTTTGGTTCTTATATTTTTATCTCTTACCATTTATTTATTTGTGAATTCTGCATTACCAAGTATAAAGCTCATCTGTAATTTTTTTCCCAGCTTGCCACAGGCTACTTTCCTACTTACTTTATTTCACCACCTCATTGATCTTTGTGTTAGCCTTGTTAGTGTCCCTGTTGGACTCCTTTTGCCTGCCGGGATGCCTCTGGCTTCCAAACTAATCCTTCTTCCTCTGGAGCAATGTCACACTGTGTGTGCAAGCACACGTTGTTGTCCAGGGACCTGCATTCAAGCAATAGATCAACCTCTTCATTAACAAATATCTCTGTGACTTAACTTGCCTACTTTCTTCATCTATAAATTAAGTTTACAAACAGTACCATTAAAAACTAATTGAGGGGCACCTAGGTGGCTTAGTCGGTTAAGCGTCTGACTCTTGATTTTGGCTCAGGTCAGGATATCAGCAGGGTCCTGAGATTGAGCAGGACAGGTCAGGCTCTGCATTTGCATCTCTCTTTCTCTCTCCCTCTGCTCGTACACGTGTATGCGTGCTTTCTCTTTCTCTCAGAATAAATAAATAAATCTTTAAAAAAATAAATAAAAATAAAAAGTAATTGAAGATTAAATAAGAAAGAATATAAATCAATACATTATCTAGTTCAAAATAATTGCTTAATGAATGTGTAATTACTAATTGTATTTTCTGTCCTAGAAAGTTGTGGCTTCTAAATATCTTCTCAGGGGCTCTGGGTGGCTCAGTCATTAGCATCTACCTTAGGCTCAGGTCATGACCCCAGGGTTCTGGGATGAAGTCCCGCATGGGGTTCCCTGCTCAGTGGGAGGTCTGCTTCCCCCTTTCCCTCTCCTCCTGCCTGTGTTCCCTCTCTCGCTGTGTTTCTCTCTGTGAAAAAAATAAAATTTTTAAATAAATAAATAAATAAATAAATATCTTCTCATAACTGATAATAATATTATGTCAAAGAATCTCTCATAAAATTCTTTTTATGTCTTTTTAGCTTCCCCTTTTAATACTTAGATTTGTTGTCTTTTTTCTTCTTGGTTAGAACTTACTAAGGTTTTGTTAATCTTAAAAAACAAAGTCTTACTTTATTCTGTTTTCACTTGTTCTCTAATTAGTTTTTGCTTTTATTTTTATTATTTTTATTTCCTTCAGGTTTCTTTCTCTTTTTTTCTAGTTTCTGGGATTTTTTTTTTAAAGAATTTATTTATTTGACACAGAGAGAGAGAGAAAGAGAGAGAGAGTGCGCGAGCACGCACGCATTAAGATGCCGGGGGAGCGGCAGGCAGAGAAAGAGGTAGAAGAGAAGCAGGCTCACTACTGAGCAAAGAGCCATTGTGGGGCTAGATCCCAGAACACTGGGATCATGACCTGAGCCAAAGGCAGACTCTTAACCTACTGGGCCACCCAGATGCCTCTCTAGTTTCTGGACTTAAATAATTGCTAATTTAATTTTTGTAATCTTTTTAATTAAAACTAATTTTTCTTTGAGTTTTACTTTAAATTCTACCTATACATCTTTTATAGTATTTATTTTCATTAACTTCTAAAATGTGCAATTTTAGTTTTAAAATACTATGAAATAAGATTTTTTTTAAGTAAGATTTATTTTGAATTGCATGTAGAGTTCAGATTTTTCAGTTGTCAACTCAGTGCTTTAATATCATGAGTAAATCTCCAGTCGTTTGAAACACCTGCTATCCAGTGGCCTTAGTGATTCTGAATAGAAGACAAATTTTTTATCTCAACATGTGAGGTAATCCCTCCTGGTAAAGAGCTCAGACCCCTCCCAGTCTAGCACTGTTCTCAAATTACTTTCCATTGAATGAATATCTGTTGGCTGTTTGGAGTTTCTGTTCTGAGATCTATCAGGCACATTCACTATTTCCTCTCTGCTTTCTGTTTTAGCTACCTCTACCATTCAGTTTTTGTGGCTGTTGGTAGTTTGTCTCCATTCATATTCTGGGGTTCATGAGTAGTTTTTCACTTAGTTTTGTTGTAAATATTTTCTGTATGTATATGGTTTTGCTACTAGACTTCTCTATATTATCTGGGGATTTGGACAGATTGAAAAGCGATGCTGTGATCTAAAAAGTAAAACAAATAAACAAAAAGAACAGACTCACATACAGAGAACAGTGATGGTTGCCAGAGGGGAGGAGGCTAAGAGATTGAGCAAAATGGGTGAAGAGGAGTGGGAGGTACTGGACTCCATTTACAGAATGAGTAAGTCAGGGGATGAAAGGCACAGCACAGAGAATAGAGTCAGTGGTATTTTAACAGTTGTGTGATGACAGGTGGCAGCCACACTTACGGTGAGCATAGCATAGTATGTTGAGTTGTCAAATCACTATGTTGTACACCTGAAACTAATGTAACGTGTGTCAACCATACATCAATTAAAGAAAGAAATAAGAACAACTATTTTGCCACAGCCACTGTCATTTTTCCATAATTTGAAATCCTTTAAAATCCATGATTTATTTAGAAATAGATTTAATTTCCAGATGGTTAAGTTGGAGGAGGGTTTTTAATTATTATTAATTCATTTTTAGTTTTCTTTGTGTTCAGATAGTGGAATCTGTTTTATCTGCCATTTTCTGAAAGGCATGTGAAAATTTCTCTACCACTCCCCCTAAGAGAATTTAATATAGTTTTTACTTAATATAGTTCTATTAAATGTAGTTTCAATGCATAGATGTTTCTGACTATCCTCTCCTCCTAGTTGGTCATTTTAAATTTTAAATTTTAAAATTGGCATTTTAAAATGTCTTTTCCGCTTTTAGAAGTATTCTGCTATGTTCTTATTCTTTTTTTCTAATATTAATATTCCTATTCTGCCCCCCCCTTTTTTTTTTTGCATTTGGTTATGTGTCCATTTTTTTTCTTTTTTCCTCATTTGGTTTAGATGAATCTTTTTTGACAGCATATATATTTTGTTTTAATGTATGTTTGAGTATCTACCTTTTAAAAGGAATTTAACCCTTCTCATTTGTTATGCCCACTTCTATGTTTTATCTTGTTCTTTTTAAAGTCAAAATGATGATTGTTTTAATATTGCATTATTTCTAATGAGAGTATTTAATGCAAAGAACACTTAATAGGAAGTAACATTCCTTGACTACTTACTATACTCAGAAATTACTCTCTATGGTTAAACGTATCTCATGATTATATCATTCATTTAATGCCCATGACAATGTACCTCTATTTTAGAGGTGAGGAAATGGATCTCCATAGAATTACTAGCCAGTAATAAGGCCAGGAATCAAATCTAGCCCAGCCTGGCTCTACATGTATTCTTGGGTTTAGGATAGCTCAACTTAACCTTTTAAAAAAAAAATCTATGCATACTTATATGTTATGAATTTATATAAAAATTTATCCTAATCCTTGAGCATGTGGGTGGCTTAATCAGGTAAACGTCTGACTCTTCATTTTGACTCAAGTCGTGATCTCCCTCAATGGTGAGATCAAGCCCTGCCTTGTGCTTAGCACAGAGTCTCCTTGGGATTCCTTCTCTCTCTCTCTCTCAGTCTCTGCCTCTGCTCCTTCCCCTGCTCTCACCTTTTTTATCTCTCTCTAATAAATAAAATATTAAAAATTATTTATTGTAATCCAGTAATTTTGGAGAAAACAAGTAAATTTAAAACTTGCAGTTCTTTAGTTTTTAATATTTTCACAAGCTGACAAGAATGTAATATGTTTCAGTTGAAATATTTTAATTATGAGTTTGTTAAGAGACGCAAAGGAAAGCTCATCTCTTAATAAAATAACCAAATATAACAACTAGATCTATATACTAACCAAATATAACAACTATATAAAACTAGAAAAAGATATTTTTTCATGTAAATCTAATCTAGTACTTGCCCATTCATTGAGGTTTAGTTATGATTTTAAATGTTAGGGATTTTATGTGTACATGTGTGTATAAAATATTCTTACATATAATTTTATGTTAAGATTATAGCAACTTAGTATTCTTTTTTTTTTTCCCCCCCCCTCCTAACTAGATAAGCCCCAAAAGTGATGTTTGGTCCTTAGGTTGCATTTTGTACTATATGACTTATGGGAAGACACCATTTCAGCATATAATTAATCAGATTTCTAAACTACATGCCATAATCGACCCTAATCATGAAATTGAATTTCCTGATATTCCAGAGAAAGATCTTCAAGATGTGTTAAAGGTAACATTAATAGTATATGAATATAGAAGAACAATATTTCATATACTCAAATTGTTTGCTTAGAAGAAATAGTTGAACTCACTGGAATTATGTAACTGGCTTCGATAAATACTTCTGGTCTATTTTTTTTTTTTTTTTAACATCTGGTCTATTGAAAGGAATTCCTGAATGAATTACTTTTTAAGTCATGATAAGTTCACTTTGAAGGTGTTTTAAAGCTTACGAATACTTGGGGATTTTGCAAAAATGACTTGTGAAATAATCTTGTTATTTCTGAGTAGGCTATCTAGAAAGCATCTTCTGTGGTATGATACAATCTTGAATAACACTTTATATCAATATTACATAAGAAAACTTGATTGTGTTTTAATTCTTATTTTATAGTGTTGTCTAATAAGAGACCCTAAGCAGAGGATATCCATTCCTGAGCTTCTGACACATCCATATGTTCAAATTCAAACTCATCCAGGTACTTCTTTGAAAATCAGTTTATTAGTAACTACTAATACAAAGAGATGTCTAGCTATAACAAAAAACAGAATATGAAATGGCTTCTCATCCCAGCCTGCCTCCTTCCATAAGGAAGTTCCTTTTATGCTAAAATATTAACATAAACGAAATTCCTTTTTTTACTTGCTGGCATTCATATTTACTTATCCTAGGTAAGTGCTGTGATTAGAAGCCAGTTAATTGTGCTGTTTAACAGAATGTATTTGTATCTGATTTTATATTTTTTATTGGTATGGGCATGTTACTGATTATATTTTTTGGCAGGTAACCAGATGGCTAAGGGCACCACTGAAGAAATGAAATATGTTCTGGGCCAACTTGTTGGTCTGAATTCTCCTAACTCCATTTTGAAAGCTGCTAAAGTAAGAATGTCTATTCTCTTTCTACATTACTTTTAAATGTTTTGTATAGTTTAGTGAATAAGACACTTAGGTAATCCAAAGAAAAGTTGGTCTAATCATCACATCAACTATGAAGCATATTTCTACATTTAAATACTTAATGTGTCCTTTTTGACAAATATAGACCTGGTTGATTTACATTCTTTTTCTGCAGACAGCATAATTGAAAGTATTTTGTCATATTAGGTACATTCTTAAAATTGCTGTCAGATCTCAACTGGAATAAATTTCATAAGGAATTTGTCATTTAAATCAACAACATTCTTAACACAGCTTTTGAATTCATTTCTTCTAGTCATTTTTTTTTCCCAGAAGGCATCTTGGAGAATCTCTGTATTTGTTATATGTAATGGCTTAAAGCTGTATACTGCAGTCAGAATATTTCTCAAAGCAAATGTCTCAGACCTTTCGTTCATCCTCCCAGTGTTTATTTCTGTCTATACCACCATTTTTTAATCTCGTTGCCATCACACCCCTAGAACCCTATATATGCTTATTGACCAACTGGTTTAGTTACCAAGCAGTTACTAATTATTTATTTCCATTATAGTGCTACTATAAAATTATGGTAGCTTAAAAACACTCTTAGCTCTCTAAAGCCAATCTAAGATGTCAAAAACTTTGATACATTCTGGAGGAATTTACTATACATTCACTATTATATTTGCATTCATGGCATTAAGGTAAATTTTTTTTTTAATTTTCGTAGGTGCTTGTGGTTAAATCAGTGTCTTTACCAATTCAAATTGGACAAAATTTGTTTTATAACTTTATTTCATATCTCCCTGTTTTAAATTTCTTACCAGTATATTATTTAGCGCCTTTTATAAATAAAATTGAAATGAATTATCTTTACTACTAAGGTTATGTTATGTGTTCCTTCAGGGTAGAGATGTGTGTTTAGTCTTAAATCTTTTAAAATATGTAGATTTTAATATAGCTAATTCTGTTTATTTATATAACTATTTTTTTTGGTCAACTGTTTATTATTGAAATATCATCTGATATACATCTGATGAGTGTATTTTAAGGTGTAGCAATTTATCTAAGACTGGCTTTATTTAAGAAAAAATATGGGAGAGTAAGGTGTATATATAAGATGTATATATATGCTTGTTAATGACTATGTTACATTTCTTTCATAGAATGATGGAGCTGTATCTCATGATAGTGAATTCTTAGGTCAAGCTAGGTGTTTACTGTTCTTAATTATCTTCAATCATTTATAAAATAATTTTCTAGTTTTAAGAATAAGAGAAATTCACTACATATTAGAATATATGTAGTTATCTTTACTCATCTGATAATACATTGAATTTTAGAAGTTACAAAACAAGTCTGTGTTTTTCATTTCAGACTTTATATGACCGCTATAGTAGTGGTGAAGGTCATGATTCCTCTTCATCCAAGACTTTTGAAAAAAAATGGGAGAAAAAATGACTTGCAGCTACTCATAAATTATCAGATATCACCTATAAAATATACTGGACTACTGTACTCTTGATTCTCTGTGGAAATCTGCTTTTAAAGACAACTTCACCCTAAGATGTCAATGGCAGAAAAATTCAGTGCATTAACTTCAAAAGAAAACTGTAAAAATAATAACCACTAATGATACTGTATATATTAAGTTGTTTTCTCTTATTCTTTCCTGTAAATCTACTCTATTTGATACCATTTCACATTTAGAATAGTGGGTGAACAACTGAAATATATTCTGAAGAACTATGTAAATAAAGCTTTGTAGCATAAAATGACACTAAAATGTAAAAATTGTATAATTATTTTCTTTAAGCAAATGTACTGCTGATGTGGCAGCATAATTCTTAATAAAAATTGAATTAAGGGAAGACACAAGAGTAGAATTTAGTAAATGAACTTCAAGAAGAAAATTCCAAAGGGTTTGAATTCTAAAATAGATTTCCTAATTGCTTTATGGTGCTGATACAGTCCAGAGTTTTAGGGCTGTACTTTGATGATTCTTTTAATTCTCTCTGATTCTTCATGATATCTATTGCTTGGTGTTTAGATTATCATACTGGCTTTTTATTTCTTTAATTTTATTTATTTATTTTTAAAGATTTTATTTACTTATTTGACAGAGAGAGACACAGTGAGAGAGGGAATGCAAGCAGGGGGAGCGGGAGAAGGAGAGACAGGCTTCCCGAAGAGAAGGGAGCCTGATGTGGGGCTTGACCCCAGGACCCTAGGATCATGACCTGAGCCGAAGGCAGATGTTTAACAAGTGAGCCACGCAGGCGCCCCTATCATGCTGGCTTCTGTGGTATAAGTTATATAGGACATGCCCTCACTATGTGACTTGCTTGGTAATTATAAATGTAGTCTTAGAGTCTTCAGGACTGAGTCTAGTAGACTTTGCTCCCAACTCCTTTTCTTTTCTTTTTTTAGACTTCAATAGACCTTTTTAAAAATTAAGCCTTTTAGATCTGGTTTAGGTTCACAGCAAAATTGAGGGGAATGTGTAGAGATTTTCTATATAGCCCTCGCCCCCATACATGCACAGTCTCCCTAATTATCAGCATCCCCCTGGTACATTTGTTAAAAATAATAAACCTACATTGACACACCATAATAATCACCCAAAGTCTGTAGTTTACACACAGTTCAGTCTTGGTGGTATACATTCTATACGTTTGGACAAATGTATGATGACAAATATCCATCATAATACTATCATAGAGTATTTTCATTGCCCTAAAAATCTTGTGTACTTCTCCTATTCACCTGTCCCCTACCCCATAATCACTGGCTATCACTGATCTTCTAATTGTCTCAATAGTTTTGCCTCTTCCAGAACATTATATAGTTGGAATTATAAAGTAGGTAGCCTTTTCAGATTAGTTTTTTTCGCTTAGAAAAATTCCTCCAGTTCTTTTCAGTGCCTAGTTATATTCTATTGTATGGAAGTACCGCAGTTTATCCATTACCTACTGTAGGTCATCTTGATTGCTTCCAGATTTTGGCAATTATGAATAAAGCTGCTCTAATCTGTGTAGAGGTTTTCAACTCCCCAAGGAGCATGTTTAATGTATTGATAGTAAGAGTATATTGAGTTTTGTAAGAAACTGCCAAACTGTCTTCCAAAGTGGCTATACCATTTTGCATTCCTTTCAGCAATAAATGGAAGTTCTGTTGCTCCACTTCCTCACCAGAGTTTGGAGTTGTCAGTGTTCCAGATTTTGGCCATTCTAATAGGTATGGAGTAGTATGTAATTGTTCTTTTCATTTACATTTCTTTTGTTTTTATTTTTTATTTTTTTTTAAGATTTTATTTATTTATTTGACAGACAGAGATCACAAGTAGGTAGAGAGGCAGGCGAGGCAGCGAGGGGGAAGCAGGCTCCCTGCTGAGCAGAGAGCCGGATGCGGGGCTCGATCCCAGGACCCTGAGATAATGACCTGAGCTGAAGGCAGAGGCTTTAACCCACTGAGCCACCCAGGCACCCCTCATTTACATTTCTGTGATGACACATGATGTGTAATATCTTTTCATATGCTTATTTGAGAGCTGATACCATCTTTGATGAGATGTCTTTGGCTTATTTTTTAAATTGGGTTGTTTGTTTTCTTAAAGTTAAGTTAGTTTTAAGAATTCTTCATATATTTTGGATAGCAGTCCTTTATCAGATGTCTTTTGCAAATATTTTTTTCTTAGTCTGTGTCTTGTCTTCTCATTTTCTTGATACTGTCTTTCATAGTGCAGAAGTTTTTCATCCCAACCTACTCTGCCACCCAGGTGACTTGCTGTATGTTTTTTATAGATACTCTAGGTTGAGGAAGTTCCCCTTTATTCTTAGTTTCCTGAGAGTTTTTATCATGAATAGATGTTAGATTTTGTCAGTTGCTTTCTCTGGATCTATTAATAATGGTCATGTGAATTTTCTTTTGTAGCCTGTTGACGTGATTGACTACATTGATTTTTGAATATTACACCAGCCTTGACTACTTGCGATAAAGCTCACTTAGTGGTGGTGTACAATTCCTTTAATACATTGTTGAATTTGATTTGCTATTATTTTACTGAAGATTTTCACATCTACTATATTCATGAGAGATATTTGTTTTCCTGAAATATCTTTGGTTTTGATAATATCATAGCATGAGTTAGGAAGTATTCCCTCTGCTTCTCTCCTCTGAAAGAGCTTGTAGAGAATTCATATAATTTCTTCGTTAAATATTTGGTAGAATTCACCAGTGAACCCCTGTGGGCCTGGGAACCCATTTGGAAGGTAATGAATTACTGATTCAATTTCTTTAATAGATAGAAACCTATTCAGGTTGTTTATTTTTTTATTTTATTTTTTTTTAAGGTTTTACTTTGAGAGAGGGAGAGAGAGAGAGTATGACAGCTGGGGAGGGCAGAGGGAGAAGCAGACTCCCCATTGAGCAGGGAGCCCAACCTGGGGCTTGATCCCAGGATCCTAGGATCGTGATCTGAGCTGAAGGCAGATGCTTAACCGGCTGACCCACCCAGGCACCCTGTTTATTCTTGTGTGAGTTTTGGCAAATTGTGTTTTTTGTTTTTTGTTTTTTTTTTTTAAAGATCCCATTCATTCACTTGACAGAGAGAGAGATCACAAGGAGGCAGAGAGGCAGGCAGAAAGAGAGGAGAGAGCCTCTCTGCTGAGCAGAGAGCCCGACGTAGGGCTCGATCCCTGGACCCTGGGATCATGACCAGAGCTGAAGGCAGAGGCTTTAACCCAATGAGCCACCCAGGTACCCCGCAAATTGTGTTTTTTAAGAAACTGGCCCATTTCACCTAGTTTATCAAATTCATGAGCATAGAGATGTTCACAGTAGTTCTTTAGTATCCTTTTAATGTCTATAGAATCTATAGTATGTCCTTCTTTTTTTTCTACTATAGTAATTTGTGTCCTCTCTTTTTTTTCTTAGTCTGACTAGAGGCTTATTGATTTTATTTTTTCAAAGAGTCAGTTTTGGGTTCCATGATTTTTCTCTATTGATAAACTGTTTTCAATTTCTTCTATTTCTGCTCTAATTCTTTTTTTTTTTTTCATATTATTACTTACTTAAAAAAATTTTTTTTTCAGTGATCCAGAATTCATTGTTTATGCACCACACCCAGTGCTCCATGCAATACATACCCCCTTTAATACCCACCACCAGGCTCACCCAACCCCCCTACCCACCTCCCTTCCAAAACCCTATTTGTTTCACAGTCTCTGATGGTTTGTCTCCCCCATCCGATTTCCCCCAACTCACTTCTCTCCTTCTCCCAATGTCTTCCATGTTATTCCTTATGCTCTAGAGGTAAGTGAAACCATATGATAATTGACTCTCTGCTTGACTTCTCTAATTCTGTTACTCCTTTCTTCTTACTTTGGATTTAGTTTGCTCTTCTTTTTTTAGTTTCCTAAAGTAGAAACTTAGATAATTGATAATAATTGATTATAGAACTTCTTTTCTAATACACGCATTCAGGGCTATAAATTTTTCTCCATGTACTGCTTTTGCTGCATCCCACAAATTTAGTTCAGTTGTGTTTTCCTTTTTATTTATTCAAAGTACTTTTTAATTTCTCTTGAGGGTAGGACTACCAGAAGGCAGAAATCATAAGGGGCTATCTTTGAGGCTCCCTACCATTAAATGTTAGCTCTTTTTATGATTATTTTTTTCCTATTTTTTAAAGTTTATCCTTAGGAGGGTTGATCTAAATTACCTTTCCTTTGTTCATGTGATAAAAATAATTTTATCACGTGTGTGTATATGTGTTTTTGAACAAAATGTTGGTGTCTTGTATTTAGTCTGTTTTTAAAAATCTGATATTCTGTGCAAAAATAACTCCTAACCAGAAACCTATTTTCTGTTATGTTAAATGGAAAAATTACAATGTATTTAATGTTTCCTAAAACAATAAAAACACTTAGGTAAGGGACAAGCTATCAAGTTAACATGACAATATATAAATATGTTTAAAATACCACTTTTTGCTTGCTAAATTATGTTTATTTTTGCTTCATGTATTTTAACGCTGTTTCACTAGGTGCATGCAAACTTAGAATTTTTTTTTATCTTCATGGTGAAGTATCATGTTTACCATTTACCATTTCATAGGGATCTTCTTTAATTTCGAAATAGGTATTTATTTATTCTAAATGTGGCGTTTTCTGGTTTCTGGTTTTGGTTAATAGTCCCTGGTATGTGAGTGTAATTACAATTCAACATTTTTATGGCCTTTTAGGAATATCCCTTGTAAATAACATACCTGAATTTTACTTTATATCCAGTCACTTGTAATTTGTCTCTTTTGCCTGACAAGTTTAATCTATTAATATTTGTTATGATCATAGTAAATTTGTTTCTACCATCATATATTTGATTTCTATTTAATCCATTTATATTATATTCTTCTTTTATTCTTTGCTTGCTCCTTCCCTCTTTCTCTCTTTGTTTTACTTCTTTTAATTTTGTGTTTTTCTTTTCTTTGGCTTAGAAGGCTTAGAGTCTTGGAGGCTTTTTGGTTTGTTTTTAGTAATTAGTCTTAAATTTTACCAAGTTATTTAGCTTGACAAAGAATCAAGTTAAATAAGTAACTCAACCAAACCGGAAAGATTTTAATGTATTTTAAATATTACCACAACTTGTCTGTTGCGGTTTTATATATTCCTTGTATCTAAAACTAGCTTTTGAGAGGATTTCCTCTCTTTAAAGTATGCTTTTTAAAAATTCCTTTAGCAAAGATCCATTGATAGTGAAAATCTTTTTGGTTATTTGAAAACGTTTTAAATTCACTCATTTTCATGAGTTTTTTTCAGGGTCTATCCATCTGTTATTTCTTTATAAAAGATCTGCCTTTTTCCTCTGGCTACTTTGAAGATCTAAGCTCTGTGATATGCTGTTTCACTAAATTATGTCTTGTCAATTGATTTTGTTTTGTTTTTAATACTTTGGTATATAATATGCTTTCCAAGTCTGTGGAATCATCTATCTTCTTGATTCTGAAAAATTCTCAGCCATTATCTCTTTAAATTTTTTTCAGTTTTAGAAATTTCATTTGGTTGTTTTTCAGACCTGCCTATTCTTCCTTGGGGGGGTATTTTCTTCGTCTTCAAATGTGTGATTCTTTCATTTATTTCTTTGGTCATTTTATGTGGAACAATTTTATATTCATATTTGCAATTTTAGTACTTCTTTTTTGTTTTCTGACTCTGCCATTGATTTCTTACTATGTTGGAGGTCTCTAAGACCACCACCCAAGTTTGATGATTTCTTGGGAAATTCAGAGGATTTAGTTATACTCATGGTGATGATTTATTATTAGTGAAAGGAAGTAAAGCAAAATCAGCAAAGAGATAAAGGTGCATGAAGCAAAGTCTATAGGAAACAAGCCACAAGCTTCCAAGCATCCTTTTCCAGTGACTCACAAAGGATGCCCTAAATTTCCTAGCCAGAAGTTGTGACAATACATACAAAATGTTGTCTACCACAGGAAGCTCATTAAAGACTTGCCACTCTGGGTGTTTTGGAGGGCTGGTCATGTACTCACCCTAACATGTACTCAAATTTTAGGCTCCCAGAAGGGAAGCGGGTTTTATCTAAAACTACGTTGTTTGTACCTCACAGTTCAGGCACTGGAAAACACTCATTATTTAGGAAATCTGGGAACCTTCCAGAAATTTGAGTTCCTAGACTCTGGCCAAAGGCAAACTTCCATGCAGACCTTTTTAAGGGTATCAGTCTCAGGCTTGCAATGTTTACACTTTACACTTCTTGTGAATTTGTTAGTCTTTGTTTATGATCTCTGATTTGTTTTTTCTCAGTTATTGGAAATTCCAGAGGAAACCAGAGTTAACCTTAAAAAATAAAACTACCAGTTGTTTTACTAGCAAAAGCTGGGTTTATTTGGGAATACCAGAGAATTGCAATCTGGAACAAGCAAGTTACAACAGAACTATAGGCAAGTCCACAGAACAAAGCAGAGGAACACTTATAAGAGGAAAGGGGGACATTAGGAAGTCTGATATAAACAAAAATTCCATTGTGTTTACGTGGCAGTTTGAAGTATAGTGACTTTTCATTGGCTGAGCTATTGCCTGGGAAAGGAGGAAAGCTTTTCTTCCTACTGGGATAGCAAAATAGTGCCTAAGTGCAAGGTCCATCTCTTCCTGTTGGATCTGTAATTGACAACAGTGTTAGGGTATGAGAGCTCCCACTGGCAATCTCCTGACTCCATTCTAAATGGGATTTCCTTTTAATTTTCACATTAGCATATGCTATTACGTTAAACCAGTATCAGTATCAATCAGGTTAGGTTTTGCCATGGTAACAAGTAACCCTGAAAGATATCGGTAGCTTTAAACAATGAAATTTTATTTATTTTTGGTTTCTTGCCTTTTTTTTTTTTTTTAAGATTTTTCATTAATTTGTCAGACAGAGAGAGAACGTATGCACAAGCAAGGGGAAAGGCAAGCAGAGGGAGAAGCAGGCTCCCCCCTGAGGAAGGAGCCCTGTGCAGGACTTGATCCCAAGACTGGGATTATGACCTGAGCCAAAGGCAGATGTTAAACCAACCAAGCCTCCCAGGCATCCCTAAACAATGAAATTTTAATTTTCACTAATGCCTGTGGAGGAGGGAGGAGATTGTAGCTCTGCCTTGCCATCACTCTTGGACCCAGGCTATCTAGTGCCTCACAATCTGTTTGCTGTGGCACACAGAAAGGGAAAGTATAATAGAGTTTCTTAAAAGTTAACACTTGGAAATGACATCCTTCTCACAATTCATTGGCTAAAGAAGTTGTGTGCTTTAATGTAATGATTGTGCTAGAAAGAGGGCTAAAATACATGATGAATGGCACTAATTAAAATTAAGTCACAGCAATACTCTTTCTGACTTTGCTTCAATCAGGGATTCTTACCCTATAGTTGAGGGCCTCCTAGGACTACTGGGTGTTGAATGACACAGGGAACAAAAGTATTCTGTTTTTCTTGCCATGACATTTTGACATTTTGGAGGATTTTTAACTGATGCTCTCTTCCCAGAGTAGTTACAAATAACTTTGGGATGCTCTCCATGGTTCTTCACCCTTCCTCTTTCTTCTTTTCTTCCATTCTGCTCTACTTGTCCCCTTTTACTGCCAGAAAGAGAATATATTGTATTGAAGAGCGAAATGTATTAGCAATTACATTACTTAGTTTTTTAGTAAAGTAATGTTTATTGGCTGTTCATAGAGATGTGTATCTATATATGGAATTAATATTTCGCTGTTATTAGAAATCTACTAAATTAGATAGATAATATTTGAGAGAATAAGGTTAGAAAGCCCCTGTAGTCACAGGTGAAATGAGAAGGGGGTTATGTTATGGATGGTTGTTCACATTCTTGCTACTGCAAGAGGCAAGAACACAGTTGGATTTCCATCAAGTGGAATACAGGAACAAACAGAAGCTCTGTTCGGGTCTCTATTTAGTTAAAAAAAAAAAATGTGCAAATGAGGGAAACAATAATCAGTCATGGAGCGCTGGCATGGACTAGCTAGCCCTACTCTGGAGAAGAATAGGAGTTCGGTGGTGGAGAATGGGGTGGTATGAAGAGACACCTTTGGAGAAGAGTTAGGGATGCTGGGGCAACATATTTGTGGAGACTCTAGCATATTGCCTTTGGTGGGACTCTGATCTGCCTCAGTAAACCTAGCACATTGCCTCCTCCATCTCATCTTGTTGGATAAATGGAAAGCAACCATAGATGGAGGCTTTTGCTTGTGAATCTTGCCACAGTGGGTTTTTTTTTAATGTTACTATCAAAGAAAAATAATAGTCTCACTTTAATCAATTTGAAAAGTATAACAAGTATAATCTCTTCCAGTCCCGTCCATGTTGCTACAAAAGTTGGGTATTCATCCTTTCTGATGGAGGCATAATACTCCATAGTGTATACGGACCACATCTTCCTTATCCATTCGTCCGTTGAAGGGCATCTTGGTTCTTTCCACAGTTTGGCAACCGTGGACATTGCTGCTATAAACGTTGGGGTACAGATGGCCCTTCTTTTCACTACATCTGTATCTTTGGGGTAAATACCCAGTAGTGCAATTGCAGGGTCATAGGGAAGCTCTATTTTTAATTTCTTGAGGAATCTCCACACTGTTCTCCAAAGAGGCTGCACCAACTTGCATTCCCACCAACAGTGTAAGAGGGTTCCCCTTTCTCCACATCCCCTCCAACACATGTTGTTTCCTGTCTTGCTAATTTTGGCCATTCTAACTGGTGTAAGGTGATATCTCAATGTGGTTTTAATTTGAATCTCCCTGATGGCTAGTGAGGATGAACATTTTTTCATGTGTCTGATAGCCATTTGTATATTTTCATTGGAGAAGTGTCTGTTCTTATCCTCTGCCCATTTTTTGATATGATTATCTGTTTTGTGTGTGTTGAATTTGAGGAGTTCTTTATAGATCCTGGATATCAACCTTTTGTCTGTAGTGTCATTTGCAAATATCTTCTCCCATTCCGTGGGTTGCCTCTTTGTTTTGTTGACTGTTTCCTTTGCTGTGCAGAAGCTTTTGATTTTGATGAAGTCCCAAAAGTTTATTTTGGCTTTTGTTTCCTTTGCCTTTGGAGACATATCTTGAAAGAAGTTGCTGTGGCTGATATCGAAGAGATTACTGCTTATGTTCTCCTCTAGGATTCTGATGGATTCCTGTCTCACGTTGAGGTCTTTTATCCATTTTGAGTTTATCTTTGTGTATGGTATAAGAGAATGGTCGAGTTTTATTCTTCTACATATAGCTGCCCAGTTTTCCCAGCACCATTTATTGAAGAGACTGTCTTTTTTCCACTGTATATTTTTTCCTGTTTTGTCGAAGATTAACTGATCATAGAGTTGAGGGTCCATATCTGGGCTCTCTACTCTGTTCCACTGGTCTATGTGTCTGTATTTATGCCAGTACCATGCTGTCTTGGTGATCACAGCTTTGTAGTAAAGCTTGAAATCAGGTAATGATGCCCCCAGTTTTATTTTTGTTTTTCAACATTTCCTTAGCGATTCTGGGTCTCTTCTGGTTCCATACAAATTTTTGGATTATTTGCTCCAGCTCTTTGAAGAATACCGGTGGAATTTTGATTGGAATGGCATTAAAAGTATAGATTGCTCTAGGCAGTATAGACATTTTAACAATGTTTATTCTTCTGATCCAAGAGCATGGAATGGTCTTCCATCTTTTTGTGTCTTCTTCAATTTCTTTCATGAGTGTTCTGTAGTTCCTCGAGTACAGATCCAAATAGCATGGAGGACATGGGGAGTTAGGAGAAGGCAGTTGGGGGAAATTGGAAGGGGAGGTGAACAATGAGAGACTATGGACTGAAAAACAATCTGAAGGGTTTGAAGAGGTGGGGGGGTGGGAGGCTGGGGGAACCAGGTGGTGGGTATTAGAGAGGGCACGGACTGCATGGAGCACTGGATGTGGTACAAAAACAATGAATACTGTTATGCTGAAAATAAAAAATGATTAAAAAAAAAGTATAAAAGTTAATTACTTTTATCATTTGGCATATTTGTATAACTAAGATAACATATTTATAATTTTGTACTCTTTTTTTTCCCACCTACCTTTCTCAGGCATTTTCCTAAGTCATTTAAACCCTTCATAAATAAAAATCAAAATTTTCTTTTAGTAATATCCTATGATATGAATGTACAAGAATATTCCCCAATTTTTTAAATTTTGTATATAATCCAGAATTAATGGAAATGGAAGTTAATATTTGTCCTAAAATGTAGCTAATAACATAAATCCACAGATAAATAGATATCATGATACCATCATGGGATTTTTTTAAATTATCAACAATTAGATAATAGATTTGGCAATTGAAATTTAAGTTTACATTTAAGATATCCCTAGTGTGTGGCGGCATTAAACAATATTTTAGGGAGGAGATGAAGACTATCTAACCAGAAAGTTCTGTTGATTCCACTTTCAAGATATAGCTAGACTGGGGCGCCTGGGTGGCTCAGTGGGTTAAGCCACTGCCTTCGGCTCAGGTCATGATCTCAAGGTCCTGGGATCGAGTCCCGCATCGGGCTCTCTGCTCAGCGGGGAGCCTGCTTCCCTCTCTCTCTCTCTCTCTCTCTCTGCCTGCCTTTCTGTCTACTTGTGATCTCTCTCTGTCAAATCAATAAATAAAATTTAAAAAAAAAAAAAGATATAGCTAGACTTCGGTCCTCACCACCAGCACCTACCTCACCTTGGATCACTGCAATAATTTCCTCACTGTTCTCTCTGCTTCCACTATTGTCCTTACATATTCTGCTCCTTATTGGATAGCGAGAGCGATTTGCTCCAGTATGAGTTAGGGCACTTTGCTCCTCTGATACCTTCCAACTGACTCCCATCTAATTCAGAGGAAATGCCCAAGTCCTTGGAGAATAGGTTTTCTGCTCTATGCAGCCATATTGTAAAGGCAGTAGGCACACTCCTACTTTATGGCCCTTGGGCTGCTGTTCCCTCTTCCAGAATGCTTTTTCCTCAGTAGTCACTAGGCTTGTTTCCTCATCTTATGTTTGTTCAAATAGTCATTTTCCTAGTATGGCCTTCTTTAAATAACATTTAAAATCATAATCCCCCTGCCCCTCTTCCTTGTTGCTTTATTATTTTTTTGTAGGATTTATCCTTCTAACATTCTCTATAATTGAGTTAGGTATGTTTTGTTTTGTTTTGCTTTTTTTTTTTTTTTTTTACTACTTATCTCCCTCTCTCTCCATTATAATACCAGTTGCCAGAATGCAAAGCCATTTATTAGTTTTGTTCACTACTCTATTCCCAGTGCATAATATAATGCCTGGTCTATAGCTGACATTTGGTAAATATTGTCTGAATGCATGAATAAAAGTTATCTTCCTGGAAAGAAGGACTTATGTTTCTTTTCTTTTTTTTTTTTTTTAAGATTTTATTTATTCATTTGACAGACAGAGATCACAAGTAGGCAGAGAGAGGCAGGCAGAGAGAGAGAGGAGGAAGCAGGCTCCCCACGGAGCAGAGAGCCCGATGTGGGGCTCGATCCCAGGACACTGGGATCATGACCTGAGCCGAAGGCAGAGGCTTTAACCCACTGAGCCACCCAGGCGCCCCAGGACTTATGTTTCTTATAGAGAAACAATATTAGCTATATCAGCAAACTGGCTAGCCCAGTGGACTGATGTAAGCCCTAGAGTGGTAGACAAAATAAAACATCCTTTATGGAGACCCGACCCCAGATTCAGTCCTGCAAGCCGTATAGGGGAACTTCCTGCCTCTACCTCCACTCCCAGCAGGAAATCATTATGTGACTAACACATTTTCATCAGATTTCTGCTGATTTACCCTAAAGCTTATGTGAGAATGATGTGCACTACCAAGAAATGGAATTCCAGCCTCCAGCTACTATCCATGAGAATGAAATGAAGGGGAAACGTCGCCGACGCATCATGCCAATCTGAAAACTTCAAAGTTTTCAGATTACAACAGAGTTGCTGAACAATTAAAGAATAACTTACGACACAAGAATTACCTGGAACAAGTGTCCCTGAGGTAGCTAGAGAAGCTACTCAGTTTTTTACAAGGTTACTTGTGGAGACAAAGTTCAGCAGAAACGATAAAACAAATTCAATAGGGAATAAGAACTGATCCTGAGGAAGCCCTGAACAAACTAGATGAAAAGGAACTTGCTAAAGAAAGAGCATCGTGGGTGAACGTTTTGCGAAAAATCAGAAGAGGGATGATCCAAATTGCATTAATGATATTGAAGTTGAGCTCCTACAGGATGAACAACTGCAGTCTTGTGGCTGGGACACAGTCAGCTGATGAGTTCTGATATCAAAATCTCAAAGACTTGATTGTGCTAGCAGAAAAAGTTAAAAAATAGAGCTGCCCTAAGACCCAACATTTGCATTACTGGACATTTACCCCAAAGATATGGAAGCAGTGAAAAGAAGGGCCACATGCACCCCAGTGTTCATAGCAGCAATGTCCCCAATAGCCAAACGATAGAAAGAGCCGAGATGCCCTTCAATAGACAAACAGATAAAGAAGATATGATCCATATACACAATGGAATATTATTCAGCCATCAGAAAGGATGAATACCCAACTTTTGCATCAACATGGTTGGGACTGGAGGAGATTATGCTGAGTGAAATAAGTCAAGCAGAGAAAGACAATTATATGGTTTCACTTATTTGTGGAACATAAGGAATAGCATGGAGGACATTAGGAGAAGAAAGGGAAAAATGAGGGGGGATGGAAATCAGAGTGGGAGATGAACCATGAGAGACTATGGACTCTGGGAAACTGAGGGTTTCAGATGGGTGAGCCTGGTGATGGGTATTAAGGAGGGCACGTCTTGCGTGGAGCACTGGGTGTTATACACAAATAATGAATCATGGAACGCTACATCAAAAACTAATGATGTACTGTATGGTGACTAATAATTTTTTAAAAATCCATGTTTATACAAAGGATGTATAAATACTGTTCTAGAAAAATCTCTAAAGAACATTAAATATACATGTTGGGTCAAGTTTGGATTAACTGTTACTTTTCAAAGTGAGGACAGGTAGAGTGTCTACTAGGTGGATGCATGAGGAATACATGAAACCAGAATATAAGAATGTGCCTTTAAGGAACTTATAATCTAATTGGAAGATAGCTCAAAAACTTGTGAAAAGCTAATTAACAGAATTAGGCAGCAAAAAGATTAGAGCCAAATGCTTGATAAAGGTTAAAAAGGGTCAGTGCCTAGATGACCATAGGGTAGAATAGTCAGGAAAGACTTTGTCCTTTAATAGAGAGATGGCACTTTGCCTGGCCCTTGAAATGTTTGGATAGAAGTGTGTATAGAATTCCAGATAAGAGAAACTAAGAGGGGAAAAAAAGGGAGGGGGGAGGGTAGTGGGAACAGAGAGAGGGATTAGAATATTTGAGGAACAATAAGAAATTATAGTTTGGTCAGATTGGAGGGCATATATGGTTCCTAAGGGATTATCCTGTGTGCATTATGTCTTTATATGTATTTAACTATGGAGTGGGAGAGCAGCCCTACAGAATGCCCTGTAGCTGCAAGTAGATGTCATTTGATGGACAGCAAGGGAACTCTGCTGCTCCAAGTCAGGAAACCGGTACTAAAGATATTCTGAAACCCTGAAGCTCTTCCCATAAATAAAGATGTTTGTAAAATGGGAAATGTAGCCAAAATGAATGAATAATAGGCACTGTCAGTTTAGGCCTATTCGTGAATTTGGATCTACAAAGAGATCTTCGTTGAACCAGTTAGGTTATGTGTGTACAGATAACATCTTTCTTCTTATTAGAATATTGTTTAATTGGCAGATATTCTATGTTTTCAGCTAGGAGATTAATACTCATTAAATAAAACTAAATATTATTCATTCTTTCAAAAAAAGAAGATGTCCTTTATAGCTACTACCCATTCCAGGTTACCTACCTTGCAATACTTGGATTTTAGGAATGAAGGTTGTTCACACAGGCAGATTTTTTTCTAGACATCAATCCTTGACAGGATTGATTGATTGATTGATTGATTTTAAGATTGTATTTATTTGAGAGAGAATGAGTGCAGGTGAGGGGAAGCAGGAGAGGGAGAAGCAGACTGCCCACTGAGCAGGGAGCCTGAAGCACAGCTCCATCCTGGAATCCTGGGATCATGACCTGAGCCAAAAGCAGACGCTTAACAGGCTGAGCCACCCAGGAGCCCCTGACAGGATTTCATGCAGAATTAGGGATTTGCCTTTCCACAGAGGTGTCACATGATACATGGTCCTAGATGAAGTATGTCTTTGTTCAAATAAATGAAGGAAACTGAAGTTCCTGTTCTCCAGGTGTTTATTTCTACACTTCCTGTGAATTTTTTTTTTTTTTTTTTGGCTGTAGCCCAGATGACCTTGCATTGACTTTCTGGTTCTAACTGATACCATTTTAGAGCAAGGATATGGAAGTGTTGACAGAACACAAGGGGCAAGCAGTGTGCCCATGTGTGACCAGGCTCTGGGAGGCTGGTGAGGGCAGGATGCAGAGTGCTGTCCTCTCTCCCTACTCTGTTGCTATCTCGGAGGGGATCGCTGGCTTCCTTGTCTAGTGAAGATTCCCCACAGGCTGAATCTGTCAAAACCAGATATTCTCCCCAACCCAGGCTGGAGGCTCCTTCCTCATACTCTGAGGCTGGCCCAGAAAGGGCCAGCCTCAGAGTATGAGGGCCAGAAAGGGCCCGCTTGTAGAAGAACAAAAGATAGTGATTTGAATTTCCCTGATGGCTAATGATGTTGAACATTTTTTCATGTGTCTGTTAAGACATTTGTATGTCTTCTTTTGAGAAGTGTCTGCTCATGTCTTCTGCACATTTTTTGACTTGATTATTTGTTTTATGGGTGTTGAGTTTGAGAAGTTCTTTCGGGATCTTGGAAAGCAGCCCTTTATCTGTAGTGTCATTTGCAAATATCTCCTCGCATTCCTTGGTTTGCCTCTTTGTTTTGTTGATTGTTTCCATTGCTGTGCAAAATGTTTTTATCTTGATGAAGTTCCAAAAGTTCATTTTTGCTTTTGTTTTCCTTGCTTTTGGAGACATCTTGAAAGAAGTTGCGGTGGCCGATGTTGAAGAGGTTACTATGTATGTTTTCCTCTAGGATTTTGATGGATTCCTGTCTTATATTGAGGTCTTTCATCCATTTAGAGTTTATCTTTGTGTATAGTGTAAGAGAATGGTCAAGGTTCATTCTTCTGGATATAGCTGTCCAATTTTTCCAGTAACATTCATTGTCTTTTTTCCATTGGATATTTTTTTCCTGCTTTGTTGAAGATTAGTTGACCACAGAGTTGAGGGTCCACATCTGGGCTTTATTCTGTTCCACTGGTTTATGTGTCTGTTTTTGTGCCAGTACCATGCTGTTTTGGTGATCACAGCTTTGTAATATAGCTTGAAATCAGGCAATGTGATGCCCCCAGCTTTGTTTTTCTTTTTTAACAATTCTTTGGCAATTTGGGATCTTTCCTGGCTCCATACAAATTTTAGGCTTATTTGTTACACCACTTTGAAAAATGCCATTGGTATTTTAATCAGGATGGCTTTGAAAGTGTAGATTGCTCTGGGCAGCATAGACATTTTAACAATGTTTATTCTTCTGATCCATGAGCATGGAATGTTTTTCCATCTTTTTGTGCCTTCAATTTCTTTCATGAGTGTTCTGTAGTTCCTCAATTATATATCCTTTACTTCTGGGGTGCCTGGGTGGCTCAGTGGATTAAAGTCTCTGCCTTTGGCTCAGGTCATGATCTCAGGGTCTTGGGATCGAGGCCGGCATCGGGAATCTCTGCTCAGCAGGGAGCCTGCTTCCTCCTCTCTGCCTGCCTCTCTGCCTTCTTGTGATCTCACTTTCTGTCAAATAAATAAATAAAATCTTTAAAAATAAATAAATAAATAAATAAATCCTTTACTTTGGTTAGGTTTATTCCAAGATATCTTGTGGGTTTTGGTGCTATTGTAAATGGAATCAATTCCCTAATTTCTCTTTCTACAGTTACATTGTTAGTGTATAGGAAAACAACTGATTTCTGTGCATTGATTTTGTATCCTGCCACATTACTGAATTGCTGTCTGAGTTCTAGTAATTTGGGGGTGGAGTCTTTTGGATTTTCCACATAAAGTATCATGTCATCTGTGAAGAGAGAGGTTAAGTGGAATAAGTAGAGAAAGACAATTATCATATGGTTTCACTTATATGTGGAATCTAAGGAATAGTATGGAGGACATTAGAAGGAAGGGAAAAATGAAGGAGGTGGAATCAGAGGGGGAGATGAACCATGAGAAACTGTGGACTCTGGGAAACAAACTGAAAGCTTCAGAGGGGAGAGGGTGGGGAGGATGGGTGAGCCTGGTGTTGGGTATTAAGGAGGGCATGTATTGCATGGAGCACTGGGTGTTATACACAAACAATGAATCATGGAACACTACATCAAGAACTAATGATGTACTGTATAGTGACTAACATAACATATAATTTAAAAAAAAGAAATTTAAGTAACCAAGGTAACTTCATTTGAAAGTAAACCTATAGGTATTTTAAAACAAACAAACAAATAAACAAAAAAGATAGGGGAAGTGCTGCCCATCCCTGAAGTTGGGAGTGGCCTAGTGAGTCAAGGTTCACAGCCTCCAGGTAGGTGTGGAGTGACAGTGACAACAGTTGACCTGGTCTTAAGCAGGCTTTGCCTGTTTGGGTGGATGTTTGCATAAACGACTGATTTGAAACGGTGCTATAGGGCTCAGCCTGGGACAGACTTGCTAACTGGGTCAGGTCAAATTGGAAGACATTGTCAGTCACTGATTACCTAGTTTATCCTGTGAGTGCCCAGAGCACTTTCCTCATAGTCTTGCCAATCTTGGTATTCACTTTTTCCTCACCAGCTGGTATGATCAGGGGCAACCTGGAACAAAGCAATAAGGATTCAACCCGAGCAGCAGCCCTATTATAACAGACTGAACTTCTTCTTCCCAAAATCCAATGTTCTTTTCTTGTACTTGCTAGTTTGGGTCCATAAAGTTTAACTTGGGATAATTTTATCTCCCTTTTTTTCTGTTTTGCCTATGTGTACCTATTCTCACCACACACCAATTTCTTTGATAATATCTTCTTATTCTTTCCTATTTTAAAACCATCACCCTTGTGTTGGCACTCAGACATCCCCATCTCTTTATTAGGCTCTCTAATCTGTGTTTGGAACAGTGGTTCTCATTATGTGATTCCTGGACTAGCAGCATCAGTATTTCTTGGAAACCTGTTAGAAATACAGACTCTCAAGCTTCATTCCCAGACCTCCTGGATCAGAAACTTTGGGGTTAGGTGTGGCTGGGCCCTCTAGGTAAGAACCTGTGAGCTGCTGATGAACATGATAACAGATTCACCTGCTAAAATATTGTCATCAGTTGCCCCCTAGCTTAGACATCTTGAATGGTTCCCCATTACCTACAGGATTCAGTTCGAATTTGTCAACTCCTATGTTATGCATCTCCTTTGCTCCAGCTGGACTCCCATCTCCATGTTTTGACATTTCTGCCATGCACTCCTCTCTCCATGCTCTCTGTACTGAATCATATCCTTTTTGTCTTCAGCAGCATAACCTAAGTCTGTCTTCTGAGTCCAGCCCAGAGCCCTCTCCTCCCTCTGAACCTCCTCTGGTCTTACACACTTTTATGGTCTAATGCATATCCTACCTTGTATTGACAACCATTATCTTGTTTATGGATCTAGTTTCCCCAAATAGATTATAAGTTCATAAGGTTTTATATTATTAAATTTTTAGCATCATACTCACAATGACTGATTCCTTTCTTCTACTTCATATGAGTCTTTCTAAAACTGGCCCGATAATAACACACGGTGTTTTTTGTGAAAACCATAGATTCTCAAAGCCCCACCATAGATCTTCTCAACTAGATTCTTCAGGGGGAAGGTCCTAAAGATCAATAATTTGAATAAATACCCAAATATTTCCCATCATGAAGCATGTTTGGGAAAGATGGCTATAAACAGCAGATGCTCACATTTTTTTTTTTTTTTAAAGGAAGGTGACTTTGATTAAAAGAATAGGGAGGAAAAGAGCCCTTGTTAGATACACCCTGTGAGACTTGGTAAGTATTTCCTGAATGCCTAAATCTTTAAAGGAGGTTGAGGAATAGTCAAGGAAGATGAATGGGGGTCAGACACCAGGAGATAGTGGTGTGGTTGGGAGCAGATCGGGAAGGGCAATGACAAGAAAATGGTGTAAGTAACAGTCTGATTTAAGTGAAACTTGTTTGTCCCAGGAGGGGCATGCTGCCCTCATAGCAGCTGTTGAGTAGGAATCTCAGTAGTAAAGTGGGCATGTAAGTAGGACTCAGGAGAGATGATGATGAAGTAAAACTCCCTTTTATTGTGTATCACTCTGTGAGCTGAGTTATTTTGATACTCATGAGCCACCAGGAGCCAGGGAACTGTTTTCTCCCTAAATCATATGGTGCAGAAATCCCTAAAAGGACTATCTTGTTTTCTAAACAATGTCATTCAGGCCAACCTGTGCCACTTATTACATGAAGAACAGTCAAGAAATCAACTTGCTCAAAAATGCACTGCTGTTTATTTTCAGAGAGGAGACTGGGATCTAGGTCTTCTGACTCAACCATCCTAGGTCTCCCTCTCTTTTTTTTTTTAATCTCTACAACTTTTTTCTTAATTATATTTTTTAAGTCTGTATTTTATGAATCCTTAGACAAGAATAGTTAATACCTAACTTGATCCCAAATTTTCAGAAATGAGACCTAATCCTAAAAAAATGTTCATAATGGAGATGAAGTGAAGTAATGATGAAAAAGTACCTGTCACAGTGACTAGCATATATTTGGCCTTTAATGCCTGTGTATTCTTTTGGTCTTTGAATGCTAATTCACCTCACCTGCAAGTTCATTTCCATTGTTTACATACATAAGGGCATTGGCTTTTCAGATCTGAATCTGAATCCTGGCTCTGTCATGCACTGTGTAATTCTGTATGTAATTGCTTAATCTCTCTAAACCTTGGCTTCTCTACCTACAAAATGGGAATAATAATACCTTGCATAATTGCTCTGAAGAGCAAATGTTAGATGCTTAGAAGTGCTTGGCACAATGCCAAACATTTAAGATGTACTTAACAAATATGAGTTGTTTTTATTATTGATTCATAGCAAAACTATAGTTGGATCTGTGCCTTCTCATATAGAGGCAATAAGGGAAAGAGAATGATGTCTGAGCCATGTACCAGAGTTTGAATCTTGGACCGGACCCACCACTTATTACTTGTGTGGTCTTGGAAATGTCATTTAATTGTTCCATGCCTTAGTTATGCCCATTTTACAGATGAAGACCCTGCCTTCTCTGTGGGGTCATTGTGGGGAATGAATGTGTTAATATATGAAAAGTGCTTAAAATAATGTTGGGTACAACATAAATGCTCAATAAATATTTGCCATCATTAATATATGTCTTCGTATACTTACTGGCCTTGAGATTTTGTTGAGTTTGAAGAGTTCTCTTCCTCTTGGCAAGACTAAACTTGGAAAACTCTTTCCTTTTTGTCTATTTCTATATATTAGTTTATATCTGGTGGCCTATACCTCCAAGTCTGTCATTTCATCCCCTCATTTCTGCCACTTAAGGTTGGAGAAGCCCTTTGCTGATGGTCAGAAAATAATCAATTATGCATGAAAGTCATGGTCAACAGTAAAAGAACAAGAGAAATGCTGGCAATATATTAGATATTTAGAACAATTTTAAAAATGAAAAAACTAGGCACAATTTTAAGGAATATTAAAAAATGAGCTGATGATCCAAACAGATTAGAAACTGCTAAAATCCCTTGAAATTAACCCTATTTTCCTGACATGTGGAGATAATTTAGCACCTTTCTGTTTGCCCAGAGTTCTTTTATCTGTTCCTTTCTTCTTTCTGTATTTTCAACAAGTAGTCCTGAAAAATACTCATTCTGATCTATGTGCTTATTAATCCAATGCTGTCCCCATTAGGACTCTGTGAAGGCCTTTCTATAGTCAGCTTTCCAGAGTACTGGTACCTCCTTATCTTTGTGTAAGGTAGTCACACTAATTACCTGCTCCTTACAGCTTCCCGTTTGTGCCTAGGGGTAGGATTGTGAGTCGCTAGAGGTATCCACCCCTCCTCCAAGAGTTCAGAGGAGTGGCTCTGTTCTCAGTTGCAAGGGTTGGTTAATCTTGATAGGCTTAAGTCCAACTTGGTGGTCTCATTGTTTTGTCAGTGATTGGTTTAGGCCCTGGTGTGTGGTGTGTATCTTCTGGCAAATGAAACATGAAGGGAAGTCTGCCCTATGAAATATGTCTTTGTTTTAAAAATAAATTCATGGGAAGAAATAGTACCTATTTTTCTTCTGGATGTGGTTATGTCTGCACTTAATTTTAAGCAGTAGCTTTATTGCAACCATGAGGAAAACTAAGAGTAAAAGAGCAGAGTATGAGAGTGGAAAAATCATGGGTCCTTGATGATTAAGCATGAGGTTAATCCAGAAGCCATTTTACCTTGGGAATTCTTGCTATATAAGATAAATTTTCCTTAATATTTAAGCCATGCTGAGTTGTATATTATCTGTTTTATGTAGTTGGAAGCATCCAAAATAATATACAAGCCCTTGTTTTACTTATTAGCCAAAGACATCTTCTCTAGGCTCCATAACTTTAAGTTCTATTATCTCTGTGAAGCTGCCCAGAAAGTCCCAGCCCAAAATAGCAGTCTTCTCCTCTGAACTTTATTCACTCAGTTTGACATCTCTCTTTTTCCATTTCTTCCTGTAAATGCAAGATCCTATGATAACTTCTGGGAATTCTTAATTTCCGGTACACCACAAATGCTTTAATGTATCTTTTTTTTTTTTAGTTTTTTTTTTTTTTTTTAAGTAATCTCTGCATCCGATGGGGGCTCTAACTCGTGTCCCCAAGATCAAGAGCCATGTGTTCCTCCTACTGAGCCATCCAGGGTCCCCTAACATATCTTTGGTGAGAATGAGAATATTTAGAAGAAAATGAGAATAATTTTGGCCTTTACATTCTACACATTGGTTTGCACTCATTTGCATGATTGACAGTATGTTTTAATGTAGAGTGTAGCTGGGGGGTGACCCACTTAACTCCAAACTCTATCACTTACTAACTTCTCACGCAACATGCTTAATCTCTTAAATTTAATCTCTCTAAATTTGTTTCCTCTTATGTAAAATACCTCACAACATTATTTTGAGATTTAAATGGAACAATTAATGTAAAATGCCCAGGACACAGCGGACAGTCAATGATGCCACGTATAGCTCCTATCCATGTGTATCCAGATACAAGTGTAATTTATTTGTGATGGCTGAAAAAGAAAGCTCACCCAAAGAGGACTGTCAGCAGTGGGCAGTGAGAGAAGTGGAGAATAAGATATTGAGACATCGTTTCACTAAAATTCTCATTGTTCAAATGAAGAAAAGGAGGTCTAGAAATGTCCTAAGATTCACCCCAAGTCTTACTCCTCTTTGGTGCATCTTAATGACACAAGTGAGCTTCTTTCCCCAACACATGTGGTTTTGATGACTAAGATACATCTGTTTTTTCTACTTTTTCCCTTTTGCTTGCATTTAGACTTGGATCAGGGAGCAAAGAGGGAGATGTCAATGTGAAATACTTTCAAGGCCAGGCTTATTGGAATTGGGTAAGAAAGCACCTGCCCAAAAAATTGCCTACATATTATATTATATTACCCTACTTCAGAGACACAAAATAAAAATTGGGAATGTGAACACCTAATCAAAGCAAAGAATAAGGGAAATGAGGATCATCTCTATTCTAATTTTGGTATTAGGATAGATGTTACAATCTCAGCAATCAATTAATCTTATTTTTCTCATCTATAAATGTCTTTGCTCCCTAAAACACATTTTCTTCTTGTTATTTGAAAAACACAATAAATGGGGGAGGAAGTGTGGAAGCAAGGAAAATAAGAATGTGGAATGTCTTGGTCACAACTAAGTTCACCTTGAATCAAACACCAACGTCTCACAGGACTCTTGACTTGCTCAAACTCATCACATTATTGAAATTTTCTCAGGGGACATTCAGTCCTTTTTTGCAATCCAGATATAGAAGGATTTGTAATGAGACAATAATTAGATTTTGGTTGTATATTTGGTTGTATATTTAGTGGAGCTGGTGTCCCTGGATGAGGAGATTGAACATGTTTCCAAACTCAGAAGCCAAAACATGAACTTTAGGTCCTGAGGCCAATCACTGGTAGAGTGGGAAAGGGAAAGGAAGCCCAGGTAGATCTCGGGTTCCCAGAGCAGAGGCAGAGAAGGCTTGACAGTGAATGTACTAGTTGCAAGAGAGAAGGAATGGCTGTTGCTATAGCATAAGTGAACGTGATACACAGTGATGTGGTGGGTAACATACATGATGTAATGAGACTGTATGTACATTTGAGTTAAGAAATCAATTCCAGAAGTAAACCATGGATCTTGCCAATCTTTCGCCTTCCTTACTTTCCACTATGCGTACCCTGGAAAGATCAGGAGGGAAACGGGTAATTCCTATACTCCAGCCAGTTTTCCACATACCCTTTCCTGTCTTGTATTCTCCAGACTCTGTTGGTTTGCAAGCTAGGTTTCATACACACAGGGGAAAACGAGACTGAGGAAAGAAGCAGACACTCCCAGATTTGAGATGTTTAGTAAACCAGGGAACTTACTCTGAGGTTTGTCTTAGGCAGTCACAAGATAAGGAGATCTCTGCAGCCATCCATCAAATCTTTAAAAAAATTAGGGGTGCCTGGGTGGCTCAGTGGGTTAAAGCCTCTGCCTTTGGCTCGGGTCATGATCCCAGGGTCCTGGGATCGAGCCCCGCATCAGGCTCTCTGCTCCGCGGAGGGCCTGCTTCCTCCTCTCTCTCTGCCTGCCTCCCTGCCTACTTGTGATCTCTCTCTGTCAAATGAATAAATAAAATCTTTAAAAAAAAAATGTATAGAGTGGCCTTAACTGGTTTTAGTCCTGTAAACTATACGGATGGTTTCAACAACACATTGCTCTTTCAAGGCTATATCCTTGAAAACAGCTGCCACTATGAGAAGGGTGGGGAGAGCACACATTTCAGGCACAGGGGAAGGAGTGAGGAGTCTCTCAATGCTGGGGTCCAGTTCCAGGGTCAGCTGGTGGTCATGGCTTGTCAATTTTTTCCCCCAACAGACTCACATCTATATTGATGATTCTTCTGTTATTTTCCTTCTATAAAATGTAATTTTTTTCATTTTAAACACAGTCATTTAAATTATTTCCTTTTTCTTTACTCCCTTCTTTCTGTCTTAGATGGGAGAGCCCATACTTCAACTATTTTAATGAAATGAATATTTCCCATATAAGTTGTTCCTCAAAAATTTTAATTAGTGGGGCACCTGGGTAGCTCAGTCACTTAAGTATCTGCCTTTGGCTCAGGTATGATCCCAGGGTCCTGGGATTGAGCCTCACCTCTAGCTCCCTGTTCAGGGGGAACTTGCTTCTCCCTCTCCTTTTACCCCTCTCCACCATTCATGTTCTCACTCGCTCTGCTCCCTCTCTCTCAAATAAATAAATAGTATTTTTAAGAAACAATGTGAAAATTTTTAATTAGAATCGTTAAGTCTTACTAAACTAAATATTCACACAGAAACATTCAACAATGTTATGACAACACATGGAGCAAGGAAATGGAAGTAATCTGGGAGTCTGTAATGGGGGATATGGGGAAGTTGAAATGGGCAGTACTGTCAGCAGTAGAGTAGATGTCCGTGGGCCATGATGCATATATCTTAACAACAGTGCTGAGAAAGTAGGAAACAATGAACTCTAGAGCACAATAGCATTTAAGTTAATTAAAATAAGGACGCCCAGGAAAATATATATTTTGAAAGGAAATATGCAAATAAAATCATACATATCAAATATTAAATTGTGTGCCTATGTTACAGAAGGCAATGGTAGTGGTTATGGGGGGGAATGAATAAATTGACATAAAAGTCAAGAGAAATTTGCATGTGTTAGCAGTGGTAACGTGTCATCAATGATACAATAATGTGATGAATATGGATTAACTCAATGCTCTGCTTTCTCGGGGTTCCAAATAAATATATAAATAAAGAGCGAAGGAGGGGATTATACATAGTGGAGAGTGCAGAGATGTTTTTGACTGCGCTGATAGGAGTCGGAGATGCTATCTCTGTAAAGAGGCAGACTTGATATGTCCCAGGAATTGCACTATCTAAAGCCAGGCAAACGACAGTTCTGTGGGCTGCTGGTGTTTGATTTACTTGCTAAATTGATATAAATGTCAATCTGCTTATCATGCTGTCAGGGATGATTACCAAGAGCCATGCAGTTTGCGTCATTGCAGATAGAGAGCAAATATTCCTAAGGCAATTTTTTCAGCATTCTGTTACAAATAATAATACTTTAAATTTGTATGACATTTATATTATTTGAAGTACCTCTGTGTTGTAATTCCAGTTGATTCTCCTGAATGAGACTAAGCGAAGTATTATTATAAGTTTCATAGATGAGAACTCTGAAACATAGAGCGACTCAGTTACTGTCCCAAGGTCACTCAGATTAGAGAAGACCTGGTATAGGACCCATGTCTCCTGATCAACTGGAATGCTTCATTCTTTCTCCTGGTGAGAACACGTGGCTGACTGACACACACCCCTTTTTGCTTTCATTTCCAGGAAGCTCAGAGTTAGATTTGAAGCCCTGATGAAAGAATTTATTTATATATCTGTATATTTGTGTTCTTTTTCCCTTGGTCTTGAACTCCCTTCCCCGCCATTTTTCCTGGTTGTAATTCTTATTTCTACTTATATCTTATCCTTTCTTTATTCTATAGCCACTATGGACTACACGAAATCATCTGTAGAAGTGATAAATAAATATAAATAAAGGCATAAATGTAGAAAGGGGACAGAGCCCACAACACTAAAATAAAGCACATTTACCTGGAAAGAAGATCTAATAGCTGCTTCTAATGAGGCTGGCCACATTTAGAAAATCCTTGTGTTTGGATTATAGAGGATTTGACTAGCATTTTGAAAACCATGGTTAATAAGAAGACAACACCTACAGCAATAGATAAAAAGCATGATTCTAGAGTTTGAAACTTAATAAACCAAAATGACCCTAGTGAAGTATTCCCTATTGCTTCATGGATAAAGAACAGCCATCCAACAAAATCACCCATTCTGAATTCAGATTAGGATACTGGCTTTGTGACTTCGGTCCTCCATTGGTTATTTAGATTGTCCTTCACACTGGATCACCTGTCCTCTACCTACTTCTCCAGCTTCATTTCCTGTGATTACCACCCCCTAACCCCCCACTGGCACTTTATATTCCGTGGATTCACAAACTTCCTTGCCAATATTCACACTGGGTTCTCTGATGGATAACCCTTCAGTATTTTCCCTTAAAGCCCTGTTCATGTGACCTCCCTTAGAAAACTTTCCTTGATTTGCTCTCCTGCTTGGTCCCATCACTCAAGCTCCTTCTTTATGTTTAATAGCATTTTAAATATACCACCATATTATAATAACTAAGGACTTATTTTTCTCTCTAGGTTGTGAACTCAAGTTAAGATCTATTTTGTGGTCATCTAGACTTTCCTGTCACCCAGTATGATACTTGGCACAAAAAGAAGGGACTCAGTTTAGCTTTGATAAGAGTGCACCTGCTTGAAATGATGTCTAATGAATTGCTACATGCATAGATCAACAAGACGTTCTACCAGGTCATAGCTACACCTTATTCAGGTGTGCTTTCCTTTGGCCTGATCTCTATTCCTTGGGCCTCCAATCACAATACCTCCTCGCCTTTGTGCTTTGTTTGTTTGTTTGTTTGGTCTTACTTTGGTCCTCTTTGTTCTCAATTTTCCTTATTTTTAGTTGTCACTATTTAATCAAAAACATCTCATTTTTATCCAGCAAAAAAGATACAAACGGTAATATGTTTATTGTGCTAAATGATATATCTTTAGGAAACAGATACAACCTAAAAGATTTGGGGGAAATAAAGATATTTGTGTTCTATGAAATATTCCTGTGTGTATAAATATACACACATATCTATATACTCATATTTGTACATGTATATAAATAGGGTTCCTATGATCAGTTTCTAAGTGTCCAAACTGAACTTTAGCTGACTTTGAAGTTTCACTTTTATAATCTAAAACAAATGAGAACCATTCATAGAAAATTTAGAGCTAAAAGCTGTCTTTAAAGTTCACGCTTGTTACTATGCATGCAGGCATTCCTTTATTATGTGAACATTTATCAGATTCTGGAGTGGGATAAGTGCTGGGGATGAAAAAATAAATAAGACCCTTCCTATCCCCATAAAACCAGCCTGGGCATAGCAGTTGCTGAAGGTGGAATGGGGAGTAGAGCTAGATGGAAACAATTGTGTACGCCATGCTAAGGAGTTGGTTCTTTTCCTGCCACTAGCTGGGAATCATGAAAGGCTCTCAGACAGGATACAGGCACAATTCTGTCTCCATTTGCACTTTAAAATGTCTCTTTAATTCTTTTTATCTATCTCTATATTAGTTTATATCTGGTGCATTTCTTCTCTAAAGTCTATATTTTATCAAGATCATGAACATTGGAGATCATCTTGAAGAACTGAGCTAGCATCGCCATGTTGGGTATGCCATTTTCACAAAGGTTTCACAGGCAACAGGTACAAGACTTAAAAATAATTATGCAAAGCAGAATCAGTTTGGACTCTCTTCAAAACCAGGAGCCCAAACCTGAAGGTAATTCATTAAATAGGTTAAAAGACCAGGGGTCATTAGGTAAAATTTGTTGTACTGAGTGGCCTGTTCCCTGATCTTGTGTAACTGAATTTCTACCTCTCCAGAGACCTATATCCATGTGCAACAGGTGGTATTTGCTATTGCACAAATATCTCTTTGTTCAGTAAGTAGGTAATCAAGGGTTATGCTGTTATCCAAAACTACTTCAGCTAATGACTCAAGTGATCATTGTTGGTCTGTTACTGCTTTGGCTATGGAATCAGCAAGCTTACCTATTTAGGGGAGAGATTTCTGATCATGCATTCATTAACACCTACCCCAACTGAAGGGAGAAAAGCTCTCCCTATAAAGGCAAACCTGGAGTTATGAACTCTTCCTGAAAGTTCCTGTGTAAGGCAGCTCTGGAGGATGAGTGTGTGGACCAACAGGAGACTTGTGATATTTTATGAATGTTGACAGGGTCAGTAAAACATCCCAGTTCACCAGCTATCTAAACATGCATACGCCCTTGGGAAAAGCTATCGTACCACAGATAAAAATGAAACCAGGCGCGGAACACAGAGGGCTCCAACTAAGGTCTGGCCATTGGTAGATCCATTAGCTGGAATTTCCTGATTAGCTTTTTCAAACCGGGATCAGAGGAATTGAGATAGCACTTTGTGAGGTACCTCCCATCTTAGGGGGTTCTTTCTAAAACCCTTGCTGTGAGGACTCATCCCATTGATATTTCTCATGAGTGCAGGGGAACAGATTATAAAAGAAATGGGTTACAGGTAAGACCAAGGGATCTCAGATATCATGAATAGATCAGTTTCTTGTGACGGATCCAACAGTCAGAAAGGTTTCTCCCTTTGGCAGTGGGTTGGGAAATGCTGATATTATCATTGTCTTCAAAAAAGAGAGGGAGAAAACAATTTAAGAAGCAAGAGTGAGAAAAAGGTATACAGGTCTGCTCTGGGTATTTGGGGAAAGCTGTCTCTGTAAGATATCATCTGCTTTCATTGCCGGAAATGTGTATTTTCTGGTCACTAGTTGGTGTGCAAGTCTAGTCAGGATTTGATACTTTCTTAAACGTGACACATGAATGCAGGTGTCTATTCCCTAAACTTTGGCAGCACAGGATTGGCTAGCAGTACCTGGAGGGACCCTTCCAGTGAAGTTGAAGAGAGTCTTTGGGAAGGTGTCTTTTCTAATAGACTAAATCTACAGGTGGCAAGGTAGGATGCTAAAGGTCTTTGTCTCATGGGAGTGCACTGTGAAAACATTGTTCTACCAAAGTACGGTTATTCTCAACTAAAGCAATGAGGCCTTTACAATATGTACTCTGATATTTTATCCTTTGATCAGCTGTGAATCAGACAAGGCACCTGACCCTGAGGTTCATCCGGCACCCTGGGACTATCTGAAAGTATGAAAGTCTAGGAGTTATAAAGGGAGTGGATGTGAGATTTAGAAGGACCAGTGGCAATGCTTTTAGTTAGGGTATTTGAAGGGCCTCTACAGATTTCACCAAGTGAGTTTCAGTGGCGATGTTAGTGCATTTGACTAGCCTTGAGGATTGAGGATGGTAAGCAGAGTAAAGTGTTGTAGGACCAGCTGAACAGCACAGACCTATCAAAGTGCCTGACTAGTGAAGTGGGTTCTCTAGTCCCTGTGAAGTGTAAGAGGGAACCTCTAGGGATGAATCATCTTTTCTGACAGACATTTTGCCACAAAAGAAGCAGTGGCCTATATGCAAGGGAAAGTGTCAGTCCAGTGAGAAAGCATATAAACCATGACTAAAACATATTCATATCCATGAGATGGGGGAAGCTGTATGAAATCCATTTGTCAAACCTCAAAGGTCCATCAGTTAATTTAAAATGCTACAGGGACAGCCTGTATATATAGCCAGTGTACACAGACACAGCCAGTGTGGATAAACACAGCCAGTGTGAACAGGCTTCCAAGGGTTATATTTAGGATAGGCAGGATAAGCAAAGTAGGTACTTCTTGCAGCCTTATTAATATTTTCCCATTAATATTGGTTCACGATTACTATCATTTTGTCAGGAGACCAGTGATTTAATTTAGGTACAGTGGTAAGTAGTGGGAATTTTGGAATTTGGGGTAGGGCTGTGTTGTTATTTGGTCCAATCAGGGTTATCTTTTTTTTTTTATCAATACCAATAATTATTAGATTTCCAATAATTTTTTTTTCTTTTCTGGGGCCAATTATTGGGTGTCTCTGATCAATTTTTCCAAATTATCATTTAGAGGATATTCCTTTGGACCATGACAGAGGTTTAACTATTGGTATCCTCGACAGCGACATTCTTTTTAAGGATTTTTATTTATTTATTTGAGAGAGAGAATGAGAGATAGAGAGAGCATGAGAGGGTGGAGGGTCAGAGGGAGAAGCAGTCTCTCCGAAGAGCAGGGAGCCTGATGTGGGACTTGATCCTGGGACTCCAGGATCATGACCTGAGCCGAAGGCAGTCACTTAACCAATTGATCCACCCAGACACCTGACAGCAACATTTTGGCTGACAATGTCAGCAAGGTGGTTTCCTTTGGGGTCGAGTCTGGAAGGCCCAGGACTCGATAATGGCTAGAGCAACCAGCAAAAGTGTGGCATCTAATAAATTTTGGACATAGGAGCCATTTTTAATTTTATCCCCATTGGAGGTAAGGAAACTTTGCTATTTCCATAACATCTCAAAATCATGAGCTCTCCTCCAAAGGCACACTGATTATTAGTATAAATCTTGGTAGTTTTGCCCTTGGCGAAGGCATAAGGCTGAGTAAGGTTGTATAACTGAGCCCGTTGGGCCAGAGTTACCAAAGATGAAAGTGCCACCTTGACAATTTCAAAATTGTCAGAGTTGCAATAGCTTAACCAGCATGATATTGATTTACATCTTTAAAGACATTGCAGAGTTCATCTTGTTTTTTTTTTTTGGATCACTTATTCTGGGAGAAGCCAACCTTGTGAGGATACTCAAGGCATTGTGGCAAGGAACTGAGGCCTATGGGTGCCTGAGTCAGTAGGGACCTGAGTCCTTTGTCAACAGCCATGTGAGTGAGCCATCTTCGAAGTGTAGCAGCCAGCTCTGGTCAAGCCTTCAGATAGCTGCAGTCCTGGCCACTGTCCCGATTTCAGTCTTACAAGACACTGAACAAGAGACTTGAACCAGAACCTTTGGGCTATGGCATTCCCAAATTTCAGGACCAGAGAAACTACTTGATAACAAATGTTTATTATTCTAAGCTGTTAAATTTGGGGTAATCTGTGATACAGCAATGGATACTACCATATCCCAATAGATCTGTTCTGATTTTTTATATTATTATTAATTTTGCCTATTCTAGAACTTTGTATAAATGGAATCATACTGCGTGTCATCAGTAACTGAGTTGATTGATTGATTTGCTTGCTTTTGTATATATGAATGTATTCACTTTTTTTTTTTTTAAAGATTTTATTTATTTGACAGACAGAGATCACAAGTAGGCAAAGAGGCAGGCAGAGAGAGAGAGAGGAGGAAGCAGGCACTCTGCTAAGCAGAGAGCCCGATGTGGGGCTCGATCCCAGGACCCTGGGATCATGACCTGAGCCGAAGGCAGAGGCTTTAACCCACTGGGCCACCCAGGTGCCCCTGAATGTATTCACTTTTAAAGTAATCTCTATGCCCAGCATGGGACTTGAGCTCATGACCCTGAAATCAACAGTCATTCTTCTGATTGAGCCAGCCACATGCCTGAGTAATTGATTTTTAAATATAATTTTATTTTTAATAGTTTGAGCATTACCTGAAAAATTTCTTAAAAAAAAAAAATTATTTCTGACAGAGAGAGATTGCAAGAGAGGGAACACAAGCACAGGGAAAGTAGAGAGGAAGAAGCAGGCTCCCTGCTGAGCAGGGGTCCTGATATGGGGCTTGATCCCAGGACAATGACCTGAGCTGAATGCAGATGCTTAACCACCTGAGCCACCCAGGAGCCCCATTTTCTTCATTTTTTTTTTCAGTTTTTTTTTTGTTGTTGTTGTTGTACCTGAAAACTTTCTAAAGAAATTAATTTTTTCATTGAATTACCAAAAGAGCAACATCCAATGGAGAGGCACTTTTTAATTGCCTTAGCCATTTCTTGTTCATGCATGTGTGCATATGTGTGTTTGTGTAATCCATTACTTATTTAGTATTTTCATCACATTTTTTTAAAGGATAATGAACTTATTTAATCCTTAGAAATAATCCTTTTGAGGTATCTCAAACAGTTTGGCATCCTACTAGGACCTAGCTGCGGGCCTTGAACCAAGTTGGTGTTCAGTAATATATAGTAAGTGAATACACAACTAAACCAATCAGTTATTGCCAAACAATTCTAAGTGATAAAGGTTAGATTGTGTGGTTCTTCCTACCTGTACTTGATTTTGTCACTCAAGCTTTCTGACCTGTAACCTGTATCACAAACCATAACAGAAGTAGGTGTTTGATGGGGCCAGTCTGAGATTTCTGTAGCAATCACAAACAGCTGGGACAGTGTCTTACCTCACTGTGGACCCAAAACACATACCCCACTTTTCACCTGCAGACTTAGACTGGTAATTCTTACTTCAGAAATGTCAGGATTAAGTCACAAAAGTGGACAAAATGCAATTTCTTTTTGAATCCAAACTCTACCAGTGTGTCTGGGTAATGTTATTATCTTTTTTGTAGAACATATACATTGTTTCATTCTAAAGATGTCAAAATAGAAAAAGCTAGGTCCATTGTATTCGTGAGTATAGGGTGAAAGTTCTATTCTGTAATGGAAATTTTGAAATGAGACTCTAATTTGTTGCTTAAAGATATAGAAGTGAGGGGTGCCTGGGTGGCTCAGTGGGTTAAGCCTCTGCCTTCAGCTCAGGTCATGATCCCAGGAGCCTGCTTTCCCCTCTCTGCCTGCCTCTCTGCGGCTTGTGATCTCTGTCTGTCAAACGAATAAATAAAATCTTAAAAAAAGAGATAGAAGTGAAATTATTGAATTCTGACATCAGTGATAATGAACTTTTGGAAGCCCCTAGGTCATCTTCTTACACTTAAGGGACCAGCTCAAACATAAATCTTTGCATCCAGTTACAAGTGAATCATGAATTTGAAACACTGTGACGATAGTCTTTCATAGTCATACTTCAAAAGCTAAATTCACCTTGTGTTGACTTTTCTTCATATTTCCTTGAATGTATTGCTCTCTTATTATTTATGCACAGCTAAAAGTGGTCCACATTCCTTGAACCCCCCAGTCACTATGTAAGTGGAGTGCAGAAAGTAGGTAACCAGGATGTAACTTCTCAAGCCTCAAAATATGGGACAAGTCAAAAAAGAAAAAAAGAGTCAATTATAAGGGGTTCCCATTGATTCAATCTGGGTCAACCAAAAGAACACAATTAATGATGATAATGATGAATTATAATACATGAATATAATAGAAATCCATGGGTCCATGCTGATATAAATAAATTGTTGAAAAAAAATTAAATGAAAGATAAGGAAATGCTATTTATTAAAGTAAAATTCTAAGTAATTAGTGTAGAATTCTAAGTAATTAGTGCAGAAAGAATATGATTTGCATATGTGGCAAAAAAGACAGGGATAATTGTTTTAGGCAAGAATCATCAATGGATGCTAAAATTAGCACATGAAAGTATTTATATGGAACTGAAGTATCTTCCCACAAGATACTTATTAATTACAAAGAGAAAATAGTAACATTACAGTACAGAAACCAGGCAGACAACCCTTTAACCAAGTGATCAAAGTTACCTTCAACTTTCAAGAGACAAATCGATACCATGTGCTTTCAGATAACCCCCATGAAGAGGACACATCATTTCAGTGGCATTCTTGCCAAAAAATACATAGTCTGAATTTAATCATAAGCAAACATCCATCAAACCTAAACTGAGGGATATCCTACAAAATAATAGGCCTATATTGTCCACATGTATCAAGGTCTTAAAAGACAAATACTGAAAAAGTATTTCGATCAGTGTTCTAGAATTTTAGGATACACATAAACATCTGGGACAGTTGCTAAAATGCATATTGACATTTCCCATTCTTCCCCTAAGAATTTCTGATTCATAGGTCTAGGATAGGGCCTAAAAATTTGCATATCTAACAAGTTCCTGGGTGATAACATATAATGGCGGTCTGGGGACCACACTTTGAGAACCAGTGGTCTACAATGGACAAACTATGACCCATCAAAAAAATCTAGTTGGCTGCTTGTTTTTCTAAGCAAAATTGTATTGGGACAATAGCCACACCCATTTTTTTATATACTGTCGGTGGTTACATCTGGCCAAGAGATCATCTGGCCCAGAGAACATAAAATATTTACCCTCTGACCTTTTACAGAGCAAGTTTCCCAACATTTGGTGTAGAATATGGATTAATTATGCAGCATGACAACTAAACATATGTCTCTTGAATTGGAACCTGGATAAAATCAATGACATCAGTGAGGCAATGAGCAAAACTGAATGAGACGTGTAGGCTAGATAATAGATCTTATCGATTCTGGTTTTGGTCATTCTGTGGTTTCAAGAATCTGAGTGGAGGGTGTGGGGCAATTCTTTCTATGATTTTTGCAACTTTGTGTGTAAGTCTGAAATTATTCTGAAATAAAGTGTTTAAAATAAACCAGAAGACAACTAAAAAGCTCCACAATTTTTGTCCTTTGTAAGCTTAATGTTGCACAGGTGGTGAGGGGGAAGATGGGTTAGAGTACCTGGGCTGTTAATGATTAGAGAAGTTATCCCATTTCAACCTATGGACTTGAAATCAATTTCAACTTCTACTTAGATGGAATAAAGTGTGAGAGGCATTCTCTCTGCATTTAGAGGGGAAAAAAGCATTGACACCCAACTGTCCTCTCAACAGCCACTCCTTGTCAGGCCATACTGCCTGTCAGGAACTTTCATGGGCTTAACAGTACTTGACTGGCTCAGAAGAAACCTTCTCTGTTATTATTTGTTCTTACTGTCACTATTATTGTGCCTGATTTTGTTGTAATGAAATCCCCAGACTATAAGCTGATGTCTCTGGAAGGCCCGAAGAGGCAATATTTGGGACACCCATCATACTGTGGCTATTTCAGGGAGTTGAGGAGCATGGGGATTCGGGAGTAGGAAAAGCTTTCGCCTTTGAGTGCCCTCCATTCCCCTTGGACCTCCTATACCTGATTCTTGTGCTCCTTTCCCACCACTTCCTCCAGATGGCAGAAAGAGATTCATTCTGATCCCCTTTCTCTCCTACCTTGCTAAGCTAAGATGTTTTGCTAAGCCATCACCGATTTTTCTGGTAACAATACAAGTCAGTGATTCATCTCTGAAAAGCAAATAAATAGCTCCAATAATTCTAATCTTCACAAGTTTAAAAATAATATATGTTTTTAAAGAAAAAGGATCAGGTGTACTTCCCTTTTTTCTTCAAGCAACTTTTCACTTTTAGTTTGCGCTTGAAATTTCCCCCGTGATGTCTCCGGCTCAGTACTTAACCCTGTCTTAGGCAATGAGCTCAAGCAGAAGCTCTCCTGAGGGAAAACGAAGCTCCTGCCCTACTGCTCCTAGCTGCCTTCTCATGATCATGCTTTATGTGTGACCTGGGACTAAGTTTCTGCTCTCCTAACATTTTATGACTAAGGATAGAAAAAAAAAAAGAGAAGCAGGAAGAAGGCACACCAATATCAAAATTCGATCAGAGGCATAAGTTGGGGAACCCTGGTGAATCTCTTGAAGCCTATTCCAGCCATTACAACCTTGTTCCTATAAGACAGTTTCTACCAAGTCTCGCTTCGTAGAAAACACATGTTGTCTCTAGTCCTCACTGCCCAACACTAATGAGAGGTTAGCTTCGGTATCCCCATTTCCAAGGTGAGGAAAGCAACGGTTAGGGATAAATGTAGCAAGCCAGCTACATGGCTTGCTAGTCCCAGCTTGTTCATATTTAGCTCATTTTTTAAAAAAGATTTTATTTATTTGTTTGACAGAGAGAGAGAGAGAAATCACAAGTAGGCAGAGAGGCAGACAGAGAGAGAGGAGGAAGCAGGCTTCCCACTGAGCAGAGAGCCTGATGCAGGGCTTGATCCCAGGACCCTGAGATCATGACCTAAGCCAAAGGCAGAGGCTTAACCCACTGAGCCACCCAGGCGCCCCGTATTTAGCTCATTGTTGTTGTTGTTTTATTTAGCTTTTAAATCAAAGATTATAGGTAATATGCTAGGAGCCCTGTCATGAACACCAAACAAGATTCCTGATCTCCACAGCTTCAGTCTAGTGACTGAAGTCTTTTCAAGTACCTCCTGCTGTTTTATAATTCCCTTTCCCTCACAAGTCAAGACTTACAACAACCTCTCCCCTCCAACATATAACAACAACCCTTATAACACTTAACAACAGTAAGTGACATCGACCCCAGATCCTCCAAAATTCAAGGATTCGGGGTGTGTCTAGCGTCCTTGAGACTCTTCTTACACATGTGACGCCTTCTCCCATTCCAGTCTCACTCATCTAAGAGTATCTTTGGGAGAGAAAGCATCCTGACATATACCTCAGGGAAGAGACAGAGATAACCTTTCCTCCTGGGAGTGAGCATTTTTGTTTGGAGGAGAACGGGCTGGTTGACTGGCTTGCATCTCCTGTCACCTGCAGGTGACATTCACAAGGCCTGGAAGCTGTTGGCGACGCTGAGCAGTTGGTGCCTCCACTTTGCTGGATTCACAGGCATCCCCAGGTTTTGTAGGGAGGTATTGTGTTGCATTTCAAAATAATTTTCTCAGCAAAATTAATTTTTCCCATTAATTTTAATTTTAAAAAATCAGTGTAGGATTAAGAATTTTGTGATAATGGTGACGTGGTTGTGTAAGAAAATATGAATATTTTAAAATTTCTCAAAAGGTGTTTATTTATTTGAGAGGCCACACACATACGCAAGCTGGGGTCGGGAGAGGGACAGACAGATTCTGCGCGGAGCCCAGAGCCGGTTGCTGAGCTCAATCTGAAGACCGAGATCACAACCTGAGCGGAAACCAAGAGTCAGACGCTGGACCGACTGAGCCACCCAGGTGTCCCTGAATATTTAAAAAAATTTTTTAAAAATAGATAAAGCAAGTGGGCAAAGCCTTAATTGTTGAATCTGTGCCGTGGTGTTCATTGGACCGTTAGCTTTACTTGTAGCAGTGTAGTCTTGGAATTTTTCAAAATAACAATTTAGAAGACAAAAAGTGGTGACTCTTAGAGTCAAGAAGGCAAAACCTTCATTTCTGAGGTCCTCTAGGTCCCCTTCCTAAGTTTGCTTTATACTGAAGGCAGTGTAGCATCCTGCTGTGCCCCTGTGAACTTTTTGAACCTCGGTTTAAATTATTTATCACTTGTTTTGAACTCAGTTGTAGTTTTAGGAAGTGGTAAAAATGTCATGAAATCCAACACGCATAAGGAGTTCCATTTCTAAAAGGTTGGAACTTTCTATTTGGGTTTCTGTTCTATTGCTTAGAGGAGAATTTGAATTATATTTTTTAAGCCCTAAATAAAAAGTTGCTTCAAAGGTAAAAACAATAAAAAAAAATAAGAAATGCTTTGGTATTTCTTATAAGCAGTATAATAATAAATAGTGACATAATATATAACACAATGTAATAAAAATAAGATTACATATAATATATTATAGTGTTAATATAAGTAATAGTGATTAATCTCACAGATTATAATTATAATTATTAATTATAAGTAAATAGGTATGATAAATACTGGTACTCCACTATCATGGCGCTATTGCTTCTCTGTGTACAATTGAGGAAACAGCAGTTGGCCATGTGTCCCTCAGCCTTCTTTCTAGGTGGTATAGTAGAACAGGCTGGGTTATTTACGTTGTAACAGATTTCATTTGCTTCATCAAGCTGTCTTCCAGGTCTTTCATGTCACAAAGTCTTGTGACATGAACATGTGTAAGCACATAGTTCTCAGATTGCCACAGGGAAAGAGAAAACTTGATCATTTGGCTCAGAAATAGGATGTGTCCTTAAAACACATTAGTGCATTGTCTAGAACTGGTTAAAAGGCTTCACCCAGCTGCAGGGAGAGTGGGAGCAAGGCATGACCCATCATCATAAGCTTCTCTGACGCAGATGGATGTATTACAAATACAGCGCCAACCCAGATGTGAATGTGTGGTCACTTGTGGCTGGGAAGATCCAAAAGACTTGGGAAAGAAGCATTGTTTTTACAGGATCTTCTAGAAGGAACAGTCTCCGGAGAAGCCATTTTGGGAGTTTTGGAGGTGTGGGTACCTGCTAATAAAGGAACAGCACAGAAAAAATAAAGTATCTAGTGTTTTAGAAATCTGCTTTGTTAAAAAAGACAGACCCTGTAGGAAGATCTGGGGATGAAGTCTAGAAATCATTTGTCAATTATACAGAGCTATATTTACCATGTTAAAGGGTTTATACTGTAGACAAATTTACTGGAATTTTTTAAAGTTGGTTTGTTCATGTATTTATTTTAATAATCTTTATACCCTAATGTGGGTTCTTCTGACTGAGCCAGCCAGGTACCTCAAAATTTATTGCAAGTTTTTGACACTTGCATTGATATTATGGAACAGATAGGGGCAGTCTAACTATGCCCTGCCGTGGATGAGAATTCCCCGAATTTAGGAAAGTGCAGTGACTTGTGTAGGGCCATATAGGTAATTAGTAACAGAACCTGGATTGAAATTTATGTTTCCTGATTTCAACTTCAGATTTTATGTAGCTATTTCTTGATTATGATACAATTTTGGAAGATTAATCTAGAAGTGGTGCAGAGAATGGATAAGATGGCAGAAAGAGCAGAGATGGAAGACTAATTTAGATAATATAATTTTTCTCTGAGTGAGGAAGAAAGGACCCTGAACTAGGCTGGTTTTCAAGAGGTGTGGAGAAATACACAATTGGAGTTTAAATAAGAGAAGTGCCTTCCCAGTGGAGTTGGAGACAACACTTTCCCATGCCTTTATGTCTTCACGGACAAGAACTTCAGCTATGTTTGTGCTCCTGCCTCTGATGAGGTTGTAAGAAGGAAATGAGGGTCTGTGGCTCAATCCCACATTTCCTTCCTTTATTTTCCTTCTCTGCCATGAAGGGGGGGAGGTGGGGGCGTTGTGGTGGTCAGGTTCAGGACTGGTGGTTGAGTTGAATTCTGTGTTGCGGGGTAGTGTTAGCCTGCTTCTGTAGCCATCGATTTAAGCCACATTTTCAGACTTACTTATCAATAAGAAAACTATTCCTCTGGGCACCATTTGGATCTCTAGTGTATTTTATTTCTTCATGGGTTCTAAACTCAAGAAAAGAAAGGGTGGTTATTTATTATCCTCCTCAAACTGCCACAGAAGGGAATAGAATAGAGGCTGTAAAAAGAGAATCAAATTTTGGAGTGGAAAAGACCTCAGAAATTTTCCAGGTCAATACTTTATAAGAAAAGGAACTGAGTTCTAGAAAATTTGGCATACTTGAGTTCACAGTTGCAGCTGAATTAAGTGTTGAATACTAGTTTGGAGAGCTTTCTTTTTCTAGATAAAGATAAGATGGTAATGGGAAAATAGCAAGCTATAGACAGATGTAAGAATCCAGCAGGATGGACAGCAGGGAGGTGGATATATGGGCACAGAACTGTAAGAGATTTTTTTTTTCCCTTTGGAAGTTTATGTGCTTGGGAATTGAATCTCTCATTAATTAATTTGTACTTTCCACCTTTGGTGTCATATGTTGCAAGTCCTTCTCTTCCTCCACATTATATAAATATGTATCTAGAAAATACAATTAAATACAGAAAACACAGGTAAGTATATGTGATACATATAGAAAATATAGATAAATATTTACAGGTTTTTTTTTTACATCAAAAATCTTAATCCAATCGGAATTTTGATGTGATGTGAAGTAGGTGTTTATTTAAAATTATGTGTTAAAATATAGTTTGTTGGAAAACCCATTTTTTTTTCTCATTCATTTGAAATACCACCTGTATCATATACCATCTCTTATATATATGCCTAGGACTTTTCTGAAATTTCCTATCTGTGCCTTGATCAGTCCGGCTGTATGATTTTGTTGTAGGTAGTGTTGGGCTTCACCTCTCAATCATCATGGACAGCACGGGAAAAGGTCAGGCATTTGGCTCAAGCTTACCTGGGCTTGAATCCTAGCTATCTCACTTGTACATGTATGTCCACATGAAAGTGAGTTAACCTGCTGAGCCTCTGAATTTATTCACTGGACAGTGATAAGAGTTGTCATTAACAGAATTTCAGTGAAGATCAGGGAAAACACATGTAAAGCACTTACCACCCTTTGGTATACAGTAGAACCTCAAGGAGGAAAGCTACTATGGCCACTGAGTGATAGTGGGAAGAAGTGAGATCTTTGAGAGACAGAGGTAGAAATCCAAGAACAGCACTTTGAATTCAAGATGCTTACATTTAGAAGGGTGGAAAGAGGAAGAGGAACCTCTGAAGGAAATAACAGAGTGGTAGAGGAAAAAGAAGTGGCAGACTGAAGGAAGAAAAAAATGGTTAATCAGTAGTGTCAGATGTTTCATATCAGTTCACAAAGATGAAAACTGTGAAGAAGCTAGTGGGAAGTAAGAAGGAAGTAAGAAGTGACATTACTTCCTTTAAGATGACAGTTTCAGGGGTACATGTGGTCAGAAACCAACGACATATGAGGAAGAGTGTCATCATGGTTAGCCCCATTTGCTTACTCTTATTGACTGGCTTCTTTGACCAGTGTGACATCCTGATCTGCAGACTGCCTGGGAGAAGCCAATGTGAATTCAAGGTCAGCAGTCATCAATCTGAGAGACTTCCTATCTTGTTTAGTTAGAGTAATTTGTTACCTTTTGGTTCGAATAAACTGCTTCATATATACATTTTAAAAAGCTATGTAACTGCAAATATACCTATATAATATTTCCATGGAAATGCTTAAGATTATTTCAAATGTTAATTCCACTGATCTAGCTCAACCACTTTTAGCAGAGCTAGATTTTCTGCTACCTCCCCACTTTTGTCAGAATAAGTTTCTTTGTTTACTTATCTCTATTGAACACTTTATCACTCTAAAGGAGATCTTGTCTAGAACATTCTATCAGCCAGCCTTGTAGAGCCCAGCTGTAAGAGGCCAGGGTCATTGGATGAGCAGCCCGCCTTCACTCCCCATCGAACGCGCTCTTTCACCCGTGAGTTAACTGAACCCACGGGGAAAAGGAGGTTGGAGAATCCTCTGCCGTGGCTGAGAGTTTTCTTTGTGGAAGGGGATTTTAGATAAAGTTAAAAACCTATTGAGATTGCTTGTAGTGTGAGACACAATCTTCAAGAGGGTCATTGGGATCATATGTATGAGAATTTTTCCATGACAAGAGACTTACCGGGTCCCTGACTAAACAAAGTTCCCGTCATTTTCAGTCAGTGGCCATGTCCCCTTCTCCTTTGGGGTCTAGCATATTCAGAGCAGTTAATTCAAACTACAGGTTGAATTCCAGTTAGATAAGATGGGGAGACCCAGAGCCCCACTGGACTGGCCTCTTGCATGCCTTTCAAAGTAAGCAAGAGCTTACTTTGAAAACCACCATATTTGGGGCGCCTGGGTGGCGCGGTGGGTTAAAGCCTCTGACTTCAGCTCAGGTCATGATCTCAGGATCCTGGGATCAAGCCCCGCATTGGGCTCTCTGCTCAGCAGGGAGCCTGCTTCCTCCTCTCTCCGTCTCTGCCTGCCTCTCCACCTACTTGTGATTACCTCTGTCTGTGGAGTAAATAAATAAAATCTTTAAAAAAGAAAAAAAAAGAAAACCACCATATTTGATAGTGTCTTTCTTCCCTCTAATATTTTATGATTCTTTCAAACAAAAGAAACCCCTGTTTGGGTTTATTAAAGCTTAATAAAATTGTGAAGATGGAAAATAAGCCAGTGGTTTGGGGTAGTGTGAGACCTCATTACCCCTGACTCCCGCATTATTGTTCTCATCAGGATGGTTACTGTAACTCATCTGACAATGGGAAGCAAAGTCCAGACTCCCTAACATGACATTTACAGCTCTTCTGACCTGTCCCTATGGACCACTCTGACTTTATTTCTTATTACAAATTGTCATGTATCCTTTGTCCCATCACAAAGGAACCTGTTCTTATACGCTGCTTTGCCTTTGCTCATACTATTGTGTTCCCATCTGGAATGTCTGCTTCCTGTATCCCAGGTCCTGCTACCATGCCACTCTTTTCATACAGCCTTCTTGATTCTTTTGGCTAAAAGAAATCTCCAATATTTAATTCTCAACTTTATACCACAGTCACTTAATCAGCCTGTTAAAAATGCATTGTGAATCCCCAGGCCCTATTTCAGGATGTGCTACTATTTGGTAGGTGTGGAGTAGAGTTTCAGTCTCCCTATCTTACATTCTAGCTGATAATGATGCAGTAGTAAGAAACCACACTGAAAAACACTGCTTATTCTTTCAGGGTGTTCTTTCTTTCTAGTTTGTATTACATTCTGCATTGGCTGCAGAATGGTTTCTGAAAGGCTCGTCTGTATCTGTCCTAGTTTTTCATCCTTCCAATGAAGTAGAGTAGACACTTCTATGCACCAAGGTTTTAAAAATTGGAAAGGAGGTCTATATTGGTTGGCAAACCTCACCCAGAGAAGGAAGTAGCAGTAACTATCCATCTTCCTATCCTTCCATCCCATGGCCCCAGTGTAGGACCTTACCAAGGACTAGGAATGGCACTCCCTCAGGATGACAGACATCAGTGACAAGTCACATGACATCATTGGAACAGGAAGAACCCACCATTGTGCCTGGGAAATTGTGGATGGTCTTCAGTTTGAGTAAGCCAGTCTAGAAACTATTCTACAAACATTCTTTTACCTCAGAGATGAAGACTTTTGAGGAAATGATTTGTGTCTGGTTTATATTAGTCTCCACGCAGTACTCAATAAATATTTGTTGAATGAAAGAGAAAATAAATAAATGTTAGTTTGGTCTTGGAAATCAAGCATTTGTGTACTCTGAAGTTAATTCCAAGATGGATTTGGAGAGAGTAATTTTGATTAAATGACTTATCCCTATATGTGCTATATTCTTTCATTTATAAATGGAAAGTTGTGAGGCCTATCTACTATCTACTATGCATTAATTTTTTTAAACCACAAAGTATTTTAAGACTCTTAGGAGTATAATATAAATATTTTGCATTGTTAATAAGCTTCCACTTAAAAATTCTTCAGGGTATGTTTGTTAAATTCAGTACTGGAAATCCACATGCCAGCTTATAAAGAATAATAAACATGGAGATTGCTTCTTTTATTTTACTTGAAAAGAGTTACTTTGGCTATTTATTCATTCTTCCTTAGAGGAACTAAGGACCATGGGAGACCATGTAAACTAATTTTTAAAGACATTTCTGTCAAACTTTGGTTTGAATACCATTTTTGCCCTAAACTTCAGTTTTCTTATCTATAAACTAGAGTTAGTACATACCTCCTAAGAGAGTTGAGAATAAAATAAAATAGTGTCTGTAGTATTTGGGGCTTGGCCTGTCATTCCTAACAGAAGCAAGGGCAGATACACTGAAATGCTGAAATGAAATTGCTGACAGATGATAAATTAAAGAGGTATTTTCAAATTTATATGTGATTTAGGAAATTTGAATTTCAAGCTTTTACGAACATATGTAGTAAGCAAGTCATTATACAATTGTATTCTGAAGAGTACTATAAGGTAGCAGTAATTTTTATTATCTCATGCCACCTGGTGCCTTGACCAAGTTACTACAATCCATAATTATGAATTAATAAAATAATCATAGCTAATATTTACTAGATATTTTTCTGGGCGAGGCCCCATATTAAACTTCTATATGTGCAAATTAGCTAATTAATTGAATACTTACTGAGGGATGCTATGTATGTATTTTTAATGCATTCTGTGATTTTTATCAACATGGCATCCCTCTAGGTCAGTTTTAATGTTCTCCCCGTGTGACTCAGAGAGAGTAATACACCTAAGGTCATATAGCCAGAGACAGAAGACTTAGCATTTAAAATGATTTCTTCTTTCACTGCCTCTGTAGCATATAATAGTTAATTTGTATTATACTCTGTATTGTATTCTATACTCAAATTATGGAGGCATTTTTCTTTTACAAGATAATAATGATGTTTTCAATATGACAACTATATAAAAAATCTTTTTTTTTTAAAGATTTTATTTATTTATTTGAAAGAAAGGCAGTGAGAGAGAGCATGAGCGAGGAGAAGGTCAGAGGGAGAAGCAGACTCCCCGTGGAGCTGGGAGCCCGATGCGGGACTCGATCCCGGGACTCCGAGATCATGACCTGAGCTGAAAGCAGTCGTCCAACCAACTGAGCCACCCAGGCGTCCCTATAAAAAATCTTTTAATAAGTTTTCCTTCTTTGGAGTTAATAAATATTTATTTCATTTTAATTCCTTTGTTAGCTTCTTAGCTATACCTCTTTGAAAGATTTTTAGAATGCTTGCTCTAGGGGACGGCAGTATTCACTTTTTATGAATCACTGTTAATCAAAACAGTATAGTATGGCATAAAGACGTATACATAGATCAATGAAACAGAGCAGAGGGCTCAGAAAAGACCATGCATAAGCGGCCAATTAATTTACAAGAAAGGAGCCAAGAATACACACTAGAAGAAGGGTAGTGTCTTTAGGAAATGACATTGAGAAAACTGGACAGCCACATGCAAAAGAATGCAGTTGAACCATTATCTTACAGCATACACAAAAATCAACTCAAAATTGGTTAAAGACTTTACATATCAGTGTCTACTTAAACTGAATTTTAATGTGAGATGCATTTAATGCAAAATGTGAGAAGCTTGGATAGTGTAATTCATTTATACTCCATCCTTTATGCTATTGTCATATATTTTATATCTAAATATATCATAAACCCTACAATAAAATGTTACAATTTTTACTTTAAACAATCATTTGCTTTTTGATAGAATTAAGAAATGGACAGAGTAACTTTTATAATTATACACCATTAACCATTTTTTAATCTTTTGCATTCCTCCTATTTGATATCATTTCCTTATTTCATTTCTGATTCTAGTAATTTGATTCTTTTCTCTCTCTCTCTTTTTATAAGTAATCTCTACGTCCAACATTATCTTCTAATGTGAGTAACTTCTAAACGAAGTTTTTCCTAAACTCCTTCCACTCTGTGAGCCAATGCCAAGTTTTTAAATTCCTCATTTACAGATAAATTTAGAGTTTGTAGACTTCCATGTGTTCTTGTGTTCTAACTATTCTGTAGGTATAAATTTTGTGTGTTTAATTTGCTTCCCCTTTTACTCTGTTTCTTTTTAAAGAAAAGATGTAGGGGGATTCAGATTTCTGAAGATACCATTATTCTGCAGAAATTCTGAAACATTTTAAAATACTCTTTTAGTGATAGTGTTCCAGTAATGAACTATGTTCCACAGTGAGGAATCCAGAGGGAGGACTTTTTTGATGAAATTTTCTTGACTGGAAGGACCATGCAGGCCCTTCCCAGGCAGGATGACTGTATGGTCATTTAGTCTTCTTTTGGCTTCCAAGCACCAGTTCCCTGTTTGGTTGGTAGCAGTCCTTTGGTCATGTCTGGGCAATCTTCTCTTTTACTTTCTATTTAGTACTGGTCAATAAGATGCCCTTTCTTTCTTAGTCAAGGGATAGCAGTGAACTAATCTGGGCCATCCAGATTTTCTCCCTGAGGAACTGAATCTTGAACTGAATCACTCAAACACAGAAAGTCAGTTCAAGCTAGAGGTTTTTAATTTAATTTTATTTATTTATTTGACAGAGATCACAAGTAGGCAGAGAGACAGGCAGAGAGAGAAGAGGAAGCAGGCCCCCCGCTGAGCAGAGAGCCCTACGTGGGGCTGGATCCCAGGACTCTGGGATCATGACTTGAGCCGAAAGCAGAGGCTTTAACCCACTGAGCCACCCAGGCGCTCCAAGCTAGAGGTTTTTAATATCATTATAAGACTCTAAAATACCTCCTCTTACCTGGCTCTCTGGGTCTGCCCTGGTGTCAGGTCTTTCTGAGCTGTTTTCTTGGGTCATCATCCCAATATCTTCTAAAATGATCATAGTTCTGCTTAAATTAGCTAGAGGTGATTTCAGTACCTTGTAACTAAATAACCCTAACTGATAAAAGAGTGAGTAGAGGGTCAGGTGGTGGCTGTTCTTCTCCAGATGGGCAACAGAGTGTATAGAAAGGTTGTATGGGATTTATAGGGTTTGTCTATATGATATGTGGATCAATCATATCAAAATCACCGGCTAGGGAAGGCTCACTAAAAATGCAGATCCTCTACTCCAGGCCTAATGAGTAAGAATTTCTCGGTGTGGGATTCAGGAAATCTGAAACTGGAACACATTTTTCAGGGATTATTCTTCAAAATACATTTGAGAAGCACAATACAAGCGCAAAGGTTTTGAAATTTGAAAAACATAGCTGAGAATGCTTTATGCTGCTTAAATTGTGGTTAGTCAATGAGTCCCTCCGATCCTGTTTTCTCATCTGTAAATTAAGGATTGTAAGAGCTTGTCTATCAAGTTGTTTTAAAAGATTGAAATGTGTACATAAAGGATTTTCAAATAGCCTCAGTAGAGGAGAGCTGCATCATTTGCAGGTATTTATACTCCAAAATCTAATACATCTAAGGCAAAAATTATGAGTAGCCAAAATTATGGTTGAAAATCATGTAAATCTACAATGGTAACATATGGCCACACTTACGCATCATGTTTGGACAAAGGTACTGTCTTTCACTAAGCATATAGCTAAGAATGTTCCTGAAGAGTTAGAACGGGTTAGATAGAGTAGCTGAATACCATGTAAAGTAGTTGGCTTGTGCTTACAAGTTATGTTCTACTAACACACACACACACACACACACACACACACACACCTTTATACTTTCAAATAATTTCTCACTCATGCTCCATGTCAAACAATGGTGGATGAGGGCAGCGATGCCTTAGGTAGTGTCCTCCAGGAGCAGGCTGATGACTGATCTACTGTCTGGAATGTTGCTAGTTGATGAGGCAGAGGACAACAGAATCAGCCACCAGCTCTGAATTCTTCCACCCAGAGTAATTCTCTACTTGGGCTCAAATTCATTGGCAAAGTAAGTCACATTGCAATGCTTAATTTCAGATGGCTGGGGAAGGACAATCTGCCTGAGTTCTTAGAAACAGAGGGAATGGAAATATCTGTGAGTATTGCTAATATTTGCCACCTGGGGTCTGGATATCAGTGTGTTTTGATAGCTCCCTGGGTGATTCTATTGTGAAGTCAGGGTTGAATACCCAGTCTAGGCCTTATAGTCTTTGACAGGAAGGGAGGGAAGAATTACCTGCTCTAATTAAATTGTCATATTAGTTTGTGAAGGTTAAATGTATGCATGGTGGGACACAAGTGGACTTCTGTTTTGCCTGTGTCTGTGGGTGGCTTTGCACGATGGGAAGGATGAACAGTCGAGTCATTGGTGGTGGCCAGTGCTCACCTGCCCATGTCCTCCTCCCTTCCCTTCCACCCTGGTTACCATCAGGCATTCCCAATTTACTCATAAAGTCTCCAGTGCTTCCAGAAGTGCCAGTTGTTCAAGGTTTTTAAATGAAATACATGGATAAAAGTTACAATAACAATGAAAATGAAGTTAAGGTAAAATATGGGTCTTCAACATTTCTTTTGGCCCCAGTACTCATGATGGTGTACACTATCACCCTAATTAGGCTTTTAGAAACCTGGCAATACTCACAAATTGTGCTGGGAATTAAAAAAAAATCAAGCTGGCATGTATTTTTGCTTCTGGATGAATGACTTTACCTGTTACACAGCAGATATCAGTATTTGGAGCAGTCTTCTGAGCCATCATTTGTATCTAAATCCTTCCATCAGGCTGAGCACAAAGGCCAGATGATGTCACTTTGAAAGGTGTCCTTTCTGTGGTGCCTACTCACAAGATTTCTGTCCAGTAGATGGTCAGGTTCCCGACAGATGGATCCCAAGTGGCTCTTAAGCCCCTGCAGGAGATGAAAGCCAGAGAGAAGTTGCCTGGATGCTGGGAAGGGCAGAATGAGGGATAATTCAGGTGCTGGATGGTTTAGGTAGCTTAGGTCCATGGGTTGGCTTAAAATAATGTTCATTAGAACTGAATTCCTGACACATGAAAGGCTCTCAGTGCACACTAGTGATTAGCAGAATCAGATCAGATTCTTAAAATTAGGAGGCCCCTAAACAACTCCTAAACGAAGTCTAAGTCCTCCCAAGAGTCTCCTCCAATAATGTTCTTCCATCCTGTACTTATCTATTTTTAATGAGAGAGAATTCATCACATCCCAAGGCAATCTCCTTTATATATTTCATGTACATTATATTGAACTGGAGTTTGCTTCTTCAGTTTCTTATTTTTCTTGTCAGAACCAAACAGAACATTTAATCCTTTTTCTACAAGGGCACCTTCAAACATTTAAGGAGAATTCATATATCACTTTAAAAGTCTTACATAGACCAAATATCTCCAGTTTCTTTAACTCTACTCCAAATCACAGAATTTCATATTGGAAGAAATCTATGAAACAACTGATAAAAACTCTTTAACAAGGCAGGCATCTTCAGAAAGTTGATTAGAAGCATCCATTCAGTGTCTGTTCTGCCACTGAATCTCTGGCTGTCAAGGATTGAATTGTGCCCATCCCCCAAAAGATATGTTGAATCTAACCTCCAGTATTTCACACCTAGTACTTCAGAACATGGCTTAATGTGGAAAAAGTGTTGTTGTAGACATAATTAGTTAAGATGAGATCATACTGGAGTAGGGTGAGCTCATAATCTAATAAGACTGGATGTGTCCTTCTAAGATGGTTGTGTGAAGATACCGGAGACAAGAAAAGAAGAACAGCAAGAACATCTTGTGAAGACAAAGGTAGAGATTGGATTTATGCAGCTGCAAGCCAAAGAACATCAAAGACGGTTGGTAAAACACCAGAAGCTAGGAAGAGACAAGGAAGGATTCCCCTTCAGCTTTCAGAGTACGACTCTGCCAACACTTTCATCTTGGATTTCTAGCCCCAGACCTGGGTGACAATAAATTTCTGTCCCCAGTTTGTGGTACTTGGTTACAGCAGCCCTAGGGACCGAACACATTGGCTTTGACTATATTCTGGATTTTGTTTCCAGAATGATACCAACAGGATTCTTTGATGTGGTAAGCAGCAAAGCAAGGAAAATCCTAGAGCTCTTCTATCTAAGTATCTCCAGTTCTGAATCTGGACCAGAGTCTGTGAACTAACATACACGTTGTCAAACACATGCTGTAGGGGAATGAATCTCCTGAACCACATATTTAGGTGGACAAATGTAACTTTTATTATTCTTCTATAATTTGATTTTTGAACAACAGCCTTGCTGAAATATAATTTATATGGTATTAAATTGACTTTTAGTGTAAATTCAGTGGTTTTCAGTACATTCACAAAATTGTGTGACCATCACTGTTATTTAATTTTAGAATATTTTCATTACCTCAAAAGAAACTGCATACCTAATAGCAACCATTCCCCATTACTCCTTTTCCCTAGCTCCTGGCAACCATTAATCTACTTTCTGTTTCCCCTGATTTGCCTGTTCTGGAAATTTCATATAAATGGAATTGTATACTACATGGTCTTTTGTGACTGACTTCTTTCACTTAGTAATACGCATCTAAGTTTCCTTCATGTTTTTTCATGACTTGTTAGCTCATTTCTTTTTAGTGCCAAATACTAGTGCATTATCTGGATATACCACAGTTTACTTTTCCAGTCAAATTACTTTTCCATGTACTGAAGGACATCGTGGTTCCTTTCAAATTTGGGCAATTATGAATCAAGCTTCAATAAACCCTTGTAGGCAATTTTTTGTGGGTATAAATTTTCAGTTCCTTTGCGTAAATAGCAAGGAGCATGACTGCTGGATCATATGGCTAGAGTATTTCTAGTTTTGCAAGTTTCAAAGTTTTGCAAATCTTCCAAAGCAGCTGCACCGTTTTGCATTCCCACCACCAATGGTTGCATTCTTTGTTTATTTTTTTTAATTTGGTAATTTATCCTCTTATTATCAAGTTTAAGAATTTTTAAAAAGTATATTACAGATACAAATCCCTTATCATTCTGACTACTGGGCCTTCTTAAGTTCTATGGAACTTGTTGCCATACCTGCATCTCTCTTGGCTGTATAAGAGAAGCATTCCTTTGTTCCAAATGCCATGCCATGGTGGGGGAATGTGAGGACTCTGTGATACTCTTAGACCTATCTGTAAAGAAGGACACCTACGGTTCTTTTGTGTGCTATGGCTCTGCCTCCATGGAAGGTGGGAAAACCTGGCTCTTCAATTAGTATGCTATTTACAATATTATGTTTCAATCACGAATTTTGTGCCCTAAGCCATTCAGGTTCCAGGTTTCAGGCTTAATTCTTAGAAACTAGTCTTTAAAACTCAAATTCTTTTCTCAGATCATTGTTTCTGCCACCAGCATTACAATCTACTTCAAAATTCTAAAGCAAGAATGTGAACCCTTGGTGACTTCATGTCCCTGATGTCTCTGGTTGAGTTTGAATGGGAGCAGGGGTCAGGACCATAAGATATAAGACTACAAAATATTATGTTGTTATAGATGAACGGTGTCCAAAAACAAACTGAGTTCAAACGGGCATAGGTTGTACAAATACTGAAGCTCAGTGACAGAGAATAAGCCAAGAGTCATTCTGAAGAACAATGAGCAACTTCGTTTTGTATGCTCTCCACTGTTATGGGTTCTTAAGGTGTTCAGTGAGGTTAAGGTTGCAGAAATGCAATTAGATGTAACTTAAGCTAAGAGGAGAATCTATTTTAAGGCTATCATGGAGTCTCGTAGTCTCATAGAAACCCAGGACCAGAACGCACTTAGGCCTTAGAAACAAATAGAATCAGGAACTCAAATGTAGTCATATTTTTCTTGTCTACCAGACTTCTGAAAACTCTTGTTTTTTTCTTTTCTTTTTTTTTTTTTTGGGCATCTCTCAGTGACACTTAAAGATACCCCCCTATCTTTCTAAATAATGCTTCTAAAATTCACAGAAAATGATAGTCTCCCAAGCTTCTATCAATGAAATGTAGCCAGGGTTGATCCCACTTTAACAACAGACATTTCCTTGGTTACCAGGCAAATGGTATGGGGGGCGGATAGGGAAAATTTCAACCTCCCCCCAATAATAATTTGCCTGGTAGACAAATCTATTAGGTGTTCTCTTTGTTGTTCCTGACTCCATGTAGTTGGAAGTCTACTCTTCTTAGACTAACATATGAAGACCTTGAAAATCTCCCTGTAATTGATCTTTCTGATTCCTGTCAATCCCTATACCCCAAGTCTAGCAGCTACCAGCCCATTTTTTCTCTTCTTGGAATGTACCATGTTCCTTCTGGCTCTGTTAACCTGTGTGTGTGTGTGTGTGTGTGTGTGTGTGTGTGTGTGTGTTTGTTTAGGATACTTTCCCCTCCCTTGTTTGCCTGATAATTTCTACTCATCTTTTAGGTCCAGCTCAGCATTACTTCTAAAAGCATTCTTTTTTTAAAAAAGATTTTACTTATTTATTTATTTGACAGACAGATCACAAGTAGGCAGAGAAGCAGGCAGAGAGAGAAGGAGAGGGAGGAGAGAGGAGAAGAGAGGGAAGCAGGCTCCCTGCTGAGCAGAGAGCCCGATGTGGGGCTCAATCCCAGGACCCTGGGATCATGACCTGAGCAGAAGGCAGAGGCTTTAACCCACTGAGCCACCCAGGCGCCCCACTTCTAGAAGCATTCTTGACTTCTAAAAACAGAGCTTACTGCTCTGCGTGGTTCACTTTGTTCACACTGTTTTAGAGCCCCTACGACATTGGATTGTAGTTATGTAATTTGTTTCCTTTCTCTACCAACTATGACATTCTTTTATTATTATTATTATTGTTGTTATTATTTAGCGAGGGAGGGAGGGGAAGGAGGAGTAGAGGGAAAGGGAGAGAGAGAATCTTAACCAGGCTCCACATCCAGCACCAAGTACCTCGTGGGTCTAAGAGTAGGAAGAGGAATAATGGATATATTGGTGTGGGAGTAGGGATGATGGATATAATTCTGGTTCTCTCTTTAGCAGTTTTAAATTTCTGTCTCTCAGTCCTAATCAGAAAATAGGAGGTTGGTGCATCGCCTGGCCTTTGTCCTCATCCCATTTCTTCGCTCTCCTCCCTTGCCTCCCTTGTAAAAGCAAACATAGGTTGTGAGGCTAAGAATAACAGAAGAACATTTTTCCCCCCTCTTCCTTCTCTTCATTTTCTCCCACTCCTCTCCCAATTCTGTTTAGGGCCTGACCTTCCCCCCTCTCCTCTTCATCTCATGGAAGCACTTTCCACTTTTGTCTGTCATATTTTACTGTGATTTTTTAAATTCATGAGCAGGGAAGTTATCCTTTTAAGCATTTGGATTTTTAAAACTAAAAGTTTTGAAATTGATTATTATAAACGTAAGTTAACGATTGGAATCTCCGGGTTTCTAAGCTATAGTAAGCAGGTTAGGTCATTTTTTACGGCACCTGGGCAAAAATGCATCTGAATTCCTTTTAAATGAATTTGCAGGATGAAATCTGAGTTTACCTTTCTAACTCTCCTCTAAATCCTGAAAAACAAAAGCAGTAAAAATGTTTACATGCTTAGTAAGCATTCAAAGAGGCTCTGAATAAAGAGCGCAAACTGAGCAGTGATTCCCAGTTTTTTGAAAACCCAAACCAACGACCAATGCCAATCAGTAACCCTTTCCATCTTTTACTTATAAATTAATACACAAGAATAGGAGCGGATAAAAAAGGGTTACATTTTAAAAGAAAGTATAAATCTCAAAATGAAAAAGGAGGTAACAATGCAAATGACATCAGTAAAGAGCAACTCCGGGATTAGAGTGTTTAACATTACGGACCCGCGTCCGCCCGCCTTGGGACCCTGCAGTGACTTGGTGAGGCTCCACCTCCAGGAAGAATTTCATTGGAGCTCACCTGCTCGCTCGCCCCCGCCCCAGCTCCTCTTCCGCATGCGCACTACAGGCAAAGGCCTCTGGCCTCCCCTCGTCTCCTTCCCCACCCCCGAATTCCTAGCTCCGATTGGTCCGCTTCATGAGTCCTCCCCTTGGGTCCACCAGTATGGAAGTCGTCTCTGTGCTCCGCCCCTTCTGCCGGCAGTGTGCGGCGGCGTTGCTTGCAAGTCCGTTTTGCAAGTGGGGATGGCGGCGTTGGCGGCGGCTGCCGGCGGACTGTTGAGGCTGCGAGCGGCTGGGGCAGAAGGACAGTGGCGTTGGCTTCGAGGCGCGGGGCTGCTGCGGGGCTTGGTGCAGCCCGACTCGGCCACTGGGTTTGCGGCGCAGAGGAGGCATGTGGCTCACTTCACTTTCCAGCCAGACCCGGAGCCTCAGGAGTATGGTGAGCTGGGGGCTGCCCTGTCTGCTCCTGGTGCAACCCAGACTCCCAGGCCTGTGGGGGCCTCGCAAGGAGTGCCGTCCCGCTCGTGTGGACAGCGGCCGGCAGGCTGATCTCCTTGTATCTTGTTGTAATTCCTGCCCTGCTTTCTGGAGCCTACCTACTTTAGGGATTGACTGTGGTTTCCTCCTCGCTCTATTTTTGTGACTGTACAACCCTTGAGAGGCATCCCCTCACAGCCCTCGAGATGGGTGAGAGGGCATGCCGCAGTCTGGAAGGGCAGAGGGTGGAAGGGTGGTGCCCAGGGAACGCCTACTTTTCTCAGTTCTCCATCCTTACTTTCCCAACCTTGGCCCTAGGTGTTGTCCCAGTTTGTATGGAGCTGGGCCATTAACTACAGGCACCGGTATTTAACCCCCCCCCCCTTTTCTTTACTACTTCTACTACTACTACTGCTGCTACTATTACTATTTTTGCTTTGGCAGGGAAGAGGAAGTGGAAGAACTAAGTAACTGAATTAATTTTCCCCAAGGTCATAGAACAGGTTGTTCCTGGAGATGGGAAAGAATCCAGGTTTCCAGGCTCCCAGGTTGAGCCCAGGACTGGGGTAGGCTGCCACTTAGCTAAGGAGGGGTAATTGATGAAGGTGGGGGGAAGAGGAGTCCATCTAGTACTCTCATTGGTAGGAGGGACATGTAGTAAACTCCTCACAGTATGACAATTGCATGACTTTTACCATTTCTTCTGCAAGTTATATGTAATCTCTGAAAGATCTAGTGTCTATTATCAGAACAATGGAAACAGTAAGAGAACATTTACCTTTTTCCTTGTCTGATGACTTCCTATGTACTAGATCTGATTTTTTTTTTAAGATTTTATTTATTTATTTATTTGTCAGAGAGAGAGAGAGAGAGAGGGCACGCACAAGCAGGCAGAGGTGGAGAGAGAAGCAGGCTCAGCGGAGCAAGGAGCCTATTATGGGACTTGATCTCAGAACCCTGGGGCTGAAGACCGTGGCGCAACCGACTGAGCCACCCAGGTGTCCCTAGATCTGATATTTTTGGAAGGGTGTCTCTACTTGTGAATAATAGGTATGAATATATATTAAGTGCTTACCCCAGGCAGGGACTGTGCTGAAAAATTTACATTCATTATTTCATTTGATGCTCAGGACAACCTTTGAGGTAGGTGATATTAACTGAAGTCTTGAGAGTTTGTCCAAGGTTACACAGAGAAGTTAGTGATAGCTTTTGCTTTGGATTTTAATTATTTAGATTCTAGAGCTTCCATTCTAAACAATGTGCTATAATGTGTGTAGCTATGGTTTACTAAGAGGTGTGCCACTTTTGTAAAACAGTATATATCATAAAGGTGAATAGCAGTTTTTTCTCACCAACAGGATGAACCTTGAATTCTGTCTTCAAAACGAAGAAACTTTAGCCCAATACTTGAGAAATAGAATACAGGTCTTCTTTAATCTCCTCAGCCCCCTTTCATAATTGTGAAACTACTAAAACCCAGGTAGAATGATAATCACATTTGTTTGTTTGTCCTTATGAAAATAAAAATAAGTGCATGTTACAGATAATTTGGATAATAGAAAAAAGTAAGAAAAAGTAATCTCACCATCCACTGCTGTTTGTAAATACTGCTAACATTTTGGTGTGTATCCTTCCAGGTCTTTCCTTGCAGTTTAGTGGAATTAAATTACTCCATTGATTAAATCAGTGGAATTAAATTTTTCCTGCAACCGGAGCTTTAACACAGATATAATCAGCATTATTTAATCAGAAGCGTTTTCCTATATGATTACATAGTTTTCATAACCTTTAGAAAGTGGTATGTTCGGTGGTATGCTCACTTGGTTAAGCGTCTGCCTTCAGCTCAGGTCATGATCCCAGGGTCCTGGGATTGAGTCCTGCATTGGGCTCTCACTCAGCAGAGCGCCTGTTTCTTATTCTCCCTCTTCTGCTTCCCCTGCTTGTGTGCGCGCTCTCTCTCTCTCTCAAATAAATAAATAAATAAAATTAAAAAAAAAAAAGGAGGGGGTGCAACCTGGTCCATGGAGTATAAACCCTCTAGTTCAGTGGTTAAGATCTTGGCACTGGAATCGGATTGTCCCAGGTTTGGTTTTGGCCCTGTTACCTGTGACTCTGGATTACTCACTTACTGTCTCTAAGCCTCAGTTTCTTTGTAAATGAGGATTTTATAGTAATACCTACTTCAAAGATTGTTATGAAGACTAAATATAGACAGCTGTGTGCAATGTACTTAACCCAATTTGATTACTAAGAAGCACTCAGTAACTGGAAACTTTTAATAATTACCATTATGCTTTTGCTTTATATTTTTCACTGTTATAAATAATGCAGAGAGAAACATTTCATGTATCCCTTATGTATCTGAGATTATTTAGAATAAAGTCCTAGGGATGAGATTTCTGATTCAAAGGAATAGTTTAATGGATTTTTAATACAAAGTTCAAATTACATCAAATACAAAAATCAAATTCCATCTGCATGTATAAGAGTGTGAGTATTGGGTGTCATGATAAAATCACAATTGTGCTGTGATACTGTGATTTATAATAAGAAGTGCTTATTGGTCTTTGTCCCCTTTTCCTGGCACAGAGCTCCTAAACCTTTGAAATTTCTTTTGATGAGAGCAATAAAGGTGTCTTGTTACGCTGATGGTAACTGTTTAAAATCTCCTATTTCATCCAAGAAGGGAAGCTGGTGACTAGAGGAATCAATTGTGTGATGAGAGGGCTGGACTTTCAGTCCCACCCCGACCTCTGTGGAGCCGAAAGTTTCTGGAGGTTGAATGAATTTAATCAGTTATGCCTATGTAATGAGACCTTTGAAAACCCAAAAGGATGGGGTTCAGAGGGGATTTGGGTTGGTGAATAGGTAGAGATTCAGGGATAGTGGCATGCTCAGAGACCGTGGTAGCTCTATGCCCTTTACCCATACCTTGCCCTGTGCTTCTCTTCCCTCTGGCTATTCCTGAGTTACGTCCTTTTATAATAAACCAGTAATCTTTCAAGTAAAATATTTCTCTGAGTTCTGTGAGCCATTCTCGCAAATTAATTGAGCTCAAAGATGAGATGAGGGGACCTCTAATGTATAGCCAGTGAGTCAGAAGCACGGGTGACAGTTTGGGCTTGTGACTGGCCTCTGACCTGGGAGGTGGGCACAGTCTTACAAGGACTGAGCCTTTAACCTGTGGGATCTGACAGCAGCTCCAGGCAGGTGGTGTGAGAATTGCGTTGCATTGTGGGGCACCCAGCTGGTGGTGCAGAATTGCTCGGTTGGGTTTTAAAAGAACACACACATTGCAGTTGGTATCAGAATCCTGTGTGCGCCCGCATGCTTGGGTATGTTGTGCTGATTGCAGTTTGTTTTACTATGTACTTGTTTTACTTCTATTAAGGTATATTTATCAGATATTTGTTTGCCAGATTTATTTTCTCCGGTAAATTGGATGTTCCTTGTCTTTGCATATTTAAAAAATTATATGCCTGGTAATTTTGTCTATCAGTAGGAATGCTATTTAACATTATCGAACTGTTGAAATATTGTCTGTTCCAGGTGTGTCCGACATCAGTCTATAACCCTCACAGTAACCTTGTGACCTAGAGAGTGGTATGCTCATTTTATAGATGAGAAAATTGAAGCTCAGAGCTGTTAGTGGCCTGTCCAAGTCTGAGGAGTAGCAGTGCCGGAATGTGAACCCAAATAGGTCTATCTTCAAAGCCTCTCACACTACTTTTCTGCTCATGTTTTGTGTAGTAAAGTTATTAATGAAGATAGTAACTCTTTGTCTTTCATGCCTGTTACAAATAGCTTAATTTTTAAAATTCTGGTTATTTTGACACATGAAAGAGACTGCTTAAATAGAGTAATGGCCTAGGTCGACTCTGAGGAGGTGACATTTAAGCTTCACTGTGAGGAAAGACCAAGGAATTACCTCCAAGGTAGAACAGTGTTTTCCTAGATGGAGGAAGGGCAAGCATTGGTGAAGTCCCCAATGTGAGGTCAGCTTGTTCTGTGGTGCCTGGGAAACCCTTTGCAGTTGCACTGGGGGAGACAGACAGCTCTCAGAAATCAAGGGTAGACCCAGGAGTCCTTTTCCTGTGGGGATGAAGGTCTTCTTTCCAGTATTAGAATTTGTAGAGAAGGGAACAACATAAGTAAAGAACGGCTAGAAAGCATAGGGTTTTATGAGGGATGAGGAGGAGTGAGTTTGTTTGGAGGAAAAAGGAGGAGGGGTAGGAAATAAGTGTGGAAAGCCAGAAGAAAGGTTGGGGGAGAGAAAAGATTGACTATATCCAATGTAGCTTTCACTGTGCTGGTTGCATTACATTATGTATGTAATTACATTCGGGTTCAGGTTAAATTCTGTGGGCTGTGGAGGGCCATCGCTTGTGTAGGTAAGAGAGTGATTTGCAGAGTGCTCGTGTAATATTATGAGGAGAGTTTGTAGAATTAATGAAGGGAAAGTAAGGATGCAGAGAGATTAGTCAGAGGGATATTGTACTGTCCATGTGAGAGGATATAATTAGGGAGTGTCAGTGGGGATGGTTGTGTGGTTTTTTTTTTTAATTTATTTTTATTTTTTATTTTTTTTATTTTTTGATGGTTGTGTGTTTTGAAGGAATTGACTAGAGCTGCTGCTGTTTTGCCTGTGGGGGCCAGGGGAGGGGATATCAAAGATTGCTTGACATTTTTAGCCTGAGAGTCTGAAAGGATGGTAGAATGGTAGTATCACTGATACGAATGAGGAATGCTGGAAGAGAGAAGCATGTTGTTGGAGAGAAGATGATGGAGGTTTGGATGTGTTGATTGGATGTATTAGAATGTTTGGGCTGCTATAACAAAAATACCATAGACTGGTGACTTATAAATAACTGTGAATAATTTATTTCTCACAGTTCTAGAGGCTGGGAAGTCCAAGATGAAGGAATTGACAGATACAGTGTCTGATGAGGCCCTGCTTCCTGGTTCCTAGCTGATTGTCTTCTCACTGTGACCTCACATGGTGGAAGGGAGCTCTGTGGGGTCTCTTTCTATAACAGCATGAATCCCATTCAGGAGGGCTCCACCTCCATGACCTGTTCCTCTCCGGAAGCCCCATCTCTAAGTACCATCATATTAGGGATGAAGGATGTTTCAACTTACGAATGTGGGGGGTACACAAACATTTATTCCATAGCATTTGAAGTGTTGGCAGAATATAGTATTATGAGGTAGGCTCTTCTGAGTACTGGTCTGGCACCAACACAACCATGTCAAAAGTTGGGAACATTTGAGACCAGATAATTCTCTCCATGTGTCTTTTCCCTGGCTTATTTAGAGTCACCCCAAATCATGTCCTTCCTGTTTTTTCTTCCTACTCTGTGTTTCCTTATTCTGACTTTATCATTGCCCATCCATGGTACTCCAAAGAATGGTAATAATGACGACAGCAGACACTTTTATCAGAACTTACCAGGTACCAGACACTATTCTGAGTGCCTTACATGTAGCAATTCATCTAATCCTCTTGTAACAGTGCTGGGGTTGAGATCCTGCTATCATCCACATTTTATTGTAAAGAAATTTAGATGCAAAGAGGTTAAACTACTTTTTTTTTTTTTTTTAAAGATTTTATTTATTCATTTGAGAGAGAGTGGTAAGTGAATGGGTTGGGGGTGGGGAGGAGCAGAGGAAGATGGACAAGCAGACTCTGCGCTGAGCATGAAGCCTGACATGGAGCCCAGTCTCACGGCCCTGAGATCATGACCTGAGCCAAAATCAAGAGTCCAATGCTTAATCACCTTAACCCAGGCACCCCTCTACTTTTTGACATTTGCACTGTATTGCTCCCCAAGAACACATTTGGGCCTCTCCCTGTCCCTGATTTTAGGCGTTATGTGTATGTGTAGGTTTCTTTATTCATTCGGTGCATTTTAATTTTCTCCTGGTTGCTAAACTTTGTTCTAGATGCTTAGCACAAAACACAAATGTGGGTATGGACCTGTCCTCATGGAATTAGAAGTCTATTGGGGAAGATGGACAAAAAATAGCAAGCAAATGCATACTTAAATCAATCCCAGTTGCAATAAATGACATGTGAGAAATGTTCAGCTGCTAGGAAAGAGAATAATAGTGATCTAGTGAGACCCCTAAGAAGAGGTAGCATTTAACTAAGCTCTAAGGGATCAGGAAGGAGTATCCAAGGAGTGTGAAGGGGGTGCCAGGCAGAGACCCAGCATGCATGAAGGTCCTGATGTAACAAGGAGCTTGGTTTGGTGGAATTGAGAGAGGAGTCAGGTGCTGAGCCTTGGGGAGAGTGATACACAATAGGACTTTTGAGGTGGGCCGATAGGAGATCAAGTAGGCCTTTGTGGACATGATGGAGTGGGGCTTTATTCTGGGTGCAGTCAGAGAACCTAAAAGGATTTTGAGCAGAGGAGTCACATGACATGCATTGCTTTATAGGACTTTAGTGTAGTAGTGGTCTGATGAATGAGGGAAGAAGGAGTAGAAGTGAGGTGGTGGTACTGTGGACTATTCGAATGTTTGTGTCTCCTCCGTCCTCCGAGTCCTGTGTTGAAGCCTTAATCCCCAGTGTGTACTTAGAGATGGAGGTCACTGGAGGTAATTAGGTTGTGAGGGTGGAGCCTTCATGAATGGGATTAAAACCCTTATAAAAAGAGACACAAGAGAGATTATCTCTCTTTCTGCCCTGTGAGGATGCAGCAAGAAGATGGCCTTCTGCAAACTAGGAAGAGGGTCTTTATCAGAAACTCACCTTGGTCTTGGACTTCCTTCCCAACCTCCAGAAGAGTGAGAAGTAAGTTTCTGTTGTTTAAGCCACTCAGTCTGTGGTGTTTCGTTATAGCAGCCGGAGCTGGCTAAGACAGGACATTAGGAGGTGGTTTTCAGGAACAAGAAAGAAATGGTGAGTTCTGGAATTCAGACATTGTAGTACTAGATTTAAGCTATATTTTGGAAGTAATATATATTCAAAGATATATCTGAAGTATAAATCTTTGGAAGAAGCTTTATTTTGGAAGTAGGATTGGAAGTGTTGGATTCAAGAAGTGAAAAAAAGGAAGACATTCAAGGGTGCTTCCTCAGTTTATGGCTTGGATACTTGAGTGGAGGATAGTGTTGTTTGCTAAGATGGAAAAGACTGTTTTGGGAGCAGACATTGAGTTCAGTTACGTGCTTACTGAGTTAGAGAAGCCTGACACCTACCTGGGGAACTGGTGACTGCGTGTTAAGTCAGAAGGTCAGAGGAGAGGTCTGGATTGGAGAAACACATTTGGGAGTCACCAGTATATAGAAAAATTTAAAACCATTTAGAGACCGAGTAGGGAAGGCCAAAGGAAGGGAAACAGTTGTAGCTCGTCATACCATGACATAAGTTACCAGGTGCTCTGAGAGTTCCTAGCCATAATCTCTTCAACTTTAAGGCTTTCTTAGGTCCTCCCAATTTTGGCTTCAGATAACAATCTCCTCGCCCCCGCCCCCCACTTCTTTACTGGCACCTTAAAAAGGGCAATTTGTGATTATGGATCCTTTATTTATATTTTATTTATTTATTTATTTTTAAAAGATTTTATTTATTTATTTGACACACAGAGATCACAAGTAGGCAGAGAGGCAGGTAGAGAGAGAGGAGGAAGCAGGCTCCCTGCTTAGTAGAGAGCCCGATTCGGGGCTTGATCCCAGGACCCTGGGATCATGACCTGAGCCGAAGGCAGAGGCTTTAACCTACTGAGCCACCCAGGCGCCCCGATTTTATTTTACTTATTTTTTTAAGATTTTATTTATTTGAGAGAGAGAGAGTGAGACAGCACAGAGGGAGAGTGAGAGGGAGAAGCAGACCCCCGCTGAGCAGGGAGCTTGACGCAAGGCTCGATCCCAGGACCCGGAGATCATGACCTGAGCTGAAGGCAGACTCTTAACTGACTGAGCCACTCAGGTGCCCCTCATCCTTCATTTACATTTTAATATAAAATGTTCTGTCCCTCATATTTGAATTCTCTATGAAACTTACTTTATGGGGTGGAGGTTGGGAAACCCAGTAACAGGGATTGGAATGGGATAGAGATACACATCTGGCACATACAAAGGGATTCCTGGAGAACGGGGCATCTGGAGGGGTAGAAGAGGTTTTGTTGGGAGAAAATAGGTAGTTTCTTAGGCATCCTTCCATTTCACAGTATGGTTAGTGCCAGATTATGCCACTAAAATCATGCATTCATCATGCTTCAACAGGCATATACTGATTGTCATGTTTGGGTGAGGCCCTCAGTGCTGAGCTTTCTAAGGGATATGACATGAAAATGCTGTGCTGTACAGGTGTATCCCAAGGATGAGGCAGCTCAGAGGAAGGCCAGTGCTGAATATGCTGGAAGATCCTTTGGTTTCTGAAAGGAGACCCTCACTTTCCATGTCACGGCTGTGTCTTTTTATTCATGGTCTAACCATAGACCCACTTACTGTCTCCGTGCCCTGCTGTTGACCTTGTTTATTGCTAAGCACTGCTCTTTGGGGACCCATTTGCTCCTTTTGTCTCCATATTCTAGTCCTGGGAAGACTTCTCCCTTCCTCCCTTAGTGCTACTGGATACTGAATAGTTACTCAGTAACTGCGTGCTCCGCCTCAGTGTCACTTCTACCTCCTTCCCCCTCCCCTGCAGTCTGACTGAATTATAACATCGGAGAGATTTTTTTCCTACTGTATTTCTTTATCTTTAAGTGGTTGATGAACAATTTACTTTGTATATTTTATCTTTATTGAACTAGCCTCCTGTGGTTCCTTGTTCAGTCATTCATTCCGCAGATAGCTATCGAGCACCTATTACATGTCAGGCATTGTTATAAGCACTAAGCATACACTTCTGATCAAAAGCAGGTAAGAATCCCTGCCTTCTTGGGGCTTCTGCTCTATCGTGTTCCGTATATTCCACCAACACTACCTTACATGCCGCTTTATCTTTGCAGCAGTGATAATGACCTGGTTTTTCACAATGCTCTACTTAGGACAAGTTCAAGTTATCGGCTCACAGCAATGGGTACCAATGGGTATCCATTAGCTGGTATCCCTGACTAGGGAAATTGCACTTCTGTGTCTGTTTTAGTTTTGTTTTAACTTTTTATCTTGGAAATAAGAGTTATCAGCCTGGTTTTGAAATTTAGCAGCCATTTATTAATATTGGTAATTGTATAATTTGGCAGCGGTGTTTAATAATTTCTTACTGTTCTTAGTTAGACATGCTACAGATGATACATATTTTATCATGAGAGAATGTAGGCATATCTTATCAATGGTCTTTAATATAACCTGTAGGAGAATAAGTAATTCTAATGTGAACAAATATTTAAAGTGATCTCACCTGTGAATAATTTGTGATTTTTTTTTTTTCCCCCTGACCCATTCATAGACCACACTGCAACTTTAATAATAATTGAAAGATAGCTATTGCTGTGGGGTGCTTAGGTGGCTCAGTTTGTTAAGGGACTGCCTTCAGCTCACGTCATGATCTGGAGTCTAAGGATCAAGTCCCGCATCTGTCCTGTATGGGGCTCCCCACACAGCGGGGAGTCTGCTTCTCCCTCTGACCCTCCCCAATGCTGCTTGTGCGCTCTCTCTTTCTCATTCTCTCTCTCTCTTTCTCAAATGAATTAAAAAAAAAAGAAAGATAGCTGTTGCTCTACTAAAAATTATTTAAATTTTTTTTGAAGATTTTATTTATTTGACAGAGAGAGATCACAAGTAGGCAGAGAGGCAGGCAGAGAGAGAGAGGGGGAAGCAGGCTCCCTGCTGAGCAGAGATTTCCCAATGCAGGGCTTGATCCCAGGACCCTGAGATCATGACCTGAGCTGAAGGCAGAGGCTTAACCCACTGAGCCACCCAGGCGCCCCAATTATTTAAATCTTTTAAAAGCATCTAGTAGCATAGAAGTTAATCCAAACCCCTAAAATTTTGAATCTGTTGAAAAAAAAGTATTCAGGAGTGGAAATTTTTGTGCTTACATGGAAATAAAACCTTTAAATACCCTTACTTATAAATTATTTTCCTACAAGATGAATAGATTCCTTGTGGGTAATTAAGCAGTACTTTCTAGATTTACTTGATATGATTTTTATTAATAAAGTCTTTGCTTTTTTGTATTTCAAACTCATTGAACAGCAATGGAATAAGATGTCTTGGAGGCATTCCAGATTAATTCAGATGGTCAGCACACTTGGAATAAATTCCACTTTAGATGTTTAGGCATTTTTCTCCTTCTTAGGTTCTTAGCTATGAACATCATAATAGACAAAAATCTTGCTTTAGGAAATGTATGAAATAGGAGGAAATATGGGAATGTCACGGTGGTGGGAAAAAAGAATTTACCCTAAACTGTTGTCATCTGATGCTGGGCATCAATAAGTACTTTTCAAGAGGCTTTATACAATAAAGAAGGATTTAAGGCAAGTATCTATTAATACAGCTTTAGCTTGAAGAAAAATAAATTATGAAGTCATCGTGGACGTGTGGTATGATTGCATCCCTTTTGGCATTCATGGCATAACAATACTTCTTGAATGAATTCCTATTATCCCCACCAAAAATAAGAGTAGAAAAGACCTTTATTTTAGCAGAGAGGGCAGCAGGACAGATCTGAGTGGGTACTGCTAAGACCTGAACCCCGGGCATTCAGCAGTGTGAAAGGGGTCAGAGCACGTAAAGGGTTAGAAGGTTGAGTGACAGTGGATGATGGATGATGATGGTTTCATAGGTCAGAGCCTGCTGTGGATCCAGGCTGGGCTTGGGATGAGGATGGGTCTCCAGGAAGAAGGTGAGTGGCCAGTGTGTGTCACAGCCAAAGTGTTCATGGCAGCAGCCACTGCTGTGACCCATACTGTGAATCAGGCTGTGGCTTTTGGGACGACACCAGGCTACCGAGGAAAACAGAGGTTAGATGGGACAGTAGTCAAGGGTAATTAGGTGTTCAAGGGATTTGCTCCCAGCATGGCTGTGGGTTAAAGTGAACACTAGTGCACAGATCAGGCACTAAAGTGAAGATGGCCTTTGGGGCAGAGAAGATTGAGGCAGAAGCTTTCCTCTGCTCTTAAGAGTGTTTTTGGAGAGGAGCTGATCTCAAGTTCTGGGATATGTGTGGGCTCTGGACAGCACCAAGACCAAAAACTCTAATGTTGTTTCTGAATTCTAACACTTGGGAGTTTATTAAATAAATTTTTATACAATTCAGGATAATACCAATGTTGAGATGAAGGACATGGGTGAAGTCCAGAGTCTAATAGTAAATAGCTCCTACTTATTTAGCATGCACTGTGTCAGGGCCTGTTCTGAGCGTTTTCCATGTATTATTTCATTTCACCCTCCTATCAATCGAATAAGGGAGCCAGAAGTTGGCTTTCAGAGATTCTGCTGGACAGCAAGACAGTGGAAGGACCGAGACTGGTGTGTCGATGCCTGGAATTGTAGTATTCTCCAAACACCAGCAAGTTCTGAGTGCTAACATTTATCATTAGCCTTCCTCCCTCCTTGTTCTATGGTCCATGACCATTTGCTGTTACCGGCATATTTAACGTGTGCCTCTGGTCATTGTGCATTTTCTATCAGGATAGCCTTCACCCCTGCCCTGTGTCTTTCCAGACCACTTTCACTCTGGCTGGTTCCCTTTTCCAACTTCCCATCACTTTTATTTATTGTATATACACATTTGGTGACTTGATGAAATAGCTTTTTCCTTTTTTATACTTGTTTTTTCGTTGTTTAGTAAGTGTAAATTTTGCTTCATCATCAAGTGCAGAACTCTATATTGCTTTTGTATTTTCTGTAAAACCAGCCTCATTGTGACTCATCCAGTAAATTCACATAGGATATTCTGTACTTTCTGTTCTTTGATTTTAATCATGTTGTAACCAATTGTTAAGAAACTGGCTATTTTTTATACATCTTACAATGTAAGAAATGTTATGTAAAATTTTTTCTTTTTTTAAATTTTCACAGGGCAAACTCAGAAAATGAATCTTTTCCAGGCGATAACAAGTGCCTTGGATAACTCATTGGCTAAAGATCCTACTGCAGGTAAACTTCCTTTGTGTGTGAGTGTGGTAGGTGTGTTAATTCAGATTGAAAATTTGCTGGAAATACCGTATCTAAAGCTCAGTGGTTAACATAGGTCTGCCTGAAATTTTTTAAATGATCTGGTCAAATGATTAAGGTCAAATAATCAGATTATGGTATTAACACATTTTTAAAAATCAGTTCATTATGAATTAGTTCTCATGTATATCTGACATCATCAAGTCAACTTTCGCCCATGGTATTTGTGGTCCTGTTATTATATTAATATTTTCTAGATTGATACCTAATACGTACTTCTGTTTCTCCAGCATATAGGAAAAAAACAGGAAGTACCACTTGATTCAGATTTATGAATCTGTTTATGAAATGAAGATTTGGTTCCACGCTTTCCTTTGAGATAGCCATCCCACTTACAAGACTTTTTTGAAATAACTTTAGTATTTGTAAATAACTTTATCTTATCAAATTTAATTATTGGTATAAAAACAGTTGTTTTGCTATATATATATGTCTCCTCAATTTGGTTGGCTTTACTTCATATATATATATAAATATATATATAGTGTGTGTGTACGTGTGTGCTCATGCTAGTATGTATGAATATATATACTTTTATATATTAGTATGTACTATATATACTATAACCTATGCATATTTATATATTGGTATATATAAATACATATATTTAGTATGCCTTGGGCTTCCACTTGAGAAGTTTTAAGGTCCCTAGTTTTAAGGTCAAGTGAAGAAGGGGTTAATTTGTTAGGAGGAAGTGAGAGCTATACTATTGGATGATGAGATCTTGCTTTGTTTGAATGTCATCTGAGAATGATTGATCTTGAAGAGTAAAGAAGGGTGAATTTCATAAGGTCCACAAAACTGGTTAGGTGTTAATAAATTCAGCTATGTGAACACCCATTTTTATTGTCGTTGGCCTTGCTCACTACCTGCCGCCATACTTGCCTCTTTTCACACCATTTAGGTCCTTTTCCTACTTGTGACTGTTCTCTCAGCTTGGAATGCGTTTCCTTCAGCCCTTAAGATTGTTGCCTTTCATTGTAGACCATGTTTGAAAGAGAACCACTGGCAGGGGACTTGAGCCTGGAGTGTGAGTCAGTTCTGCTGCTTGCTGTCCTACTGGTTAAGTTACTTTACTTCTGCCCTGGGCTTCGTTTTCTTCCTGGGTGAAACAAAATGACATTCTAGATAAGTGCTTCTTCATCAATTGGGGCGATTTTAATCCCCCTTCTTCCCCTTACGTTTAACAAAGTCTGGAGACACTTTTGGCTGTCATGACTGTGTTTGTGTGTGTGTGTGGGTGGGTGGGTGTGTAGCGGGTGACAACTGTCATCCACTGGGTAGAGGCCAGGGTTGCTGCTCAGAGAGGTCTACAATGCACAGAACAGGCTGCTACAGTGAAAGAATTATTCAGTCCAAACTGTCAGTAATGTTGAAGTTGAGAAACCTTGATTTAAACTTCTAATCCATTTCTGTTTTCTGATTTAAGGTGTAAAACATTTAAATTACCTATTTTTCATTGTCAGTATCACTTAAGTGTTATTAAATAAAACATGTTTTGTAAACATTGTTTTTCAGTAATATTTGGTGAAGATGTTGCTTTTGGTGGAGTCTTTAGATGTACTGTCGGTTTACGAGACAAATATGGTAAGTCACTGTCTTTTTATGTGCATAGTATTCTTGTATAATTTTTCCTTAAATATGTTGAAGATACAAAAGATGCCTGTTCCATTGCTTGCCGGATCCTTATTGTTCACACAGTTGTTGGTTTTTGTTTTTATTTTTGTTGGTTTGTTTTCCATTTCCGTAGGCATCTACAGAATCCCTTGGCTTGGGTTTCTCCGAATGTGGTCTAATTGCAGTATCTCTCTGATCTGGTTCAGATCACACATATTATAGAAGCCAAAATCATCTTCATTAAATGTATTAGTCTATTATGTCATTCAAATCTAGTAGGCTTTGATCTCTTACTACTGCCAACAATTTTGCTTCCAGTGTCTCTAGTTCAAGATTTGGCCCTACTGGTCTTTGTTAATAGAGTTCATCTTTTATTTCCCCGTATTTGGGCTCCCCAGAGATTAGAAGCATTAGGATGTGTTGTATCTATGTATGTGTGTGTACATGTGTGTGTATTATATATGTATCTATTTCTGTTTGTCTTTATATGTATCTCTCTATTCTACACCTGTATCTAATGCCTACACCTATATCTATATTGAGAAAGAGAGAGATTTACTTTTTAAGGAATTGGCTCACATAATAAGGGGGCTGGCAAGTCTGAAATCTGTAGGGCAAGCCAGTGAGCAAGCTGGAAGCCCAGGCAGGGTTTCTTTGTTGCAGTTTTCAGGCCGAATTTCTTTTTGTTGGGGAAGCCTGTCTTTTTTCCTAAGCCCTTCAAATGATTGGGTGAAGGTCATCTGTATTGTGAAGGGCTATTTGCTTTACTGACAGTCTAGTGATTTAAATGTTAATCACATCTAAAGAACACATTCGCAGCAATATCCACACTGGTCTTTGACTAAGTAACTGGGCACCATCATCTAGCCAAGTTGACACATGTGATTTACCATCCCCCACTCAAAAAAAATTTTACCAACCCATTATCCTTCCACATGTTTCACCTCAGCTGATCTCGTCTTTTGCTTGGCATGGGATTGATTTCTGCCAGTTGCTTTTACTCATTTCATTTGACTCAGACTTCAAACAGAGGGCACTTTGGCAGATCCCAGCATCCTCCCTCCTGACTTGCTGTGTGAGGAATATATTTCAACTCCTTACTGTTAGGGATGACTTTGAGGTGATTTGACTTTTTGTTTCTTCCCTCAGTCTTACCTCAAATGGAAGTCAGCAAAATGGTTAAGTTCAGGGGGAGGAGTTGACGTCTCCCTTTCTTTTTACCTTTGCCACTGCTCTCTAAAGCTCATGGGTGCAGTTGGCAGTTCTAATTTTTTTCCCTAACTGTTGTTCCTTCTTTTCCCACTGTTCTCTGAGGTTCTGTTATACTTGAATCCAAGACATCATGGCATGTTCCACCTTGCTTACCGAGAAGGTCTTTTCTCTTTATAGCAGGTGGATTTTCTGAGAGTGGTCCCTCTGCTTTCTCCTATTTCTAACAGCTTTTCAGAGATTGAAGTACCTCAGTCTCAACTATCTCACACTGTCTCAGTTCCAGATAATTTGGATGCCTACAAACTTTAGCTCTTTAAAAAAAAAAATTAAAAGCCTTTACACCTTTTATTTCAAAAGCAATGCATATGCATTAAAGAAAATTTGGAAAATATAGAAAAGCAGAAAGGAGAAACATAAAATTGTCCATACTTCCGGAGATAACCAGAGAAAACCATGGTACCCCTCTTGGTTTACATGCTTCTAGACCATATTTGAATATATCTGGGTATGTTCGCATATATTAAGTAATGCTTAAAACATAGAATTAGGGGTGCCTGGGTAGTCGTTAAGCGTCTGCCTTCGGCTCAGGTCATGGGTCTCAGGGTCCTGGGATCAAGCCCCACATTGGGCTGCCTGCTCAGCGGGAAGCCTGCTTCTCCCTCTTCCACTCCCCCTGCTTGTGTTCCCTCTCTTGATGCCTCTCTCTCTGTCAAATAAATAAATAAAATCTTAAAAAACAAACAGAATTATACTTTTGTTTTCTTCTTAGGGTTTTCAGCTCTCCTTATGTTGCCCACCTGTTCTTGCATGTTGTCTACTTTATTGCCATTGGTGCCCTTTGCATATTCATCATAGTTGTTTTAAGTCCCTGGTTTGGTAATTGCAGTATCTGCCCTGTCTGGTTCTGATGCTTGCTCTGGCTCTTCAAATTGTGATTTTGCCTTTTAGTATGCCCTGTAATTTTCTCTCACTAGCTGGACATGATGCACTGGGTGAAAGGAACGGCTATAAATAGGCCTTCAGGGATGTGGTGGTGAGGTGTATGGGGAAGGGACGTATTCTGTAACCCCGTGATTAGATCTTGGTCCTTTATTGAGCCTCTGCCTCTGGACTGTGAACTTCACAGGCATGTTTTCCTCTCTCTCAGGTGGGACAGGAGGCCTGGAGCTGACTGGAGTTGGGCATATTCCTTCCCCCAGGTCAATTTCAGTCTGACAATAAATACCCAGCAGATTAGGCTCTGGTTAACTGGTTTCCCTTGATGTCAAGCCTTTTTAAGAAGGGAGTGCTCTGGTGTATTTCAAAATGGTTCCTTGTGCACTTCCCCAGCTGGAAGCAGGAGGGCATTTTTCTCATGTGTTTATCTTAGGAACCTGGTGGAGCGCCTGGAGGTAAGCCTCACAGAATTGGGGAGGCCAGTTTGTTTAGGTTGGACTGGATTCCCTGGAGTTTTTAACTCTCAGGCTTGTCCAGACGGAGCCTCCAGCCATTCCTCAATCACAGTTCAAGTTTTCCTACTCTGGCCCTGGCTCTGGCAGTCATTTTGACTCCTCAGCCTCTGCTCTGCTAAGTCAAGATTGCCTGTCTTCCTCCATCTGTCTGTCTCTTCAGCCTCCAGGAGGACAGCGGTTTGCTGTGTGTCCTCTCCTCTCTCTTGGGTCCAGGAAGAGTTGTTGACTTTTCAGTCTGTTCCGCTTTTGACTTGGACAGAGTGGCTACTTCCAAGCGCCTCACACGTGGAAGTGGAAAGCAGAGGTCGAACTTAGTCTTGTCTGCATCTGGTGTAGCTGCGCGGCTGAGCAGTTTCTAGCCTTCCCTCTTCTGTCCTGCTGGCCCCCGTGTGGTAGCGAGCTGAGTGCTTGTTGAGGCCGGCGAGGCTTCTGTTGCCTGCCCAGGGTCTCTTCCTCCCCTCTTGCTGCCCAGATTCTCCCCAGTGGTGCTCTTGTGATTGCACCCGCTCTGCCTGGGGCATTTCATCCCCGTCCGCTGCTGCTTACACTCCAGGGACTTGCGAATTGCTAAATCCAGTGTAGACCACCGGCTTGAGCTTCACATCTGTGTCTTCGTGTTACCACGGCTCATCGTCACCTCGGTGTTCCCGTCGCTTCACACGCACGGTTTCCAGACTCCAATTTTCAAATTCCGTGGAATGCATTATCTCCACCCAGAAAACCCACAGGGCCGACTGTGAATATGCCACTAGTGATAGTGAATAGGCCACTACCCAGTTGGTTACCTGAGCCAGAAACTAGGGGGATCCGAGTCTTGTCCTCTTTTCTTGTTCTTCAGCCCCGGTCAAGTCCTACAATTTCATCTTCTCAGTTTCTTTCTAAAGTGGCCTCTCTGCCTGCAGACCCTTATCTTCTTTGCTTGGATAGTTTCATGGCTCTTCTCAGCAATCCCCCTGCCTCCTGTCCCCACCTGCCGCCAGTGTGATCGTTCTAAAAGGCACATTGCTTGGCAGGATATAGAAAAGACTCTGAGAGCTGCCCTCTCCCTACCTACTTGACCTCATTCAGTTTATTCTTTACCAGTGTTGAACTGGTAGATGTTTTCCCTAAGCCTCTGCTTCCCCCCCCACCCCAATCTCCCGTCCTTTGCACACACCATTTAGCACTCTCTCTCTCATCAGATTTCCTGGTAAGCTCCACTTTTGCCTTCAGAAGCTTCCTCTATAAAGCTCTTCCTGACCCCCCAAGCAGACCCAGGCAGTAGTTTTCACTGCTCGGATTTTATACCTTTTACATAGTGCAGGCTGCCTTGTAATTGTCTCCCCACCAGGTCTCTGCACCAGACAGCTTCTGGAAGGCAATAGATGTTTAAGTCATCTGTGCACCCTGGGCTCCTAATATAGTGTCTGGCAATACTTATGAAGTGGATGTTGTTGAGTGAACTTACCCTTCACTCTCTCACCAAGACAATGGCCTACTGCCTCAGAAAGGGGATTTCCTTATTTCCCTTTCATGATGTTTCGTTGGTCTGATTTTTTTTAAAGGCTTTATTCATTTATTTGACGGTGGAGAGAGAGAGAGAAAAGAGTGCAAGCAGAGGGAGTGGCAGGCAGAGGGAGAAGCAGACTCCCCACTGAACAGGGAGCCCAACGTGGGGCTCAATTCCAGGACCCTGGGATCATGACCTGAGCCAAAGGAGGACAGTAACTGAGATAGCCTGGTGCCCCTGATTTTTTTTCTTAGAACAGCAAGAAACTCTCACTTGAAAAAGTCCTCTGCCCTTTAGAAAAAGGAGGCACCTGCAGATTTAGGTCTCTATGACAGGGGGCTGAGCTAATTAAAGGCTAACTTTTAGCTTTATTGTCAGCTGCTGTGTTTTTTGTTTTTTTTTTACAAGTGCTTTAGGACTACAAAGTTTTGAATAACTTCAGGTTGATCAATATGAACAGTTAAATCAATTCTAATGAGACAGTGAGCTTCACTTTTCAGGACTGAGGAATAAAGGAAGTGGTGAAGAGACATCTATTCAAATAGAACTTTTCCATATTTAAACAAATAGCATGTGTCTTAAAAATAGTTCTCTGCCCTTTTGAGTGCAGGCCAGGGATGTTTAGCTGTACAGAAACCTGTCCGTTTTGTATTTTTTTTGAAGTTAAAAGCACTTGTATTTGAAAGATTATATTGATCTAGTTGAATACATGGCATGAAATGACATAGCAGAGAGCATCCTGCAAGGAATTGATTCGCTTTCTGTGGAAGAGCCTAGTGTTGAGAGAGACTAGGGCACAGTCAGTAGGTGGCAGCCTACACTTCGAAATGAGGCTCTCCTTGCTGGCGGTACCAACACTCTGCAAAGGCCGAGAAGCCTTTTGAATCCCATCAGAAGGGAGAATTTGAAGAATTGCTGGTTACTGACCTAATGTTGTGATGCTGAATACTATTTGATATTAAAAAGAAGGAACTGAGTAATTAGGGACCACGCTATTAAAAAAAGAAGATAGAGGGGTGCCTGGGCGGCTCAGTGGGTTAAGCCTCTGCCTTCGGCTCGGGTCATGGTATCAGGGTCCTGGGATCCAGCTTCACATTGGGCTCTCTGCTCTGCAGGGAGCCTGCCCACCGCCCCTCCCCCCACCCTACCCCACCTGCCTCTCTTCCTACTTGTGATCTCTGTGTCAAATAAATAAAATCTTAAAAAAAAAGATAGAGCTCTTTTGTATTCTGGGTAATCCAGATGGGTGAGAGTGAGTGTAGCCCCATAAACCACTGTTCTTCTCTGTCCTTTGATGGCACAAAATAGTAAGGGTGGTTTGAAAACTGAAAATAGATGGTCTAACCTCACTGACACATGCACTCCAAATACCAGCTTTAGCCTTTTTAAGCAAGGGTTCCCTTGCCCCGGAGCAACAGGTGAAACTAGGTATGTCCTAGGGAAGCCGTGGGTAGGAGTGGGCAATTCAGATGGTAGTTGATTTTTTTTAGGTTATGTGATTTAATGTTGAATACCACACATTCTTTCATTTATATAATGAGACAGATTCCACCGTTCTTTGGAACCTGTCCTCATTATTGTCCTTCTCAATGTGTTGTCTGGGTGTGTTTCAGTCATGTAAGACTTTTACGTCAGGTTAAGTGTATTTTTTTTTTTTTTAAAGATTTATCCATTCATTTGAGAGAGATAGAGAGAGAGAGAAAGACATAGTGAGTAAGTGAGTGAGTGTGGGGAGGGGCAGAGAGAAAGAGAGAGAGAAACCCCAGCAGACTCTTTGCTAAGCTTGGAACCTGACATGGGCTCGATCTCACAATCCTGAGATCATGACTTGAGGCAAAACCAAGAGTCGGTTCCCTAACCGACTGAGCCACCCAGGCGCCCCTCAACATATGTTTTTGTTTCACGCTCTTCTGTACTGATATGGCCATTGCTGGGCTGTGGTTCATAAGACTCTATTTTGGTCCGCTTATTGGAAGAAGCTTAGGTGAGAAGGAATAGCAGAGGACTTGCTGAATTAGTCTATGGGCCCAAGCATCTGCCTTTTCATGGGATTTGATATTTTTCCATTACTGTGTTCATTCCTCTATACCACAACTACAGCCTGTCCTAGCAGCTTGGGAAAACAAATATAACCGCTTATTTGTTTTCTTATGTAAACATCATTGAAATTGTTTAACCAGGCACTTTAGCACACTGGCTTCAGGAAGGAAAACTAGGGCGGGCGTGTGAAGACATGTTCTCCTCTGTCATACGCCGCTATTTGGGACTTGATTTTCGGCCTCCGTGGCCTCATCAGTCAAGGAAAGGACTAGATGTTCCTCACGGGCATGTACTTTGGTATTCTTTGTGCTTGTGTCTCTTTTTAAAAAGAGGAGCACATTTGTTTCACATTTCAATTTCTTTTGCAAGTAGAGGTTTTATGAATATAACAATTGTTCTGTCATTTTAGAATCATTGGCATGTGGGGCCCTTAACTTTCTCTTAAGACCTTCCTTCTCCAGGGGCTCCTGGGTGGCTCAGTCAGTTAAGCGGTCTGCCTTCGGCTCAGGTCATGATCCCAGGGTCCTGGGATTGAGCCCCGCATCCGGCTCCTTGCTTGGCAGGGAGTCTGCTTTTCCCCCTGCCTGCTGTTCCCCCTGCTTGTGCTCTCTCACTCTCTCTTACAAATATATAAATAAAATATTGAAAAAAAAAAGCATTCTTTCTGCAGTATAAGTTTTAAATTTGGGGGATGCAGGCAAAATCTTTTGACAAGTCTGCTCTACTTTAATGTGAATTATGAAATTAACCTCTTTAACAGAAAAAAATGGCCTGCTTCAAGGAAGGGGTTACTTGGGTGGTCATCATCCTCTTGGTTGTAGGGTCAGGAATGTCAGTCTGTGAATGGGGGTCAGGCTTCTAGGCAGTTATCGTTAATTTCACTGAAGGAAAAGCTTGGTAAATGGCAGTTCTTGAGGGAAATGGAGTACGTGATTTATTTTCCCCACAAAGTATACACATGTATGACTTCACAGGACCTTTAATAGCAGGTCTAGGTTGTAAGATGTTTAACTGTTCTGTGAATTTGGAGTAAAAACAGGTGTTAAAATAGTGTAAACTTTTTCTCTAATATGCTTATTAAAAAATATTTTAAAAGGATTGTTAGTAGCTTTAAGTGTTTCTTTAAATTGTGCCGGTATTACAAGGCCCTTTGTTTTCTAAGACTACACATGTGGTAGAACTAGATGAGAAGAAGGGTATATTAAATTTGTTCTTTATCTCTTTTATCCAGTTGAAATACCCTAGAAAATGGGACTCAAATATTGTTGAGATATACTTCATTTACATTTGTTTCCCTCCTACGTGCTTCGATGTTCTTTTGTGATTTTTAATTCCTGAAAGATCTTGGAGTCTACTAAAATTAGAATTGGTATAGATGGTCACTGTATTTTAATTTCTCTAAAAATTAAAATGTATAATCTTCACAGTTGGCATGTTGACCAGTGTCTCAACAAATAACATTTAAGAAAATAAGATTTAATGTATTTTGTAGGAGATGAGAGCTAGAGAGAGATTGAGGCTATATCTAGTCCGGTGATTATCGACTGAGGGTGATTTCTCACTCCTGGAGGCAGGAGTCCAGAGGCGTTTCTGATGATCACAGCTGGGGGTTGCCACTGGCATGTAATGGGTGGAGGTCAGGGCAGTGGATAACTGTCTTACTGTGCACAGGGACAGCCCTTTTTCACCAGAGAATTCTCTGGCCCAAAATGTCAGTAGTGCTAAGGTTGAGAACCCTTGATCCAGTCTTCCATACAATCTAGAAACTGAAGTTCTGAGAAGTTCTAGATGTTACCAAGTTATCCAGCGGTAAGCAGATAAGCCAGATCCTGAGCTCAACCTTCCTAAAGACCAGTGCTGAGCTTTCTGTACTATGTTGTTTTCCCTTCTTCCTTATAAATGAATAACTCCTACAAAGCATGAAAAATAGAAGGAATATAGGGGCGCTTGGGTGGCTCAGTGGGTTAAGCATCTGCCTTCGGCTTAGGTTATGATCTCAGGGTCCTGGGATCAAACCCTGAATTGGGCTCTTTGCTCAGTGGGGAGCCTGCTTCCCCCTCTCTCTCTCTGCCTCTCTGCCTACCTGTGATCTCTGTCAAATAAATAAATAAAATCTTTAAAAAAAATAGAAGGAATATGCAAGGAATTTTAGTGAACAGAGCTTAAGGGCTTTGATTATTCATGGAGTAGGAATAACCCATCAGTAACCCATATCAAAAGTTCTTAAAAATTCTTTTTGTGATTCTTTTGTGAGCATGTTTTTCTGATTAGTATATTAAGTTGTTCTGGGTGGCAGCTGCTGCCTTGACTGTTTTTTATTTTTCTTTAGTTGGTTAAACAATAAATGTTAAAGCTGCCAGCAGGTGTTCTCTCTGACATTTTGAGCATCACGGTGTAAAGCCCTTAAGCTTTACCAACCTAATTTGACAATGGCAGGCTTTTAAAATGATCAAATATGAGCACCAACAGGGCTTAGGATAGGCTTGGACTAAAATACTAGATCAGGAAAAATGGGGTTGTAGGGTCATTATTGTCAGACTTAAAAATTCAGTCCTATATTTTTAAAAACATCATAGTTAAGAATTAAAAAAAATGAAACTATATTGAGAACACTTTAAAGGGAGTAAAAGATCTTTCATTTTATGCTTTCGCTATCCAGTAAGACCAAAGTCCTATATCCTTAATGTTAGGGATGATGTTGCTAAGTTAGCTTCCTGAATCAGGTGCCAAGTCTTACGTATATCCTCCTCCAGACTGGTACTTCTAACAGCGGGAAGAACACACACTTCAGTATTTAATATTTATTGGATTTGGATGCATTCGATATTTTTAATTGTTATATTTTGGACAGCTCGCTTTCTAATTTTTATGTATTGAAGCCAGTGACTTTTTTTCCTAACTTTTCATACATGCAGAATTGTTGCTTATTTGATTCAAATGTAATTTTTGAATTATGAGTCTTTTCTTTTCAGATCCCAGAAACTCTCAGGGACGGAAGGGGATCAACAGTCCCAAAATTTTCATACACGGTTCCGATTGCCTTGTATCTGGGAATCCCTGGATTCTCCCATCCTATTTCGTTCATCTTGAGGACACCGATCCCAGAGCCTATTACATGACACCCGAGAATGCTTTTCCGTCTCTGAAGTAGCGCGTCTGATGGTCCTGGCAGCTACGTGGCAGCTGCACGTTGACCCATGGCACTCAGATGTTGAGCTATTACTGTCACTTAACTGAGGTCCCTTACCTGTCTCAAGAGGTTTGAATCTAAGCGTGTGGGTTATTTACATAGTTATACAATCTTTACTTCAGTTCTAACTTGGAATTTCGCTGTTTAGCGACTCCAGTGTGGTTAGAAATTCACATAACCATGAAATTCACCAGGAAAAATGATTTTCCAGTCAAATCGGGAGTAGCCAGTACAAACAGCCCCGCACGGAGGACAGCGTTCATGTCATCCGACAGGTATTCATTGACCGGAGCCTTCTATGTAAAGTCACAGAATATTGGAGCAAGTGTTGTTTTCTGTTCCCATTTGGCGTAGATGAAATTTCGTGGTTGCTTTGATTGGCAGAGGGGATAAGGGATCAGTTAGGTAAAGGTTGGCAAATGTCATGTGCTAAGGAATCACTTGGGAAGCTTGTTGGACAAAAAGTTTTCAGTTTCCCATTGAGCAGCTACACCCAAAGGCAGCTTTAGCGATGAAGTGCTTGACCTTCTCCTGTGGCGCCCTGCCATCCCTCTCCCCTCAAGGCCCTCTGGCCGCCAGCCGAAATGGTGGCATCTAGCCAGCCTTAAATTAGCCAAAATATTCTTTTTCTGTCGTTTTGGCTCCTGGACACTAAAGCATCTTTGGTAATAAGGGATTTCTCCCACTCTCGATTTCTGGGCAGGCTGCTCATTTAACCCTCATGTTTTCCTCTTCTGGTCTCTGCCAGCCCGGAGTCCAGCAGAAACAAAGACCCTAGTTTCTAAGCCAGAAACACAAACACAGCATTACAATCTTAATCAATCAAGATCCTGTAGATGCTCAATTTGAATGTTTTGTTCTGGAAGAAGTGGAGGCTCCTTAGGACTCAAAAGGAAGCTTTTAAGTCACTGTAGGAACATGTCAATTCTTAAAGGAAGCAAGGGACATTTAGATGGCGTAAAAACCCTTTTATATCTTTTCAAATCTAAATTGAACACTGATAGGAGAGACGTTAGTTAAAGAGAGAAGTTCCGTAGCATTCTCAGCAGTTCCCTGGGTCAGTCATTTGTCCGAAGAAAGCACCTTTCTCTTTTGTCAAAGATTGTGGAGTTTCTGTCCAAGGACCAGCTAGATACTTAGCTTTTGATTATTCTGTTTTAATTCTGTAATATTAATATTTTAATTCTATAAAATGGTTCTTTAATTATTTAATTATTCTACATTTAATAATTAAGGTTACAACTCTGCTTATGGTATTTACCTCTTTGTATCAAAAAGAGAAAAGTTAGGGGCACCTGGCTGGCTCAGTCAGAGGAGCATGTGACTCTTGATCTTGGGGTTAGGGGTTCAAGACCCATGTTGGGTGTAGAGGTTATTAGAAATAAAAAATAAAGAAAAAACGGCAGGGGGTCGGGGGGGAGAGGGAGGGAGGGAGAGAGAAGGAAGCAGGAAGAGAAGGGGGGAGGAGGGTTGGGGGGAGATGAAGAGAGGGAGAGAGAAGTTAGCTATTGTGGCCACAACAGTTGTACTCCTCTAACCTACCCAGTCTCTCCTGATTTCTCTCATATACTTGTGAGCAGAATTTGAGCCAAATAGTCTCAAAAAAGCATTCTCCTTTTTCAGTTCTTGCCAAATTCCCTTCTTATGCTCACCTATCTAGTTCACGCTGGAGCTGCTTCAGGGGTGGGGCAGAAGACCACTCACTGCTCAGCTTTAGCTCCCATTACAGTTCAAGATTTCAGCAAAGTAAAATTTAGGTAAAATTCGTTCCCAGTTTTTTTTAGGCTGAGTAATCCTTAGCTCTCAGCATCCATTTTCCTAAGGGAACAGCCGCCCAGTTGCTGCACAGGGTTTCACGGTAGCTGTAGAGTGCTACTGCTGGCGCTCCCATCCTATGTCCCGTTTCTTTCCTAGTCCTCCCCATGCACCAAGCAGTTACAGGATCCGAGAACAGACGTGGCTATCTTTGAGAGTGGTGAGTAGACTCCTTTCCCAGCCGGTCCTGGACCTAACATGGCAGGAGTTCCTGGTAAGGTTGCATTTTTTCAGGTCCCTTCTACTACTGGTTGTGTCTGTTTGTGGTCTCTAGCCGATCTTTCATTCAAAAGCAACACCCTTTCCTCTCTCCTTCAGCCAAGGGACTGGGCCCACTTGTTAGCATCTGATGTACTTTCTCCCTTCTCAATCCCGTGGCGTCTGTTTCTTTTTTCTTGTGGGTCTCCCTTTGGGGGCATTAGTGGTTTGTCCCAGTTTGGCCTTGCCTGTCCTCTTGCCGTCACTATGCGTGTGGCCGTAAGTGACCTGATGTGCATCTCCCCGAGAGCCACCAAAAAAAGGCAATGAAGAGGCTCCGGGAGGCTGGCGCTGTGACCTGGGGATCTGTGGCTCCTATCTTTGCTAATGTCGTGGTTTCAGGGGGACTTCAGGCGACTTTGATTTTCACAATTCCCCCAAACTATTTCCTGCACACAGAAAATCGAAGTACAAATAGCAGGCCAGCTATGCAAATGTAAGATTGACACAGCCCTCTGGCTCTGTTCTCCAGCCAGAATGCTTCCCCTCGCTTCTCCGATACATTCTAGAGCCTCTGCTGCCTGGCAACTCCACTGGTTTTCTTTGTTTGGGTCAGTTTTATAGTTTCAGCAGAACTGGAAGCTTGCCTCTCCAAATAGCCCCGGGTCCGTTCAAGCCTGTGATCTGGGATGGCCAGGCCAACTGCTCACAAGTCATTAAGGATGAGGAAGGCAGCGATGGGCCGAAGGGCACACAGCAGAGAAAGGCTGGTGTTGACTCTTAACCGTTGCCACGTTGACCAGTGTCATCTGAACTCTGTCTTGGGCTAAGGCACCTCCTTACTATGTCCTGGGGTTACTCGGGGTATTTGCCTGAGACCCGTTTACTATGCCTTTCAAGAGCTTATTGGAGATGCCATTTCAGGAAGGTAGATGCCTTTCGGTTGTGTGTGTACATGGGTGGGATGGGGATCTGACTTAGGTCTCCAGACAGCAACAGCACCCTCACTTTGTGGCAGTGCTTCTCGGCCTTGCTCCTGTGTTGCTGGACTGGACGTAAGGTCTTGCCCCAGAGGTTGCAAGGTACTGCTCTGGGTGTGGCCGGGTTGGGGTTTTAAAAGGTCCTCAGGTGATTCAAATGTGCAGCCAAGCTTGAGAACTACTATTCTAGAAGGTACTAAAAATTTTAAGATGTGGGCTCTGCCTTTAAGGAAATCCTAGTATGCTTGCTGGGCCAAAGCCTAATTACCTGGTGACTAAAATAGCAGTGTAAGAATGAAATAACAAGAGAAAACAATGTAAGGACTTTGTTTCTTTGCTTTAGGCCAGAATTTAAATGATAGAGGATAAACTAAGTGGTGCACTGAGAGTTTTTATAGAAAATGGCACTGGAGACTTATGGAAAAAGAGAAAATTGAATACAAGCTCTCTTTTGTTCCTTCCTGAAGCCCCAGTAAAATGTTAAGGGGTCTTCTTTTGCAGCGGTCAAAATCCCCAAGGATGGGGTTAGTGGGACTGGAGACCACATGAACAAAATGCTAGGAAGGTACAGGGTTTGATAGGCTAGCCAAAACCGAATCTGGAGTGGGCAGTGTAGTGGCCAAGAACCAGTCCAGTTTCTACCAAAGAATTACCCAAGGGGCTATGGTGAGTGCTGTGAAGTGTGTAAACCTGGTGATTAACAGATCTGTACCCCTGGGGCTAATAATACATTATATGTTAATAAAAAAATAAAAAAAATTATATTAAAAAAAGAATTACCCAAGGGCTCAGGAATTGATAACACCAAGTACCTCTGGGAAGAGGGATGAGGAGTATGGTGCTCTAGAATGAGGCAAATTGGCTGAAAGTCTTTTTAAGAAGCCCTTAGTTCTCCGCCAGCAGGATCTCCATCCTGGAGGTTCACTGTCCATGGAGAGGGTAGATATAAACTTACTGAGAGGGAAGGGAGGCTGGGAAATGGAGTCTCTATCCTCTGTGGATCTGTGCTCAGTAAAACTCTGGGGTGCTGTTACTGTAGAAGAAAGGGAGAATGAAGAATGAAGAACTACCAATCAGTACCATGCTTCCATATATAGGCATTTGCTATATTAACATAATAATATTAATAATAATAATGAAGCTGACAACAGCAGCCAACTCTTATAGTGCTTTTCACATGCCCAGCTCTGTTCTGGAAACTTTACATTAACTCATGCAATCCCACATTCCTATGGAGTTCTATTATCCCATTTTGTAGATGTAGAAACTAAGGCACAGAGAGGCAAAATAACTTCCTCAAGATTTCACAACTAGAACCAGGCCTAACCCTTCATCCTTCTGGGATGAAACCTGACACTGTGATTAAGTTTCAGAAAAACCTGATTTCTGGTTAACATTGTTAAATGTATTGGTTTTGTGTTCTCTTTGGGAAAAAATGAGTATACTGACCTATGCTTGATAAATAGAAGGAAGTAGTGCTAGTTTTGTAAAACTGTATTATGTTTGTACAGATTCAAGTAACATTAAAATACAAATAATTTAACATTTGAGGTCTGTTAGGTTTTTTTCTATTTCAAATTGGGTTCACATATTTTGAATACTGTCGTAGAGGTGGCGAATGACGTAATTAAACAGGTCATTTAGAAGGTAACTCTGGCCACCTGGTGCTAGCTGTAAGGCTAAAGACAGGGACATCGGGGCTGAGGACTGGGGAGTCCAGAGGTTCTTAAACTTGAGCTTGCATCAGAATCACTTGGAAGACTTGCCCAAGCGCAGATTACTAGGCCCTACCCCAGAGTTTCTGGCTCAGGAGGTCTGAGGGGGGTGCCCAAGAATTTTTATTTCTAACAGCTTTCCAGATGTTGCTGCTGCCACTGGTCCGAGCGAGGATCACAGTTTGAGAACGACTGCATCTATCCGAGAGGTAATGAGACTCTAACATATGTCAGTGGGAGGGAAGATGAAATCAGGAGGGGGGCAATGAAGAGTCAGGGAGAACTGCTGGGACTCGCCATTCTTTGGGAGCTGGGGCAAATGGAGAAGAAAGGATCTCGGGCAGTTGGTTGGGGTTTAACATTGAATGAAAGACAGACTGAAGAGTGTTGGTTGGATGTGCAGTGAAGGGGCAACCGGTGACTTGCTGACCTAAAGAAAGGAAACTTTCATGGCAAAGTGAGGTCAGAAATAGATGACCCAGGCTTCGAGGAGATATGACTATCCTGTGTTAGCATCTAGAATATAGATTTCTTTAATTCTGGAATACTGGATTGTACTCTGTATTATGGCTTATTTTAGCTGGCCATCTGGTTTGGACCAAACTAAAGACTTCTCTCGTATTGTGCATCATGGTAGTTTCTGGCTTTCTCCCTGACCTTTTGTTTAGAAATAGATCTGACACTAAAAAAGTGTCCAGTTTATTTCAAGCGAAACTCCCCCTTTTACTTATGTGTGTATTTGTTTTTGATCACTGTAGAAACCATTTTCCTTGCATTTTATTATGTATGGTGATTTTCAAGTTCTGTCTGCCTCTTGCATCCTGCTTATGGGTCCTCAAGATGACTCACATTTAAATCTAATTTCAGACTTGTCAAGTTCTGTTGGCTTTACCTTGGGGTTTCCCTCACTACTGTCCCGAGCATAGTTTATGCGCTTGTTCCCTTTGATCTGAATGATAATATTTGTCACAAGAGACTTTGTTCTCACTCTTCTTCCTACTCTAGTTCCTTATGTGTACATCTGTGAGTTTTCCCAGAATGCGGTTCTGATCACAATATTCTTGTTTAAAATCTTCTCTGTGTTTAATAGTCAAGTCTAGTTTTCTTAGCTTAGCATTGAAGATCTTAAACCATCTGGCTCTGGGGCGCCTGGGTGGCTCAGTGTGTTAAAGCCTCTGCCTTCAGCTCGGGTCATGATCCCAGGGTCTTGGGATCGAGCCCCGCATCGGGCTCTCTGCTCGCCAGGAAGCCTGCTTCCTCCTCTCTCTCTCTGCCTGCCTCTCTGCCTACTTGTGATCTCTGTCTGTCAAATAAATAAATAAAGTCTTAAAAAAAGAAAAAAAAGAAGACCCACTCTTCACTTAAAAAAAAAAATCATCTGGCTCTGACTTTTCTTTCCAATTTTAGTTTCTCTCCCTCATATTCTTGGCTGGATCTACACTACTCACCAGTCATACCTATGCTTCTCTGCCCTCTGCTCTAAATCTGATTTATACTTCCCGACCTAGCCCATCTTCTTCATAGCCTTCATTACCCAGAAGTAATTTCTCTCAGTTAGTCTCATCAGTTTCCATCTAGCGCTGCCTCTGTAACTCATTCTGCTTATTTTGCCCCCTATTTTATGCCTCTGATACCCATAATAGTGACATAGGAATTGGTTGAATGAATGAAAGAATGGGAAGTCAGGTGTCATGACTTAGTGCAAATAAAGTGGCGAACCATTTAACTGACACATACGAGTATTCTTTACCAGTGAATAACTTTCACCAGTGAATGACTTTGACTGGAATTTTCTGTTGCTGCTGTGAGTGGGGATTTAAGGAGACTTCTTCAAAGTATGGTCTATCAACTTTGTCATCTTTTTGGATCAGAAGTCTTCTTTTAACTTACTAGTTTTTGGTTGTCTTAGATATTTCAGTGAGCTGAATACTATCCTTATTTATTTATTTATTTATTTACATAAAAAAAAAAAAAGATTTATTTATTTATTTGACAGCGAGAGGGAGAGAGAGAGAGCACAAGCAAGGTGAGCAGCAGGCAGAGGAAGAGGGTGAAGCAGGCTCCCGCTGAGCAGGGAGCCTGATGTGGGACTCGATCCCAGGACCCTGGGATCATGACCCGAGCCGAAGGCAGATGCTTAACCAATTGAGCCACCCAGGTGCCCCCAGTACTATCCTTATGCAAGATGTCCCTTGTCTGTTATGCTGTTATGGCAAGCTTGTGAATCATTACCTGGGTGACACGTGTGTGTATAAGTACACACGTACACACATGAATTCACACATTTTACCTGAGATTAATTATGGTGACCAACTGTGTTTTTTTCTTTACTCCACACAGGATAAATTGGTGAGATGAACTAATTTCGGAGTCACTAGCCTGATTAATAATCTGGGCCAATTATTTTCTGCCTCTCTGTAAAGTCCATTGATATTTTCTAATTCTGCTTTCGTTTGCTCATTGGAGTGTGCACTAGAAGAGTGCAGTATATAAGTAATTGAAGTATAGAAGTGATAAAGGGTTTGTGGGTTACAATCAATTTTAGAGGAAGAAACATCTGGAACTAGCATAAGAAATCGTAATGCTATAAATTATAAAAATGCTAAAATGTTTCAAATTTAGAATAGAGTGATATAATTGAATTAAAATTTTTTTTGTTTGTTTTTTGGCTGAGGATCAGTCATTTGGGACTTTTAAACAGTGTTAGTTTGGGGACCATATTAAGGACCATCATTATATCTGTGTTCAGCTCTGCCTGTATATGTACATTGAATTAGTTCCTATAGCAGTGAGGCTCACAGATATTTTTAGAAGAGCTGATAGCCAATGTTTATTTTCTGGTTAAAACTGGTTCTTGATTCTCTTGAGCTTTAATTTATTAATAGCTCTTGAATTTGGACTTAGAATTGGTTTAATGTCAACTTTCTCCTGTTTACAAAGGGGAAAGCTCATTTATTTTTCATGCTTCTTTGTCATGTTGTTCCCTTTGCTTCTGAGAAAAGGGCACCAACCTATTTAGATAGGGAAGTTTAGGCTATTTATAAAGCTAGGCAGGTTAATTGAAATTGACAGCTTGGTAATGTCCTCCTTGGTGAATGACGCACATGGGCTTTAGATGATGTTGGCATGCTGTTTTCACTTATAGTTAGGAATCAGCTGGAGGAATTTGTGTGCTTTGAGCTTCAGTGTTGACGTAGGTATTGAGTACAGATATGTTTTAGGAAACATCTCATTTCCATATAAATGAAGGAAGACTAAAAAAAAAAATTAGATGGCTTGCCCTTAAATTCCAGCTGTTATCACAAGGATGACGAAAATATTTCTTTTGACTTTCTGGAAAAACAGCTTTGATTGTATTCAAGTGAAGTGAGGTTATTGCAGGTTTATTCAGAAATACTGCTTGTATTCATTTTTGGGAATCTTTCTTCAGCCATGTGTACATAGATTTGAAAAACTATATTTTTTGTGTGCATTTCTGTAAACTCCAGGTTTAATCTCTTCAATTTTAGAGAGCTTCACTTAAGAAATTTGTAGTCACATTAATAACCTTGTTAATGTGATTTTAATAAAAGATAGAAGAGCTACAGTGTTCATCTCTCTTATATGACAAAAACTGTGGGTTTTCGGGTTTTGTTGTTGTTGTTTTGAGAGCATAAATGATTCACTAAAGATCTTATCTAAGTGGTGGCATTGACACTTTGTTCATCTTAAATAATTTCGCTCCAATGTTCCATATTTCTAGTAGTCTCTAATCTGATAATTGCTAATAGTAATTGAATTTCTTGGCAAACAAAAAAAGATTCAATTTTCAAGCACCAAAATAATTTTTATTTTACCCTTGAAGAGTTCTTTGTTAGTCATTAAAATGTAAAAATCTCTTTAAAGTTGACGCATGACTTCAGGAGCATAATAAGCAGGAAATGTTGAATGCAGTTGAGTATTTTTTTTTTTAAACAACTCTTATCATAATTAAGATCACTTGAACTATGAAATTGATATAGTCAGTTGGATATGCAGTTGAATCTGGACTGGTGTGAGGACTTTCTTTAAATTTCCTTGGTATGTGCTTATCTATTTTTTTTTTTTTAAGATTTTATGTATTTATTTGACAGAGAGGGATCACAAGTAGGCAGAGAGGCAGGCAAAGAGAGGGGGAAGCAGGCTCCCTGCTGAGCAGAGAGCCCAATGCGGAGCTCCATCCCAGGACCCTGGGATCATGACCTGAGTGGAAGACAGAGGCTTAACCCCCTAAGCCATCCAGGCACCCCCTTTAGTATGTATTTAATTGCTTCCCTTCCCCTTTACCCTAAGAGTGGATAGTATAAAAACTGCTTGCCACTTAACATCTTAGCTTTATGCACAGTTTGGATATGGTATACTATTTCTGGATAGAAGTATGTGTATATTTATACAGAGTAGCCTTGATATCTTGCTATGCAATTGCTGACTCAGAGTTTGAAGCAGCCCTTTCAAAAGTTCTTCTTAAATTCTCAGTTGTTTTCTTGATAATTTTTTGAAATTAACACAATCATTTTTATTACTATTAAAGTAGTAATACAGTTAACCTAAAGCTTTTACCTGAAGTCAAATACTCCATAAGAAATAACACATTTTTTTATTACTAAGATATAGTTTTATATTCTAAAAGTGTTGATAGCGTAATTGTTAGGCCTTTTTTTTTAAATTAAAAAATTTTTAAAATTTTATTTCTTTTCAGTGTTGCAGAATTCATTGTTTATGCACCACACTCAGTGCTCCAGGCAATACGTGCCCTCCATAATACCCACCACCAGGCTCACCCAGCCCCTACCCCCTCCCCTCCAGAACCTTCAGTTTGTTTCTCAGAGTCCACAGTCTCATGGTTTGTCTTTGCCTCTGATTTCCCCCAACTCACTTCCTCTCTTGATAATTTCTTAATTGCTGTTTTCTTTTAGAGGTATTTTTTTCTTTTACTTCATTGTTAGACATTAGGTCATGTAATGTGAAGGCTTAACCCAACTATCTTACTTGCTTTAGCGTTTTGGAGAAACATTTGAGGGAATTTTCAGAATTGCCCATAAAGACTTACTACATTCAGATTAAATGTTCAAAATTATTTTGCATCTGTGGCTGTTGTGCCAGATAATTACGGTCTCATTTGCTATATGTTAACATTTGAGTTGAGTAGTAGAGCCAGTTTAGGAAATAAATCTCTCTAGTAGAATGGCATAAACCTTAGAGTACCAGCCAGTTAATGGCTGTTGTCCTTGGGCAAGTCACATAAATCAAGACTGTTTCCTCATTTGAAGAATGGGGGGCGGATGGGCAGGTTTTCGATAGGGATAGGGTTTTGTGATTCTGTAATTTGTTGTTCTGCTTGGATACCCAACCATAACTTACATGGTCATGAACATTATCTCCTGGATTCTCTACCTAGTTTTTCTTTCCTTATTTAAAAAGTATACTTTTATCCCTTGTGAAATTTCTTATAACTGAATTTTCTCCCAATAAATACAATATAGTAGTGTCCATGTATTTAATTTAGGAATCTTTGTTTATTTTATTTATTTAAGATTTTGTTTACTCATTTGAAAGAGAGAAAAAGGGAGAGAGCTAGAGAGCGAGAGAGGGAGAATGAGCAGGGGGAGGGGCAGAGGAAGACTCCCCAGTGAGCCGGAGGGGAAGCCATGGTGCTCCATTCCAGGGACTCCAGGGTCATGACCTGAGCCAAAGGCAGACACTTCACTTAACTGACTGAGCCACCCAGGTTCCCCAAAGAATCTTTGTTTAAATGAAGGATAATTTACCCCATGTAACTTCTTTCCAGTTCATCGTGCAAAGTTAAAAAAAAAAATAAAAAAAACAAACACAAAACTCTTGGTTACCAATAATGTTTCTAAACGATTGCCACAGTCTCCTTGTGTAATTGATTTCAAAAATACATTTTTCAATTTATTTCCAAGTAGATTTTTTTCCCCTAAAATGGAACAGTGGAGTTGATTATTTGGTATTGTTCTTTTCCTAGGATATTGTTTCTCTAATTGCTGTTAGCTAACTCTGTGTGTCTGTGGATATTCTGGGAGTTTTCATATCTTCAGTGAGATTTAACATTTTGGGGGGTTTATTATCGGTGATAATCTTTTTGAAAAACCCAGATTTTGGGTCATCCAGACACCCGCCATATAACCAAGTGTTACTGTGTAATAAGATCGGTGTTTGTGTTTTTGTGTTTGTGCTATGTGAGGGGTGACTGCTTCGGTGTCTGAAGTATATGAAGCTTTCACTTGAGACTCACATAACACACAGTGAAAGGGGCATCCCTGCATGCCCCACCCAAAGGATGTGCATATCCTGTGTTACAGCAGCGATTTAGTGATAATACAATTAAGTTAGAGTCAGAGTCCATTTTGTAACGTAGCACCTTTCAGCAGTTCACTAGCAGTAAGTTTACCAGTAATTACACACTGAAGAACTTTCTTTACCTGATTCCAGCAGTAATTGAATAGCTACACATTTAATGCAGATTTTGATAGGGTTGTGGTACCAACTTTATCTTGAAGCAATTATTTAGAATTATCATTCAAGGAATGCTTCTGGGAGGTTTTATTTAGTAAGTCTGATTATCCTCACCTAGTAAAGAAAAGCATAAAGTCATATATACTATTTTTTAGGATGAATTTAAATGAAAATCCATTAGAACGATTAAAGTAAAAAAAAAAAAAAGGCCTATAGCTCCATTGGTGCTCTAATTTTAGCAGGAAACCATGGTTTGTTACATGTGTTTCTGCTGTTAATCGCAGTTGAATTGGTTATGTCGTTATTTTTGCATTTATACATTTGTTTAGCTTTGTGTTATCAGGGCAATAAATACTAAGTTTCATTTTGTATGTATTAAGATAACATAATAATACTGATTAAAGTTGACGTGAGGAGTACAAGAGAATATTTTTCTTTTAACCAAGTTGTCCATCTAGTACTGGTTTAAAAAGCCTTGGCCTATGGTATTGGCCATTGTTGTATCGTAGTCACTATGGCTCACCTTCGCCCAGATGTTCCTTCCCTCTGTCAGTCTCAGTGAGTTGCTTAAATTGAACTCTTTTCCTTTTCTGTCATTTCTAAAACAGATTTCTCTATGATATGGCCACCTAAAATATAGCTGTGAGGTAAATAAGCCATTAATTTTGTGTGTGGATAGTTGGATTTTTAAGATATTATGATCTGATTTTATACTACCCATTTTCTACCCATTGTTGCCCAGAGACATAAGTAAGTATCCTCTTACTTTAATATTATTTTGATTACTTTTTCATTCAGCCATCCACTTAACACATGTTTTTAAAATGTTATTATGTGCCAAGAACTAGGTACTAGAGATAGTGGAACATAATTCTCATTTTTGTGCTTGTGTGAGTCTGTAGTTTCTCTTTATGGTCACGGTTTTCTATGATATATAAAAAGAATTCCATGTATATGTTACTTAGTATATATCTATTTCGACCAGACTTCTTTTTGCCTTGCTGTCATATCTACATGCCTTGAGTACTTGTGGGACATGACCACATCCTGATTACCGCAGACTTAAGTGCCTTTTCAACCCAAGATGATGGGTCTTTTAAGTCTGTTCATTCAGGTAATGCTGTTGAAGGACTATTAAATTCACGACATTGTGCTAGATGCTTTTGAGTGTTTAAAGATTTTATTTATTTGACAGACAGAGATCACAAGTAGGCAGAGAGGCAGGCAGAGAGAGAGGAAGGGAAGCAGGCTCCCTGCTGAGCAGAGAGCCCGATGTGGGGCTCAATCCCAGGACCCTGGGATCATGACCTGAGCTGAAGGCAGAGGCTTTAATCCACTGAGCCAGCCAGGCACTCGAACTATTGAGTGTTTAAAGATAAATCAAACTGTCTGTGTTCTCAGGAAAGGAGTTTACTGATTTTAATCTAGTCATTGAATCCTTGGACTGATTGCTGGATCTGTGGATATTTTTGAATCTGCACCCAAAATTTTAGACTTCTTGATAACAGGGATTTTTGTATTTCATCCCTCCATTTGTTCATTTGGTAAAGATTTACTAAGCACATGGATTTGCTCCTGGTTGACTTCTGTCTTTAACTTTCTTCTCATCCATATTAATGACCCAGATTTCTATGCCAAGGGTTTTCTGAGAAATACAGGTGGGATCTATTCCAAGACTCACAAGCAACTCTTTCTACCCATTGTTGCCCAGAGACATTTGGAGAATATTGTAAGGTAATTGTAGACATAGGTAAACTTCCTAAATCTGGAAAGCTTAGAACCTGGAGTCTTCTGGAGCCATAAGTAGAATGCTACTTTCAAGTAAAAGCAGGATTGGGCAGAAGGAGATGTCCAGAAGTGATATAGATCCTAGGACCACTGTGGCCAGCCCTGGAGGTGTTGGGATCTCTGGAGTCATATTGACCCTTTGGGTTGTCCCTAATTGTACTGAAATGACCAGACCTCTCTAGCCTCACACTGATCAATCATTGGATAGTGGCCACCACACATGACCTTAAGCTACAAGTTCATTACAGTTGAAAGTTCATTATAGTCCCTAGAAAGGGCTGACTGCTGTTGTCTGTTTGCCCAGAGCATTCTCAGCAAACAGGGCAACAGGTTCTCCACACACAGGGGTCTGGGCTGAGGGCATCACGGTGTCCATTATAGGGTGTAAACTGTGAGCATTATCTTGATGGTAGAATGGCTTATTCAATTCACTTAATTTTCCAGCTCTGAAACATGAATATCCTGATTTACGATGCTAATATATGGTAAATTAGTTACGGCTAAGTTGAACACTTGGCTTCATAGTTCCCTTATTACTTTTTATCTAGGTGTTAATATTATTTAACTCTAATAATAGTGACTATATGTCTTAGTTTATTCAGAACAGCTGTTTTCCTGGGAGTACACAGTTTAGGCCTGTTGAGATCAATAACATCTGTTAATTATTCTTAATATTCTTAACATTCCCAGACATTTCTGTTTGGGAGATGAATTGTACAGTCATTCTACCTAGCATTTCTATTTTTAAGATTTGTTTGCATCTTTATTCTCTAAATATCTTTCTAATGAGTAGAATATTCACTTTTCTACTTATTTTAAGAGGTAGAAATGTTCTTCTGGATTGACTTTTGACTCTTGCTTTACTTGATCCTAAAACAAATGCGTTTCATCTTTATCAAATTCTTTATCAGCAAACTTTAAAATGTAAAATCACGGGGCGCCTGGGTGGCTCAGTGGGTTAAAGCCTCGCCTTCAGCTCAGGTCATGATCCTAGGGTCCTGGGATCGAGCCCCGCATAGGGCTCTCTGCTCAGCAGGGAGCCTGCTTCCTCCTCTCTCTCTGCCTGCCCCTCTGCCTACTTGTGATCTCTGTCTATCAAATAAATAAATAAAATCTTTAAAAAAAAAATGTAAAATCACAACATATTCCAGAAGGTCTGTGACTACAAATACTGTAATGTATTATCCGTCCCCCTCCCCATCAAAGTTATATCTACAATGGCCTTACTGTGGTTTATTTTTTAGCTTAATGAATATTAATCATGAATGTTTCATGTCCTTATTTATCCTTTTGGTCAGGGAATCTGGGACTTGAAGTGCTTCCCTGTTGGAGTTGATCTCTTTTCCGGAAGGATATGCTGAGCTGTTCAGATTTGTGTCCTAAGGATATACGTGTTGCTTAGAGATGGGCAGTTTTAAAGCTACCTTTCCAGAGATTTTGTGGTAATAATAAATTTAATTTTACCCAAGGTAGATTTAATAACCTGCAGGACCACTGTGTTCACAAGGAAAGCTAGTTTAAAACTTGTCATGGGTTCCAAAATATGTCTGGGCACCGAACAGAAGAAGGTCCTCACTGACTTTCATGATCTACCAGGAGGTAGTGTTGTCACTTTAACCTATGGCTGCTTGCTGCTTTTTTCCTAAGTTTTGTTTCTTTGCACTCTTCTCACTGTTTCTGAGCTAGTTGTGGCTTAAATGTATGGGGAACCGGGTTCACTGGTGGACTTGGTTATATCCATCTGTGACTTGGGCTAGAAAAGCCAGCTTGCTGCTGGTTTTCTTTTGATATTTGGCATTCCGTGGTGGACAGTATCTTTCCTGTCTCAGTGTGCTGCCAGTGATGTAATCATGTTCCCTTTACAAAAGAAGAGAACTATTAAGGACATCATGGTATGACTTGATGCCTGATTTTTGTCGGCAAATGAGATTCTAACAGATCAGTTATTTAAATAACCAGACATCTGGCATTCTACACATTTGCATGGACCCAAGAGGTCATGGAGTTATACAAAGAGAGATAGCTTAAAATTGAAGCACAGGGAGCAAAACTTAAGAAGATGGCATGTTGTATGGATGCCTTTTCTCCTAGGTACCTATAGCATCAATAGCAGTAAGTTTATCTGAAATGTTAACTTAATTTTACTCCATTGTCTGAGCTTTAGAAAGAAGTGATTTGGATAGTATTTCCTTTTTTCTAACTTAGTCAGAAAATCTTGTTGCGCATTGAAGAGCTATTTCAGGGTAAACATAGTTTTTTTTTTTTTTCTTTCTTTCTTATGAAATCGAAGCCCCTGACCACTTACCTAAACATGCATTGAGTTTGATTTCCAGCGCTTTGATGAAGCTGCTGCCTCCTTGCAGCTCCTTGAGCTTCAGAAACTAGGGTGTCATTAGAGTCAAGCTGCCTTTGAAAGTTAGGAATTACGACTGATCTTTGATTTTATTTATCATTTGGATGAATCTTTTAAATGGTCATGTGTTTCAGGGCTACAGTTCTATGTAACCACCCGACCTAAAGGATGTGGTCTGTGTGAAATTATTATATAATCACATAACACTACTTAATAGGAGTGAATTTGAGAAATTTGGTTCTAAATATCAAAAAGCTGAGTTTAGTCACCTCAGAAAGTAAACAAAGACTGGATTTCTGAATCAAAAGAAACCTAGATTCCATCATTTAATTTTTCCTTTAAAAATAAACATTTATTAAGCACTATCAATAAATCAGTAAATTGATGAATCCTGAACACTAATATGGTCCTTCCTTGTCATCCATTCATACCAGGCCACCGTTCTTCATTCCACCGTGGTTCACTGTCTGCCTCTCCAGGACTCCTGTCAGTATCCACATGGATGGTGTTCTTAGTGATCTCTCTAGTGATCTTGTCCTTCATCCTACCTCAGCCCCTCACTCTAACCGTCCTATCCCAGATGTTATCATTATCAGTAGTAACTGTGGTCCTTCCAGGATCTTAATCTAAGGCATCCCCAGCTCTGACTTCCACCTTGAACCTCCCCAGCTCACTGCTTCTAGTACCTCCAATCCAGCAACCTTTTGGCCATATTGATTTTTTTTTTTTTTTGGGCCGTATTGATTTTTAAAAGCCCTGAATTCCACCACCCTGTCACTGTATCTCACTATCCCGATGACCTTTCTTCCCTTTATACCCAGTTTAGATTCCATGTCATTACTTGCTTAGCAAAATCCAATCTCAGCTAAACCCATCTCTAAACCCTCAATCTTTTATTTTTATTTTTTAATTTAAATCCAGTTAGTTAACATATAATGTATTATTGGTTTCAGAGGTAGAGGTCAGTGATTCATCAGTTTTGTATAACACCCAGTGCTCATTATATCACATGCCCTCCTTAATGTCCATCACTCAGTCACCCCATCTCTCTATCCCCTTCCCCCGCCATCAACCCTCAGTTTGTTTCCTATGCTTAAGAGTCTCTTATGGGTTTGTCTCCCTCTCTGATTTCATCTTGTTTTATTTTTCCCTCCATTTCCCTATGATCTTCTGTTTTGTTTCTTAAATTGTGCATATGAGTGAGATCATATGATAATTGTCTTTCTCTGATTGACTTATTTTGCTTAGCTTACTAGCCTCTAGTTCCATCCATGTTGTTGTAAATGGCAAGATTTCATTTTTTTAAATGGCTGAGTAGTATTCCAGTGTGTGTGTATGTGTGTGTGTGTGTCTGTGTGTGTGTGTGTGTGACATCCTCTGTATCCCTTCATGTGTTGATGGACATCTAGGCACTTTCCCTAGTTTGGCTATGGTGGACATTGCTGCTATAAACATTGCGGTGCTGGTGTCCCTTTGGATCACTACATTTGTATCTTTGGGATAAATACCTAGTAGTGCGATTGCTGGGTCGCTGGGTAGCTCTATTTTCAACTTTTTGAGGAACCTCCATGCTGTTTTCCAGAGTGGCTGCACCAGCTTGCATTCCCACTAACAGGGTAGGAGGGTTCCCCTTTCTCTGTATCCTCACCAATATTTGTTGTTTCCTGACTTGTTAATTTTAGCCATTCTGACTGGTGTGAGGTGGTATCTCACTGTGGTTTTGATTTGTATTACCCTGATGCCAAGGGATGTGAGGCATTTTTCTTGTGTCTTTTGGCCATTTGTATGTCTTCTTTGAAGAAATGTCTATTTGTGTCTTCTGTGCATTTTTTGATTGGATTATTTGTTCTTTGGGTTTTGAGTTTGATAAGTTCTTTATAGATTTTGGAGACTAGCCCTTTATCTGATAGGACATTTGCAAATACCTTCTCCCATTCTGTCCATTGTCTTTTGGTTTTGTTGACTGTTTCCTTTGCTGTGCAGAAGCCTTTTATCTTGATGAAGTCCCAATAGCTCATTTTTGCATTTGTTTCCCTTGCCTTTGGAGACGTGTCTAGCAAGAAGTTGCTGTGTCCAAGGTCACAGAGGTTGCTGCTTGTGTTCTCCTCAAGGGTTTTGATGGATTCCTGTCTCACATTTAGATGTTTCATCTATTTTGAGTCTGTTTTGGTGTATGGTATAAGAAAGTGGTCCAGTTTCATTCTTCTTCATGTGGCTGTCTAATTTAACAAACACCCTTTCCTAAACCCTCAATCTTAAGTAGAATGTTACCAGAGAAAAATGTCATCTTGCAATTGATGTCACTTTTAGTCTAAGACTAGTAATCTCCAGTGGCCACTCTTGTTGCCTACCATCCTGCAGCCAGATCCTGGTCTTTTCACTTCTCCATTTTCCTGGATGACCCTCCCCTCCCCTCCCCTTCCTTCCCCTTCCCGGCCTTCCCCCCCCCCCACCTTTTAAGATTTTATTGATTTGACAGAGAGAGAGAGAGAGAGAGAGAACGAGAGAAGGAGCACAGGTAGGCAAAGCAGCAGGCAGAGGAAGAGGGAGAAGCAGGCTCCCCACTGAGCAGGGAGCCCGACACAGGGCTTGATCGCAGGGCCCTGAGATGGTGACCTGAGCCCAAGGTAGACACTTAGCTGGCTGAGCCACCCAGGCACCCCCAGAAGACTATTTCATACTTTTCTCTCCTCAACACTGCTGCGCACCCATCCTTACTTTTTACCAGTAATCTAGTTTCATGTTTTGCCAAGAAGATAGATGCAGTGAAGAGAGAACTTTGACAAGCCCTCGCCATTGCACACACTCCTGTATCCGCATCGGTGCTCACACATGCCTTCCTCCCGCACTCTGACTGAATGCAAGGGTTCCTGTCAACCTCTCCACACTAGACCCCTTCCTCCCCATCAAAGCCATAGTCTTGGTTGTTCTTCTGTCTCTTCATTTCATTAATTTTCTCAATCATTTCTTCCTTTCTTTATTGATCATTTCTATAAGCCTGCAAATATGCTTTTTTTATTGGTCTTACAGAAGAATTCCCTTTATTGACCCATATTTTGGTCCAGCCAGTTGTTCCTCCTTTTTTCCCCTTTACAACAAAACTTCTCCCAATAATTATCATTACTCATTGTCTCCTGTCTTCCCTCTCCCTCTTGATCTAGGCCTCTTAGAAGAGGCTTCTAGGCCAGCACATTCTCCTACTTTTCCTCCAAACTCTTGGCTTTTTTTTTTTTCTTTTCAACTTTGCTGATTATATTAGTTCTCACTGCTTGTCTTTTTAACATTGGATTTTTCCTCTATGTACTCACATACACTTACTTGGCAATCACACCCAGGCCCATGTTTTTTAGTGCTGTCTTAATGATGAAGACTTTGAATTTCTATATCTTAACAGACTGTTTATGAGCTTTACCTTAACATCTGAAGGCATCTGAGATGTAGCCTCTCCATAAGTGGTATTTCATCCCAGCATGCTTCATGGTTTGCCTTTCCTTAGTTAAGGGCAACTCTGTCCTTCAGCTTGCGTGGGCCAGAAGTCTTTGGTGTTTTTCTCTGACTCATGCTCCATAACCATTTTATCAACAGATCCCTTTGACTCTATATTTAGACTATATCCACAGAGTCTCACACCTTTTCTGCAATTAGGTGTCGTCATCTCTTACTGGTATGGTAGTATTCTGTAATCAGACTTGCCATGTCCCCCTTGCCTGGTTAGAGGCTATTCACCAAGTACCAGCTAGAGAGATGGAATGTAGTTGAGAGAATGGCAGGATTTTACTCAATGGCTTCCTGTCTCCCTCACCTAATTGTTGACTCACTCATTGTCATAGTTAATAGAGAGCTGACAGGGACCTGCAAGGTCCTGTCTGATCTGTGTCACCTCCCCATTCCACACTCTTCAACTCTTCAGCTTTATCTCCTATCAGTATTTCTCTTACTCCAGACCAGGCACTCGGGACTTCCTGCCTTTCCTTTGATGTAATAAGAAATGCCTGTACCCCAGGACCTTTGCACTTGTTGGTCTCTCTGCCCAGAACATTTATTCCCTCAGATATATGCACAGTGCACTTTCTCATTTCCTTCAACTCTCTCTGTATATGTCACCTCTCAGTGGGACCTTCCTGACCTTCCTATTTAAAATCACAGTAGCCCTATCTCTGTTTCTAATTATTTTACTCTTTTTGGTTAGTATCATGATTCTTTTGTTATAGATAGTAAATTGAGCCTTAGGGAGTTTAGTAATTAGTGGAGATAGCACTGAAAACCAGATCTGTCTTGACTCATGGCGCAATCTCTGCATGTGTTAATTTACCCATTGGGATACTCTGTGTACGAACTTTGTATCAGGTTAATTTCACTATAACATGGAGGAAGTCATCATTTTTGCACAAGTTACATGTGTTCTTATCCTCCATCGTTACCTTTTTGGGAGAAGATAGAAACAGATTTTTAACAAACAGTTCATGTCATTGCAGCTTGTTGGAGAGAGTTGTTAAATTAAGCTATTTCCTCAGACCAAGCAGGCATTTGAGTAACAGTTCTGAGAAACTCAGCTTTGCCACCTTCTAGCAGCAAAAAAGGCTGTACTTAGTGGCACCTGGGTGGTTTAGTCAGTTGACCATCTGCCTTTGGATCTGGTCGTGATCTCAGGGTCCTGGGATCGAGCCCCACATGGGGGCCTCTGTTCGGTGGGGAGTCTGCTTCTCTCTCTCCCTCTGTGTTTTCTCTCTCTCACTCTCTCTCAAATGAATAGGTAAATCTTTAGGGAAAAAAAAAAAGCTGTATCTATGTCCTGAGATGACAAATACCCGAGTCCAGGGAACTTGAAGTAGCAGGGAATAAATAAGAACACTGCTCACCTAGTTAGGGAGGCTCAGGCATTCCAGAGTTATGGATTCCACAGGAGGCGGCTTGAACCTTATGACTAAGGAATTGTTCTTAGTTCAATGGAGTCCTGGATTTTCAGAGCTTATCAAGCTGTTCTCCGTCAAATAGGGAACTGATGAGTGATAGAGGTCACAGTCTCAGAAGATAGTCACAGATGGTGATGAGTATGAATCATGCTTTTAAGTTTTTGCAGCTGCTTAGAGAGTGCAGACTACAGGATGTGTCTGGCTGGCGTTCCCCAGCACCTGCCCTATTGGTGGTGCGTATTCAAAAGGAATGATTGAGCTGAGAGTGAATTCTGTGCAACAAGAAGAACTGGTGTCTCTCAATTTTGGGACTGAAATATGAATCCCTGATCTGTCCGCAGACTTCTGGTCACCTGGACAGACTGTGGTCATTATTTGTGTCTACCCAGCTCCCTGAACTTAGGATTTTTCAGGAAATGCTGGTATTGGTGGACAGGTGGTGAAATTTCAAATGAGAATTGAACACTAGTAACACGTACCTTGTGTTTTCAACGCGAAACCTGAAGTGTTTATCAAGCTCTTTTAATGTGAAGAGTCTCAAACTCCAAATTCTGTGTTTTTCTTAGTAGGTAGAGCTGAAATCTCTGCTCAGCTCTTTGGGCTTCCAGCTGTTATCTGCTGGGTTTTTCACGTCTCCTGCAGCCATAGAGGTCAGCCAAAGATTTGGATGGAGTATACACATGGACTTTGGGGAACCCCTATGTGGTGTTCTTTTAGGGGCTTGGTCCCTCAATGTCTAGCCACTGGCAGCCCTGAACCCCTTTCATTCTCTCATAGCTCTGAGCTAATAAAGACAGAGTCTGTCTTGTCTGAATCCTAGCAGTCTCTTGTCACAGAGAATGCAGAGTCCCCTCAGGGGCCAGGACTTATAAATGTTATACTTATCTACTGCCCTTCCTTTCTTTCAGGGGTCAAGGCCCCTTTGGTTTAGGCTGCTTTTTGGCTCTCCAATGCCTTTAAATCACTTATTTGTTACATTGTGTCCAGAGTTGATAATACGTGTGGGCGGGTTAGTCTGAAAAGAGCTACTGGACTCCTTACTAAATTTGTAACCTTAACAAACTGATACATAATTTTCATTGTCATTCAAGTTCAAAATACTTTATAATTTCCTTATAATTTCTTTTGAGCCGTGGATCCGTAGACATATTTAAAATTTTTTTCTAATTTAGGATTTTCTAACTCTCTTTCTATTATTGACTTCTAGCTTAGTTCAGTTGTAGTGAGGGAATATACCCTGTTATGATTTTAATCGTTCAAAATTTGTTGAGATTGGATATTTAGCCCAGTCTGTGGTCAGTGAATGTCTGTTTCTGCTTCCTTGTAAAGGGTTTGTATTCTTGGCTGTTGTCCTGCTCATGTCAGTTAGGTTGTATTTGCTAATCATATTCCAGTCTTCTCTAGTCCTGACTTTTTATTTTGGTATGCTTTTTCTGTCACTTACTGAGATTGGTGTATTAATATCTCCCTCCATATTGGGAATCTATCCACTTTTTCCTTTTAATTCTGTTAATTTTTCTTATTTATTTGGAGCCTATGTTGTTCCACGAGTGTAAATTTAGAACTATGTGCTCCTCGTGACTTGAACCTTTCAAAATGATGAATTTTCCCGCTTTATCTCTGGTAATGCCTTTTCCCCTAAAGTTTACTTTGTCCACTGATCCTGTGGTGACAACACGTTGTTTTGCTTAGGGTTTTCATTACTTGTTTTCTTTCTTTTTTACTTAGGATTCTTTGGTTATCTTTATTGTCTCAGTGTTTTCTTTTAAGTAGTTGCAGTTTGCTTTCTTTTATCCCAGAGTGACAACCCTTCTTTCAGTTGAAACGCTAAGATTACTTACAGTTAATATAATAATTATGTTTGCATTTAAACCAGCCCTCATGCTAGTTATCTTCTATTTCCTTCACCTTTTCTATGCTCCGTCACTATTAACTCTCTGAATTATTGGTTGTGCTGTGTATTGTATCACTCCCATTTGTCATATTAAGACTAATTTTTCTTTTTTAGGAAAAGATAGAGTTTTCAACACACCGTTGTGTGAACAAGGAATTGTTGGGTTTGGAATTGGGATCGCAGTCACTGGGGCTACTGCCATTGCGGAAATTCAGTTTGCAGATTATATTTTCCCTGCTTTTGATCAGGTAAGAAGGTTTCATTTTACTATAATTGAACATTTTTTTTAAGATTTTTGTTTATTTATTAGAGAGTGAGAGAGAGTGAGAACACAAGCAAGGGAAAGGGCAGAGGGAGAGGGAGAGGCAGACTCCCTGCTGAGCAGAGGGAGCCCCCCATGGGGCTCAATCCCAGGACCCCGAGATCATGGCCTGAGCCAAAGGCAGATGTTTAACTGACTAGGCCACCCAGGTGCCCCTATGATTAAACATGTCTTAGATTACATCCATGAAGTGTTGGAGTTTTGCCTCCACTCTCCCACCTCTGATCTTGGGGATTTTTCGGTCATCTTTGAGCTAATGCATTATGAGTTATTTTGTTATGGGCATATATTTAAACATCTAATAAAATGGTTAAGGAAAGGGATGACAATAAAAAACTCCTTGTGACCTGTCCTTTTTCTCTCCCCACCCCCCACCTAGATTGTTAATGAAGCTGCCAAGTATCGCTATCGTTCTGGGGATCTTTTTAATTGTGGAAGCCTCACCATCCGGGCCCCATGGGGCTGTGTTGGCCATGGGGCTCTTTATCATTCTCAGAGTCCTGAAGCTTTTTTTGCTCACTGCCCAGGAATCAAGGTATCCTCATTTATACACTTTGTTTGATCTCTGTTGGATATTTCCATTCTGGTTCATTCTCTTAACTAATATGCTTATCTAGAGGAAAGCAAACAGGATTTGTGGAATTTATGTGAACTTAATTGCTTTTTTTAGAAAGGGAGTATTTATTTTAGATCAGCTCTCCAGTTCCCAGGTTTATAGAATATTCTTGTTGAAGTAGCATTGGCTTAACCCTGACATTAATTTCACCGACTGTAAATGATGAGACAGAGAACATAGTTGGTTTAACTTCCCCCTCTTTCAAAGCTCTGTTTCTTTCTAATGGTGCTTTCTCACTTAACCAATTCTGGGTAAATTTTAATAGATATACGGTTTAGTGCATATTTACCTCAAAGTCAGAGGGATAGGACTTTTGCTTCAGTTTAAGAGAAGCCTCTGTTATCCAGATGTGTTTTCCGGGTAAGGTAATACTCCATCAAGTAATTTTGAAGCATCTCTCTTTTAAAGCTGTCTGTAATAATCTTAAGTCTTCCACAATGGTTTAGGTATTTTGATTAAAAAAAAAAGTGACAATTGGGCATATTTTATGTTTTAATTTTTTACATTATCTTTTCCATTTCTATTTGCTAAAGAGCCTTCCAGGGCATCGTGATAGAAACTCCTAGATCCACCCAGGGCTGTATGTGTGTTTGAGAACATGAATTGGCTGTAAACATGTGTCTGTTTTATTTTTATAAAGTCACAATTTTTTTTTTTTAATTGAGTGGAGGTTGCATAATTTTTCAACATAAGCTGGAAGCGGTAGGTTGGGACAGAAGCCACATTTGAAGCACCACTTACTTTATTTATTATTATTTTTTAAAGATTTTTAAAATTTATTTCACAGAGCAAGTGAGCATAAGCAGGGAGAGCAGCAGAGGGAGAGGAAGCAGGCTCTCTTCTGAGTAGGGAGCCCAATGCAGGACTCGATCCTAGGAACCTGGGATCATGACCTGAGCAGAAGTCAGATGCTTAACCATCTGAGCCACCCAGGCACCCCTAAACACACTTATTTTTGTGCCTGAGCTGAACACTGATTGACATTTAAAGTTTATGATCTTACCCAGCACTTTTAAGAAGAGATTTTTGTCCCCTCACAATCCCTTTTCTTCACTTGTCCCTTTCCCTCTTTTTAATCCCAAATGGAAATAGTACAAAATGCTAGAAATACACGAGGAAAGCAGATGAAGAGAAACTAAAGTAGGAACCTAAAGACATTGTGTATTATGGTAAGCAACGTGTTCAGAAGTCTTTTTTTACAGAAAAGAGTGAGATTTGTGCTATTTTTAAAAAATAATCCTTCAGTTTAAAATGGTGTAAAATTGATTTGGAAAGCCAAATGTAGTTTGTTTCAAGGAATCTCATTTGAGTCTTTAAGGTAAATTCAGATTTATTTGAATTTATTTGAATAACACTTCCCATGTAACACTGGTATTCACTGGTATTTACGTAATTATTTTAACAGTTGTTAAAAACTAGACATAAGTTGTGATTTTTGGCAAAATGGTATAGTAAGAGCTTAGGGTCTGGTGTCAGAACTGTGAGAGAAACCATGGTCAAACAATCAGTGTAACTTTGGGCAAATTATTTGATCTCTTTTTTAATCCCTTGGTTCTCTTTCTAAATGGGGAAAATAATAATAGTATGGTTTGCTAAGAAGAATAGTATCCACATAGAGTGCTTGGCCCAGTTAACACATGTGCCATCTTCTGTGATCATCCTCCTCCTTGTCAAAGGCCTTCTCGAGAAGGTTCTGGATCCCTTTCATCTCAGCTGGAAGTGGGCAGTATCCACACTTTCCTTTCAGTGTTGTGATAATTGGACATTACAGTGCCCAGATCATAAAGTTCAGTGAATTATTTTCCACTTAGGAAATGAAGACCCTGTGTCTCATGGGAAAGGAGGAAATTTTGTATCAAAATTGGAGAAGAGTTACATGCCCTTTGAAAGTAGCAGTAGGGTATAAGTGGAAAATATTTTTTTTATAGGTGAATATAGGAAGATATTGACAACTTTGCTTCTTGCAGTTTCCTTTTAATATATGTATGGAAGCTTAGCTTTTTAAGAGAACAGTATCTTAGCTACTAGACTGTGATCGGCATCTGATAAATACTTGTTCAACAATGGAATTTTTGGGGGATGGGACAATATGTAACGTTTATAATGGTAATTAGGCTAAAAATGCAGGAGCTCTGCAATTAGTAATAATTAGTTACTGAAATATCTCCCCTTCTTATAAGTGAGTTTACTGGACTACATTTTGTATCAAAATGGTCTTTAAAAAAAAATCTGTTTTTGCAGGTGGTTGTACCCAGAAGCCCTTTCCAGGCCAAAGGACTTCTTTTGTCATGCATAGAGGATAAAAATCCTTGTATATTTTTTGAACCTAAAATACTTTACAGGGCAGCAGGTAAAGGTTTCCTTTATTTTATATTTGTGAATATCTTTATGCATTTTGTTTTGCACAGCTCAAAAAAATTTTAACCTTTTTGTTTTGTGAGTTTGATTTATATTTTCCTTGCTTATAGAAAATTCTCACTGCTTTCTTCTGTATTTAGTTTGTCTTTCACTGTTTATTTTATGCTAACTTTAGGCAAAAATCCGTCCTTCTGTTTTAGGTTCTAATTGTGGAAACAAAGGAGCAATGTGAAATGGTAGCAAGAACATAGAGGCTATGTTTAGCTACATAGTAGATGCTTAGTAAGTGTAGGTTGAACGGAAAAGTGAATGAGTGCATTGTACCAAATAATATCAAATTTCCTTCTAGCTGTAGGTCTTTCTCTAAATCAAGATACCTTTGATAGCAAAGGGGGCACTGACAATGCTGTGGTTTCAGGTCAACACTGGAATGACTGTCTAAGGCAAATTGAGATGTTCAGTCACCCTACATTAAGCATGAAGTCATAATTCTGTAACCATTCATCTGTGACTGCTTCTTTATCACCTATAATGGAAAATTTTTTTAAAAGATTTTATTTATTTATTTGACAGACAGAGCTCATAATTAGGCAGAGCGGCAGGCAGAGAGAGAGGAAGGGAAGCAGGCTCTCTGCTGAGCAGAGAGCCCGATGCGGGGCTCGATCCCAGGACCCTGGGATCACAACCTGAGCCGAAGGCAGAGGCTTTAACCCACTGAACCACCCAGGTGCCCCGAATAATGGAAATTTTAAATATCAAGCTATTCTATCTAAACTATATTTTATTTTGGATATAAAGAACATTGCTTTTGTAAATCATTCTTTTTCTCAAGTCATTAGCTTTATCATTTTCTGTTGTGATGGGACTTACTTACAATAAAGGGCACAGATATTCAGTGTTCAGTTTGATAGCTTTTTTTTTTTTTTTTTTTTTTTTGACAGTCTTACACATCAAGGTAAAGACAGTGAAAAACAAAATCTAGAACAATCTCCTCACTCCAGGAAGCTCCTCCTGTCTCTTCTCTGCCAGCCCATTTTCTCTAACCCAAACTTAGCTACTTTCTGATTCTGTCCCCGTAGATTAGTTGCACATGTGTTAGGGCTTTGTAGAAATGAATCACACCATGTGTATCCTCTTGTGTTTGCCTCCTTTCTCAACCTCATGTTTTGAGATTCATTTACCTTGTTGCTTGTTAGCAGCAATTTATGCCTTTTTCATTTGCTGAGTAGTATTTCCACTGTATGAATTTAATCATGATTTATCTATTCTCCTATTAATGAACAAATGTCCATCACTGTTTTCAGTTTTTGCCTATTTTGTAGAAGGTTGCTAGGGACATTCTTGATCAGGTGCTTTGTGAACATACTGTTTCTTTTCTTTTGAATAATAAACATCCAGGAATTGAGATTGGTGTTTCATAGGGTAGATGTTGATTTAACTTGGTAAGAATCTACTGAAGAGTTTTTCAAAGGAGTTATGCCATTTTATACTTTCACTGGAAATTTTTCAGACTCCCAGTGCTCTTAAGTTAAACATATTTTAAATGGAATCTTTACATTTTTAAGGAACTCTGTTGTGATGTATATGTCATTATGGAATTAAAAGTAACATAAGAATTTAAAGTCTTGAGGTGAATAGGAATACACAGATGGTGTACACTGAGTAGCTATTTGATTGCTAATTACTTTAGATCCCTTATGGGTATTATATTTATAAGTCCTACCAACTGTGCTAGCTTATTTAAAAAAAAATTTTTTTTTAAATTTTTTATAACTGCTAGCTTATTAACTAATGCAGATTTTTAAAGTACGTATTTAATAAATGGAGAGTGAAAAAGAAACTTAGGAAAGTAATATTCATTTGGCTGCAAATTTTGAAAGCAGGATTGGAAAGGGAAATGTATAACTTTACAGAATTCAGCTAAGAGCTTGAGAAATTTGTTGTAGCCTTGGCACTGGGAGAGAGGTTATGAAAAACACTGATGAGGAATGGGGCTCAAAAGTTTTTCAGAAGTTTCCCAGTGATTATGTGCCATTTCAGGGACTTTAAGTCTGAATCTTTCCTTAGATCCAGGGGGTCAGTAAAGAGTAAAACAGGTTCTTTCACATCTGGAGAGTTTCTCTGCAGAAGCAAGTAGTCTAGGAGAAAAGAGCTAGCCACCAAAACCTTCATATCCATCCATGTTCTCTAGAGTTGATCCCTGGACCAGCAGCCTAAGCCTCCTGGGAGCTTATTAGAAATGCACATTGTCAGGACTCGATTCATGACCTGCTGATTTAGAACCTCCCGAGCGAGGCTCGGCTGTCTCTTAGCGGCCCTCCCAGTGACTCTGACTCCAACTAAATTTTGAGAACCAATGCTTCGTATCAGTTCTGAAGCAGTAACTGATGCTGTCCATCTCCATTTATCTTCTTTTACTCTTGGCTCTTATATTGAATTCAGGATGCTCTTATCCCATGGTTTTCTTAGACTTGGCTTCTGGTTCAAATTGGTGTCTGACAGTTGACCATATTTTGGCTGCTGCTTTTATTGGAGGGGAGGGGAGCGGGGGAGCTCTGCCTGCTCTGCCACCGATTCTTCATTGGCCTCCATGCAGTGGCTCTCTCCATCTTTGTTCCTCTCTCAGGTCTGCCTCACGCTGCTGGAGGAAACGCCAAACTTCCGGTTGTTCAGAATGAAATAAAAAGGAATGGAGCATTTTTGATTCAGTAACTTGAGTTGCTTTGTAGAAGACATTTCTGTATTAACAGAATTAGATAACGCAATGAAAGAAGATACTTTAGATTTATCACAGAGGCCACTTAGAAGTGGTGGCAGTGGGAAGACTTCTAGTATCCATAAATAAAAATTTAAGAGGTTGAGTATTATTCCTACATTCTTTTTGAATTTTCAGCATACATTTGGGAATAGTTAAAATAGCATAGACCAGATATATGAATCTTTACATTTAGAGTTGTTTAAAGGGATTCATATTGGGAAGGTTCATGCATGTATTTTAAATACCAGGCTGGCAATCCTTCGCAAAAATAATCGGAAGTTGTATTCATTACGTTATAGCCCATTTATGTTAATTATTAAGTAATCTTAATTAAACGGAACATAATCTTATATAAGTAAATGTAACTTATGAGTATAATGCAATGTTTATAAAATCATGTATGTGAGCCCTTGTATTTTATTTATGGAATGACCACTTAAACATAGATATATTCATGAAGTAGATGATTCTACAAAAGTTAGATATATTATTTAGGCTAACAATAAGGCCTTAAGTAAGTAAGGTAAGGCCTTAAGTAAGATGGAAATTTGTTTCTCTCTCACATAAATATCAGGATACCAGAATCCTTCTGTCTGGTTTCTCTGTTTGTCTTTGTGACTTTCTGGCTTCTGGTCCCAGATGGCTGCTCTGCTCCCAAATCAAAGAAACATTTCAGCCACAAGGAAGGGGGGAAATAAGGGGAGGGGAAGAGAATTCTCCTCCTCTTAAAGAATGATTTGGAAATTATACATATTAAATCTGTGCATAGTCTGTTGGTCAGGACTTCATCATGGTGCCACACCAGTCACAAGGGAGGCTGAGAAAAGTTGTCTTTGGCTTAGTGCCCAACTAAAAATTTTATTATACGATGATGGGAGATGAATATTAACAACTACCAGCATCTGCCATGGTTGCTTGAATGGTTCCCAGAAGAAGTTGTAGATTTTAAGGAGGGAAGAGAACTGATAGCAGTAATGATTATTACCTTGGACCCAT